>NC_073255.2:160877500-161502500 GCF_029289425.2 Pan paniscus
ATTGTGCACATGTACCCTAAAACTTAAAGTATAATAATAAAAAAAAATCTTTGGTTTTTGGTTTGTCCATGAATTGAAAACTCCGAAAAATGACTGAGTTACAGATGTGGTCTTATCATTTGGACCTTTCTAACAATCTAAGCTATAGAACAAATAAACACATTTTCTTGGGAGATCTGAGTAAGTACAATGATCTCTGTCATTGGAAGTGATCATGAAGACGATGGATGGACACATGTCCAAGATGATCTAGAAGGAATTACCGTATGGGCTGGGAGTTGAACTAGGTGACCATTAGTTATCTTCTTAAGCTCTAAAGTTCTGTGATTTTAGATTTTCAATAAGTTGTGGTCTCTTTACTCATGCACTGAGTAGACACTTCAATAACACTATTATTAAAACTTTCATAGCATGCCCAATAACATCATTACACAAAAAATAAACTCAGAAATTCCACTAAATAAATATTAATAAAGTATACATTTGGTATTCTGTCAAACCTAGGGTGTGCAGTGTTTCCTGAACCCAAAATTTACTTTGGAATGCAAATCTGCTAGAAAGATATAGAATAACATTCACATATTCCAATTATTTTACCCATAGAAAATTAACACATGTGCCCTCTATGGCTATCGAATAGTATCCTTCTCAATTGATCTTCAGTTTCTGCCTTAATTATTCTTTTGTTTCTGTTTTGTTTTGTTTGCTTTAAATATCAGCATTATGGGTAAGTACTATGATGAATTTTATTAAACTCTTGCTTTTAAGTATTTGGAATCTGATTGCTCTCTCGTACACCAGGGAACTCTTTTATTTATTTTTTCTTCCTCTTCATTCATTGCTACTAATGAAAGGATTAGACTAAAATAGTTCTTCTTCAGAAGTGTACAAGAGCCTATTTAATTTTGTTTTTGTCCTAAAAGTTAGTAGGTAATCATAACAAAATGATATAAACTTTCTGCATGTTCTCAATATTATTTTCCCCCAGTAATGACTTTTCAATATTTGAAGTTTGGAATCTGAGATCCTATAAGGCTACTTTTGTTTTTGTTATGGATATTAATATTTTAATAAAATATCTTGTATATAGTATAAACATCTGTTGAAATCCCATGAAAAGTGGAGCTAATTTTCTCCTTAATATGGTAAGAACAATTTCTTGGATGGATGATCGATGGAATCTTTCACCCTTCTTTGGCTAGCTCCTTGTCTCTGTGACACCTATGGCCTCTCAATTTCTTTCTTGGTACAGCTGTTTAGGTCTGCGAGGGTAAGTTACCAGGAAACTTCACCAGGTGATGTTCGGTAGGTTGACCAGAGCAGTTCGCCAAAGGCTTTTCTTGGCTTGAACCAGGTTGAGCCTCCAACGACTCAAGCAGAATGTCTAGAATTTAGTCTTCTAAACCTGCAATCAATGTATTTTTTTTATTTTCCGAAGTAATATAATTATGCTAAAAGCTCTCAAAGACTTACTGCTTAGACTCCATGAATGAAGCATCATTTGAAAAGCTACAATAAAGAAAATAAAGAGATCATAAGTATCATGACAAAAGAATGAAACACTGATTTTTTTTTTTTTTTTTTTTTGATACAGGGTCTCACTGTGTCACCCAGGCTGGAGTCCATCAAAGCTCACTGCAGCCTTAACCTTCTGTGCTCAAGGGATCCTCCCACTTAAGCCTCCTGAGTAGCTGGAACTACAGGCATATGCCACCGAGCCTGGCTAATCTTTGATTTTTTTGTACAGATTGTGTCTCCTTATGTTGCTCAGGCTGGACTCAAACTTCTGGTCTCAAGCGATCTTTCCATCTTAGCTTCCCAAATTGTTGGAATTATAGACATGAGCCAGTGCGCTTGGCCTGATTTTTTTTTTTTTAAATGAGAAAAACGTTCCTTAAGAAAAGTTTCATTGTAGTAAGTAATCAGGATGAATAGCATATATTAGCTCCGAAAAACTTTGGAAGCCTTCTTACTTCACTGAAAGTGGGGTTTATCAACTCAGCTGCCAACGGCTTTCCTCCCATTTAGCCTTTGTGTGAAAAACACAATTAATACTTTCTTGAGTAGTACAAGCTGAGCCGAGAAACCATCTTTCAGAGGTGTAAATTCTTGCCTTGGGTGGAAGGCTGGATGTTATTAACTTTCACAATTTCTTTCAACACTTGATTTTCCTCAATCATGGTAAAGACATATTATTTATTTTTCTTTTTAGTTGGGAAAGTTGGTTCACGTGACTTTTGCATTTTGTAGAATTTTTAAGAGGTAAGATGAAAATTAAACATTTGTGCGTGTTAAGGATCCATGTTTCTCTGTCAGATGTCTGGTAATTTGCTTGACGATTTTTGCAAAGATAATTTAGAAATTAAGGAAACCATTCTCTATGTTTTTCTTTACATTAAAAGAAAAAAGTCTCCAATAAAAAATCTCTCTATCCACATTACAGGTTAATTTACAATTTCAGCTGCTGGTGGCTGGCTTGAGGCCTCAATGTTAAAAATGAGAATGAGGCTAATTCTAGTGAATAGAGGTCCACACAGACAATTGCTATCTTTGTTAGATGCTCCAGTACCAAGCCTAAGAATAGGAAAAAAACTAAAAACACCCTGGAAATGTAACAGAATCATCTTTTGCTGCCATCTTTCTCTTCAGTATAAGCTGAGCATGTGTTTGATGCATAGCGGTGTGGGAACTATATACTTTCTTCTTACTTTCCTTCAGTAAAGGAGCTTAGCTCCATTAAGCATTGTTCAAGATAGTGTATTTAAAATTAACATAAAAGGTAAAAGATTTTAATGCCTTTTAATATAAGGAAAATTGATTTTATTAAAATGCTTTAAGATACTACAATAGAATTACTTATTTATCACTCTAACTCTGTATTGTGAGTGTAGCTTCCTTTCCAAGTATATTGATTTTTTTAATGTGTTTTGGAAGTAGGAAACGAACCAAAGTAGTCTATCAAAATTCTCATTCACCGTCTTTCTTAAGCAGAACCAAGTCCATCATGCCGACGGAGACTATTTCAAGAGTAGAAATTCTTTTTATTCAAAGGGGTAGGATTAAACAATGAAAGACACGTTATATTTTTCTAACCTGTGTTTTGCTGAGCTGAAGCATGAAATATCAAATATTTATAATAAAGTATTCATAGTTAAGTACACTGAATCATTAAAATGTTGGAAATATTGAAATGGATGATAGATCTTATTGGAGTCCTTGTGTGATACAGGAACTTCTGTATTTACTGTTAACAAGAAAAACTCAAAAGGTTACATTCCTTTTTAGATTCAGAGCTCAAATAGAATTGATTTAAAATTTAAAGCCCTTCTAATAAGACATTTCAGCATTGCATAAGTTAAACATGGAGAAAAAAATAAATTACATTTGTGTTTTTCTATTAATACATTTCTTACTCTAAGTTGTTTACTAGAACTCAGAATAAATGTCTCTAAAGATTTAGTTTTAATTTTTGGCTGCTTAGCTCTTACAATGACATTTATTCTGAGTACCATATTAAATGTGTAGTAATAATTATATATATTTTTCCTAGCTTGTGATATGAGGTATCTTGCATTTTGGCATATTATTCTGATTTTAGAGACAGGGTCTTGCTCTGCTGCCCAGGCTGGAATGCAGTGATGTGATCATAGCTCACTGCAGTCCTGTACTCTTAGGCTTAAGTGATTCTCCTGCCTCAGCCTCTGAAGTATCTAGGATTACAGGCATGTGGCACTATATCTGGCTAATTTATTTTTTAATTTTTTTGTAGAGACGAGGACTTGCTATGTTGCCAGTTTGGTCTTGAACTCTTGGTCTCAAGTGATTCTCCTGCCTTGGGTTCCCAAAGCGTTGGGACGGCAGATGTCAGCCACCGCGCCTGGCCTTATTCTTATAAACTCAAAATTATCTGAATTCAAGCAAGGTAATGTATTTCACAGCATCACTGAAATATAAAGATGTATCATCTCGGGATAAGAACTAGGCTGATGTCAGTTATGCATCCTGCTATTAGCTCCCTTGTTATTTAATACCATGGAATAAAAAGGCAGCGTGAAAGTCTTTTTGCCACTATTGCCTGGCTTTTATTGCAGCTACTCTTGCATCTATAATAGTGGAAGGGAAGAGCAATATGGATTGTAAAATGAACTCCATAGAAGATCCACTGTGGTCAGTAGATCAAGGCATGACAGTATTGACGTTAAGAATGGACACTGGAGTCCAGTATATACGGATTCAAATCTGAATGCTCAGTAGCTGTATGACTTGGGCAGTTACTTAACCTATTTGGGTTTGAGTTTTCTTGTCTTCATCTGTAAAAGTAGGGCTGTTAGAGCTTTAAGTGAATATATGTGCACATATGTATGTATATTAAGAGATATACATGATATATATAAATAAAATATATATCTATTCCCTTGAGATATATATATGAATATGTGTATTCCCCTGAGATATATATGAATATATATATTCCCTAAGATATATACATATATATATTTTCACATATTTCTTTACACACACACACAGACACACACCCCTTAGAAGAGTTCCTTGTAGGTGGTAAGTGCTAATTAGATATTAACTATCATCACATTGCCGTCTCATTTCTGTATTTGAATTACTAATTAGTAACACAATGGAATGATCTGATGGTTCCTTCTTTTCCCTGCTTTTTCCTTAAAGGATCAAAGGTTGCAGCAAAATGTCACATTTAAGAAGCTGAGTAAACACAGAATGAGAAGCCCTAAAGCGAGGTGCTGTGTTAATAGACAGGCTAATCACTTCCTGAATACATAAGAACTAGCTCTTTGTAGAACTAGCAGAGAGACTGCTAACAGGTTTTTGTTTTAGATTGATGGATTGATTTTCCAGGAACAGGCCTGATGAGAGCCCTCATAAAAATTGCCTCTCATAGCCTATTGCAAATAAGTATAATCTTACATAAATCAAAGCACTAGTACGTAAGCATCCCAAGGACAGAGATTTTGTCTGTGTTGGTTCACAGCTATATCCAGAGTTCAGGCAAGTGCCTGGCAAATAGTGGAGGCTCAGTAAGTATCTCTTGAGTGAACTGAATGAATGAAAACCTTGACTTTTCCTTTAAATAGGATTAACATTAAAAGCAAAACAAAACAGCATGCTTTCCTACTTCCTTGATGGATTTCTGACCCTAAGAATGCTGTTAGGCAAGTAAGAAGGGCTGGAGAGCAGCATGTGAAGGGCACAGTGCAAATGTGTACATTTAGCAAGTATTTCAGAAATCTCGGATTTGGTGAAGTATTCGCTGGAGTGTGTGGTGCGATGTCACACTTAACTCAGATACATGTGTCACATTTGAATTACAAATATTCTGTCCAGCATCTCCCTAACTTGAGTGACTATGCTTATACTTTTTTCTACACAGGGTTTTCATAAATCTTTGATCCTTGACCAAGTGTCATAGAGAACTTTTCTTAAGTGAAACTCTCTGCAAACAGTTAGCTTATATTTAAGTTTCTATTCAGCTTTGAGTATAGTATTTTGGCTAAAATAATGTTTTGCATGGTCCATTTCACAGGTGAGGTTGATTATATAGCATTCATTACTCTTAATTTAGCTTACAACCTCAGATAGTGGTTTAAAATATATAACACTCATAACTATGTCTAAGTTAATCAAATTTAAATTATTTTCTACTCCTGTAGCAAACATTTTTTGAAAACAGAAAAAAGTCCCTTTTTACAGCATAGGCTCGCTGATAATTTGAATAGAAAACCACTCATTTCTATACATGAAATTTTCCTGATTGTCTTTGTAATAAAAACCGAGAGGATATTCGTCATCCCTGGCTGAGCTGCACTGAATTCTACTCTTTTATACATGTAATAAAACAGCAAACAACATCAAAATACATTATTAATTAGGCATGAATTTCTTAAAATGGTTTACATCATCTCATTTAACTTCAGAGCTTGCAGACATTAATAGTAAGTCACCACAAAGCTACTATTGATTTATAATGCACATTACCACATCAAGCCTGGCCCAAGGACTCTGGGCCCAGAAGGAAAAACAGCCATGGCAGAAATATGCTGAAAACATATCAGTATTCACAGAAAACAATTAGGCTTAATGTAATTAGAGTGAACATTCAGGTTCATTTTATTCAAAGGTAATGTTTCTGCCCTTGAAGTTCCATGTAGAAAAGGGTCCTTGGAGTTAGAACACTGTGGAAGGTGATATAATTTCACTTGGCCCTCGGCTATGTAAGGTAAACATTTTACATTATTGCACAGTAACAAAAATTTACAGCCATAGATAACACAGGATCTGATCAACGTTAACACACCTGCTGTTTAAGGCTTACCCACATTGGAAAGCAATCATTTCCAGGATGGAGATCAAATATCTTAACACAGTGTCACCTGTGTGAGTTGCTAGAAAAGACCTCTCATTTAAATATCTGTTCATAGAACGTGCTTTCACATTTTTCAGCCTCTTTTCACTTGTGTGCTAGACGGAGGCACTTTAAGAGCTATTAACTGTAGTCTCAAGAGTACAAGACATTGAGTTTCTTCAGTCATTGGTAAATATGGCAAGGAATTAAAATGAAATTAGATTAAAAAGAAAGTAAACAAATCACTGAATCAGAAAATTTAGCCAAATCTTGTAAAAATCACTGGTCTCTGATTTAAAGATCCCCCCCGCCAAAAAAAAAAAAAAAAAAAAATTAGTAGCTGTCACTCATCTATTGCCAGATGGGTAAACGCTACTACATCATTCTGATGTTAAGGTATAACGGTTTTGCTGTTTGGGCTTGTAAACGTTTGGGCTTGTAAACGTTTTAAAACATTGGCGACTAAAGTACTTTGAATTATGTTTCGAGTAGTGTTTCAAAGTATATTATACACGGGTTTCAAATAGAAAAACTAAAAGGTGGAATAAAACAAGTTGGAAGAGTTTAGTAAAGCGTATAAAAATTAAAGGACTAAAAAACCCACTTCATTTTAAATGTGTAAAAATAAATCGCATCCATTCGTGGGAATCCAGTGACTTTTTCCTTTTCTTTCTTTCTTTTTTGGTTTTAGTTAGCTGGTACGTACTGCACCCTCCACAACACGTTGGAAATTAGGTCCTGGTACACACTAAGGAATATCCAGCCAGGTAAATACATCAGGGTGATGAGGCCCATAAAATTGAGCGGGTAGTGAGAATAGTCCCAGGAACAAGCCCCGCACGTGCGGAGTCCCAGACCCCAGGACAGCTCCCACACGTAGATGAAGATCACGTAGATGGGCACCCGCTTCCAAGTGCCCCAACCGCGGCTGTAGTGGAGGTGGAAGTAGAGCTTTTCCACCACGAAACTGCAGCTGCCGTACATAAAGAAGGACCAGAGCGACGTGTGGCCGCTGGTTGTCCCGTCCCCCTGCCCCAGTACGTTGAAGAAGAAGGTGAAGAAGATCTCATCCAGAAAGCCGTGCATTCCGAAGAAAAGAAAGCGGGGTAGGTCGGGCAGCCCCTGGCTGGGGGCTCCCCCGGCGCCCCTGGGGCCACGGGGTCGTCGCCGCCGGGCTCCGGCCGCAGTAGGGACCCGGGCGCCGGGAGGGACGGGGAGCGCGCCCCTGCGCTGCTGCTGCTGCTGCTGCTGCTGTTGCTGCTGCCGCCGCCTCTGTCGCCCGTACCGCAAGCGCAGGAAGCGCTTTAGGAACACTTGGCAGTGGTAGAGCGCCAGCACGTACTGCAGCGCCAGGTCCAGCGCCCCTGGCGCCACCGCGACCCCCGCCCCGCCGCCCAGGCTGAGTAGTAGCGCCTGGCCCGCTAGGGTCTGCAGCCCCACGTGGGCCGAGGGGTAGAGGAGGAAATTGAAGACGAAGGCGTTGGGACAGCGCCGCTGCTGCAGGTACACCTTCTCCAGGGCGAAATGGGTGAGCGAGTGCAGCAGGCAGCGGTAGGGCGAGGAGAAGCCTAGCATCCGCAGGTCCGGGCTGCGGGCGAAGCGCCGGGCCGAGGACACCAGCACGTCCAGGGTGATCCCGTGCATCCCGTAGAAGTAGAGGCGCATCCAGGCGGGCAGCGTGGCGCTCTCAGCCGGCGCTTCAGCAGTGGACAGCGGCTCCGGGCAGCCGGCTGCCGCCTCGCTTCCTGGCCCGCCAGGGGCCCCCGGACGCCGCGCCGCGCCGCCCCTCCGTGCGGGGCCCTCGCTGTCCACGTCGCTCCCCGCCATGGGCTCGGAGGCTGTCCGAACGCCCGAGGCTGCACCGCCGCCGCTGCCGGGTGCGCGGAGCTGCAGGGCCGAGCGGCCGAGCCCCGCGCCGCCTCCTGGCCGCTGCCGGCCCCCGGGGGGCGCGCAGGGAGCTCCGTCCCGGCCGCGGTCCCGCGGCAGCGGGGGCTGATGCACTCAGGGGACTCGCGGGCCGCCCGGCTAGCGGAATCCCCCCGCCGTGACCCCGCTGCGCCCTCCCTTCCAGTCCCGGGCGAGGTGCTGCCCGCCCGCGCCCGCTCTAGCTCTCACCCTGCGCGGCCTAACGGGCACCGCGGCCCAGCCAGGGGAGGCGGCGCCGGGGCTGTGAGGGGAAATGCAGAAGCTTGTGGAAGCCCCATCCCCTCCGCTGCTAAGCCCCGCGCCTCCGCTGCAGGCTCTGGGAACGTAACGCGAGCAGCGGCGGCCCTGCCCCCGCCCTGCCAATGCCCCTCTCCGCCTGCCTCGACCTCTCCCGCCTTCTCAGGCCGCCCCCACGCGCCCGCCGCACCGAGTCCCACAGGGTCTGCTCGGGAAGGCCCGGCCCTGCTTCTTCCTCCAGGTGCGCCCACTCAACACAGGGGCTCGGGTCGTGCGGGGGGCGCTTGCTGGGCGGAGGCACTGAGTGGAGAAACACCTAACAGGTGTGACTGCAAGTTGATGGGCATTCCCTGCATCGCGGCAATCAGGGCCAGGGCCTGGCTGGCGGAGACGAATGGCTGAGTGCCACGGGCTGGAGGCTGGGCTCAAGACCAAAATATGGTGCTGTATACTTAATGTTCTTATTCAAAGCCAGCTGTGTCCCAGTCATAGAGAATAAACTCGAGACTCCACGCCTGCCCGCCCCTGCGTTACCCTCCATCTAAATTGCTGCCGCGGGGCCTGATCCACTTTTCCAATCTATTTCTTGGCCCATCTACTTTTCTGGGTTTACTCAAGGCCAAGGACAGAGATTCGATGTCCCCCAGAATTTGTGAAATGATTTCAGGCCAGTTGGGTTGGGTTGGGGTGTGGAGAAGAGGAAATGCTTTGTTCTAGCTACTGTGGGGTCTCAGGTGGAGAATAGTACCTCGTCCTGGCACACCCCGCTGCTGGGTTCTTCTTTTGGCAGAACTAGGTCATTCCAGAAATGGAGAGTGACATAAAGGGCCAGGGTTTATCTTTTTCTATCTTTTCCCTCCCTCCCTTCACCTCTCCCCTCTTCTCCCTTCCCTCATTCCCTACTTCCTGCCTTCCCCTCCCCCCTCCCCTCCCCTCCCCTCCAATCCCTCCCTCCCTCTCTCTCTCCCTTCCTCCCTCTTTATCTCCCTCCTTCCCTCCTTCCTTCCTTCCTTCCTTCCTTTCTTCCTTCCTTCCTTGGTGGAGAGAGTGGAAGGGGTTCAGAATGTTGGTGTGTTGGTTCCACCATTCTCTCCAATTTTGAATCAGTCTTGGAACTGGAAAGAGCCTCCGGGGTGAATTATACCGATTACCTCCCTCTTTCTCCTCCTTCCCCCCAAATTCATGTGCGGATAGGTAACAGTTCTGTGTTAGAGTTTAGATCCTCCCTTGATGAAAGGCTTTCTGGGGAATTTTTTTTTTTTCCTTCTGGCGAATAGACATAATGAGGCTGATCCTCTATTTCTAAGGCAACCTCCTCCTCACGCTGTCTCCTTGCCTATTTCAGCCCCTCACGTTCCAATCTGTGGTAGCTAAGTTGACTGTGAATTAAGAGAAACTTTCATGTCAGGGACAGGAATGTCAGGAAGTTTTCATGTGAGGGACAGAAACGTCAGGTAGCAGGTTCATCAAACTTGTTGCAAACCAGGTTTGATCTAGTTGCCCAAGTGCCTGAGCAAAATACAATGAAGGGAAATAATGTAAACATTTTTGTGAGCACCTTGCTATGCCTACACTGGGAAAATAAAGGGTTATAAGATGCTCTCTTTAAGAGGTGTGTAATCTAGTTAAAATGATAATAATCTATTATGCCTTCATAAAGCCTACTTATGATTATCAATAATAACTGATCGTGATCATTTAATGGTAAATACTAGATGTTTGTACTACTAGATTAATGTTTATTTTGAGTTTTTATTTCATTAAGTAAACTCAATCCTGGGCCCAATTTATCAGATATTACAAACAAATGCACTCTTTCTCCATAACTGCTATTTAGACAAGGGAAAGCACTTCTTCATAATACCATAAATGTAGTCATTCAAACATGTATATGCTAACTTGCTATATTAAACCTGAATTGTTTTCAAATAGCAAATTAAACTTCAAGGGCCCAAGTCTTCTATTTATTCTAACTTTTCTTAAGGATGCAAGGAAAATCTTGAAAATCTGTAGTCCAACCTAGAATTCATCCCAGGGAGTGTAGGAAAATCTTTTGGATTAAAAAAAAATTAGAGCTTTCATTTCTGTATTTTTAATGTCAGCATTTAAAAATTTCTATTTTGTATACCTTATATATTTTATAAATTACACAGTATAATAGAACATGTATAAAATTTATGTGTGTGTATATATACATATGAAACATTAAATTTTTAAATGAGGAGTATTCAATAAAACGTTTGGGCTCACTACTGTCCTCACAGTAGTTCTCTATCAAGTGGGTTAGACTACTAAAAATCTTCTCATTCTTTTGGTTCTTTTTCTGAAATGGTTTTCCATTTTTCTTAGGAGAAATCATACAAAATATAAATGAACAGTTAGAAAAGCATAGTAGAAAGTGCAGCTATGATCTGTTATTCTCTCCATGTTTCTTTTATATTTTCATTGTGGCCTCTTCTTAGTTAGACCATTTCGGAATGTGAGTGAAACTAACTTAAAAAAGTAAACAAACAAACAAACAAAAAAAACTCGGCATAAGACAAAGTATAAGAAAAATGCTCATGGTATATATCACCTTTAATTCTTTTTTTTGGTCTCATTTAAAAAATCAGTATTCTGTGCCATTCTTACCCCAGCAATGATGCCAACCTTTGTTTTTGCTTTATCATCACATTGTTCTTTTTGTTTTACATGCTTCATTGCTATATTTCTAAAACTGTTCTTCATTTTAAAACTGCAGGATAGCTTTACTGATCATCATCATTTTATATTAAAAATCCTCACATTAGAGTCTCTGTGAACATAAAAAGATTAAAAGCATTTCTTGCTGGTCTTTGCAGCTGTATGCTGTCAGGGCCAAGGGAAAACCTTCCTCTTTGCTCTGTGAATGTTCACTGAAAATCATGGACAAGAGGCAGATTAATTGGAGAAAAGGCTTACAAATTAATGTGTACATGGAGGCCCTCAGAGTGAAGACCTGAAGATACAGGAAGAATTGTCTATTCTTTTGCTTAGGTTCAACAAAGTATGGACAGTTGTGTCTGTACATTTTGTCCAAATGTGATTGGACAAAAGAGTATGATCTAAGGCTAACAGACTGAGTGGGGAAAACTCAGCAAGGCCTGTCTGTCGAGAATCTTCTTGGCCTCCCTGAGCATACATTCCCTTCTTCTGGGTATGGGGCAGGACACTCTCTGGAATGGGGATCTTATGACCATAGTCAAAAAAAGGTAGGTTGGATAACTTCTTGATGACCAGTGTTTACACAGAAAGGCAGAGGGTAAGTTAGAGTAATAGTTTTAGGTTTTTGGCTGGCTTTGAGGAAAAGGGGTTTTGGTGACTATGACCTGCCTTGGGGAAGAGGGATGCTAGTTTCTGTGGCTAGCCTGGTGGGGAATGGGACTGAGAGATAGAGGGGAGGAGAAGGTCAGAGAAAAACTTTTGTTTCTCAGGCTGCTTCCGAGGCTTTCATTGTGGAGTCTTGTTTTATGAGTCCCAACATTGCATTAGGTTGCAAAAGTACATCTGTAAACCCAGCAAATTTGGGAGTTGGTGGATATGAGGATAAAGGGAGTTTAAAAGTAAGAAACAGGAAACAACAATGAAACAGCATCATTGAGATTCCTTAGGTCTGGGGGCAGCCATTCAAAGAATACTTTGGGATGTTTTTCATCTGTGGGAAACACAGGCGTCTTTGACCTCAGGGACTAAGAAGCTGTTTGGGAAACCATCTCTACAATGGTGTAATAGTTCATGTGGCATAAATACTGACTGGCCAAGTTGACTATAAACTGGTACAACCCCTGGAACGAGGGTCATCAGTGTGACCAAGGAGAAATTTGAGAATTAGTACAAGGGCCCTTCGGAGGCTCACGATCATCTTTAATGAATTGTTGCCTAGTGGCCATAGGTTCAAGGTTGTCTTTTAGATGGATGGCAAGCCTGAGATCTTTCATTGCATACCAGAAGAACAGAAGGCAGGTGCATGGAGAACACAACATTAAGAAGACAGCTAAAGAGAAGTTCAATTGGGTAAGACATGAATGTAGTGATAGAGAAAACAGCAGTCATATTAGCAGTAGATATACAAACCCACAAACCTTTCTTTTTCCTTTCTTTCTTTTTTTTTTTTTTTTGAGACAGTCTCTCTGTCTCCCTCTGCCTCCCAGGCTGGAGTGCAGTAGTGCCATCTTGGCTCACTACAGCCTTGACCTCCTGAACTCAAGTGATCCTTCTACCTTGGCCTGCCAAGTAGCTGGGACAACAGGTATATGCCACCACACCTGGCTATTTTTTTATTTTTCATTTTTTGTGGAGACAGGGTCTCCCTATGTTGCCCAGGCTAGTCTGGAAGTCCTGGACTCAAGTGATCCTCCCACCTTGCCATCTCAAAGTACTGGGATTACAGATGTGAGCCACCACTGTGCCCAGCCTAAACCTTTCTTTTTTTTTTTTCCTGAGACGGAGTCTTGCTCTGTCGCCCAGGCTGGTGTGCGGTGGCGCGATCTCGGCTCATTGCAAGCTCTGCCTCCCGGGTTCATGCCATTCTCCTGCCTCAGCCTTCAGAGTAGCTGGGACTACAGGCACCCGCCACCACTCCCGGCTAATTTTTTGTATTTTTAGTAGAGACAGGGTTTCACCGTGTTAGCCAGGATGGTCTCCATCTCCTGACCTCGTGATCTGCCTGCCTTGGCCTCCCAAAGTGCTGGGATTACAAGTGTGAGCCACTGTACCCGGCCAACCTTTCTTATTAAGAATAAAATTATACACACATGCTTATCTCTCATATACTGTAATCATTAACTAAGAAGGAAGACATCCATCCAAGAAGGCTTTCAGTTGTTGAATGTTTGCTCCCTAAAAATACCACCTAAGTAACTAATTTGATAAGGCAAAGCTAAGTTTGTGGCTTAGCATGGTAAGGGAGCTCTCTACCTTGACAAAGTTTTAATAGCATCTTGGAGAGGGAGGGTGAAGTTGGGCTATTTATGAGGTTTTTGGTGCCTGGTTTAAGATGGGTTTTTCAATATGAGGGCTTGATGAAAGTTGGGTAATGATTATGAGATATTGGTTTATAATTGGTGGATGCAGCAAGGACAAGGTTTTTTTTGTTTTTTGTTTTTGTTGTTGTTGTTTTGAGGTGGAGTTTAGCTCTTTTCTCCCAGGCTGGAGTGCAATGGCGCGATCTCGGTTCACTGCAACCTCTGCCTCCTGGGTTCAAGCGATTCTCCTGCCTCAGCCTCCCGAGTAGCTGGGATTACAGGCACCCACCACCATGCCCAGATAATTTTTGTATTTTTAGTAGAGATGGAGTTTCACCACATTGGCCAGGCTGGTCTCGAACTCCTGACCTCAGGTGATCCACCCCCCTCAACCTCCCAAAGTGCTGGGATTACAGGTGTGAGCCACCACGCCCAGCCAAGGACAGGGTTTTGAGGTGAGGGTTTCAAAAAAAGTGTTGAGAATAAATGGTAAACTTTTATCTCCCTGGGCCAGGGCTTCTTGTAATAATAGTACAGTTGTAGTATTACAAGAATAATACTTCATGTATGATTACAAGATGCCCTGCCCCAAGGAAATAAAGACATTGTAATAGTAAAGCCATGTTGAAGAAGATGGTCAGATTGTAAAGTAACATTCATGTAGACAATAAGCTGTGTGGGTGTAGGTGGTTTCAGGTTTGCACAATCTAATTGTTTGGAATTCAAGAGGAGAATAGTTTGAGTAAGGACAGGTAAAGATAATTAAGAAGTAGGACTGACACTCTGAGTTTACCTAAAATAATGCTCATCCCAGTGTGTGTGGTAGAGGGGAGGGCGAAGAGAGAGAGTTTTATTGACTGCAGTAAAACCATACCTACATACTAAAGATATAAAATGTTTGTATGCATATACTTATAGTTTCATTTATTTTACTTACATCTTCTTTTTAAATTTCTTTTGTTATATACTAAAGTTTCAAATTAAAGAACTCCTGTTTGTTGCTTAAACATCAGGGAAGGCAAATGGACTGTCAGGAGGAGACTATTAGTGCTTGAGGTTAAATGCAGAAAGATCATATACGAGCATGTAAACTTTTTTGGATATGACACTGTTAGGGGATCATCTTGGAAATCTGCCCTGTTGTTCCTATTGTATATCTTTACAAAGCTCTTCTTTTTACCATACTCCTTTTATTCCTTCTTCTGATAATTTAATTAATGGGGAGGCATGTTGATATGAGGAATTTCCTTCCTTTTCCTTTTGTACCTCTTCCTCATGGTTTCTTGTGCCCTCATAAAATTATTAATTTTTAACTTCAGGCCTTCTCTTCTGTTACTTTTCTGTCCCTAGAATTTCTTGGAGCTCCTATTTTTCACCAGGAAACATTGCTTCCGTTGAGGGTTGTTTCTGAGATTTCATGGAGAGGGGCTCCTAGGGAACAGATATTGAATAAATTATTTTAATTCATAGAGATTAAGAAAATGAAAGGTAATGAGTTGCTTTGGAAGAATTTGCTTAAAAAAGAAAATTTCACCTAGAGCAATATTCAGATCAGGAGCACTCTTTTTGTATAATTTCTGCCTGCCTGCCAGTGCCTCACCCTGAGTCTGCCAGGGAGATTTTTTTCCCCATCCCAGTCAATTCCATTATGTTTTCAAAGGAAGTAGCTTATTTGGAATAATAATGCTTTCTTACATTAGGGGTTTACTGGTAACATAGAAGCTTTGTGAAGAGAGACTTTCACAGTTAATAGATACCACTTATTTGAATATCTACATATAGCTGTGCACTTTGCATTAGTAATTCATTGGCATTAGTAATTCACAGAACTGTTCTCTCTCTCCCTTTAAAGATGTTGAAACTGAGGCTCAGAAAAATTACTTGCCCAAAGTCTTATAGCTAATAAATCTAAAGCCAAAGCTTATGAAGCCATTTCCACTTGACACCAAAGCTTTCAGTGAGTGCTACACTGTGCTATCTCTTCACATCATGGTGAAGTCATCTTGAATGAGTTGTAGTAGCATATTTGACATATTTGATAAGAAAAGAAATCAATTCGTTTATAGTTCTTCTAGTGCATACTAACTTACCCCCAACTCCTCCCCAGTCCCTCCCTTTCTTTTGTTATCATGAATTTATTTTATTTTATTTTATTTTTTGAGACGGAGTCTCACTCTGTCACCCAGGCTGGAGTGCAGTGGCACGATCTTGGCTCACTGCAACCTCCACCTCCTGGGTTCAAGCAATTCTCCTGCCTCAGCCTCCCGAGTAGCTGGGACTGCAGGTAAGTGCCACCATGCTCAGCTAATTTTTTTTGTATTTTAGTAGAGTTGGGGTTTCACCATGTTAGCCAGGATGGTCTCAATCTCCTGCCCTTGTGATCTGCCCACCTTGGCCTCCCAAAGTTCTGGGATTACAGGCGTGAGCCACCACACCCGGCTTATGCATTTTATTTTAATCAACAATATACATAGTCATTTCATATTTTTTTCTGCACATTTACTTATTTTATTCCATCCTTCCTTCTGGGTTTCTTCACAAAATAGTAAATGGCTATGTGGAAGGGGTTGCTGTCTGTTACCAATGTGAGAATAAAAGATGTTGGAAATTAGATAATACGAAAATGAGTATGTAACGCAACAAGTATTCCTGTCAACTGTTGGTACATGTTACTAGACAAGGAAGTTAAGCAAAACCATACCCTGCTCTTCCAGTTGTTAACACTCCTATTCATGGTTATCATCATTTTTAAAAGCTTGGCTGGGTTCAGTGCAGTGTCTTAAATACATTTGCTTATGTTCTTCTATTTAACCGTCCATTTGTACCTGCTGAATCCCCAAAACATGTTAATATTTTCTGTATAGAAAAAGTATACAAGTAACTAAACATGATTGCTAATCTGGAGACTTTGGAAAGATCCACCCAATTTTTCAAAGCCTCATCTGGCAGTGAGGTGTGATGGCAGGCAGATAAAGGTAACTGAACAAACACCTCAGTCAAAAATACAGTTTATGATACAGAAATAAAGTCTCATGAATTTTTGGACCCTGTCTTGTTTCTCACATTTATTAAGCCTCTACTGCTTTCTAGTTATTCTGATGTGAACTGAAGATCCAAAGCTGAGTACATGGATCTTGCCCTCACTGAAATCACAGTTTAGGCTGAAGTGTTAATTTTTTAATCATTATGAGCAAGATAAGTTCTGGATAGAGAGAGATGTATACAGCACAGTAGGTGTGCAGCTTTTGGGGGATCTGATTTGATGTCAGCACACAAGGACTGCCAAGTCCCATTCTCATAAACGAGCCCAACAACTGACGTCATTAATACACAGAGCAGGACAGAGCAATTGAGGTTGTTTGTTAACCTTACCCTGGTCTCTTGTCTCATAGTCTGCTATGGAGGTAGGTAGATAGGTAGGGGCCAGTGGGATTTGTTTGCTGCCTCAAGTGGAACTACATTAACATCATAATGAAATATCTTTGCTCTTACACTACTGTGATATGAAATCCAATCTTCTCTGGAGGCTGATTTATTTTATTTTATTTTTATTTTTTTGAGACAGAATCTCACTCTCTCGCCTAGGCTGGAGTGCAATGGCACGATCTCGGCTCACTGCGACCTCCGCCTCCTGGATTCAAGCAATTTTCCTGCCTTAGCTTCCTGAGTAGCTGGGATTACAGGTGCCTGCCACCATGCCCAGCTAATTTTTGTAGTTTTAATAGAGACAGGTTTCATCATGTTGGTCAGGCTGGCCTCCAACTCCTGACCTCAAGTGATCCCTGTCTCGGCCTCCCAAAGTGCTGGGATTATAGTGGAGGCTGATTTTATGGTAAAAATTAATCACCAGGAGTACAAATAGTATATTTTATAGTTTAACACCTAGTTATTACATTTCTTAATTTTTTTAGTCATTATTTTATCCTCAATCTTGTGATGACAGGGCTATTTTTATAATTCATACTTATCCGGTAAAACCAGAAAATGTGGCTTACTAAAGTACACATGCAGTGTTAGTGGCAGAGTTGTTTCTTCTTTAAAATCCAAAAGCTCCTTCCGACCACACTGCCTCTCTGAAAAAAGTCACCTGCCCAATGAAGGGTTCCAAGTACCCACATTGGTTGCATGAAAGGACCCGCTAATGAGGGCTGTCTTAGTCTGTTGAGGCTGCTGTAACAAAGTACCATAAACTGGGTAGCTTATTGACAACAGAAATGTTATTTCTCACAATTTTGGAGTCTGGGAGTTCCAAGGGCAAAGGAGCATCGGATTTGGTATCCAGTGAGGTCCCATTTCCTGGTTTGTAGATGGCACCTTCTAGCTGTGTCCTCAGATGCTGAAATGGGCTAGGGATCTCTCTGTGGTCGGATTTATAAGGGAACTAGTCTCAAACCTCATCTAATCACTTCTTATAGACCCCACCTTCTAATACCATCACCTTGGGGGTTAGGATTTCAACATATAAATTTTAATGGGACACAAATATACAGACCATAGCAAGGGCTCAGAGAAGAGGAGGTTTTTTTTTTTACTTAAATTTCCAAAGACAGGTGAAGGAAGGCTAAGTCAGTCTTACTGGCCCACAGCCTGGATTTCTTAGACCCTCAGGTGAGGGTGTAGCTCTTGCAGCTCAGTGTACTCATTGCCCTCCTTAGCTGAGCTACTGGCTCTGTTTCCAGCCACCTAGTAATTTTCTTCCTTTAGCTGCAAGTTATCAGGCCCAACCTGTGTGAACATGTTTCTTCAGAAACTGGTCATGTTGGTGACATATTGCTACTTTCCGTAATTGCGATTGATTGCTGTAACTCTTGCCTTAAATAATATATTTATTATATTTATATTATATATTAATCGTATTTGACTTATAGCTAAATAGTAACATATATTTAATATATTTTCTTTATTCAACAATTATTGAACACTTCTGTGTAATGCTTGTACTATGTCTGGACATACAAAGTAAATATAACAAAGTCTATGTTCACTTGATATTTAAAATATAGGTTGTTGCAAAAGATATAGTTACTTATTGAAGAAACTGGAGAGAAAATAAAAAGTAAAACAAATACATACTACCCACGTAGGCAACCCAGAGCTGTCTACTCTTAATGTTTTACTGTATAGCCTTTGACAATATTATAGTATCACTAAAAGGAGATTATATTGTGTTCCTTTTGTAATTTATAATTTGTTCTTGTCGTTGATTAGAAAGCATCTTTTTATTTGATAGTTTGCTACCTCATGATTTGTAATGATTATAAAGAATTCCTTTGCATAGATATTCTGTAATTAAGTTAGCCAATCCCCAGAACCTTTTGTTATTATGAAATTCTATGTGGTAAGCATTCCCTTAGTCATCTTTTTCAAGCAACTATATTTATTCACCTAGAATGCACCCCTTAACCTTCAGTTGGAGGATTAAACACATCCACATTTTAAGGCTTTAGTTATTGTTACTAAATAGCTCTCCAGAAGCCTTGCTGGAACCTTTGAACACATTAGTAAAGTAAATACAGGTTGAGTATTCCTTATCTGAAATGCTATGGGCCACGAGTGTTTGGGATTCTGGATTTTATTGGATTTTGAAATATTTGTGTTATATTTACCAGTTGAGCATCCCTAATCTGAAAATCCAAAGCCAAAATGCCCCAGTGAGAATTTTCTTTGAGCATCATGTTGTTACTCAAAAAGTTTCAGATTTTGGAGCACTTCAGCTTTCAGATATTTGGATTATGGATACTCAACATGAATTTTCCTCAGATGGTACCAGGGAGTCATGACTAGAAAGAGATGGTCTTCTAGTAGAACCTTGGTATTGAGAATATATGTTTGGGGTATGCAGTACTATGGGTTGCACTGAGTGGACAGTAATAAAGGTAACCTTTGAAAAAATTAATAAGGTTAAATAAAATATATATTAGTTTGAATAATATACTGTTACTTCTATCTCTCCATGTATAAAATTCAATTTCTCATCTCTCCCTCTAAAACGAATACTTCCTTTCCTTCCCTTTCTCTCTTCCTTCATTTCATTTTGCATGCATATGAACATTTTTGTACCAGCTATGCCACAACCAGAACATGGTCTTTAGGTTTCAGCAGTTTGCAGTTAAGTCAGGGACATGGGTAAGTAAACAGTGACCACAACACTGAATAATAAATATTATAGCAGACAAAAAGCACTGAGTGTATTTGTGCATGCGGGAGGGATCCTGACTGCAATTGAGAGAGCTTTGTTAGGGTTTTCTTATTTTCCTAATATACTAACCTTGACTCCTTACTATCTCTTAACTCCCATATTCAGCAGTTGTTATGTCCTGTCTAACTTTATTCTCCAAGATTTCTCTAAGTGCATTTTCATAATCTGTTGTCTCCTTTCCATTTTCAGTGCTATCACCCTCATTCAGACCTTTATCACCTCAGCCAGGACTATTCCATCACCAACCTAATTGATGTACCCAGAACAAATTTCTTGATCCTCCTCTGATCTGTGTGACCCTCCCTAAACTAGTACTTTGAAGATTTCATTACCTTGGTTTAAAATCTTCAAAGGATTTTTATGACCTATTGTGGAAAACCCAAGCTCCTTAGCTCAACAATCAAGATCAAATAGTGATCTGTTTTTCCAACCTTATTTCTTTTACTTATCTTCAATAAGCTCCTTTGGACCCCTCCTACTTGGGCAAATCCTACCCATTCTCCAAGGCCTGTTCATATTGATACACTCTGTAAAGCTGGGTCTGACTATATGTACCTGGCTGAAGCATTCCAGTTGTTGGTGCATCACATTTAACAGTTCACTATGCTTTTATTGCTATTCTGAGTTTTTCAAAGTATCTCATGTTTATGTTTTGTCATATTGAAAACTTACTTGAGTTACACCTACTGTTGAGATCTCCTTTATCTCCTGGCACAGAAACTTGCACAAAGAGATCATTCACATAATGTGGAATCTGATATTGATTTAAATGAGCGCTGTTTGGACAGGTCTTGAACTTCCTTGATTAGATTATATGTAAATATGATCTAGTTATATTGACATGAATTAGCTTGTGTTTTGTCTTTCCTATTCTCTCACATTTTAATTCAACAACCAGTGCTGAAAACATCTAGCTGGTCTCCCAGTAAGCTCTTCTTTTATTGCGTCATCCTTTCCTCTCACTAGGGAATTCCAAGGAAAGCAACACCCTTTCTTTCTCCATACCAGGCTGCCTAAACCTGCTATCATGTAATCCCAGGAACATTTTTGTAGAATAGAAAAAATATGGCAAGGAAGGGCAGAAAGGAAGAAGGAAGGGGAAATGTGTGGAAACACATAAAGCAGGTGCGACTGTTCCCGGCCCCTCTCACCATCCCTCACTCTCACGTACGTGGTACACATAATTATTGCAACATTCTTTCCCACAAAATCCAGACTTCACCTCAGAATCCTATTTAGAATGATCCAAGCAGATATCATGAGTCAATAGGCATTGGCCAGACAAAGAAATCCTACTAACGTTCCCATTCTAGAATATATATGGGATCTTTATCTCTCCTTAGACAAATTAGATATATGTAAATTTACATTTATTGCATATATTCTCATGATTTGGATAACTGCTTATTTTATAAAAGTTCTCTCCCTTGTAAGAAAATACAGTAGAGGTCTTTGGGATTGCAAGCTTTCTTAGTACATTAAATGGTTTGAGTTGCACATAAGTATTTTTGAGTATTGAGTAACAGTGAATTCCTATTTGTGACAAAAGTTAAACATCATTATTAGGAGCTAGAATAAACAACTAGAAAATAAATGGGTTAGAATTTGTGCAACATTCTTACATTTTCAGCCTTCGGCATTGATTTCAACAAAAGTATTAGCATACCAGGTGTATATTTCTTAGCAGAAATCCAGGGTCAGTCGATACTGTTTGTATAGACACAATTTCCTTTTGCATTTGTATAGTACCTTATGCAGGTGTCCTGCTATTCATTATCTCATTGGTTCCCTGTAATAATGTGTGGCAGGCAAGAAGTATAATTTACTGATAGAGAAATTATAAAATAGGGAAATTTCAAGAATTAAAATTACTCTATAAAATAGGGAGTATTACAAGAATCAAAATAACTCTAGGGGAGGCTGGGCACAAGTGTAGTTTTGTTCTAAAATTTAGCTTTTATTTAATTTGGAAAATATGCAATACTTTCATATCTTTAACATTTATAAGGCACAAAGGCTAGGCAGAGAAAAACCTCCCTGTAATATCTGTCCTCCATCCACCCATATTCCTTCTGGGATAATATTATTAGTATAATATTAATTCCTTGGCTGTTCATGTAGAGACATTCTATACAATATATGCTTGTATTTATTCCGTATGCAAGTGAATACAAGCCCCCATACCATTTTTATGCCAATACTAATATGCTGTATACTTTATTCTGCACCTTATTTTTTTCACTTATTAATTTTGTGTAGAAATTATTTCAGATCTATACATAAATAACTCTTTATCAATTTTTTTGAAAAACTGCTTAATGGTACTACATTGAGGGAATCATTACTTATCTAACCAAGGTCCCTACTGATAGGCATTGAAATGGTTTTAAATCCTTTGTCATGGTAAAAAATGCTGCACTATAAAAGCCTTAAACATAAGTCATTACTCGTGTAGGAGTATATATGTTAAGGATAAATTTTAAGAAGTGAGGCTGTTATGTTGTAGGGTAAAAGGATGTGTACATTTGTAGTTTTGATAGATATTGCCAAATTGTCCAAGAAACTGCATCAATTTGTGCTCCTATCAGCAATTAGGAAATGGCCTATTTCCATACACCCTTGCCACAGACATCTTATGCTTTTTGATATTTGCCAATCTAGTAGGGTGAAAATAGTATCAATTGTAGTTTTAATTTTCAATGATCTGATGGTATTATGAGTGCAGTGGGGCATTATAGAGAATTTCTTATAGTGAAGAACTATTTTTGTTTTGTGGACTATCTGTTTGAATCCCTTTCCATTGGGTTAATAGTCTTTTTAAAATTTATTTGCAGTAGCTCCGATTTATTAGAGAAATGTTTTCTTCTTTTTTTTAAAATTATACTTTAAATTCTAGGGTACATGTGCACAACGTGCAGGTTTGTTACATATATATATATGTGCCATGTTCGTGTGCTGCACCCATTAACTATATACCTAATGTAAATGACGAGTTAATGAGAAATTTTTTCATTGTGTGAAGCACAAGAGTTCTTGAGTCTAAAGTGTTTTTTTTTTTTGAGATGGAGTCTTGCTCTGTTGTCCAGGTTGGAGTGCAGTAGTGCAATGACAGCTCACTGCAACTTCTGCCTCTTGGGCTCAAGCAATCCTCCCACCTCAGCCTACCAAGAAACTGGGACCACAGGCATGCACCACCACACCCAGCTAGGTTTTTGTATTTTTTGTAGAGACAAGGCTGAGTCTAAATTTCATCTTCCCACCACTATATTAAACAAATAAACAAAACATAATTTATAATGATAGTGTCTCAGAACTTGCAGATCTTCTGCACTATTTATCTGTTTGCATATAATAATACGCCCTATTGTTTATTTCCCTGTAAGTTTATTTATTCTCTGAAATTAGTTTACAGTGTTGATGAATTTCAACTTCCCTTTAATTTTCCTTATTTCTGGAACTTTCCAAAAGTCCACTGAAAATAATTTTACCTCTAAGAGGACTCCGTGCCAAAAGACATTTTCCTTTTCTGAAACAAAGAAAGTAATGTGAAAAACTCATTGTCAAGCCATATATACTGCTAAATTTGCAACCACAGACAGTATTTAGGTAAAAGATTCGGAGAAGAATCTTAAAGATTTCCACTGTAAAGTGGGAATAATTTAGTGTTGATGTTACAGGTAGATAGGCATGACCCAGACAGGAGAGGGCTCTCCCCCAACCCACCGGGAATGTCTGGTGATGGTTCGGCAACAGAGAGACCATTTCCTGATGGTCCACACCTGCTAACATCAACACGTTAATTGAATACAGACCCCAGGGAGAAGCAACTTCGTGGGGATGCACTTTAAGAGACAAAAATGTCAAAGTATGACATCCAGGTACACGCCACTGGAAAAGGGAAGAAAGCCTCAGGTGGGCTTGCATTTAACTTCCTAAACATACTGCTTGGCATGCCCAGGTCCAAAGGGTAAGGAAAGCACTGCGCATGCGGGAAGCCCACCCTTGGGGAAGAATCATGGGAAAGAGGAGAGCGTATGAAAGTCCTAGGATCAAGGCTAAAGACCCCTCTTTTAGCTCTTTTTCTCTGTTGGACCTTCAGGCATCTGGTTGGGTTTCTTCCAAGTGAATTTTCCTTTCTTTCCTGTTCTAAAGACTTTTTAATAAACTTCCACTCCTGCTCTGAAATTTGCCTTGGTCTCTGTTTCTGCTTTATGCCCCTCAGTCGAGTTCTTTCTTCTGAGGAGGCAAGGACTGAAGTTGCTATGGACCCATACGGATTCGCCGCTGGTAACTCAGGGTAACTTGGATCTCTGCCACCAGTAACATTGGGATATTAAGACTATAAAGAAAGGCGTAAGGATTCAGGGTTATATTTGGCCTTCAAAAGAGAATAGCCAGAAATAAATTAAATTCTCTTAAACTACCTTTAGGATTTCACAATAACATGGATCTCTCTTTTGAATCTAAGCATTTTGGATGCCCATTTTTTTTTTTTTTTTTGGCTGTCTGTAATAGCAAGCTGTTTTGCCTCAGCTCCTTCCTTTTCAGACCTAACCCATAGTAATCGTCTTGCTCTGAATTTACCTCTCTAGGATGGTGTATCCCTTCCTGTCTGCTGATCCACTGGGGCTGTCCCAGAAAGAGAACTACAACGCTATTCTTTCCCATGCCTTCCTTGTCCACAGGTAAATTTTATTGGATTATGGCTAGCCAAAAACAAATTCTGAAAACATAAAGAATAGATTGTAATTGACAAACCCTTTGTTTTCAGGTTATTCATGTCAGGTTTCAGCAATAACACAAAGCTCTCTTTGTCCTTGAAAAACAGAAAGAACCTCTTATCAAGTATTTAAATCTTCTCAAATATGGTGGGGGGTCTAATGCATGAATCCTGGCCTGGTACATGGAAAGTGCTGTGAAAAAACTCATTCTCAAGCCCCATATGCCGCTAAATTTGCAACCACAAATAGTTCTTAGGTAAAAGATTGAGAGGCATTAAAGAATCTGCAAAGATTTACAGTGGGAATAATTCAGGGGTTTGGGATGTTAAGACTGAAAGAAAGGCATAAGGACTCAGGGTTATATTTAGCCTGCAAAAGGGAAGTTGCCAGAGAACTTTAATAATGTTTCTAGGTCATAAAATAAACATGAAAACGATTGTGCCTTATTGGCCTTTATCTGCGGATAAGGGAAAATGAGTACGTAAAACATGAGGAAGAATTTAGGGTGGAAACAAAATAACACTTTGATTGAATATGTTCCTCATTTAAAAATAAAAGTGCACTTTTTTCTACATATATTATACTTTAATAAAAAGTTAAAAGACAAATTTTCATATGTGTGGGGTTGCTTTGGAATGGTCAGAGAGCTAGATAGTTTCCTAAAGTTTGGTGATCATGAGTGTGGCCTCCGCCCTCAGATTTTTTTGACTAAATGCTAGCCACACTGCTTTCTGTTTGTATGACCTTGGGCGAACCTCTATCCTAGCTTCTTCTTGCCTCGTTTCTAAAGTGAGATAATGAGAGTATTCATCAACTAGTATTGTTATGGGGATTAGATAACATATGTGTCATAGTTATAATTTGTTTTTCTTTTAAAAGGCAGAACATTCAAATATTAGTGGTCTGAAGAGACAAATTATTTTTCTCTCATGAATAATTTCTAGTACATGTCTTGAACTGGCATGGCGCCACTCAGTTTCTGGTATCCAGATTCTATCTCATCTGGATGCTTTATTGTATATGACTTACATTCCGAAGTGTGTATATGCCTATTCTAGCTGTCTAGTCATTGTCTGCATTCTAGCCACCTGGAAGGATAAGAAGGTTCTTTCTTGAGAACAACCTGGAAATTGCACTTTCATCCCCAGCCCATTGGTCAGAACTTAGTGGCATGGTGGCCCTTAGTCACTGGGGAGGCTGGAAAGCATTGTCTTGATTCCAAGTAAAATTATATCCAGCCACGAATCATGGGTTCTATTAGTATAGATGAAGGAGATTAGTATAGATAAATGTAGTTGTTGAGGGAGAACAGATATTTAGGAGTTAGCAACTTCTGCTATAATGTGCAAAATGCTTAGCACAGAATCTAGCAATAAACAAAAACCCATGACTATTGTCATTGCAAACTTAGATTCACAATCTAGTATCTCATCAGCTGTTTTCATCTCGTTGTTCCACAGGCACTGTCAACTCAACGTTTCTAAAAATGAAGTCATTATTTCACTCTGTATTCCCTCTCTTCCCCTGTTTACCTACTCAGAGGACATCCAAAAGCTTCAGCTTTTGTGTTCTTAGTCTTGGATAAAGGCTTCACCAGCCATCCCTCTTGGAGTTTTTTCTCTACTACCCCTTTAGCTTCACTCAATACATCTAATCAGTTTCAAAGATCAGTGGTTCTCTTTGGGAAATGGCCCTCAGACACGTCCTCTTTTCTCCACTCTCACTGTCCATTACCTTCACAACTCTTTAGAATGGTTCACAAGGCCCTTTATAGTCTGACTCCAATTTATTACTCATCTCAACACATCTCATACTCCAGCTACCCTGGGTGAAAAAGATGAGAAGCAAATACTTTATTTTATATTATTTAATTTAATTAATTTATTTGTTTGACAGGGTCTCACTCCAGTTGCCCAGGCTGTAGTGCAGTGCTGTGATCTCAGCTCACTTCAGCCTCAACCTCCCCAGCTCAGGTGATCCTTCCACCTCAGCCTCCCGAGTAGCTGGGACTCAGGCACATGCCACCACACCCAGCTAATATTTTTGTGTTTTTAGTAGAGACTGGGTTTCGTCATGTTGCCTAGGCTGGTCACAAACTCCTGAATTCAAACAATCTGCTCACCTCATCCTCTCAAAATGCTGAGATTACAGCCATGAGCCACTGTGCCCCTCCTAGAAGCAAATATTTATATTTTGACTATTTTAGGCAAAGTTTGAACAAAATATTTACTTAATAAAAGATTTAATTTTTCACAAAGATTGAGATGAAAAATTCAAGTAAGCAACCAGTTTTATATTACTATAGGCAATGCAACATCCAAAAACCTTTTCTGAATAGAGGACTTCTACATGTCTCCCAAAAAAATGAAAAATCTGCTAAGGAAATAAAGATAATCTACATTCTATTCACGTGGGTCATTTATAATCCTCCCCTTAAAGCTAACAGACTCACATGAATGTGAGAACATTTGAGAGTTACTAGCTTCTTTTCCATATTTTCTCCCATACTCTGTTAAAGATTTGCAAATGACCCATACATGAATTACTCTCTTGTGATAAAAATAAACTTGCTTTGTAAGCAGTTAAGCCCTAGCTATTTGGTTGTTACAACCTTTTTTTTTCCATTTTTTTCTTGTATGGTATTTATCTTAGACTGTCGTAAGTTTTTTATCACTTTTCTTTCTTGTCTGTTAAATGTTGAGAATTTTTTCCTTTGCCACTGAAGAAAAATCAATCTGTAAATGAAAATAGATATGTAAGCCAAGTTATTAATGAAATTTGGCTAATTTTTATAGACCCACTCTAGTAAAACCTTTTACCTATTTCAACTTTAAGGTGTGGTTGAGTTAGAGTGATTCTGTTATGTAATGATGGAATTTGACCTGATGTATTTCAGTTCAGAGTTACTCTATTTGCACTTCCAATCTCTTGATTTTATGTGTCACATAAAGCATATGTAAGTAAACATATATCTTTGTTGACTAAAAGAAAAAATGTTTCCCAATCTATAGTCTTATAAGCCACTAACAGGTATATATTTTTTATGCATAAAAGAAATGAAGGAATTTGTCATTTCTATGCATATTTATTAAAATTTACTATGAAATTTAAGATATTAAGATAAATTTATTGAAAATGGAATACATTTTCAGATGCCTGGACCACCTTCTTTCTCTAGTCCCTACTGTATTTTAGATTATTCTTTTGCAAAATGTTTTGGGAGGATGAACTCTTCCTATTGTAATCACATGGTATAGAACTAACATTTTATTAGTTTCCTCTAGAACACAGTCTTACTTGATTCTTAGAATTATGCATAAGAATTATATTTTTTTCCTTAAACAAGTTTGCTTGCCTTTCTTGCATAGTATGTAGAAGGGAGAATTTGATTATAAACTTATCTAATTATCTTCTAAAATACAAGTAAGACTATTTCAGAGTTACAACATTTAATGGAAATACATCAGTAAGCTTTAAGGGCTATTTGCAGTTTGAGATAATTTTTAGAAGCCTCTTTCTCAACAGGAAACAAGTGGATCTTTTTGCAATAACTTTATCATTTAAATTATCAAAATGATTTCAAACCATATCTCTGTCAAAGATTTGTTAACTCATTTAAATGTCTGCATTGGCAGATCATGAAACAACAGTATAAATACTTTGTATTTTTATGTATATGTATATATACACATACATGCATAGATACATGCATATATACACATGTGCATAGATACATGCATATATACGCATATGTATATATGTATATTTAATATGTATGTTAAAACCAAATACGCGTATTATTCAACAAATTGATATCCCCCTGAAATAACCTCCATTCTTTTTTTTTTTTTTTTTTTTGGAGACAGTTTTCACTCTTGTTGCTTGGCTGGAGTGCAGTGGCACGATCTCAGCTCACTGCAGCCTCCGCCTCCTGGGTTGAAGCAATACTCCTGCCTCAGCTCCCAAGTAGCTGGGATTACAGGCATGCACCACCACGCCTGGCTAATTTTTTTTTGTATTTTTAGTAGAGACGGAGTTTCACCGTGTTGGCCAGGCTGGTCTCGAACTCCTGACCTCAGGTGATCCTCCCGCCTTAGCCTCCCAAATCGCTGGGATTACAGGCATGAGCCACTGCGCTGTGCCTAACCTTCATGTTTATTATAAATGCAATACAATGAACCCAGGTCACTTTTTTTTTTCCCCGAGACGGGGTCTTGCTTTGTTGCCCAGGCTGGAGTGCAGTGGTGTGATCCTGGCTCACTGCAACCTCCACCCACCGGATTCAAGCGATTGTCCTGTCTCAGTCTCAAGAGTAGCTGGGATTACAGGAGTGCACCACCACACCCGGCTAATTTTTTTATTTTTAGTAGAGACGGGTTTCACCATGTTGGCCAGGCGGGTCTGGAACTCCTAACCTCAGGTGATCCGCCCACCTTGGCCTCCCAAAATGCTGAGATCACAGGCGTGAGCCACTGCGCCTGGCCCCCAGATAACTTTTAAACAGAAGACCACCAAGTATGTGCAACTTGTTATTTCTGTAACTATCTCCTAAGCATTTTTTTCTGTTTTCTTTCAATCTAAGAAATGGAAATTCTGTTCTCCATCTCTCCCTTTTTAAAACCTAGAGTGATCTAAATCATGAAAGCTAATTGTTGAGGAAAAGATGTCTGCTTTTACTCCAGCATAAGAATCTCATGGGAAAATAAGTCATATGCAGATAAATTACAGTTGCCCGGATGAGTCCAGTGTTCACAAATTTACCTCTTTATTAAGCCCTTTCCATGGAAATTCTCTCCTTTTCTAGTGGGTTCTAGGTTTCAGTCCTCTAAATTTATATTAGAATGAGTTTTCCAGGAATTATCTGGCCACCTTAATAAAGATATGGTTTTTACCTTTCTGTTTTTCTTACCAGAACCCCTGGCACTCTCATCTTTCTGTAGGCAGGAAGTTTTAAGTTGTCTGCACTCTAAATATTAAATGTATAAACGGAAGAAAAGAGGAGGAAAAACATATTCACTTATAGGTGACGTGGTTGTCTACTTGGGAAACTCAATAGAATGAATTTCAAAATACTATCAGAACATAAGATAATTCATATGGTGTACTGCTATAAATAAATAAACTGATATGTTTACATGTCAGCAACAACCATTTAAAATGAAATTAAGAAGAATCTCATGGAAAACTGTAAGAAAATATATATTGTAAAATAATCACAATTGACAAAAAATGTGAAGGCAACACCCACAGTATTATAGTAAAACTACAAAAGTTAATTAAAAGACAAGGAGGAACATTTGAATAATCTGTGAATAAATGGTGAGTCATAACTGTTTATATATGTTGATATTGTAATGCCAATGTGGTGATGTAGTTATGTTATTATCTCTAAATTAATCTTTATTTTTCTCCAAAACGTGACCAACTTATATTAAAATGTGAGATTTAGTGAACAAAACAGAATAAAAATAAATAACTGACCAAATTGAATATTAAAATGTATTATAAAACTAAAGTATCTAAAGTTCCTACGAATAGACTGATCAGTGGAAAATTAACAAAGTTTAATAGTAGGCTTAAGAATATATACAAAATAATATTTGCCTGAAAGGACCTAGAAGCAGTTACACTCCTCTAGCACACCTACCATTCATTCTCTATCAAAAGAACTAAGGATTCGGCCAGGTGTGGTGGCTCATGCCTGTAGTCCCAGCACTTTGGAAGGCTGAGGCAGGCAGATGGCCTGAGGTCAGGAGTTCGAGATCAGCCTGGTCAACATGGTGAAACCCCGTCTCTACTAAAAATACAAAAATTAGCTGGGTGCAGTGGCAGGTGCCTGTAATACCAGCTACTTGGGAGGCTGAGGCAGAAGAATCGCTTGAACCCAGGAGGCAGAGATGGCAGTGAGCCGAGATCGTGCCATTGTACTCCAGCCTGGGTGACAAGAGCAAGTCTTCGTCTCAAACAAACAAAAAAACAAAAAAAAATAAAGAGCTAAGGATTCTTGGAGAAACATCTGATCCTAGGAGAGCCTGGGACATCCCGCCCCAGAATGCATAAAATGTATTCAAAAGGAGCTGGCTTGATGTGGCTCCCACTGGCCACACTGGGAAAATTTATACATCAAAAAGAGTAATGGTAATGTATTATAACACAATGAGTAATAATAATAATGATTATAATCCATCGTGCTACTTAGAAGAAGAGAAAGGATTGGGGGAACTCTTCTTTGGAGAACAGTGCAAGCTAATATGTGTTAACATATAGATGTAATTAGAAAATGATCCTGTTGCAATCCTCTGGATAATAATTGATTCAAACATGGATCATCAGTGGCTACTAAAACTGTCTGGTGAATGGTGTAATGAACAGAACATTCACATGGTCTTAAAAGTATCACAGCACAGATTACTTACGAAGGAAAAAATGTACCTTTAAGTGGAGCAATCTAGAGGTCACCACCATGCCACACACTCAAACTTAAGATCACCAATAGTGAACCTGCTGATGGGATGCAGTAAGAAACACATAGTATTATCCATGTGCTATTTTTATCAAAACATTTATGTTGAATCAAATCTAGAAGACAGTGGCCTGAAATTAAAAAAAAAAAAACTCAGGGTAATTAAAAACAAGGCAGGGGGGAATGTTCTAAATCAAAAGAATTTAAATGGACATGTCAAATAAATGCAATATATGAACATTTACTATAAAAACATCTTTTAAAGGCATTTTGGAGACCATTGAAAAAATTTGAATATGGATGCATACTAGATGATACTATTTATTTATTGTTATGTTTTCTTAGGTATGATAACAGCAATGTGGTTACATTAGAGAATGTTTTTAATTTTGAAAATTCAAAATTAAAGTATTTAGGAGTGGGGAGAGAAGAGAGATCAAGAGAGCAAGGAGAAAATGTTAACCGGTTAGTCTAGCAAAGGTTATTTGAGTACTTATTCTACTATTCCTTTAGGCTTTCTGTGGATTTAAAAATACTCAAAATGTTGGAAACATTTTAATGTTTAACAATTATTGCATTTCAAATAAGAAAAAGGACACATTAGTCAATTAATTGTATTTTGGCAGCTGGAAAAGAAAGTTCTTATGTTCCCAATTGCTGTCTTACCCCAAATGATGGAATGTTGAATGACAATCTAATGAATGACTAAAGTTGACAGCACTGCCTTTGGAAGCTATTACTGCCAGAAAGGAGAAGTGATATTACAGGATTTGACGGGAAGGCAAAGGAAGGGAAGACAAGAAGAAGGAGAAGAAAGATTTTATAATCATCATAATAACAATAGTACATGGTCATGCATTGCTTAATGAGAGGGATACATTCTGAGAAACGTGTTATAAGGTGATTTCATCATTGTGTGAACATCATAGCATGTACTTACACAAACTTTGATGGTATAGCCTACTACACACCTAGGCTGTATGGTATAGCCTATTGCTCCTAGGATACAGACCTGTACAGCAAGTTACTATGTTGAATACTGCAGGCAGTTGTAACACAATGGTATTTTCCTACCCAAACATATCTAAACACAGGAAAAGTATAGTAAAAATAAAGTATAAAAGATAAAAAACAGTACACTTAGCATGAATGGAACTTGCAGAACTTGAAGCTGCTCTGGGTGAGCCAATGAGTGAGTAGCAAATGAATGTGAAGGCCTACGACATTACTGTATACTATTCTAGACTTTATAACCAATGTATACTTAGGCTTACTACACTTATATAAAAAATTTATTTCTTCAGAAATAAATTAGTCTTAACTTACTGTAACGTTTTTATTTCATAAACTTAATTTTAAAAAACTTTTGACTCTTTCATAATAATAGCCAAAAATACAAACACATTGTACAGTCATATAAAAGTATTTTCTTCCTTTATTCCTATTTTTTTTCTATTTTTAATTTCTTTTATTTAAAAAAAATTTAAAAATGAAGACACGAACACATTTATTAGCCCAGACCTACACAGGGTCGGGATCATCACTATCATTGCCTTCCACCTCCACATCTTATCACACTGGTTACTCATAAAATATTATCAACTGGAATTTTTATTATTATTTCCTAATTTGCAAATGCGGAAAGAGGGTCAGAATAGTTAGACATTTTCCTAACGTCTTGTCTTGGAGCAATAAATGTAGAGCTGGGATTTGAATCCAGGCCTGTGTATCTCCCAGTGCTGAACCCTTTCTGCAAGATAAGACACTTGGAAATTAATGCTTGAATTTAGTTTGATGTTCCAGTGGCTGTATGTTTATGAGACTAAAAAATAAAATGCCAGTCAGTGTGGAAATTGGTATCTGCTGAATTGAATGCTTTAAGTTATTTAGGTTTTCCCCACCTTCCCTGCCCCTGAAACAGGTACAACCGAAAGCTTCTTATTCTAATCAAACTAACACTAAATTATTTTTCTTCTGAATGATGACTATACCTTTCCCAGACAATAAAGTCTTTTATTTTCTGTAATTTCTCATTCTTTCTTTTTATACACTACAAGGTTGTTATTATTGAGAATTCAGGTCTATTAATAAAAACAGTTAAATTTATTCTGTACACATTATGTGTCAAAGTGTGCCAGATTATTGATGTATATAATTTCATTTAACACACATTAGCATCTAAATATTTAAACATTTAAACCACTATTTGATAGGACTAATCAACAATCCTGTCAAATAGTGGTTCTCAACAATTTTCCCCCCAGGGAACATTTGACAACGTCTGGAGAGAATTTTGTTTTTTACGGCCAGAGGATGTACTGGCATCTAGTGAGTAGAGATCAGAGATGCTGATAAATATACTACAATACACAGAACAGCTCCTTACAGCAAATAATTGTCTGATACAAAATGTTAACATCGCCAACGTTGAGAAACCTTGCTATAAAGTGTTACGGTCTCTGTGTTATAGATGAAGAGGGTTCAGGGAGGCTTAGTAACTTACCCAAGGTTATGTAGCCTGGGAATGACAGAACCAGGCTTGGAACCTAGGTATATCTTGATCAAAGTCCATGCTTTACCTCGTAGAGAGGCAAAGAGAATTTCAGTTTAGAGAAGGTGAAGATTAGTACATATATGCCAAAACCATATAATTATGTGAGAGGATAATTAAATGAAAACATCTCATTGTCAAATGGATTGCTTAGCGAAAGCTTCTGAGATGCCTAAAGCTTTGATTTGAGATTTTGATTTTGATTTAGAGAAATGAAACTGTAGTGATGATAGAAAAAGTGGATTCATTTTTTTCTTTCATTTAATCACTTCATTTTTTTCTTTCTGAAAATGTTGTTACTGGATGTTAAAGCTTGGAAAAAAGACCTAGGCAATCAGATGAAATTATTCAGCCTTCTGGGAAAGAGGATCAACAAAGAATGTTTCATCGTGACTTCACTAAAAATAGACACTTATAATGGAACCAAATTGATACCAAGAAAGACTTAATATTATAGCGATAAACTGCCTGAAATGCTAAACAATCTTTTAAATGAGTTAATTGCAGTTTAGAACATATAAATAGAGCATTTGACTTATTAAAAAACAAGGCAGGCTGCTTAATGGGCTTATTTTAAAGGAACCTTTTTGCATTTCTTTCTCTATTCAGCTAAATATAATATACTAGGGGATATATTTACAATCTTATATATATCTCTCATGTAAGCAGTTTACAGAGACTGAACCTAAGTATTTTAGACTTTTATCAGTGAAGAGGAAATAATCTTTCTTCTGAACCATTTCCATCATATTTTCATATGGTATTTTCATAGTAGAAAGTGAACAATATGGCAATTAGTATAAATGGAAAATGAAGGACACATCAGATCTTATTGGTATATTTTGGAACTTGGGAGACAGGTGGAATAGTGATATTTCTAACTGCAGGGTGGGGTGTAGCTTGGAGATGAGGTATTTCGACCAGGAAGACTTACTCCAAGTGTAATTTCCTGATCTACCTATACCAGTTTATGGGAACGTACCAAACATTGACACAGTACTTGAAAACTCACTGCAGAGCATTTACAAACATTATTATTTTTGTTGTTTGTTTCCTCTAAATTCTGAGCTTTGTGACAGCAAGATTTCTGTCTAATTTTTGCAGTATTAGGTGTTTCTTTAATGAATTCTTGGATATACTGGAACATTCTTTTCAGATCCAAGGAATTTATCTAGTTAAAAGAGATCTGTAGATAATACAAACAAACACCTAAATGGGAGAGGAGGTAGATGTGTAAGCAGTTTGTGTAGACAGAGAAACTGAAACCGAGAAAACAGAAGAGAATGGACATAGACTGAAATCAGAAGTGAAATAAGAAGCTAAAGATCATTACTAAGAAGCATTAGTGAACAGGCCATAAGAAAACAAAGGCCCTATTTGAATCTATTTTTGAATCAACCGAAGTCTGTAGAATAAAATATGAACAGGGATCTGAACACGTTCCTTTCCCTCTGCCTGGGTTATGCTGTTCTCACCTCCTCTAGCTGAGATGTATTTAAGAAAAAGTGAGCACTTTGTGGCTATGTTGATTCTTATGTATACTGTGCCTTTCCATTTTGAAGTGAGTGTATCTGGAATGTAAGTAGTTTGTTTTAGGACAGGTTTTGATAGCCTTCACTATTTGTAATATAATTTTTTAAACCTTTTTATTCATCAAGAAAGTATTGCTTAAATAGGCAATGGGCACCTTTCTGCTTATTGAATATATTTTAAACTTATTTCATAAATATTTGGTCATTTATTTATAGTATATTATTAGAATAACCCAGTACTTTAAAAAAAGGTATGAAGAGCTCAAAGAACTAAAATATTATAGTCTGTATTACATTATAGTCTGTCTTGCAAAATGAGGTCAGTGAGAAAATACGTACTTGGAACTTCTGAAAAATGTGAGCAGGGAGAAGTCATTGGAAGGTAAACTGTAATGAATGAATAATTGGAATATCTTCATCTGAGTCTGCTCAGTAAATCAGAGTTGCCTGAGAAATTGTTTTCATTGACCGATTGTTTTTTGGGTTTGGAGAGAACAAAATGTGTCCAGGTAAATATGGAAGCAGCAAAGGCCTCCAGTAAAAGATAGAGTCAGAGGATCAAACACATTGTTGTTGCTGAATTATGAATGGCACAAGGACCTGGTGACCGGTTAATTCCTTTGGTTGGATTTTGGTGTGACAGAGAGCCTTCTCTGCTCCATGATCACAGACCTGCCATTGGCTATTGTAGATATCAGAATTTGAAAAGCATTATTAATCTTGCCAAACCTTATATTGCTTAAGAAAAATTTTTGCTCTGGAATCATAAAGTGACTTGTCTAAGGCCATGCAATTGATTGGTTGCCTAGAGCTACCTAAATTTTATATTTAGACGTCATGACTCCCAGTTTAGTTCTTTTGCTACTGCACTGTGCTGCCTCTTTTATGTGCCAAAGACTGACAGAAAGAGAGATGAATGGATGAATTCATTCTCACTCTCAGGGTTACAAATCAAAGTATCCGCAATTTGGTGGGCTACAATATACCTATTTTTTAAAAAAACAAAAAACAAAAACCAAACCTTTCTGGGATTTTGAAGACAGAAGAGCAGTAAGATTTGAAATCCAATGAACCTTCTTGGTGACACTAAAGAACTATCCTGAAGTTACAGACTAACATGTACTAATAGCATAACAGAGTGTAGGTGATGTAATTTAAAGGATGGTATTTTTAAAATAGTGATTACAGCAAGGAATTTAATTATAAAGTTTACTGGTTTTCTTTTGTATGTGTGTGTGTTTCATAAATGTGAACAGAAAAGCAAAACCCTAACGTATGACTCCACAAAGAATAGCTTCTGGAAATATTTTGAAATATTGAAGCATGAAGCCTTCTACTACTTGGAGTAGCTCATCTTAATCCTTAAATATACCCAGGTGTAACTTACCTGAGACTCGGAAAAGGGAATATCAGAAACATTAGGGGTAAAAGGAAAGACAAGCCAGTGTATTCATTCTGTTTACCCCAAAAAATAGGAAAAGCAAAGGTCTGTCTTGCTATCGTTTGTTAAAGTTTTGGTTAGATTATAAAATGGTGAAAGGAAAATAATTATCTTTAGTCTAGGATGGGACAACACCAAAAGGAATTAATTCTTAAGTCTATGCAATAGTATTCCTTTGCTGCTGTAGCAAATCACTAAAAGCTCAGTGACTTAACACAAGAATGTATCATCTTACAATTCTGTAGGATAGAAGTCTGATATGGGTCTCACTGGGCTAAAATCAAGGTGTAAATGAGACTGAATTTCTTTCTGGAGTCTCTAGAGGAGTGTCCACTTTGTTTCATTTTCCAGCTTCTAGAAGCTTCCCACATTTATTAGACATCTCCTTCCATCTCCAAAGTCAGTAACCCTGGATCCCTCTGACTCTTTGCCTCTGCCACCCTCTTCCACTTTTAAGGACATTGTGATTACATTAAATCCACCTGGATAAGCCAGGATACTCTCCCCACTTCAGAGTCCTTTACCTTAATTATATCTGCAAAGTTTCCTTTGCTACATAAGATAACATATTCATAGGATGTGGACAACATTAGGGTGCCACTATTCTGCCTACCATAGTCTTTCTTGTTAACATCACAAAATATCAAACAGAAAATTTTAACTATCTCTGGTAATACATTAAAATCACTTTGAATTAATATATGCACATGGCAAAGAAAAGTTAAATGGTACTGGCATGTTTACCCTACACCTGATATCACTCTCCACAAGTTGCCACTTTTACAAGTTCAGTTTTTAGTTATTCTGATGGTTAGTCCCGTATCTTCAAATAAATCATATACAATATTATTTCTTGACTTATCAACCCCAGATACTTTCTGGTGATGTCTTGGTATGAGTGATAACGACTTACAAGTCATCATTCCTCAAGTAACTTCCTAAGGAAGGGTGTGTGGGGGGTCAATTTGTCAGTGCTTGCAGATTGAAAAGTTCTGTACCATGCTGTCTTCCTTGATTAATGGTTTGGCTTATGCTATGGTTTGAGTGTGTCCCCCAAAGTTCATGTGTTGAAAACTTAATCCCCAATCTAACAATGTTGTGAGGTTGGAGCTGTAAGAGGTGATTAGGTCACTAAGACTCTGCCCTCATGAATGGATTAACACCATTATTGTGGGAATGGTTATTTATCTTGGCTGCGAGTTCTTGATAAAAAGGATAAGTCTGGCTTCCTTCCTTTCTTGCTCTCTTATGCCTGCTCTCTTGCCCTTCTGACTTCTCCCATGAGATGATGCAGCAAGAAGGCCCTCATCAGATGTAGCTCCTCCATCTTGACCTTTCCATCCTCCAGAACTGTGAGCCCAATAAATTTCTTCTTCTTTTTTTTTTTTTTGACAGAGTTTCTCTCTGTTGCCCAGGCTGGAGTGCAGTGGCATGATCTCGGCTCATGCAACCTCTGCCTCCTGGGTTCAAGCAATTCTCCTGCCTCAGCCTCCTGAGTAGCTGGGATTACAGGTGGCCACCATCACGCCCAGCTAATTTCTTGTATTTTTTTTTTTTGAGATGGAATCTCACTCTGTCGCCCAGGCTGGAGTGCAGTGGCACAATCTGGGCTCACTGCAAGCTCCACCTCTCGGGTTCACACCTTTCTCTTGCCTCAGCCTCCCAAGTAGCTGGGACTACAGTTGCCTGCCACCACGCCTGGCTAATTTTTTGTATTTTTAGTACAGTGGGGATTTCACCATGTTGACCAGGCTGGTCTTGAACTCCTGACCTCAGGTGATTCACCCGCCTCTGCCTCCCAATGTGCTGGGATTACAGGTGTGAGCCACTGCGCCCGGCCTAAACTTCTTTTATTTATAAATGATACAGTCTTAGGCATTTTGTTATAGCAGCAGAAAGTGGACTAGACAGCTGGGTAGACAATTCTAAAGTGAATAAACAGAATCTTGAAGGCACTGTTCTACTCTTTGGTGTTGCTAATAAAACAAACAAACAGACAAGAAAGAATGGGATGTTTCTGGATCTCATTCCTGGGTATGTAATCTGCTTTTTCCAGCTGTCTCTGGAATCTTTTAGTCTTTTAGCTCTTGGAGTTCTGAAGTATCATAGTAATGTGCCCTGGTGTGGTTCTTTTAAAATTCATCCTACTTGGTAGCAGATAGTCCCTACCAGAACGAAGATACTCATCTCTTTTCAAATCTGGAGAATTTTCTTATTTTAGTTCTTTGATAATTTCCTCTCTTCCCTTTAGAATTTCTAATAATTGGACTTCCTAAATTCTCAATTTTGATTGTCTTTTTTTTTCATATTTTTTTCTCATTGCTTTTGTTTTCTTTTGTTTTTACCCTTGGAAAATGCCTGCATTTTATCTTTTAAACTTCCAATTAATTTTTTGATTTGGGAAATTATTTTTTAATTCATAACTTCATGTTGATCTTTGGATACAATATTTTCTACTCAAGGACTCTAATTAAAGTTGTTTATAAGACTGTTTTGGCTTCCTAAATGTTATCTCTTTATGTAGGAGTCAATTTTTCTACTTATCTTGGTCTTTTGATGTTATGCTGCAGCATTTACTCAGTTATCTGGTGATCATTCATTGTCCATTTGTATCTAAGACTAAGGGAATTGCAAAGTTGATGGTGTGCTCTGTTTGTGAAAGAGATTTGTGGACTGGAGGTTTTAGAGTATAGTGCGAATTCTGGACATGAGCCACCTGTCTTTTGGCAAATACCAGGAGGAGGAAGGCTTTCCTTTCTGGCACCAGAGTGAAATGTCTGATTATAGGTTATCTTGCATGAGAAGACAGGAGTCTGACTATTTCGTATGCAAGCCCTCAAGGAATCCCCCTGTTTTTAGCTCCACTATTTCTTTCCCTTTGTTCCACCTACAGACTCTGATCTGAAGCATCTCCAGATTTATGTCGGGAAAGCTGTTTCCCATATATACTGTAGACCTTTTTGTTTCTTATTCTGCGCTACAGCTTCAGCAGATGGCATTCTTTCTCAATTTCTAGGTTCTAGAAATTTTTTGAAGTAGCTGTATTGGGATTGTCCTACTCATGTTCCTTTAATTATTGTATTTTTATAATTTTTGATGATACTTTATTATAGTCTTATTCAGATCCACAGAGAAAGAGAATCTGAATGAATAAACTGTATCTGCCATTTTGAACTGAAATCTTATACAATGTTTGGTTGGAGGTGGTGATGAGAGGTGAAGCAGGCTGGGCTTCTGGGTCGGGTGGGGACTTGGGGAACTTTTCTGTCTAGCTAAAGGATTGTAAATGCACCCATCAGTGCTCTGTGTCTAGCTAAAGGTTTGTAAAGGCACCAATCAGCACTCTGTAAAAACGCACCAGTCCGTGCTCTGTAAATAGACCAATCAGCTCTCTGTAAAGTGGACCAATCAGCAGGATGTGGGTGGGGCCAAATAAGAGAGTAAAATCTTGCCACCGGAGCCCACAGCAGCAACCCCCTTCGGTGTGCTTCCACGCTGTGGAAGCTTTGTTCTTTTGCTCTTCGTGATAAGTCTTGCTGCTGCTCATTCTTTGGGTCTGCACTACCTTTGTGCACTGTAACACCCACCACAAAATGTCTGCAGCTTCACTAAACCAGCAAGGCCACGAACCCACTGGGAGGAACAAACAACTCCGGACACGCCACGTTTAAGAGCTGTAACACTCACTGCAAAGGTCTGCAGCTTCACCCTGAAGTCAGGAAGACCATGAACCCACCAGAAGGAAGAAACTCCGGACACAGCTGAACATCTGAAGGAACAAATTCCGGACATGCCATGTTTTTTTTTTATTATTTTTTTTGAGACAGAGTCTCACTCTGTCGCCCAGGCTGGAGTGCAGTGGTGCGATCTCACCTCACTGCAAGCTCCGCCTTCCGGGTTCACGCCATTCTCCTGCCTCAGCCTCCCGAGTAGCTGGGACTACAGGCACCCGCCACCATGCCTGGCTAATTTTTTGTATTTTTAGTAGAGACGGGGTTTCACCGCGGATACACCATCTTTGAGAACTGTAACACTCACTGCGAGGGTCCACGGCTTCATTCTTGAAGTCAGCGAGACCAAGAACCCGCCGGAAGGAACCAATTCTGGACACAGTGAGGTCAAAAAAATTTTATGATTTGATTTATTCCTTAATCCATTTTAATTATCCTAGATTACTGTCTCTTGGATTTTATCTAGAAAGGGATAAAAGGATACATATAAATGCCACCCTTAGGTGGATTAGAGTCATTAAAATTTGTGGATGTCACTTTGCTTATTGGTCCTGCTATTTCACCAACTTCAAATCAATTCAAAACTTTTTGAACACATCTGAGAATATACAAATCTGCTCTAAATCTGATTCTTTTGCTTTTCAAAAACACCTTTTATTTTTCTATAAAAGCTTCTCAGAATTTCATACATACTCTCAAATCTGGTGTCTCAGTTACAGTTTGATTGGGGAAGGAGAATCACTATGAATGATGAAATAGAAGATGTATTATAGGAATAAGACTTTACACAACTGTGGGAGGATTTGAGACACAAAGGTCCAAAAAATGGTGGTTGGAGATCGTAGAAAATTCACTAATCATTGTGAAGGAGAACTGGTAAAGTAATTTACAAAAGGCCCCGCCTGCCTATGGTGATGGGCCCTAAGACACTATAGGTCATCAGGACAAGTAGTTGGGAAGGAAATCTGGACCTGAAGTAGGATAAGTTAAGGCATGTAAGCCCACAGGGACAAAGTGTTAACTGAGGGGATAAACTAGAACTCTTTTGGGCAAAGTGAAACCCCAGTTGACTCATGACATCCGACTCTGACAACGTGGGTGACCTGAAGGCGAAGCTGGTGCCTTCACGTGTTGTTGAACACCTTGCCTAAGACTCGGAGAATCTGAAGGAGGAGATTAGGTGGGAGCTAGAGGTGCTGTGGCACCACCGCTGCCTCTTGCCAGGGGAATGAGTGAGCAGGTCAAGGACAAGGTGCACTGGCTGCAGCAATGCCTGCATCAACTTAATGAACAAAATGCCTGCATATTCACCTTCACCTTCCAAATCTCACGCAAATTTCCAACCCTCAGCTGGCACCACTCTAGGAAGGGAACTCTTGGAAACATAGGTTCAGCTTGCTAAATTGACAAAATACAAATACCACTACTCAGCTCTTTCAAAATATGCCGAGACATGAATGATAATTATTCTATGAATATGCATTTAGTGAACACTTCTATGTGCTAGAGACTGCTAGACAGAAATCATAGACAAAGAATAGTTTACTCTCACTGAGTTTACAGTAAACCTCAGTCAGATGCGACATTTTCATGTACCTAGGGTTTTCTTGGTGCATGAATCTGACTGAGTGCCTGGCATTCATTCAGATGATATTTGAGTAGTCACTGTTAAGTATGCCTGTTGAGTTGGCATTTCATACTCTTATGAAGCTTATATTCTATCAATCAATACGTATCTATTGGATAAATGAATGATGGGTGAGTAAACGTATGAGTTAATATGGATGCAAAATGAAGGTATATTTAATGCAGACTGAATGGCCTAGCGAAGGTTTCCTGGTGAAGCTGAATTTTGAAGGGCTGGTAGTAACCAGTGTTCAAGAGGTAGGATTGGGTGAAGATGGAGCAGCTTGGAAAAATTTACAGAAGCCCCCACTCGCCCCCCACACAGAAGTGTAATAAATTTGAGGAATTACAGATTTGTTGGGAAAGAGAAGGATTAGAGGAAGCTGGTGACGTAATCATAAATGAGATCATGAAGAGATCAATATGCCATTGTTTATCTGGAAAACAATGTCAGTCACTGAAAGACTTTAAAAATGTCAACAATACCTTTGGATATGTACTTAAAATTTTAATATTTTATTATTAGATTAAAACATACAATGAATTTACAATGCACTTTTTTCTAAAGTACTTTTAACTCCTTTAGCTCTTTCTTAGGTAGTTATTACTGCATCTTCAAATGAAATGTTTATAATTTTGAATTTAAGTTTGGATATTATCCATTTACTTCCTGTAGTAAAAGCTGGTGATTTGTAGTTTTAGAGCAGTCTTGTCATCCTTCACTTACCCTCTCAACATAGTTTTATAATTTTTTCATTTAAATTACCAAACAGCCCTTCAATGACTATAGAGAAGTAACTAACTTCCCATGGTTGGACACTTCCCATGGTGAGGAGCAGAGCCAGGACTGCCAGTGTTTCGGCATGGTGTGTGTTTTGCATACACATCCTTCCAACTTATCCCCATGATTTTCAGTCCATGTTTCACTCTTACCTTCCACCATACCTGACAATTCCTTTTCTGAGCTCTTAGGGATCCTGGAAAGGCAAATTGATTTCTTTCTTATCCAGAAACCACTGGCTTGTCTTCTCTCCTGTAATCCATGTTGGCATGAGTTCATTCTTTAAAAAATAAGTCACTTGCTTTCAATTTTCTGCACTATTAGGAGAGAGGATATGACCATGTAGTTTTCAATTTACATCTTTAAGCGTGATGCCAGGCATATTTCAGGAAACTCATTCTAAAAACACTGTGGAAAGTGGGTTCAAAGGAGATAAGAGTGAAGACTGTTACAGTATTCTAATTGATAACTGATTAGAGCCTGAACTAAGATTATGCCATGAGGGATGGGGTGAAGAAAAAGGGAGGGATCAAAGAACTGCTAATGAGGTAGAAGCCATGGTCTATGTCCTGTTCTGATTTTGTGGTGTGAGAGAGGGGTCAAACATAATTCTGCAGTTCCTTTCCTCAGCATTACAAATGATGATCTTACTCAACAAGGCAGAAATACAGTAGAAGAAGTGAAGCAATTTTTAAAATATTACTTTGGGAGAGATGAGTTAACTTTTGGACATATTGAGTTTGATATTTCTATTGGCTGTCCATATGGACATATTGGTGGGAAGTTAGAGGTTGTAGCCAGAGAGTATAGTATTAAAAATCTGCAGTTTTGGAGTGAAAGAGTTCTGTGGTCAATACAATTCAGAAAATAGAAAATTAAAATCTCTAGATTTTAGGAGATTAAGAAACTGTGAGTCTAGGACTTTCAGCCGTTGGATGAGTCATACAAATGGACATGAAAGTTGTACAACACGATGTTGGAATATTGTGAGTTACTGGTGCCAGAACCATCCAAGTTAAGTCTTGGCCAATGGCAGTATATGGCAGAGAATAGGAGCTGGATAACGTGCCTCAAAGAGGAGAGGTTTGTTTGCTTTTATTAGAGGAGCGTAGAAAGGAAATTATTCAAAACTGGCATGCTAGGAGAATGCCACCTCTTGTCTAGTAGATAATCTATTTTGTCTTTCTTTGGAGATCTGAACTTCATGTGGTCTTGGAGGAATAGTCCATTTTGGTGTGTAGTTCCTCATGTCAGTGGAGTATTTATCATATGCTAGGCTGGGCCAATAGTACAATATGCCCCATAGATTGTGATTGGACTGAAGAATAGTTTTGTAACCGAAGCTATTTCAACTAGAATCCTTTTGCATTGTAGATGCACTCCTCAAGAGGAGGATAAAGATGATGTGATTCTGATGTTAGCAGCAGCCATATTGCCCATTGCCTAGAAGACTGCAAAAGAATCTTGAGAAAATTAATTCAAGCAGAAACAAGTGTAGGTGATAGCTGAAAGTTAGAGGCATATTTATATTTGTTTGTGCCTTTGAGAATATTCCTCTTTCTTCTCTCCAGTTGTGTAAGTCCATAAATAACTTTTAAACTTTTTTTCTTAAGCTAGATTTGAATTTGGATCTCTATTGTCAACCAAAGACTGTTAACTAATATACCTCTTCCTGCACCCCACCATCATGAACTTGGGTCATGTGAATTATGAGATAAAAAATAGCCTCCATTAGAAGACTGTAGAGAGAGGGAGATCCTCCAAAGAAAGTCAAATTTTAGTTAAGACAAGAAGCTATAAAGAGCTTGTTTACAATAAAACAGGGTTTTAGAGGCCAGGATTGAAAGTGATGGAAGAGTGGGGAGTGTGAGAAGCAGGGTGACAGCAAAGGAAACACTGAATAGAGAAGAGCTTAAGAATAGGAAGTCATTTTGAAATGATTAAAGGGTTGTCACTATACATTTTATACCTAATAAGTAAGGTATAAAATAACTGTCATTTTTACAACTATATACATAATAAAATTTAGTTCAGATGTTATCAAAAATACCTACTTATGTGAGGTATCTAAAGTAGTCAAATTCATAGAAACAGAAAGTAGAATGATGGTTACCAGGGGCTTGGAGGAGGTAAAAATGGGGAGTTGTTTAATGAGCATAAAATTTCAGTTTTGCAAGATGAGAAAGTTTTGGAGATCTGTTGTTCAACAATGTGAATATTCTTAACACAACTGAAATGTATACCTTAAAATGGTTAAGAAGGTAAATTTTGTGTTATGTGTTATTTTAACCTAAATTTAAAAAATTAGTTCAACTAATATAATTTGCATAACACCATGAAGAGTTAAAATGTGGGAATGTATCTAGAATACCAATGAAATGAAGGTACATTTTCAGAACAGGCACAATGTTACTGAATATGCCGGTGTAGATGCAGTTTCTGCCTCAGGAAGGTAAAATCTAAATTGGAGATGGTGACTGATCAAAGGTCAGGAAGGAGTCTGAAGAGAAAATATCACACTTAATAACTACCTTATGCTTTAGTAGAATGATATACAACAGAGAATTTGGGCTCACTTTGGAATTTCAATGAAGGGGAAAGAAAGGAACGATTGAATGGAGTAAAAATAAACCAAGCAGCTCCTGTGTGGAGAATGATTACATCTTTAGTGTAATTTTCTCTGTAATGGAGGGGCCTTTAGCAAAACCCAGGAGGAAATTTTAGAGGTGATATGCTGGATGTGAAGGAGTCTGACTGCTAATCTTGCCAAGGGTCTCAGAATGTGTGTATTTTTTCTTGGCATATATTTTTTGAAATAAGCTTCAAGAAATTTCTAGATTGAGCTGGATCCACTCCCAGAAATCAATCTTCCTATTTTACAAATAGTGTTTTACAGATTGTTTCTAACTAACTTTGAGTTTGTTCAAGTTCATCCAACTAATGGATGGCATAGTTAAATCACAAGTCTCTGGATGTTCTTTTTAGTATTTTTCTCAAATGTGAATTTGGCTATCCACCATATTGAATCACTAGAAGGCGTTGTCTGTTCACTTTTCTATCATTATTATCATCGTTACCACAGCAGCGGCAGCAGCAGAAGTAGTATTTTGGTCATTGTTATTAAAAATTGTCAGCAAAAGGTACAGGGGTTATTTTCAAAGCTGTAAGTAGCCTTAGCTGAAACTAGGTAATAATCTCCCTTTCAATGTTCACATTTCCTTCAATTAGAAAAAGACATATTATAAGGAAAATGGTGCTGACAAAAATGAATGTGGAGTATAACTTCAAGAATTTATTCCCCAAATTCTCACAAATATGTGTCCCAATTTTGATTCTTGAAAAATAGGCCACAGTTCACCGCTTCTAAGTGGGTAAGAGTCAAGCTGGGTGATAAAGTAGTCTTTCTAACGTTAATATGCACTTGCTTTTGCTTTTTGTGAGCAGACGCCAAACATTCTGTACCCACCTTTCTGCCCTTTTCCACTTTTTTCTGACCCCTCTACTCTCTCCTCATAAACATCAAAGTTGCTTGAGTTTAGGTTGAAAAAGCAAAACCATTCCAATTTCTTGTGCTGTCTCTGAATTAACCTAATACAGTGACCATATAATTTATCAATTAAATCTGGACATTTTGAGAGAAGTGGAGGCACTATTAAAATTACACTATAATAACTGGTATAAACAGTGATTGTCCTCGACAAATGGGAATATATGGCTACTCTATACAGTAAGACAAGGTTTAGTCTATCTCCAAGAGCATCTTTTTAGATCTAACCTAATCATCTATAAAAATATGAAACAATATGATGGTGTTCAGAATTCTGAGAGGTAGACTATTCAATTATTTGGCACTGGACTGTGTGTATTTCAGAGCCAACGTTGCTTCATGAGAACAAGATGAAATTATGATGAAGATGACTAGTTAAGCTTTTTAAATATTTGTTTCAGATGAACATTTAGATGTTTATTAAATATTATTATTTATTGTGCTAGAAATAGGGTAAATAAATTAGGAACATGTTTTAGTATAAATAAACAAGTAATATTTCTGATTCTGGTATAATATTAGAAAACCTGGAAATGATTACTGAAGTTTATGCTTACTATATTTACCTAAAAATCAGGTTATTCAAATATATTCAATATCAGATTATTCAAATATATTCAAAATCAGATTATTCAAATACTATTTAAAAATCAGCTTAAATCAGAACTGTCCTTGGAGATGATAATCTAGAAATTATCTTTTGCCTTTGAACCTACAGATAGAATAAATTAGGTTTTGTTAATAATTCCTAGATTTAAATCTTGTTGAATAGGAGACCAAATATTTTCAATCTGTTATAATGTAATGTATTTTTTATCCACTCTGGAAGCAGAAGAATTATAGTTTAACCTTCAGTACCTAAAGTGGTATTTTAATTTAAGGCATCCTTTATTGTTATGTAGGGAAGGAAGTCTTCCCAGAATCAGAAAGGAGCACCATTTACTTTTGGTTTTATTTCATTTTGTAGATGTGCCAAAAAGTTTGAAGAGCAGAGGCTTTTATATTTAGCATAAAATTATACTAACACCTTGCCAGTAACCTAAACCCTTTGGAACACAGCCCAGATTTGGGATTATATGGGAAAGGCTCCTAAGTACCCTAAACAATTGTTATAAAATCTCTGCACCAAATCCATGCCCTTAACAATTACTGATTCCACAATGATAAGCTTACTGACTTTTGATTTAATGTGTGTGTATGTGTCTTTGGATACACAAGTATAAAAAACTATTCGTTTATGAATAACAAATTTGGAACAAAAAACTAGAAGGTAGGCAAAAAGAGCAGATAAGTGATGGACAGATCTAATCTATATATGTTCTTAATGACATTTATTCTTAATGAAGACTCTGAATCAGCAAGAAAATTTAGATAATATCCACTAACTACTGCTTAATAAGTGGGAGATGTAATTTCTTTTAGAAAGAAGTCCATTAAAAATTGTGTATATGTTTTTAAAAAGTTGTTGGTATTTTAAGTGGTAGGCTTTATTTTTTGGCAAAATTCACTGACATGGAACACCTCATGCTTCCATAAGGCTACACAAAATGTTTTTATAATACAGGTTATGGGAAACATAATACTAAATTATGCATATTATATGGTAAAGACTATATAAATACCTACCTTGATATAATTTGCTCTCAGAACAGGCCTTTCTGGACTTGAACACTTGTGAATAGTTGAGGCTGTAAGTCTGGTGAGGGTGTGAGAAAACAGGATAATTCTGGCTCCCTTAGCCCCATTTTTATAGGACTGTTTTCAGCTGCCGCTTATTTGATGTGATATGTCATGTGATTCTGTATTATGGCATTCCAGAAGTGCTGTTTCAACATCAAGTCCAAGCACATTTCCTTGGGAAGTTGATGAGGTTGAACTGGAGAACAGCTGTAGGTACGTGGAGGACCTGCTGGATAGCTGTTAAAAGGCATTAAGGAGTCTGATTATTAATCTAAGTTTCATTTAAGAAGCAATACATTCTTCAGAGAAACAACAAGGAAACTGCTTTGTAAGAAATAACACATCACTCTACCATCATCCCCACTCCACCACTAATCAGTATATATAATTAAAATTGAGTTTATAAAAACATTCATCCTTGGGACCATGAAGAAATGCAAGACAACACAGAAATAACTTCAGTCTGGGGATAATTCTGCCAGGATTCTGTACTTCATGGTGAACACATTGTGGTTTGCAAACTCCTTTTTCCACCCAAATTATGAATGAGTCATTGAGTTGTTGGTATAACCTCTGAGTCATTTTGCTAGCGTGGAAATAGGCTTTAAGGAATTGTTTACATTCTCTCCCTCCATTTCTTTTGGAGATGTAAGCAAGCTGCGTCAGGTTGGAAGGAGTCAATGGCAAAAGATTCGTCTTCCTCTGTTGAAGTTAAAACTAGGACCATTCCTTCTTTTTACTGCTGTTGAGATTTTTAACAACAGACCTACGTGGCCAAGTGATTATGGCTAATGAATAACACTTATAACTGAAACTGAACATCTTTCTTTCTTTCTGGTGTCAGTCCCTGGGGACCCGTGTGTAACACAAGCACCAGACTTCAGTCTCTGATGGTAGAGATTTTGGTAATTCATTGACCTAACAAAGCTCTCAGCACCATTTATGTTTTAGGTCACAAAGTACACCTACTTGTGAACTCCCTCTCTTGCCTGAGTGAGGTTCTTGCCAGCATTTGTGTTGCATCTGCAGGACACATAAGTGTTTGGAAGTGGGGGAGCATGGCTATGGGAAAGAGGTTATAATAATATAAAATAAAACATTCTTATCTTATCTGAATCTTAATATCATAGGGGTAGAGAAATCATAGAGATTCGTTGGTTGAAGTGTTTTCAAATACCAAAGCCAAGATTCATGTCTTTCAGACTGTGAATATTGTTTCGTAGATAATATACTTTTTGGAGGGGTAGGGCAGAGGACATTATTGCTAATAATAACCTCCTTCTTATTCACTTGCATTTCAATACAATTTCTTGAGTGGGAAGAAAAGAATATAGTTACAGCTAGTATTGTGGGATTTCATACATCTTGTCCTACCATGGCATAAGTCAAGTGACTTACAGTTACAAAACTCTGCCTGAGATGTCCTTTACTCCTCTCCTGCCTCGAAAAAGAAATCTGCTTATCCTTTAACGCAGAGCAAGTGTCACTTTCTTTATAAAGCGCGGCCTCTCTACCCTAGGCTGTCCTCCTCCAGCTGAGAAGAACTTTGCTCTCCCTCTCAGCTCTTTATAGCATATGGTGCTGCCAGTGATGTTTATCACATTATGTTACTGTTAGTTACATTCCAGTTTCTCTGTCTTTTTAGAAGTTAAGCTGCTTTATTCATTTGTGTATCACTAGGGCCTGGCAGGATAGCTAGTGCTTAGTAATGCTCAACAGATGTTAGTGTCAGAACCAGAACTGGTGCCCAGTTTAATACCCAGAACTACCAAGTTACTATATTTCTGAAATTCAAACTAACCAAACACTATATCTTATTTATTCTATTACACTGTATACTTGTACCCACGAATCAACCTCTCCTCATTTTGGTAGATAAGTAGGGTGACTATAGTTTACAATAATCTCTTGTCTATTTCATAATAGCTAGAAGAAACTAATTCAAATGTTTCTAACATAAAGACAAAATACTTAAGGTGATGAATATCCCCATTACACTAATCTGATATTTACATGTTGTAAGAATGTATTAAATTAGCACACATGCCCCCCAAACATGTATATTTATTATTAATAATTTTTAAAAAGATCAATGTCAGACAACTTAAAAAACAAAAAACAAAAAAATCCCCAGAAACCAACCAACCAATCAGCTGACAAATTTAATCAAACAAATAATTGTTGTTTTACTTACTTGGCTAATCTGAACCCGTAAATCAAGCATGGTTTTATGGGTGACTGTGCAGAGGGTGGACAGAGTCAGACAGGATGGCACATGTTTTTGAGTTTATTTTCTGGCCAACTGTTTTTCAGACTTCAGGATAAGTCCTTAAGTCATGGATATCTATGTCATGGATACATTGTGAGACTTTGAAAGAGAAACAACATAACACTTTCAGGTGAAAGGTGTGAGCCGTTGAGGCATTAATAAGAAAAGTGAGATGAATATTGAAAGTACTATGGTCAAAATCCTGCCTAGAAACATCAGAATGAATTTCTCTGTTTTTGTACAAAGCTATCTGTGCTATATTGTTTCTTCCTCTCTTTTCCCTTCCACCCCTTCTTGTTTTCTTCCCCTTCTCCTTCTCCCTTTGCTTCCTCCTACTCCTGTCCTTTCTCTTACTCTTTCTGCACCTTCTTTTCTTTTTCCTTTTCTTTCTTCTTGTCTCTATGTCTATTTTATATTCTCTCCTCCTGCCATCTTTTATTCCTAGGGTTTTATTTTTAAGAAGTTGGCAATGGTGATGGCAAGTCAGTGAATCAAATGAGGGAATGGTTATGGGGAAATTAGTGCAATTTAGACGATAGGAGGCAGATATTGCTCACAAAAATTTCATTTTTCTGTGTTTCAAAAATGCATTTATTTATTTTGTTTAGGCAATATAGTCACATGGCTCAAAATTCAAAACTAGAAAAGAGAATATAGAGAAAATCTTCCTTCCACATCTATCCCACTCAGTTTTCTCCAGGCAGAAAGGCAAGATACAGTTTCCTCTGTGTATTGCCAGAGATACTTTTATGCATGTATAAATAAGCACTCACACATAGTTATCCTTTTTCTTCTCTCTTTTTGTAAATGGAAACACATATTTTACATCTTAATTACACCTTTTCTGCACATTGCTTATTTTTCTTTAATGGCTGTAAGATATTCCATTATACAGATGAACAGTAATATATTTAACGAGTTGCTTTTTTGATAGATATTTAGGTTGTTTCTCATATTGTGTTGTTAATTTATACTAAATAAAGTTTTTACACATACTCCATTTCACAAATGTGCAAGTATCTCTATATTCCAAGATGAGGAATTTCTAGGTCAAAGAGAAAATATATTAGTGATTTTCATAGGTACTGGCAAATTGCCCTCTGTTCTCCCAAACCTCATGAAGTGTGGGTTTTTAAACTTTTTCATAATGCCCATGATATCTTCAAAGTGTAATCTATTTTTTACTGAATATTCCATTAGCTAGTTATTCAGACAAAAAGCATTTGCTTTTTTGTCCTTTTATAATATTTATGAAATTTTAATAAAGCAATCAAATGAAATAACTGATTTGTGTTGGAGACTGTGTCCAAAGAACTGGTTGAAAAGTAAAAAGAATTCAACTAGTTGTTTCGTTTACATGATATTGAACCACTGACTGGAGGATTTTGTTTTACTGATTTGGAAAAATTATTCAGGCTTAGACTGAAGTTCTTCATAGTATTGCAGAAAAAATATTGTTTTATATCTGTTTATTTTCATAGTCACTTTCTATTCGATTCAGCAAACATTAATTGCCTAAAATGTGCTAGACACTGCAAGGTTTGGAGATACAATGGCAGATATGACAATCCCACAAACCAATGACTGACAATTTTAAAAGTGGCATTTAAACAGCCTTTTAGAACTCGTTTAATGGAGTATTACAAGCATTGCTTGTAATTTCAAAGATGGCTATTAAGGAAATTAGTATAATAAGAAGTGATGAAAATATCAATCAGGAAACCACCTTTTAGTTTTAGTCAACCAATTGCTAATTATTCACAATTCTCTCCTTGGAATAAATGCAAATTAGATCACCTCTTTCAGTAGGGCAACATAAAATTTGAGCTATAAAGCTCTTCAGTCCCTTTGACCTGCTAATTGTTACATCTAGGCAATTTTCCTATAGTTCAGAAACAGTCAGTTGACTTAGCCTTATCAATAAAATTACTTACATTAAAAAAAAACAAAACTAGTTTAAAGATCAGTGGTTTTAATTTTCATATTGTGGCGTTGCATTGACCCTGTACCATCCTACTCAGGAATTAATATTTATTGTATGATAAGTTTGTAAGCAGAATCCATAGACAATTCAAACATATTACATAATGTAAGTTGCATGATATTGGTCTACACTTAATGAACTTCTTGTGAAATATAACCTCTTGATTATGCAACATTAGATCTTAACTTCTTATTCTATGATCTATTTCAATGAAATATCACAATTCACTTGGTATCACTTTTGTTCCCACAATTACACTGCAAATATAAATTACAGTTTCACAATTTTGATTGTCTGCCATTGTTAATATCTTGCAACTTTGGTTTAGTATTGTGATCTACTAGAGTCATACAGTCTGTTTTTTAGACAGGGTCTTGCTGTGTTGTCCAGGTTTGATGGAGTGCGGTGGTGCAATCCTGGCTCACTATAACCTCTACCTCCTAGGCTCAAGGGATCGTCTCATCTTAGTTTCCTGAGTAGCTGGGACTACAGGTGTTGCCAACAAGCCTGTCTAATTTTCTTTTTTAAATTTTTTGTAGAGACAAGGTCTTTCATTATGTTTCCCAGGCTGGTCTCAAACTCCTGGCCTCAAACAATTTGCCTCCTTTGGTCTCCCAAAGTGCTAGCCTTCTTATTTCATAATTAATTCATACACTGAACAAATAATAATTAGGACATATTATATACCAAAATCATATGTGGATATTGAGATAATAGGTGGATATTGGGATGTAGAGTTTTCATTAGAGAGGAGAAGACAAACTAAATAACTGGATAAATAAGGTAATTACAGATTTCGATACCTATTTTAAAGGAAATAACTAAAAGACGAGAGAATAAGTACCCAAGGTAGCCACTAAGACGTCAGGGAAGGCCTCTGATATGGCTTGACTCTGTGTCCCCACCCAAATCTCATCTTGACTTGTAATCCTCACATGTCGAGGAGGGACCTGGTGGGAGGGTATTGGATCGTGGGGGCAGTTGCCCCAATGCTGTTCTTGTGATAGTGAGTTCTCACAAAATCTGGTGTTTCAAAAGTGGCACTTCCCACTTCACTTGCTCTCTCTCTCTTGCCACCATGTAAGACATGCCTTGCTTCCTCTTCACCTTCTGCCATGATTGTAAGTTTCCTGAAGCCTCCCTAGCCATGTGGTGCTGTGAGTCAATTAAAAATCTTTTCTTTATAAACTGCCCAGTCTTAGGTAGTTCTTTATAGCAGTATGAAAATGAACTAATACAGCCTTTGGAAATTCATGGTTGACCACAGACCAGGAGTTTGAGAATAAATGGGCTCTACAGTGAGATAATAATTATTGGGAAGAGTAGTCTAGGCAGAGATAATAAATATTAAGGAAAGAAAAGCAGCTTGTCTTTTTCTGGGAAAAAGATGAGACTAAATGACATATCTAGAGACACACGATTCTTGTTAGAAGTCATAGGCTTCACTCTTTGTGTTATGTGGTCTAACACATTTGATAGAACATAGGAGGAACTCCTCATTCATTCACTTCTTTATTTAATATACTCCACTTGAAATATAAAAATCAGAACAGCAAAATCACCACCTTGACATCTGGTATTTTCAGTAGTTAAATTGATTATTAAAAAGTTTACCATCTTATTATTTGCTTGATATTAAAACATTTTCTTCTCAAAGAATAAGACACAAAATGAAATATGTAGTTTTTGAATAGTATTTTTCCTGGGTACTAAGAAGATTCCAATGGCCAACAGGTCATCAACTTCAACTTTAAAAAATATTAATGTATAAATTTGCCATTATACTAGATATTTTGCTTTTCTTGGTTCTAGCTGAGGTAAGACCCCCAGAGGTAAACATCTGAGACAACCCGGGCCAATCGGATTTTATTTTATTTTTCTGGGAATTTGGAGTAAGAAGCCTGGGGGATCAAGCCTTTTACAATGAGGATGGAAGCTTAAACTGAATGATTTAGTAGCGTAGGGTCAGAGCCATTGTATGGCAAAGCAACAAGCTAACTGAAATTTTTTTTGGGCATCTTAGAAACCAGAAATAGGAAAGCCAATTTATAGGAAGAAGCAAGAAAATAGAGCAAATATACAGAGAAGCAACAATAAGATGGTGTGGCTTATTGGGAAATAGAGCAGTATTCTTCCAGACATCCCAATTCTTATGTGCAGGATCACTTTTAGACCTAGGCAAGTCAAGCAAGTTCTCCCCTAAGTCCTTTAAAGTGCGTGCAGACACACACACACATATATGTATATGTATGTATATATATGTATATATCACAAATCACACAGGAACATCACAAACACACACATATCACAAACTCACATGTGAAAATCAATTACTAAAGATAAAGAACACAGGGGTACCTTTGTCATTTGGAAGCCAGTACTCCATGCTGGCACAGCAAGACCCTGAACTCTGAACATCCACTCTTGTGGCTAACATGATTCAGTCGTAAGGGAAATGCTTCTTCATGTCTTTTGCCCTGTGTTCATGAAATAAAGGCAGCAGGGTCCAGCTGAAGTTGTGACTTTTTGATGTCAGAGATGGGCATTGCTTGAGTGCAGGGTGAATTTGGTTAAGTACAAGCTTTTGGTTTAGGTAAAAGACTAACTTAAGTACAAGCTTTTGGTTTAGGTAAAAGACTAACTTACTAGTGAAATGTTTTCTTTTGATTTAGTGCAATCAATCTTGCACGATAAAATGTGATTTTTCAATAGTGCAGAATGTATACTTTCTTGTTTCTCTTTAATACTCCAATTTGTGATTTCAGAGGTATTCACAAATTGGCATAGTATTTGCAACCATTGTGCATGGTGGAAAAGGATCATTTTGCAATATTAAACAATTCATATTATTTATAAATATGTAAAATGTGAGTTGTAACACGATGCTACAGATTCTTTATGTAACAGAGAGGTCCTAGATATTGTTTTCAGAGAAGGTGAATATAGAAACATAAATTTTAAGGATAGATATTTATAAAATCAATATGCTTTACAATATTTTCTGTAGGATGATAGTTTCCGTATGCAATTCCATTAAATTATAAATTATACATATAGAATTCTTGCTGCTGCTGCTTCTTTTTTTTTTTTTTTTTTTTTTTGATGTGGAGTCTTGCTCTGTGGCCCAGGCTGGAGTACAGTGGCATGATCTTGGCTAACTCCAACTTCCACCTCCTGGGTTCAAGTGATTCTTGTGCCTCAACCTCCCAAGTAGCTGGGATTATAGGCGCATGCCACCACACCCAGCTAATTTTTGTATTTTCAGTAGAGATGGTGTTTCACCATGTTGACCAGGCTGGTCTCGAACTCCTGAAAGTGATCCGCCTGCCTTGGCCTCCCAAAATGCTGGGATTACAGGCATAAGCCACCCTGCCCGGCCTGCGTCATTTTTTTTCTTGCAGCTCCAGCTCAAAGGATCTTGCTTCATTTTTGAGTTATTGACACGTCCTATGGCCACTGCCTCATAAGAATAAAGTTTCTCCAAACTGAAATATACAAACATATTATTTAATAACTACAGCAACTTAAGAGATGTTGGTTAACTTAGCATTCATGTTGATAAAACACAGACTAAATGAACATTTTTACTATAATTACATATCAGTAATTTTGCTAAAATGAAAACAGGAATAAATTTTGTGAAATAAATATTTATGCTTACATATGTCTATTTCATTAGTCATCCAAACATGAATAGCCTATCAGCCAAATACCCAGATATGTACAATAATAATTTATCTGTGATATTTTGCCAACTTTCAAACATAAAAAACCGTAGGTTTACATTTTTAAAATGTTGTTTTCAGTTTGTCAATTAGGAGGACGGAATATATTTTATTTAACAATTTGGTATCTTGAGATTTATCATTTTTAAATATTTTGTCATATGGTATGTTTTTTCCTATTGTAGTGTTGCGCCGTGTGCCAGAGATATTGGAGCAGGTCTACTTCTGTGAGCTGCTTTTACTTTGTTTTCTGGTTGACAACCCTGTTATTTCATTTCTATGAGATTCCATTTTTTAATTTAATTAATTAATTAATTAATTTATTTATTTTCGAGACGGAGTCTTGCTCTGTCACCCAGCGGGAGTGCAGTGGCGCGATCTCGGCTCACTGCAAGCTCCGCCTCCCGGGTTCATGGGATTCTCCTGCCTCAGCCTCCCGAGTAGCTGGGATTACAGGCGCCCGCCACCACATCCAGCTAATTTTTTGTATTTTTAGTAGAGACGGGGTTTCACCCTGTTAGCCAGGATCGTCTCCATCTCCTGACCTGGTGATCCGCCCGCCTCGGCTTCCCAAAGTGCTGGGATTACAGGCGTGAGCCACGGCACCTGGCCCTATGGGATTCTATTGTAGCCTTTTAACCACACCCTATTTTTCACTTGGGCTAATTTGAGTTAATTTCTGGGTTTTTTTTTCGTACTGAAAAATCTTATCTAAGAAAATAATACAGGTATATATTATTTCCCATGTAAATGAAAAATAAATGAATTCCCATTTGAATTAAAAATAATATAAAGCATAATTTACCAAATTCTGATTGTCTATATCTTGAGCCATTTTAGAAATGAGTACTTTTGAATGTGACTAATTTAGATCCTTCTAAATTCATCAGTACTTTTGGTTCTCTGAAGATTTGGACTGCTTTTGAGTGTACTTGTAGGAATGGAACAAGCACAGCAACAACAACAACAAAATATTTTACTTTCACTGACAAGAATCATATTTCTGGCCTTTAATGTCATGGATTAAGCTCTGCCATTTTAGTAGAAGAAAACACAGTAGGCTTGATATATTAAGTATATAAAGGAACAAAGTGATGCTAATGGTATTTGACTAGCACCTGAGACAGAAAATTAAACATTAATAGAAAAAACTTTAAGTGAAATATTAATGCTATTCAAAAAAGAAACCTCAACTTTTAAAAAAAATGTAAGCACTAATTTCAAGGTGAAAATCGAAGAAAAATATCTCATTTATTTATTTTCCTGGTGTAAACCAGATTATTCACTCTTTGGAAAATGTTTTTAAATTTAGAGTCAGAGAATTCTTAGATCTGAAAGGCCTTTATACGATTCTCTAAGTTCACCCCCTCATCTTATAGATGAGAAAATTGAGGCCTAGGCTGTTATACTGATTTGTAAAGCCTCACAGACCATAAATGGCAGCTTAAAGTACCCTCGTATTTGACTTATTTATCCAGTGTTCTTTCCCCGAAGAATACTCTGTAATTTCTTTAAATGAAATCAAATCTAAAAAGGAGGAGATTATAATATAGAAGAAAGAGAGTTAACCAATTTTAGGATCTGTGTCTGACCTTGTTATTCATGAGGGCATTACTCTAAGAGAAAGATTAAACAAAGATATCTGGCATTAAATGCAGATTGAAACATACTTTAATTCCACCTAACTGTATGCATTCATTCAGATGTGACATAGATATTCAGATCCTGTTGCTTTTTGCCTGAATGTGCTGAGTCAACCTTGTAATGAAAAAGGGATGAGTTTTTTTTTTTTTTTTTTTGAGATGGAGTCTCGCTGTGTCACCCAGGCTGGAGTGCAATGGCGCGATCTTGGATCTTGGCTCACCATAACTTCCGCCTCCCGGGTTCAAGCAATTGTCCTGCCTCAGTCTCCTGAGTAGCTGGGATTACAGCCATGCACCATCATGCCCAGCTAATTTTTGTATTTTTAGTAGAGACGGGGTTTCACCATGTTGGCCAGGCAGGTCTTGAACTCCTGACCTCAGGTGATCCTCCCATGTCAGCCTCCCAAAGCGCTAGGATTACAGGTGTGAGCCACCGCGCCTGGCCAGGGACGAGATTTTTGAAGTTCTATTAAGTTTTATTTTCATGTGGTGTACTATTTCAACCTTTCTTTACTCTTCCTACTCAGGGGAGTTAACCATTTTTCTGAACTGTTTGAACATTTCCTTCTCTCCAAGGTGAATCCTTGCACTTATGCCTTGAAACTCATCCACTTCTGTCTCTTCAAAGACTTTACTTTTTTATACTTTCTACTTATTTTTCTATAGAACAAGGGTCCCCAGCCCCCAGGCCACAAACCAGTAGCGGTCAGTGGCCTGTTAGGAACCAGGCTGCACAGCAGGAGGTGAGCGGCAGGTGAGTGAGCATTACTGAGCATTCCCACCTGAGCTCTGCCTCCTGTCAGATCAGCAGGCATTAGATTCTCAAAGGAGCATGAACCCTAATGTGAACTGTGCATGCAAGGGATCTAGGGTACGTGCTCCTTAGGAGAATTCAACTAATGGCTGATGATCTGAGGCAGAACAGTTTCATACCCAAACTACCCTGTCCCACACATCCCGTGTCCATGAAAAAATTGTCTTCCACAAAACCAGTCCCTGGTACCAAAAAGGTTGGGGACCACTGCTCTAGAAGGTTCCATCAACATGTAAATGTGCCTAAGTTTCTCCTGTCTTTAAGTGCAGGCAAGCAACCCATCTCCTCTATCCCACAAAGTGGATATTTCCTTCCACCCATCCTCACTTTCCCCTTCCCCTCAAGACCAAGCTATTTTAAAGGTAAGTGTCCAATTCTCCACTTGCTCACTCCCCACGCATCCTTTAAGGCTTTTCATCTCAACTTGGTCCTCCCTTACTCACCTAACTCTAACCCCTTGTCCCAAATTCCTTCATAGAAATTGTTTTCTGCAAAGGTACCACTGGCTGCTTAATTGCTAAATCCAAAGGATACTTTTTAGTTCTTACCTTTCTTGATCTATAGAATATCTGGAAATGTTACATCTGGGAAAAAAACCTACATCATTGATTCTAGCCTCCTCAAATGACAGATGTGAAAACTGGAGACCAGAGAATCAAATCACTTTTTTTTCCCTCAATCACGCTCAGCAGTGTTTCCATAGTCAATGGAAAGAAATCAAATGTCATTTTGGCAAAAAATTATGCACTGTTCACCAGGCCATTTCTCTACCAAGATAAATAAATCAAAATTCATGATACCGAAAGTGCAAGGTTTTCAATAAGAGGTTAAAATAAAAATGACTGTTGTTTTGCATGTCTCAAGAGCCTCATTCATGAACTTCATGGTAGCCAGTTCTTAAAAAAAAGTGTCAGTAATTCTAGAATTTTAAAATTGTTCATTTAACTAAGGAGAATAGATACTAAAGAGCCAAGAAAGTCTTGGCAGAAGTAAAATCCCTCTGAGTATTGATGAACTTTTTAATTTGGTGATGCTGATACACATCTGCATTGGACGTGTGGATTTTAATTATTTGCTTGGTAAAGACGTAAAAGATGCCTCTTGTTACAGATGTGATCTGTCAGCCATCCAGATAGATTTCCACTAGAAGAGGAAGAAGCTGTCTTCTCTGCTTCCTTCCTCCCTGCTCGCAAAGTAGAGATGCTATCTATAACCTTTTATGCTGGCCAGCCTGGAGCTCTTCCTGTTAAAACTCAAGTACTTTAAAGTTCCACACTCATCTGGTATTTCTCAGCCTCAGTAATTAGGTCAGTGTTTAAATATAGAGCCACACATTATTTAAAATGTTGAGAAGCTTTGGAGCAATGTCAAGCTTCATCTCCATAAAGTGTTCTTACTAGTTTTTATTAACACTATTTGGATATTATCATTTTAAATTTTCTCAGGGCTTGTATATTCAATTTGTACAATATATATGTCTGCTCATATGTTATCTTGGAGTCTTGGAGCTATTTTTTCTTTTTTTCCAGGTATGTTTCTTTGACCATTTTAGCTGATCATTTTTCTGAAGAATTTCGAGTCCTTCCAACTAGATTAATGAATGTGGGTAATGTACTTAGCTTTTCTAAATTTTTTTTTTTTTTTTAATTTTTGAGACAGAATCTCACTCTGTCACTTAGGCTGGACTGCAGTGGTGCAATCTCGGCTCAATGCAACCTCTGCCTCCTGGGTTCAAGCAATTCTCGTGCCTCAGCCCCCTGAGTAGCTGGGATTGGAGGCATGCACCACCACATCTGGCTAATTTTTTCTTTTTTTTGTATTTTTAGTAGAGACGGGGTTTTGCCATGTTGGCCAGGCTGGTCTCAAACTCCTGACCTCAAGTGATCTGTCCGCCTTGTCCTCCCAAAGTGCTGCGATTACAGACATGAGCCACTGTGCCCAGCCCTAAATTCTTAATGTCCTCATCTCTGCAATGGGAATACTCCTATTACCTGCCTCACAGAATTGTCCTGAGGATTGTATGTTCTCAGCATGTTTCTTGGCACATGGCAGGAATCAAGCACATATTGACCTTCCAAACTCCTTCATTTCTTTTCTTTCTTGACTTTCTCTCTCACAGCACCTATAGCTGAATTGCCTTTGGTAGATGCATCTTTCTACCCAATTCTCATTGAGTGAATCGATGTTACAATGGGCAGATTAAAGTGGAGACTTGTTTTGCATGGTAACATTGAAAACTGTGTATGTGACTTGGGAGGAATTGTTGTTCATGGGTCAGCTGACTAGTTATATTATGCAGCCTTTCAGATAACACAATGAATTATTAATCCACATTAGAGAGTTGAAGGCTGGAGCCCTGGATTCCTGCCCAGAGAATGACTCTGACACATTATAGGCATATGGTTGCCTGGCTGGAACAATGACTTTTTGTACACGTGCCAAAGGAAACTTTACAATGCCTGTTGACATTCTGTCCTTTCTTTGTTTCTCCATTATTGGATGACTTTGCCACTCTATTCTTTTTTTTTTTTTTTCTTTTCTGTTTGGATACATTTTATCCTAACTTATGCCCAATAAAACATTACTGAGAACATGAACAAGATAAAGGAGCTCGTATGTCTTGTTAGTTAGTTTCATTATGTGTTGAAGCTAAAGCCTTCAAAGGACTGTGTATGATTAGGGCTTCACAACTGTTTATTTAAAGCCTTATTTTGTCTCTGTTCATGTTTATAGAATATGAAATACTCAGTAAGGCAGACTTAGTGCATATATGAAGTCTGTGTAATCTCAGGGCTTCAGGAAGACTCTACCTGTTCTCCCATACAACAAATTCTGCCACTCAGCTGCTGCAGGACTGCCTTCCACATATACATGGTTTGAATATCCTAATTCTGAAATTCTCAGTGGGTTGTATCAATGGTAAGTATTTGTATCTTTAGTGCTGCCTGAGTTCAAGACATGATGATATGGTTTGGCTATGTCCCCACCCAAATCTCCACGTGAATTGTTTCTCCCAGAATTCCCATGTGTTGTGGGAGGGAGAAGATGGGGGGTGGGGCAGTAATTGAATCATGGGGTCCAGTCCTTCCCCTGCTGTTCTCGTGATAGTGAATAAGTCTCACGAGATCTGATGGGTTTATCAGGGGTTTCCGCTTTTGCTTCTTTCTCGTGCTTTTAATCTTGGTGCCATCATGTAAGAAGTGCCTTTCACCTCTCACCATGATTCTGAGGCCTCCCCAGAGATGTGGAACTGTAAGTCCAATTAAACCTCTCTTTCTTCTCAGTCTCAAGTATGTCTTGTTATCAGCAGCATGAAAATGGACTAATACACATGATTAGTGATCTAATTTTAGGATCAAAGGTTAGAAAGCTGCATTAGTCTTCTCAAATATGCCTATATATTAATATGTTTGTTAAAATCGATGATACTTTTTCAGAAAATATTTTCTATTAAGTAAAGTAGGCAACAGGATTTAAGTTATAAGAGTATACCTATTGACCATTAAAGTGAATTCAGGTATTTTCAGACTAAATGAAAAAATAAAAGGACCTTGTAAACGTTTTTTTTTTTGTTTGTTTGTTTTTTGTTTTTTTTTCCGAAATAATCCCATATGCTGTTTGCTAGCCATGGAGTTAAAATGATAACAGGTTGGGTATTACTCTAGGAAAGCCACAGTAGAACCACATACAGATGGGACAATTGATTTAGGTTCCTTCCTGAGCACATTAGCTTGATAAATGGATCAGGTTTGTGAGCTACCACTTTAGACGAATAGAGGATCAGGTAAAAGGGAGCTTCAGTGGGGAAGGAGTGATCCTAAGAAGGAGGATCATAGCAGAGAAGGGTTTAGGTGGTAAGGACCTGGGAGGGGTAACTGAAAGGTAGCAGAAATGAACGAGACTGGTTTTACTTAGTCACAGTTATACGAAGGGCATGGACCCCTGCAACAGAGAAGTCCCAGCTGCTAGAAATTGGCAGTTGGTGGTATACTAGCATAGCAGGAAGGAAACTTATCTGGGAGGCAGGAATTATGGTTTGATCTGGGCTCTGCATTAATCAATTTGTGGTTTTGAATAATCTATGATTTCAGATAAGCCCTCATTTCCTCAGTTATGAAATAATGGAGTCATACCATTTAAACCATCTGTTGTACCAGTAACATTATGATTCTAAGATTAGCTAATTCTTGTACTATCTTCCCTGTGTGTAATGGGAACATTTCTCAAGTCCCTAGGTAGAGCTGAGAAAAATATACATTGTTGTCTTCTGAAAATTATCAAATTTACTTTCAACTTCTGACTTTGTGTTTTCAAGTTAACTAGTACTTCTATGCCTATTTGCTTCTCTATTTTTTCATTGATGAGAAATGATTTGACAGCATTACACATCATTTATAATTATTTTCAGAAACACACTAAAAATCTTTAAAACTGACATGTTCAATAATTTAAAAATGTCTAGCCAATATGTTTTTAAAAAGCCTGTTAACTCATTTTTACTGTGTATTACTTTATACTCAAAAAAATATAACTCCTGTTTTCACTAAAAGTATTGATAGAAAACAAGTGGCACAATATTATACAGGATATCTCAACATAATATCTTTAATATGTTTTTTCTTTCTTACGGTTATTAAATTGGTTGTACTTTCTGTTAGTTTGGTTTTTACCAACATTAAGAATTCATATGCAGTCATGTGTTACTTACTGACAGGGATATATTCTGAGAAACATGTCCTTCGGTGATTTAGTCATAGTGTGAACATCATAGAGTGCACTTAGACCCAGATGGTGTAGCCTACTACATACCTAAGCTATATGGTGTAGCCTATTATGCTTAGACTAAAAATCTGTGCAGCATGTTACCGTACTGAGTACCATAGGCAACTGTAACACAATGGTAGGTACTTATGTCTCTAAACATATCTAAATATAGAAAAGGGACAGTAAAAATATGGCATAAGTGATAAAATAATGGTACACCTCTATAGGGGACTTACCATAAACTGAGATTGCAGGAGTGGAAGTTGCTCTGGGTGAGTCAGTGAGTGAGCGGTGAATGAATGTGAAGGCATAGGATATTACTGTACACTACTCTAGAGTTTACAAACTGTATACTTAGGCTACACTAAATTTATAAAAAATATGTTTTCAATAATAAGCTTAGCTTACTATAAATTTTTACTTCATAAGATTTTTAATTTTTAAAACTTTTTTGCTCTTTTGTAATAATATTTAGTTTAAAACAAAAACACATTTTTCTTTACATTTTCTTTATTACTTATTCTGTAAGCTTTCTCTATTTTTAATTTTTTTATTTTTATTTTTTACTTTGTAAACTAGTTTTGTTTAAAACTAAGACGCAGAGACAATACATTAGCCTAGGCTAATGTATTGTCTCTGTGTCTTAGTCATCACATCAGAATCATCAATATCACTGTCTTCCACCTCCACATCTTGTCCCACTGGAAAATCTTCAGGGGCAGTAACATCCATGGAGCTGTCATCCCCTATGATAACAATGCCTTCTGTAATACCTCCTGAAGGACCTGCCTGAGGTTACTTTACAGTTAACTTTTTTTTTTTAAGTAGAAGGAGTACATTCTAAAATTACAATAAAAAGTATAGTATAGAAAATACAGAAACCCATAACTCAGTCATTTATCATCAGTATCAACTATTATGTACTGTACATAATTATATGTGCTATACTTTTATATGACTGGCAGCGCAGTATTTGTTTATACTAGCATTACCACAAACATATGAGTAATGGGTTGCAATGGCTATGATGTTATGAGATGATAGGAATTTTTCAATTTCATTATCATCTTATGAAACCACCATTGTACACCCAATCCATCATTGACAGAAACATCATTGTGCAGTGCATGACTGTACAATCCCCTGGCTGCTCATGTAATATGATTCCACATTAAAAATTACCCCTAAATGGAATAAAAAATTTCGAGAGCACACATCACCTTAGTGATGAGATATATTATTAAGTAGGTAATTGAATCAAAAGAGACTTGAAATAGATACAGAAATCTACACAAAATGAGCATATGGAAGATGCTAGAGAAAAAATGCTATAGTTTCCTAGACAGGAAGAAATACCAGCAGCTGGCTATGCTGTTGTCACAGATGGAAAGAAATGACATATATTCTAATAGACAAAAATATTTAAGGCATCAAAAATTCCAATAAATTAGCGAAACTTATAGCGTATCATCTAAATCTGGTTAGAAATTTTACAGAGAATGAAGAGAGAAAATACAAAAGACATTGGTCATAAAGAGTTCCAGAGCCATTTAGCCAAATGTTCAGACCCCATAGAAGATATTTCCTCTGGCCACACTTCTGAACGTAAATAATATTTGAGGTTTTCCACTGAAATTGAGCTCTATCAAGGGAATGTGAGTGAGAGTAGGTCAGAGTTCTTAGGAGTTCAGCCTTTTTCCTCTCTGTAGAATTAAGAAAAAAAGAAATTGCAAGTGACCTGAAATTCAATGAGACAATGTAACAGTTTCAGTGAAAAAGTTCATCTGATTCACAATGGGAAAAAAACTGAAATGAGCTTTTTGCTGAAATAAGTAACATTTATAACCAAAAAAGATTTTTTAAAAAAAAGCAAGAAAGGAAAACAGTGTAAGTAATTCTAAGAAAACAAGATGCAGCCAGAAAATCATGGTAATTCTTTGTATGTTTCTCCTCAAGATTAGGAAATTGTATTACAGCTAAAAAAAAGGTGACCAAGAAGGACTGTTGGAAAGTGTTGAGGCATCTGAATTGCTTAAGTTTCTGCTTCTTTCATGACCCAGGATTTTGCAGCCTGGAAGGCAAGTGGAGAGGAATAGGGAGCCAGTTAGCTCAGCTGGCATTCATCTTTAGAAACAAAATGATAATGAGAAGGCACAATTATTTTGAATCGCTTTTAATCTAGACACCTCCTGGATCAGATTATAGAACTTTATGTGTCTGGATAAGACACTTCCAACGTGTTTAGGAATCATGGATTAGAGCTTGAGAGATTTAAAAACAAAACATAACAAAAATTTCAACAGTCTATTTAACATAATGAGGTTATATGCAAAAGAAGTTTTAAAATAATCTTTTAGAGTAACTTAAATACTACCCTAGTAAGTAAAGGAGGTGAGATTTAAACCAGGTGGTTTGACTTTAAAGGAAACATTCATTACATTGCTACCTTTTACTGACTGCATTGGCCTCAATGTCCCCCAAATTCATGTGTTGAAACTATATCCACATTGTGGTGGTATTAAGAGGTGAGGCTGTTTGGAAAGTGAATAAGTCAGGAGGACTTCATGGTTGGATTAGTGCTTTATTAAAGGGCTGGAGGGTACTAGTTTATGCTCTTTTTTCTTATGTTAAATTTTTTTTGCCCTTCTGCCTTACACCATGTGAGGACACAACATTTGTCTCCTCCAGAAGATGCAGCAACAAGGTATCATCTTGGAAGCAGAGACAGGGCCTTCACCAGACACCAAACCCAAAGATCCCTTCATCTTGGACTTTCAGCCTCCAGAACTGTGAGAAATAAATTCCTATTCTTTTAAAATTACCCAGTCTCAGGTGTTTTGTTGTATCAACACAAATGAACAGGCCCAGACTGCGCAATGTCCGAAGATCTTCATTTCACCCTGCTAGTAACAACCATCCTGTTATGTTTGCACTTCTTTGCAATTCACCCCACTTGAGTTCTGTCCTTCCGTGAAAACTTATCTTGCTTTTTGGTTCATCTGTATTCATAGACTTTCATCTGCTTTCTTTTTATCTCTGACCCATAAGATGGATGAAAATTGTCCTAAAGATCCTTTCTGCTGTGTGTGTCAGGGCCCCTCTACCTTCAGCTGGGGTGGAGGGACTTTTGTCTTTACATGGGAAAAAAATACTTTAATTGCTGGTTAAAACACATTTTCTGCCAGATTCCCTTTATGGAACCTAAAAAGCCTAAAGCGTATGGCCACTTACACCTCCAAGCTGTTATTTTAAGGCAAAAACTAAAACATTAAGGACAGATGAAAGATTAGCAATGACTAAAGTGAGAAAAAAGATAAATAAATGCTCCATGTATTAGGCCCATTTACACAACATGGCCCCAGACAATACTGTTTTACAATCAGATCTTTTCATAAAAAGAAAGATGATCAGAAATTTCCCAAGGGCCCAGGAAAACCTGACATTATTCCTCCCGCTAACCAAACGGATCTGTACTAAGACAAGTCTCTTAAAGACCAATATCAAATATTTTATGCCCATGTTATTCAAAAGAGTTTGGGAACATGTAACATAATTAATGACTCTGTGTTTTAAAAAAAAGTGCCTCCCACTGACAATATTCCTTCCTTAAAATCTAGTCCAGGGTTACTCCTCAAACCTCTCGAACTTCTACTCCTTCTAGGAGTCCTTCCTCACTTAACACACAGTCTATGTACTCCTTTCATATCAGCTTGTTCATCAAAAAATCCCTTAAGAGCCTAGTCCTGCTGAAACAACTTGTAGCTGGATATCCTGTAACCCACCTAAAATAAAAAACAAACTCTCTCAGAAAGGTAACAAATAGACCAAATCCTCTTAGAGACTTACTTCATTAGTTAGTTTGCCACAGATATTAGGAAAAAGTCAGAAAAACTAGCTATGTGTCCCAAAACCCTAATAAATTAACTATGAAATATAGCTTTTGAGGTCTTCAGTAACCAAGACAGAGTGAAAAAGGCACAGAGAAATCAAAGGGAAAAGAAGAGAGACAAAAGACGGGCCCAATTGTGGGCCCCGGCTATTAAAAAAACCTCCCGCCTTCAGATCACCCTGGGCAAAACCCAAGGGGCTATTGCCATATTTATTATATAAAAATCCTGGACACTGGAGCCAAATAAGTAACAAGGGCCTTCAGGCTTGTAAACCCTCTGGAGTCTATCAACAATGGGACAAAAAAGAACACTGAAAGAAAGAGTGTCCCCAACTCCAAAGCAAGGATGGGACTCTTAATTCCTTATTGTGCCTGGCCAAAGACTGAAGAAGCCCAAAGCAAACGATGGCTCTCATGCAGCAATCAGTCTCAATCACAGCAATGGAGCCTGGGGTGACGCTAGATGGGGCAGGTGAAGATATCAATTTCCTTTTAAACACAGGGGCCGGCATGTCAGTCCTCACTTTCTGCCCTGGGCCTCTGTCTGCCAAACACGACACTGTCTTCGATGTTAATAGCAAACCCCGAACTAGGATTTTCACTCCACCTCACAGCTGACCAACTTCTACTGTAGTGAAACGTGGGAACATGGAGCTTTGGGTACATTTATCAAAAATTAATAATTCTCCCTTTTAAGTCGTCACAGAAACCCACAACACAGACTTCAAATTATTCCCTGAAGCACTCATGGATCTAAAGCTTCTGTTCAAAAAACAGCCAAAACCCAAAATATCAAACAATTAATATTGCCTCAGCATAAGCTTCTACTCGAAGACACAACTCACAGTGAGATCGCCTTAAAAGCTAAGTAATGTTTTATTTTTCTCTTATTTACTCATTATACACTAGGCACTCTTAGTAAAATGGCTTTGTCTGCTAAAGAAATAATAAACTATACTACTAGCTTATTAAAATTAACCCAGCCTTGCTGACTTTACATGACAACTGGAAGTTAAAAATATGCCAGATCTGTCCCTCAAGAAGACTGAGCCAACATTTCTATATTCCTCCTGGAACAAACCCATTGCCCATAAAATAAAAACATCTGGCCAAACAAACAATACAAAGAGATTTCCTCGGACCTGGCTATGGCCAGTTCAAACTTCTACTTTTAACTGTTAATAATAACTCCATTCTGCCAAAGAAAAAAATACTTTCTTACCTTCCCTTTTACCCAGAACAGTTCCCCTTCTGCCTTTACAACAATCATGCCAGTTCCACTACTTTCATAGAAAGACTCCAAGAGAGTCAATATAACTAAAGCTTTGACACTGGGTCATCTATACACCTTATGCTAAAACCTGAAAAGGGAAACCTTATTAAAAAATATATTAAAACCACCCAACTCTACCATCCTCTAATATACCCAGTGATGCCAAACTTCTATTACTTTTACCACTTTAATAAGAAATACTTTTACAGCACAAATTTCACCATCACAAAAAATTGGGGGGGAGTTTATAAATCTTTGACATATCTACAATTTCCTCCACAATGAAAGAGACAATGCTCCATCACTTAAATTTTACCTTATTTAATTTTCACACATGCTAATGCATCTCTCCCTTTCCCCATATACCAACATCACAAAATCCACCTCCGAATAAAACCCCTTATTCCCTTAGATTTAGTGCTATCCTTATTCCCTTAGATTTAGTGCTATTTATAAGGCACTAAATAGATTTAGTGCTATTTAGTGCTTTATTAAAATGAACAAAGCCACGAGAGGTGGAGCCTTAAAATTCAACATAAACTGTCTCAAAAAACCACAGTGGTCCTCTGACAAATTACAAAGGGCTTCATTAGATTTCAACAACTAGACTCTCTGGCTACTGTAGTCCTAAAGAGCCTTACATCTTCTCACAGCCAGACAAGAAAAAACATGTTTGTGTCTAAAAAATAAAATACTGTTTTTACATTAATCAGTCCAGTTTGGTCCAAAGACATATTAAAAATATCATTATCCAAGCAGACAAAATTAAATCTTTAAAAACTTCCATAGACTTAAAAACAATAGCTGTTGTCTGCCCTGCTCCCTTTAGTAGTGTCAATTATTACCATACTTTTAGCTTTAATTTTTGGTCCAATTTTGTTTGAAATGCTAACTACTTTATTACTCTCTCACTCACAATTCCAAGTCCACATGATGGTTTTCCAAAGCTTCCAACCTTTGTCTACTAATAGAACATCTCACATCTTGCCCACCAGTCCCACAGACAACATGGCTTACATCCCATTAGACAAGACAGAAAAAACACTCTAGGGCCCAGGCTTAGCAGGGACAATGCCTCACTTAGAAGGAAACAACGGAAAAAAAAATGAATAACAACCTAGCTTCTCAACCTCCTGTATGATTATGGGCCCTAAATTTCTGTTTTTTTTTGTTTTATTATTATTATTATTATTATTATTATTATACTTTAAGTTTTAGGGTATATGTGCACAATGTGCAGGTTAGTTACATATGTATACATGTGCCAGGCTGGTGTGCTGCACCCATTAACTCATCATTTAGCATTAGGTATATCTCCTAATGCTATCCCTCCCCCCACCCCACAACAGTCCCCAGAGTGTGATGTTCCCCTTCCTGTGTCCATGTGTTCTCATTGTTCAATTCCCATCTATGAGTGAGAACATGCGGTGTTTGTTTTTTTGTCCTTGCAATAGTTTGCTGAGCATGATGATTTCCAATTTCATCCATGTCCATACAAAGGACATGAACTCATCATTTTTTATGGCTGCATAGTATTCCATGGTGTATACGTACCACATTTTCTTAATCCAGTCTATCATTGTTGGACATTTGGGTTGGTTCCAAGTCTTTGCTATTGTGAATAGTGCCGCAATAAACATACGTGTGCGTGTGTCTTTATAGCAGCATGATTTATAGTCCTTTGGGTATATACCCAGTAATGGGATGGCTGGGTCAAATGGTATTTCTAGTTCTAGATCCCTGAGGAATCGCCACACTGACTTCCACAATAGTTGAACTAGTTTACAGTCCCACCAACAGTGTAAAAGTGTTCCTATTTCTCCACATCCTCTCCAGCACCTGTTGTTTCCTGACTTTTTAATGATTGCCATTCTAACTGGTATGAGATGGTATCTCATTGTGGTTTTGATTTGCATTTCTCTGATGGCCAGTGATGATGAGCATTTTTTCATGTGTCTTTTGGCTGCATAAATGTCTTCTTTTGAGAAGTGTCTGTTCATATCCTTTGCCCACTTTTTGATGGGGCTGTTTGTTTTTTTCTTGTAAATTTGTTTGAGTTCATTGTAGATTCTGCATATTAGCCCTTTGTCAGATGAGTAGGTTGTGAAAATTTTCTCCCATTCTGTAGGTTACCTGTTCACTCTGATGGTAGTTTCTTTTGCTGTGCAGAAGCTCCTTAGTTTAATTAGATCCCATTTGTCAATTTTGGCTTTTGTTGCCATTGCTTTTGGTGTTTTAGACATGAAGTCCTTGCCGATGCCTATGTCCTGAATGGTAATGCCTAGGTTTTCTTCTAGGGTTTTTATGGTTTTAGGTCTAATGTTTAAGTCTTTAATCCATCTTGAATTCATTTTTGTATAAGGTGTAAGGAAGGGATCCAGTTTCAACTTTCTACATATGGCTAGCCAGTTTTCCCAGCATCATTTATTAAATAGGGAATCCTTTCCCCATTGCTTGTTTTTCTCAGGTTTGTCAAAGATCAGATAGTTGTAGATATGTGGTGTTATTTCTGAGGGCTCTGTTCTGTTCCATTGATCTATATCTCTGTTTTGGTACCAGTACCATGCTGTTCTGGTTACTGTAGCCTTGTAGTATAGTTTGAAGTCAGGTAGCGTGATCCCTCCAGCTTTGTTCTTTTGGCTTAGGATTGACTTGGCGATGTGGGCTCTTTTTTGGTTCCATATGAACTTTAAAGTAGTTTTTTCCAATTCTGTGAAGAAAGTCATTGGTAGCTTGATGGGGATGGCATTGAATCTGTAAATTACCTTGGACGGTATGGACATTTTCACGATATTGATTCTTCCTACCCACGAGCATGGAATGTTCTTCCATTTGTTTGTATCCTCTTTTATTTCATTGAGCAGTAGTTTGTAGTTCTCCTTGAAGAGGTCCTTCACATCCCTTGTAAGTTGGATTCCTAAGTATTTTATTCTCTTTGAAGCAATTGTGAATGGGAGTTCACTCAAGATTTGGCTGTTTGTCTGTTATTGGTGTATAAGAATGCTTGTGATTTTTGTACATTGATTTTGTATCCTGAGACTTTGCTGAAGTTGCTTACCAGCTTAAGGTGATTTTGGGCTGAGACAATGGGGTTTTCTAGATATATAATCATGTCGTCTGCAAACAGGGACAATTTGACTTCCTCTTTTCCTAATTGAATACCCTTTATTTCCTTCTCATGCCTAATTGCCCTGGCCAGAACTTCCAACACTATGTTGAATAGGAGTGGTGAGAGAGGGCATCCCTGTCTTGTGCCAGTTTTCAAAGGGAATGCTTCCAGTTTTTGCCCATTCAGTATGATATTGGCTGTGGGTTTGTCATAGATAGCTCTTATTATTTTAAGAAACGTCCCATCAATACCTAATTTATTGAGAGTTTTTAGCATGAAGAGTTGTTAAATTTTGTCAAAGGCCTTTTCTGCATCTATTGAGATAATCATGTGGTTTTTGTCTTTGGCTCTGTTTATATGCTGGATTACATTTATTGATTTGTGTATATTGAACCAGCCTTGCATCCCAGGGATGAAGCCCACTTGATCATGGTGGATAAGCTTTTTGATGTGCTGCTGGATTCGGTTTGCCAGTATTTTATTGAGGATTTTTGCATCAATGTTCATCAAGGATATTGGTCTAAAATTCTCTTTTTTGGTCGTGTCTCTGCCCAGCTTTGGTATCAGGATGATGCTGGCCTCATAAAATGAGTTAGGGAGGATTCCCTCTTTTTCTATTGCTTGGAATAGTTTCAGAAGGAATGGTACCAGTTCCTCCTTATACCTCTGGTTGAATTCGGCTGTGAATCCATCTGGTCCTGGACTCTTTTTGGTTGGTAAGCTATTGATTATTGCCACAATTTCAGATCCTGTTATTGGTCTATTCAGAGATTCAACTTCTTCCTGGTTTAGTCTTGGGAGAGTGTATGTGTCGAGGAATGTATCCATTTCCTCTAGATTTTCTAGTTTATTTGCGTAGAGGTGTTTGTAGTATTCTCTGACGGTAGTTTGAATTTCTGTGGGATTGGTGGTGATACCCCCTTTATCATTTTTTATTGCATCTATTTGATTCTTCTTTCTTTTTTTCTTTATTAGTCTTGCTAGCAGTCTATCAATTTAGTTCATCCTTTCAAAAAACCAGCTCCTGGATTCATTAATTTTTGAAGGGTTTTTTTGGTCTCTATTTCCTTCAGTTCTGCTCTGATTTTAGTTATTTCTTGCTTTCTGCTAGCTTTTGAATGTGTTTGCTCTTGCTTTTCTAGTTCTTTTAATTGTAATGTTAGGGTGTCAATTTTGGATCTTTCCTGCTTTCTCTTGTGGGCATTTAGTGCTATAAATTTCCCTGTACACACTGCTTTGAATGTGTCCCAGAGATTCTGGTATGTTGTGTCTTTGTTCTCGGTGGTTTCAAAGAACATCTTTATTTCTGCCTTCATTTCGTTATGTACCCAGTAGTCATTCAGGAGCAGGTTGTTCAGTTTCCATGTAGTTGAGTGGTTTTGAGTCATTTTCTTAATCCTGAGTTCTAGTTTGATTGCACTGTGGTCTGAGAGACAGTTTGTTATAATTTCTGTTCTTTTACATTTGCTGAGGAGTGCTTTACTTGCAACTATGTGGTCAATTTTGGAATAGGTGTGGTGCTGAAAAAAATGTATATTCTGTTGATTTGGGGTGGAGAGTCCTGTAGATGTCTATTAGGTCCGCTTGGTGCAGAGCTGAGTTCAATTCCTGGGTATCTTTGTTGACTTTCTGTCTCGTTGATATGTCTAATGTTGACAGTGGGGTGTTAAAGTCTCCAATTATTATTATGTGGGAGTCTAAGTCTCTTTGTAGGTCACTGAGGACTTGCTTTATGAATCTGGGTGCTCCTGTATTGGGTGCATATATATTTAGGATAGTTAGCTCTTCTTGTTGAATTGATCCCTTTACCATTACGTAATGGCCTTCTTTGTCTCTTTTGATCTTTGTTGGTTTAAAGTCTGTTTTATCAGAGACTAGGATTGCAACCTCTGCCTTTTTTTGTTTTCCATTTGCTTGGTAGATCTTACTCCATGCTTTTATTTTGAGCCTATGTGTGTCTCTGCCCGTGAGATGGGTTTCCCGAATACAAGACACTGATGGGTCTTGACTCGTTATCCAATTTGCCGGTCTGTGTCTTTTAATTGGAGCATTTAGTCCATTTACATTTAAAGTTAATATTGTTATGTGTGAATTTGATCCTGTCATCATGATGTTAGCTGGTTATTTTGCTCGTTAGTTGGTGCAATTTCTTCCTAGTCTCGATGGTCTTTACATTTTGGCATGATTTTGCAGCGGCTGGTACCGGTTGTTCCTTTCCATGTTTAGCTCTTCCTTCAGGAGCTCTTTTAGGGCAGGCCTGGTGGTGACAAAATCTCTCAGCATTTGCTTGTCTGTAAAGTATTTTATTTCTCCTTCACTTATGAAGCTTAGTTTGGCTGGATATGAAATTCTGGGTTGAAAATTCTTTTCTTTAAGAATGTTGAATATTGGCCCCCACTCTCTTCTGGCTTGTAGGGTTTCTGCCGAGAGATCCGCTGTTACTCTGATGGGCTTCCCTTTGTGGGTAACCCAACCTTTCTCTCTGGCTGCCCTTAACATTTTTTCCTTCATTTCAACTTTGGTGAATCTGACAATTATGTGTCTTGGAGTTGCTCTTCTCGAGGAGTATCTTTGTGGCATTCTCTGTATTTCCTGAATTTGAATGTTGGCCTGCCTTGCTAGATTGGGGAAGTTCTCCTGGGTAGTATCCTGCAGAGTGTTTTCCAACTTGGTTCCATTCTCCCCGTCACTTTCAGGTACACCAATCAGACGCAGATTTGGTCTTTTCACATAGTCCCATATTTCTTGGAGGCTTTGTTTGTTTCTTTTTATTATTTTTTCTCTAAACTTCCCTTCTCGCTTCATTTCATCATTTCATCTTCCATCACTGACACCCTTTTTTCCAGTTGATCGCATTGGCTCCCGAGGCTTCTGCATTCTTCACGTAGTTCTCGAGCCTTGGCTTTCAGCTCCATCAGCTCCTTTAAGCACTTCTCTGTATTGGTTATTCTAGTTATACATTCGTCTAAATGTTTTTCAAAGTTTTCAACTTCTTTGCCTTTGGTTTGAATTTCCTCCTGTAGCTTGGAGTAGTTTGGTCGTCTGAAGCCTTCTTCTCTCAACTCGTCAAAGTCATTCTCCATCCAGCTTTGTTCCGTTGCTGGTGAGGAACTGCATTCCTTTGGAGGAGGAGAGGCACTCTGCTTTTTAGAGTTTCCAGTTTTTCTGCTCTGTTTTTTCCCCATCTTTGTGGTTTTATCTACTTTTGGTCTTTGATGATGGTGATGTACAGATGGGTTTTTGGTGTGGATGTCCTTTCTGTTTGTTAGTTTTCCTTCTAACAGACAGGACCCTCAGCTGCAGGTCTGTTGGAATTTGCTAGGGGTCCACTCCATACCCTGTTTGCCTGGGTATCAGCAGTGGTGTCTGCAGAACCGCGGATTTTCTTGATCTGCAAATGCTGCTCTCTGATCCTTCCTCTGGAAGTTTTGTCTCAGAGGAGTACCCGACCGTGTGAGGTGTCAGTCTGCCCCTACTGGGGGGTGCCTCCCAGTTCGGCTGCTCAGGGGTCAGGGGTCAGGGACCCACTTGAGGAGGCAGTCTGCCCGTTCTCAGATCTCCAGCTGAGTGCTGGGAGAACCACTTCTCTCCTCAAAGCTGTCAGACAGGGACATTTAAGTCTGCAGAGGTTACTGCTGTCTTTTTGTTTGTCTGTGCCCTGCCCCCAGAGGTGGAGCCTACAGAGGCAGGCAGGCCTTGAGCTGTGGTGGGCTCCACCCAGTTCCAGCTTCCAGGCTGCTTTGTTTACCTAAGCAAGCCTAGGCAAAGGCGGGTGCCCCTCCCCCAGCCTTGCTGCCGCCTTGCAGTTTGATCTCAGACTGCTGTGCTAGCAATCAGCTAGACTCTGTGGGCGTAGGACCCTCCGAGCCAGGTGTGGGATATAATCACTTGGTGCGCCGTTTCCTAAGCCTGTCAGAAAAGCGCAGTATTCAGGTGGGAGTGGCCCAATTTTTCAGATGCCATCTGTCACCCCTTTCCTTGACCAGGAAAGGGAACTCCCTGATCACTTGCACTTCCCAAGTGAGGCAATGCCTCGCCCTGCTTTGGCTGGTGCGCGGTGTGCTGCACCCACTGTCCTGTGCCCACCGTCCGGCACTCCCTAGTGAGATGAACCTGGTACCTCAGATGGAAATGCAGAAATCACCCGTCTTCTGTGTTGCTCACGCTGGGAGCTGTAGACCGGAGCTGTTCCTATTTGGCCATCTTGTCTCCTCCCCGCTATGGGCCCTAAATTTCTTAGTGGAGAAATGAGGCAGCAAAGGTAGTCAGGAAAGTAACCATGTGCTTGGGACACTGCTACCATGGTGATGGCACAGGGAACACAATAAGCCCCAGTATTTGTATTGTAGTCAAGCTCTTTCAAGTGAAGCTATATCTAATCGAGAATTTTTCTGTAGAGAGCATGTGCACTTTGATTTTACTGGGCCTCAGACTGACTCTGCTCATTGTAACAGTAAAAACACACCCAAGTGGAGATTTAAGAAGCTAAGGAGACATACAATGTATGAGCAAGCATGTACAACTACTACACATGTGCACCCAGAACATGCTTACCAGTAACACCTCTTCCCACCCCCTTAGAAATAATCATGTAAGACTCCCATAAAGGGAGTTTCCCTGGTAAACAGTCAACACTGTCTCACCCTTATGAGCAGCCAGCTCTGAATTGTCTCAAAGAGTTTGCTGTCTATTCTGCACCTTGCTTTCAGAGTATTCTTTCTCCTTTGCAATAAAGTTCTCTATGCTGCACCTCCTCTGCTGTATGTCTTTTGTTTAAATTATTTTAAACTAAGAAGACAAGCAGCAAGGTTTCACAATAGCTGTCAACAAAATCACTGAACATTCCTTAAATACTAACATCCCTCAGGGTTCTGCGCTGGGCTTCATGTCCTTCTCCTCCTTCTGGGAAATGCCCATGGGGCCCAGCACCTCAGTGACCACATGCTGATCAGCTTCAAATCTGTATCTCGCCATCAGATCTTTCCTGAGTTTTAGGGCTGTATATTCAGCTACATACTTGACAGTTACTCACATATGTCTTATAGACAACTCAAAGTTAACATATAAGAAAATAAACTAATTATTCAACCCTCCCAAAACCCTTCACTAAATGTATAGCCCCTTCTTTGCTGCTCTGTGGAAACCCCGATTATCAGTATTTAATTTCTGCTTCTTGTCCCATACCTTCCTTTCCAGTGTATATTCCTCTGATTCTCATGGTTTTAAATTTAGTGTTTTCTATTATTTGTCTATTTTGGAAGCTACCTCAAATATATTATGGGCAAATTGTAAATAAATGAGCAAATACATAAAATAAAGGACAAAAGCTAAATACTGTGTGTGGTAGTGAGGGAGGACACATCTCAAATTGTCATGATCTCTCCAGGAGATGGCGCTCACAGTGTACTTTTGCTTTTGGGTTTTTTTTAAATTAAGAAAAATTTCATACAGGTGAGTTTCCATATATAGGTAATTAATTTAAAGCAATATATTTCAGGTTTTATCATTTGTCGGGTGATCCTTTGGGCTGATAAGACTTTACGTAATGACTTTGTGTTCTTATTTTTCAGATGGAGGTAAAGTTTGGGGGTGAAGTTGCTAGGAGTGTCAAAATTTGTGATATGGAAGAATTTGTGCTATGGTATAAGAGGGGGAATATTACCTCACAATTTTAATACTATAATCCAACAAACAAAAATTAATAATCTTATTGTCATAGAGTGGGAAACATACAAGCTGGAAAGCAGAAGGTAAAATGCCAATTTGACAAGAGAGAGCTAGCTACTGAACATGTATCAAGGATTATCTTGAAACATAAAAACCATATTTTAAAGGCAATTACATAGTGTAGTCTTTCTTGGTACTTCACTTACAAGATGTGTCATTTTGGTAAGATTTTTTTCTCTCTCTGTGAGCTTTAGATTGTTTTTCTTCAGAATGACAAAACTGAGCTAAATCGTCTCTAAAATTCCTTGATTACCAAACAGAACTACAAAGTAAAAGGAAAAAGTAACTGTAAATTCAGCTGGTGAAATATACAGGCTGAGAGTGCTCTCCTGGTCTAGGATGAGTGATCTTACAGGTTCTTGCCCAGAACTAGTTTGTTAATGAGTGGGAACTCTGAGTCAGTTATTAATCCCAGCTGCATCTAAGGCTCACTTGGGAGAATTATAAGTTATAGCAATGGCTAGACCCCCAATCAGACCAACTAAACAGAATCTCTGGAGGTCGGGCCCGGGCATCACTATTTGTTAAAAAAGTGCTCCAGCAATTTTAGTGCACAAACAAGATGAAGAACCACTGATCTAGATCATCAGAAGGACTATTCAAGCTAAAACCTTCGATGGGGATAAACAGTGTTCTTAATTCTAGTGGAAAGCATACGCATAAGCCTGGAGAGGACAAAGATGCAAAAGGGACAAATGAGAAAGTGAATGAAGGAAGACAGTAGAAGATGTAGAGTACAAGTCTGGGAAGAAAAACACAGAACAACAGAGGGTCACATGGTAGAGATACTGCCAAACACAAGTTGTCATGCCTTTGGAAAATGTAATCAAATAAAGACAATTGCTCTATTAAAAAAGTGAAATATTACTCACCTTTCATTTCATACCTTCAACGTCATCACCACCATAAATAAATAAAAATCCTGAATATGGGAAATGTTACGACTATGAAATAATGTAATTATGTTTTTATAATTCAATCACCTTATCTAGAATCTCTTCTCTTTCCAAATGGAGAAGGCTACATTAAGGCATCTCTATGCATACAGGGTATTCTGACAGAGCTGATTTCTTCTTTATTGATTTCTGTGTTGAATTAGATTGTAGGCGACAGTTCTGGTTCTTTATTTGATTTTAGAGTTTTATTTTTTTGCCCCAAACAGTGTTGCAGGAAGTCAGGGACCCTGAACAGAATGACCGGCTGAAGCCATGGCAGAAGAACATAAATTGTGAAGATTTCATAGACATTTATTAGTTCCCCAAATTAATACTTTTATAATTTCTTACGCCTGTCTTTACTGCAGTCTCTGAACATAAGTTGTGAAGATTTCATGGACATTCATCACTTCCCCAATCAATACTCTTGTGATTTCCTATGCCTGTGTTTACTCTCTTAATCCCGTCATCTTCGTAAGCTGAGGATGTATGTGGCCTCAGGACCCTGTGATGATTGCGTTAACTGCACAAATTGTTTGTAAAGCATGTGTGTTTAAACAATATGAAATCTGGGCACCTTGAAAAAAGAACAGGATAACAGCAATGTTCAGGGAACAAGGGAGGTAACCATTAGGTCTGGCTGCCTGAGAGCCAGGCGGAACAGAGCCATATTTCTCTCCTTTCAAAAGCAAATAGGAGAAATAGCTCTGAATTCCTTTTCTCAGCAAGGAGAAGCCCTGAGAAAGAGAATGCATTCCCATGGGTAGGTTTCTAAAATGGCCGCTCTGGGAATGTCTGTCTTTTATGGTTGTAGATAAGGGATGAAATAAGCTCCGGTCTCCTGTAGTGCTCCCAGGCCTATTAGGACGAGGAAATTCCCGCCTAATAAATTTTACTCAGACCGGTTGTCTGCTCTCAAACCCTGCCTCCTGATAAGATGTTATCAATGACAATGTGTACCCAAAACTTCATCAGCAATTTTAATTTTGCCCTGGTCCTGTGATCTCACCCTGCCTCCATTTGCGTTGTAATCTTTTATTACCTTGTGAAGCGTGTGATCTCTGTGACCCACACTCATACACTCCCTCCCCTTTGAAAATCACTAATAAAAACTTGTTGGTTTTGTAGCTTAGAGGGCATCACAGAACCTGCCGACATGTGATGTCTCTCCCGGATGCCCAGCTTTAAAATTTCTCTGTTTTGTACTCTTTCCCTTTATTTCTCAGACCAGCCAACACTTAGGGGAAATAGAAAAGAATCTAAGTTGGAATGATCTCTTCTTTATTGATTTCTGTGTTGAATTAGCTTGTAGGTGACGTTTCTGGTTCCTGATTTGATTTCAGAGTTTTAGTTTTTTGTCCCAAACAGTAGGTAGTTTTTTTTTAGTAAAAGGATCATTTTTATATCCCCTTCTATCATTTTGCTTGGCTCAATTCTGGGTGGAGAAGAATTATTTGCTGCTTGATTCATCAGACTTGGAGGCACACAGACACACACAGGGTCATATGTGTATTGTTTCTTTGTTAACATAGGATTGCTATTGTTGGGTAATCACACATTCCAGAAAGTTTGTATTTGGATAAGAATGTGGAAAAAAAACTATAATGATCTCTCAGAGAAAACAGTACAAAATAAAAATTCAGTTTAAACTACACACACACACATAAAACTTTATATATAATTTATGGTATCCATTATGGTCTCGAAGCCCATTCATGGATTTCTGTTATACCCTGGGTCTTAGAATATATCTGGAAGGGGTATGGATTGGACATATGTATAAGTTTAGTTTGTGTCTTTGATTGGTTAATCTACATATAAATGGTTTTGTATGTATGACTGAATTTTTCTTAAAAGACACAGAAGTAGATTTGAACACATAAAAGAAAATTTCCCGTTCTTGGATAGGATGACTCAATATCATAAAGTAGTCATTTCCCTAAGTTAATGTATAATTGTAATACAATTCAATAAAAATACCAGCAAACGATTTTTAGTTGAGCTAGAAAAATTGTAAAGTTCTTATAAAAAATTTCAAGATGGCTGGGCGTGGTGGCTCATACCTGTAATCCCAGCACTTTGGGAGGCTGTGGCGGGCAGATCACGAGGTCAGGAGATTGAGACCTTCCTGGCTAACATGGTGAAACCCTGTCTCTACTAAAAATACAAAAAAATTTAGCCGGGGGTGGTGGCAGGAACCTGTAGTCCCAGCTACTTGGGAGGCTGAGGCAGAAGAATTGCATGAATCCGGGAGGTGGAGCTTGCAGTGAGATGAGATTGTGCCACTGGGTGACAGAGCGAGACTCCGTCTCAAAACAGAAAACAAACAAACAAACAAGAATTTCAAGATTGGCCAGGAAAACATTAAAAAAGTAAGACTATGAGGGAGGACCAGCCCTACCAGACATTTAAAACATGCCATGAAGCAACTATAATTAAATCAGTGTGGTACTGGCTCATGAATAGACAAACAGATAAGAGGAACAGGACAGGAAAAAGTATCTAAAAATAGACACAACATATATAGAAATTTAATAAAAGTGACATCTCAAGTCACTGGAGGAAAGATAGACTATGGTAAATTCTATTGAGACAACTGAATAACCATTTGGAAAAATATAAAATTAGATATATAGCTTAAGCTATACACAAGAATAAACTCCAAATGGATCAAGGATGTAAAGGTTAAAAAAAATTGAAACTATACAAGTAATAGAGGAAAACGTGTACAAGTCACTTTTTAAGGTGCAGGAAAGGCTTTTAAACTATATCCAAAATCCAGATGTAATAAATTGATACCTTTGACTACATTAAATTAAAATTATTTGTATGCAAAGAATATCATGAACAAATTAAAAAGACAGTTGATGATCCTGGAGAAAATATTTGCATGTAAACCATACGTAAAAGATGAATATCTCTAATATGTTAAAAACTCTTAAAAATTTAGGATAAAGGATTATATGTCCAATAGAAAAATTGGAAAAATTACATGTATAGACACTCTACAAAAAAGACAGAACAATGGTCCTTAAACATAAGAAAATCTGTTTAATATCACTTATCATTTGAAGAATACAAATTAAAATTACATTGAGGTATGATTTCTCACTGTTAGTTTGGTAAAAATAAATCTTAAAAATATGACAGCACAATTAATTGGTCAGGCTTTTGGGAACCAGGACACATACATTGCTGTTGGGATTGCAAAATGGCACAGCCTCCAGGAGGGAAATTTGGCAACATCTAACAAAATTGCATGCATACTTAACTTTTTGACTGAAGAAGTCCATTTCTGGGAATTACTCTAAATATATATTTCTAACATTAATAAAATACATATGCATAAAGTTATTAATTGCAGTATTGCCTGCAATTACCCAACATAGGAGGATGGTTGAATGAAGGTGCACCTTGCAGCTGGAAGAAGACCTCTGTGGAGTGATATTGGATAAATTCCAGGATACATTTAAGTGTAAAAAGCAAAGTGTGGAGGAATAATCTATAGTATATGTTAAAAGAAAAACTTTTGACAAGTTAAATTTAACATAAATTATTTGAGCAAAGAGTATGATATGGTTAGGCTTTGTGTGCCCAGCCGAATCTCATCTTGAATTGTAATCCCCAGGTGTTTAGGGAGAGACCTGGTGGGAAGTAATTAGATTATGGGGGCGGTTTCCCCATGCTGTTCTCATGATAGTGGGTGAGTTCTTACAAGATCTAATGGTTTTATAAGGCAGTTTTCCCTGCTCTTACACTCTCTCTCACCTGCTGCCATGTAAGATGTGCCTGCTCCCCCTTCTGTCATGATTACAAGTTTCCTGCGGTCTCCCCAGACATGCAGAACAATGAGTAAATTAAATCTCTTTCCTTTATAAATTACCCAGTCTCAGGTATTTTTTATAGCAGTATGAGAACAGAATAATACAGATTTGTGAATTAGGCAGCTCTTAGAACCAGAAACAGAAGAGGTTCAGAGATCTCCACTCAGCAACATGGGCAGACAGTATTTATAGACAGAAAATTGAAGTGAGATATAGAAATAGCTTGATTGATGACAGCTCTACATTTACCTTGTTTGAACATGGTCTGACTAGTTGGCAGCATGTGATTGGCAGAATGTTAGCTGCTGTGATGGACTGACACCTAGCTGTTTGTTATAAAATATTCTTTAAGTTATGCTCAGTTTGTTTACATTCTAAGCTAGGTTGCAATTTGTTACCTAGGGACTCAAGGTACAGAGGCAGCCTGAGCCCAAATTTAGTTTAATTTAACATATGGTACCCTTTATGTTAGAAATAAGGAGAAATGAGAAAACATACATATATCTTCCCATTTTTGCAAAAGCAAAAATCATAGGTAGGGCAAACCAGAAATTGAGATTGGTTACCTATGGTGGGAGTGAATATGGGTGGAAAGAATGGACAGTAGGGATGGATGGAAGTGATATTTCTCTGAATATACATTTCTGTATATTTATACATACAGTAGCCCCTTGGTAACCATTAAGGATTAGTTCAAGGATCCACCCTCGGATACCAAAATCTGAGGCTGCTCAAGTCCCTTATATAAAATTACATAGCATTTGCTTGTACACACATCCTCCTGTATACTTTAAATGATCTCAGCATTACTTATAATATCTTATGCAATGTAAACACTGTGTAAATAGTTGTTACATTGTTTAGGAAATAAGACAAGAAAAAAATTCTGTATACAGTGCAGACACACCATCTTTTTTTTTTCTCTAATATTTTCTATCCTTGGTTGGTTGAATCATCCAATGTGGACTCCATGGATACCAGGCTGACTATATTTTTATTTAACCATGTTTACATATGCTTCTTCATATTTTTACACATGCTTACATACATTTTCATATGTAAATGACTTTTAGAACCCTGTTCATGTTTCACAGACTCAAGAAAAAATTAAAATTAACAGATATCGGCGTGGGGGGCAAAAGGAAATACAAATAGAAACAAATGAACCTGCCTTACAAATGAATGAGAACAATGAAGGAATAAAAAGAAAATGACTAATTTAAGTAACTTGGAAAATAGTTTTCCAAAGATATACTCTAAGCCTAAAGACAAAAAGAATTATAGATATCATACCTTATTTATAGTGTTTGTTTTTCACTATAAATTGTTTACCATCGAATAAATAAATGTATTGTGGATAATGAGAGCCAGGTATCTCACTGTTAAAGGAAGGAGTTCTAAATAAGCATGATGGTTAATTTTAGGTGTCAACTTGAATGGATTAAGGGATACCTAAATAGCTGGTAAAGCATTATTTCTGGGTGTTTCTGTGACAGTGTTTCTGTAGGAGGTTGGCCTGTGAGTGGGTGAACTGAGTGGGGAAAATCCACCCTCGGTGTGGGCAAGCACCATCCAATTGATTGGGGAGGTGGAGGAAAGGTGAATTTGCTTCCTCTCTTTTGCAGCTGGGACACTCTTCTTCTGTTTTTAGATATCAGACTTCAGGTTTTCTGGCCTTTGGACTCCAGGACTTGAAACAGTAGGTTCTCCAGGTTCTAAAACCTGCAGCATAGAAGCGGGAGTTATGCCATTGACTTCCCTGGTTCTGAGGCTTCTGGACTTGAACTGACCCAAGCTGCCATTTTCCCTGGGTCTCCAGCTTGCAGAGAGCCTACTGTAGGACTTCTCAGCCTCCGTAATCATGTGAGCTGATTCCCTTAAGTCCCCTCTCACTTACCTATCTGTCTATCTATCTATCTATCTATCTATCTATCTATCTATCTATCTATCATCTATCTATCTATCATCTATCTATCTATCATCTATCTCCTATTGGTTCTTTCTCTCTGGAGAACTCTAATACAATACGTAAAGTGTTTAGGGCAGAATAAACTTTGTGGTGTTGGATTGGAATTGGAGGTATCAGTATGAAATCAAGGCTATATCTTTATTTCCCAGCTTTGTCCCTGAGAGATCCCTGAAGCAATGACACCTCAGTACTAGTGAGCATACTTAGTGCCCAGGTATTGGTTTTGGAATACCATTTTCCAAAGAAAGTAACCAGGGCTCTTTGGAAAAGTAGTTGATTCTGGGCATGGGGCATTGTGCCTGGGGTCTCAAGGTCACCCCTAGCTTTGGTGATTTGCTTGAAGGCCCACAGAATCAGCATATAGTCACACTCACGTTATTGCAGCCAAAATATACAGAACAAAATCAGCAAAGGGAAAAGGACATGGGGTGAAGTTCAGAGGAACAAATGTGCAAATTTCCAAGAGTTTTCCCAGTATAATTACTCAGGATGAGTTTACTTTCTTCAGCACCAAATTGTGATAGCACATGGGAAACACTGTCTACCAAGGAAGCTCATTAGAGAGTCAGTGCCCTGGCTTCTTTTGAGGTTTTGTCATGTTGGACTCCTATGCATCTATTGTAGCAAAGTTCCAGGCACCAGAAGGAAAGCAAGTGCTTGACATAAAATACATATTTTTGCACAAAAAATTTAGGTTCAGTGATCCCTTTTTATCAGGAAATACTGAGAATGCTCCAGAAATTCGAGTTTCCAGATGCTGGACAAGGTCCAACCATGTAAATAGGCCTTCTTGTAGATAGCAGCCTCTGGTCTGCCATATTAACTCTATTTTGTTCAAAAAAAGTAAGGTGCTCAAAAATAACAGAAACTCATTGATACACTAGATGGCTAAATCTGGTGCAATTTGAGCTACAGAAATTATTATAGTAATGGATTATAATTCACTGAATAATAAAATTGCATGAGTCCCTGCCAACATAAATACATAAGTATAGTGAATTCTTTTAATTTTGTGTTGTCTTGGCATCCATTTTGAATATAGTTTAGCTCTCTCATAACTCTCTCATAACTGAAGTTGCTCTTGCCATGGTTTCCAATTTTACACCACATCCAAATGGCTCAAACTGGTGGTTAGAGATAAGAACTTAGTGGCATTTCTCCTGCCTAGCAGACTGGGCTCCTGCATTCCCACTGCTTCTTTAAACAGACTCTTCAGGCATTTACCCACAAACCTAAAGCGACCTACAGATTATTCATTTCTATATACTGCTAGTTGCTATGCCCTCTTCTCTCTCCTCCTGGCTCTTCATGCCTGCCTCATGTGACCTGGGGATGGAAAAGTGCCCACCCAACTCACTGTACCCTCCTTGCTCAGAATCTGTAAGTAAAAATCTTTGAACTTATTTTCTATTGTGATAGTGTATTGAATTTGTGCCTTTTATCTCAAGAATCAGGAGCTACTGCAGGCTGGGTTTTCTACAGAAGCTGGAAAAACACAAAATCAGGTTCCCAGTGCCAGAGTGATGACTGGGAGACATAAACTGAACACTGGTCAGAAAAGAGCCACAGAGCATCTGCCAGTATAAATAAGTTTCCCATATGAGGGACCCCCTGGTTGTGGGTCAGACAAGTAGGTGTTAGGCCATTCGCCAGGTAAAAGAAGTAAGTGTCTGGTGAAAGGCACACAGTAAACACTCACGTCCCATTTCCTTTCATTTCCTTTTGGGGAAAAGTTGCTGGCCAAGCTGGTACTGGAACCTCAGTTTAGCTGGGGGCTCTCAAAACAGTAAGGAAGACAGAAAACTGTATCTTATGGTAAAATCCCAACTAATAAATATAATGAAAATGGAAAAATTACTATTAGTAACACCACAGTAATAATTGATCCAAACAAGAAGCATAAGTGGAAGTCAAAATTAGCAGGCAAAGGCATGTGAGAAACAAGATATTTATATGGTTTAATGGTCCACAATAGACTTCTCAATTAGAAGAAACCTAACAGACACCATTTTAACCAAGTAATCAGAGTTATCGTCATTAGCAATGGGAGAAGCCAACACCATGTACCTTTTAAGTGATGCACTGAGAAGGAAGCATCACTTTTGGGATATTCCTGCCAAAAATGTATAACCCAAATTCATTACTCAGAAAACATCAGGGGCTGGGTATGGTGGTGTGTGCTGTGGTTCCAGCTATTATGGAGGCTGAGGAGGGAGGATCTCTTGAGCCCAGGAGTTTGGGATTACAGTGAGTTACAATTGCACTACTGCACTCCAGCCGGAGAGTGAGACCCTGTCTCCAAAAAAAGCAAAGCAAATCAAAGAAAACATCAGAAAAATTCAAATTGAGTGACATTAAAAAAAAAATGAGATCAGTACTTTTCAAAAGTTTCAAGATCATGAAAGAGAAAGACTAAGGAACCAACTTGTTCTAGTTAAAGGAAGCTAAAAACACATGACTTCAAAATGCATCATGCTTTACAGTAGAAAATCAGGAAAATTTAAATGACTTCTACATGAAGAAAATTTAAATAATGTCTGTAGATTGTATAATAGTATTATATTTATCATAGTTTCTTGATTTTGATAACTGTATGATGTTACATAAGATGCTAACACCTGGGAAACTGGGCAAAGTGTGTATATAATATGTTGTTGTATTTTTACAACATAGTTGTAAATATAAAATTATTAAAAATTGAAAAGTGAGAAGATAAAAATAATTAATATAACATCAATTAAAGGTATCTGTATGACATTAAGAAATCTTTAATAGTAAATATATTGATTTTTGAAATTATTACATTGTGCTAAAATTTATGAGTTTCATTTTATCATATTCTCGTAACTGTAAATAATGTAATGTAGAAGTTTTTTGTTTCAAGCACTGCAAAAGTAAAAGTAAATTTTTGAAATATGTTTTCAGTTAGTTAACAAGTTGAGGATAAAGAATACAATCATAAAGAACCTGAGGAATTTGGTAAGTTTTGGAAAAAAAAGTTTTTGTTTTTCAAAAATGCCCGGGAAAATTCAACATATTCTGTGTCTATAAATAAACGTTTCCAAGTAGGGGTTTTCTTTTGGACAGAAAAAAATATTTTATAAAACATTTTAATGGCAGTCCAAACAACTCTATTTAGGCTGTTTCAAAGGCTGTTTTCTATTGAACATAGTTCTTCAAATTGTCTCAATTCAAAAAGAAATTGCAGTTAAAATGAGCCAATTTAGCTCAGACAGACATTGTTTTCAACCCTAGACGTGTGGTTAAAGTTGCCGATTTTAACAGTACATTGCCAAATTCATGCAATAACTCGGTTACTGCAAGCTACTTAAACACCAAAGTAGATATATTTGCTGAGATAACACCTTTGAAAAATCTATCAAACAAAAAAATGTTTTTCATTTTGTATGATATTTGGATGCCATAATATGCAGTTATGTGGGACTTTTTTTTTGGATTATCAGGTATAATGTTGTTTGAATAGCTCTGCCTCTCACTGGAATTAATAAGCTCTGTCTTGACTTCTTTTCTGTAGCATGGATTTATTTGCAGTGCACTGTAACTAGCACCTAATAGCTTCTGTATCTTCTGCTTTTTTCTTTAATTTTAGAAACGTTACAGGTGAACATTAGAAATTTAACAAATAGTGACTTCATTTATTTCAATTAAATCAGTCTTCTACATACCTGCAGTCATCTTAAAGGGGAATATCTGCTGATACTTTCTCTCCTCCTTTGTACCTCAATCATTAACTGCTTTAAGCTTTTCCAGGTTTGAATTTTAGAGTTGAAATTGTGTTTTTAATTTATGACCTCACTCTCTCCTGCCCTTTGAATGAGACACTTCCACATAATCTGTCTTTGCTCTTTTGTTCCCCATAAAGGACTCTGGCTGGGATTCATTTCATTAGCTATTTCAGAATTTCTTTAGATTGCATACATGCAGTGTCAAACTAGCTCCCTGCAATCCAAATTGGTCTATCTAAGCCACAATGAGGGGAAGAATATTCTGACAAGTGCATTATAGGACCACCTAAATGGGATTTTCTACAGCAGAAATATTAAACTGGAAAAAAATAGATCTTTATTAGTATTGTGGACCTCTTTAACTAGAACAGCCTTAGATTGTACAACCAATTTAAAGGGATGTACTCAGTACTGCTTTATCAGCTCTTATAAAGCCAGAGGCTCTCTAAAAGCTAAGGAGTTGCAAGGCAGGAGGTATAAGGCTCAAAATTCCAAGTTTAAAATTCTCCCAGCTGGATTTTTTGAGGTAAAAAGTGTCATTGCTGTCATAATACAATGTCAGCCCAAGCCTATCTTCAGGATCTTAACCCTGCCTTTGTGCTTTAGGAGGGTTGTACCATGACCTTCATTTCAGAACCGATGAACTGCTCTAGGGAATCTTTATCCCATTTAATGTTGTCTCTAGATCAGCAAATCCATATCCCTGAGACACCTAAGGGCTGATGAAGGAGCCATAAGATATGAACCAGATTAAAAACTCATTCATTCTGGTACCAGAAACTACAGTTGAGATATTCATAGTGTAAAAGAAAAATAGCACTGATGCTTTTCAAAAATGGCAAGACGATTTTATTTAAGACTATTGAAAAAGGGGTTAAAACTATTGCAATAGAGAAAAAGTCTGCTAAAAAAAAAAAAGGAGACTTTTAAGCACTGGAGTGTAGTGAGAAAGCACTGGAGGACATAGGAGGAAGTTGGTCATGTGATTAGGTCATTTATGTTTGTCAGTCGGTGCTTATTGAAGTTAAGCTCCTACCACCTCCCACAGAGACTGGGGGATAGGAGTGCTAATTTTTTTTTTCTTTAATTATTACCTTTCTGGGAGAAGATTTACATCTTAAAGATACAGAGAAAAAATTTACAATGGTAAGTTTCCTAAAGTAAATTTTCTAGGGAAAAGGAGGGCAGAAACAAACCTGTCTAAAATTAAGACAAGCTGAGGGGATTGTTAAAGCTGTTTTCATCAACAACATAGGAGAGTCTCTAACGAACCATGAAAGCATCCAGGAGAGAGTAAATTTTAAATCCTTGCCAGGCACAGAGAGTGAGAAGACAGTACCAAGTACTAGTCAATTAAGAACTTCCTGCCCCCTTTCTTCTCCCTCTCTTTACCTAAACACTCAGGTTTCAAAAATTTAAGAAGAGAGAGGAAAAGGGAAAAGAAAAGGAGGAAGAAGAAAGAAGAAATGTTCTATACTGCCTTCCTGACTACAGTTTTCTACAGACTCCAGCTGTGGAAAGAAAGGAAAAGGCTTAATGTTTAATCAAGGTGGCGATCATATGGAACTGAACATTTTTAAATAGTTGATGGGAGTTTTGCGTTTTCTCAGAATGAACAGGAAAATCAAGGGACCTCTGGAGAGTTTCTGTCCAGAGGCAGAGTGATCAATAGTATAGGGGGAGACTAAATAAATGTTCTTTATTAATTAATTCATCACATTAGTTAGAGTGTAATTATAGAATTATAAACTCAGTGTACATGTGGGTAAATAAAAACAAATATTGACTGAGACAGTGTCCATTTTGAGGAGTTTCAGATAGAGCTACAATACTGGACAATGAAAGCACGTCAGATAGAAGGAGGATAATTGTGTCCAAGAGTACCTATGTCTTTGTTTCTTCAGGAAGAGGACAGAAATGTTGATAGAATAAAGCAAGCATTTTAAACAAAACACCAGAAACACAGATTGTTAGTAAAAAGATTGATAAACATAATTACTTAAAAAATTTGAAATTCAGTCATCAAAAGTCACCATGAAAAATGAGAAAAGACAAGCAATAGAGTAGAAAAGATATTTGTAATACAAATATCAATAAAGTATTGAACTCAGAATATATAAAGAACTTCTACAACTCAAATAACAAAGGAATAAATGATTTAATAGAGAAAAGGGGCAAAAACAGACACAAAAATATGTGATCTCATATATGAAATCCAAAAAAGTTAAGCTCATAGAAACAGAGAGTAGAATGGTGGTTGCCAGAGGATGGGGTATGGGGTGGGGACGGTGGGGAGATGTTTGTCAAAGGATACAAAATTTTAGTTAGAAAAAATACATTGAGATCTATTGTACAACATGTTGACTATAGTTAAGAACAATGTATTCTTGAAAATTGCAAAGAGTAAATTTTAAGTGTTCTTACCACAAAAAAGGATGAGGATGTGAAATAATGCATATGGTTACATGCTATAATTAACATTCTTACTATTAGTGAAATTAGCATAAACACTTTAAGAAATAATTTGGTAAAATTTAATAAAATTATACATGTGCTTATCTATATCAGGTTTTATTACAATCATGCTCTTAAACAAGCAATCCTGTAACAACAGATGCAGTCAGTAGTCTGTCCACATAGCCTCTTGGATTTTCTTACCATTTCTGTGCCTCCCAGCTGTACACCTGACTTCTGACAACCACCACATGCATCTTTGTTAGAGAGTTGCCCTTATGCTTCCAAAACCCACTTTATCCAAATCCACCGTGAGCCAGAAGTGTTTAGGAATTAATATCTATCCACAGGCTCCTGTTACCCAATAATTTGACAACTATGAGATTAAACATACCTTATGTCTATCTTCCCTTGACTGGGAAAATTCTGATGTATGTGTTTTCTATTCTTTCTCAAGAGCTTCACTGTGGGGTAAGCTGTAGTTATGTACAGTGAAAATTGGTTAAATAATGTATCGGTTCCTGTACAATTTGCATCCCCTTAATTTTCTTCTTTTGTCTGATTGCTCTGGCTAGGACTTCTAGTACTATGCTGAATAAAAGTGGTGAAAGTGGAATTATCCTTGTTTGTAGATAATATGATATTATCTTTAGAAAAACCTAAAGACTCCAAAAAAAAAACCCACTATTAGAAATGATAAATTCAGTGAAGTTGAAGAGAAACCAAGAAAATAATCCCATTTACTAGAAATAAAATAAAATACCTAGGAATAAATTTAACAAAAGAAGTGAAAACTCTCTATAATGAAAACTATAAAACATTAATAAAAGGAATTGAAGAGGACACCCAAAAATGGAAAGAAATTCCATGTTCACAGATTAAAATAATTAATATTGTTAAAATGTCTGTAACCCCCAAACAATCTACAGATTCAATGCATTCCCTATGAAAATGGCATTTTTTAAGAAATAGGAAAAGTAATTCTAAAATTTTTATGTAACCACAAAAGACCCAGAATAGCCAAAGTAATCCTGAGCAAAAAGAACCCAGCTTGAGAAATCACATTACCTGACTTTAAATTATATTACAAAGCTATAGTAACCAAACCAGCATGGTACTGGCATTAAAAACAGACACACACAGACCAAGAGAACAAGACAACCCCAGGAAAAAACCACATATTTACAGTGAACTCATTTTTGACAAAGGTGCCAAGAGCATACACTGGGGAAAGAACAGTCTCTTCAATAAATGATGGTGGAAAAACTGGATATTCATATGCAGAAGAATGAAACTGGACCCCTATCTCTCACAATTAACAAAAATAAAAAAAAATGAATTAAAGACTTAAATCTAAAATCTACTAGAAAAAAAACACTGGGGAAATGCTCACATTGATCTGGGCAAAAAATTCTTGAATAAGACCACAAAAGAACAGACCACCAAAGCAAAAATGGACAAATGGGATCACATCAGGTTAAAAAGCTTCAGCACAGCAAAAGAAACTGAAAAAAGTGAAGAGACAATCCACATAATGGGAGAAAATATTTACAAATTATCCATCTGACAAGGGATTAATATCAATAATATAGGAAAAGCTCAAATAACTCAACAACAACAAAACGAATAATCTGATTAAAAACTGGGCAAAAAATCTGAATAGGTATTCCTCAAAAGAAGACATGCAATTGATTGATAAGTATATGAAAAATTCTCAATATCACTAGGCATCAGAGAAATGCAAATCAAAACTGCAATGAGATATTATCTCACCCCCATTATAATGGCTTTTATCAAAAAGAGACATAATAATGGATGCTGGTGAGAATGCAGTAAGCTTGATTTTTGTCTCTTCAGAGGAAAGAATTTGGCCAAGGGGCAGAAGGCAAAGTGAGAGACTGAGGCAAGTTTTGGGGTAGAAGTGAAAGTTTATTAAAATGTTTTAGAGCATGAACAAACAGAAGTACACTTGGAAGAGGCCCAGGTGGGCAACTTGAGAGAGCCAAGGGACTCTTGACTTGCAGTTTTATACATTGGCATGATTCCAGGGTTTTTGTTTCTTCTTCCCCGATTCTTCCCTTGGAATGGGCTGTCTGCATGCACAGTGGCCTGCCAGAACTTGGGAGGGGCCACATGTGCAGTGTGTTTACTGAAGTTGTGCATCTGCTCACTGAAGTTTTCCCTTTACCGGTCAAGTGTTCCTAGAGGAAGGTTATATACCAGTTAAACTCCACCATTTTGCCTTTTAGTGTGCATGCTTGAACCCACCTGCCCAACTCCTGAGATCTTATCGGGAAATAGCTAATCACCAGCTTCAGGTATTTTCTATCTATTGAAAGACTACTTTGCCTTGGTGCTAGCTGCCACCAATTATTAATTAATTAATTAATTAATTTGAGATGGAGTCTTGCTCTGTCACCCAGACTGGAATGCAGTGGCACAATCTTGGCTCACTGCAACGTCTGCCTCCTGGGTTCAAGCAATTCTCATGCCTCAACCTCCCAAGTAGCTGACAACAGGTGCCCATCACCATGCCCAGCTAATTTTTTTTTGTATTTTTAATAGAGATGGGGTTTTACAATGTTGGCCAGGTTTGTCTTGAACTCCTGACCTCAAGTGATCCACCCGCCTCGGCCTCCTAAAGTGCTGGGATTACAGATGTGAGCCTCAGGGCCTGCCCCAATAATTATTTTAGAGTGACAGTTTAACAACCACCTGACCATCACCTGATGGTCACCTTACATTTCTCGGGGAGGCACCTCTCCTTCCCTGCTCATGTCTGCATAACTACTTGCTCTACCAGCACTATTTTTAACATTTTAAAAAGTAACAAATATCTGCCAAGAGAAGAATGAATACATGAATTTTGTAGGGATACACTGAGAATAAATGAAACAGAATGACATATTAATGTTGATAAATCACACATGAACAGTGTTGAACAACAACAAAACAATAGAAGAGACTATGTAAACTATAACACCATTTATGTAAGATTTGAAAATATGTGGACAATTCCATGCTTCCTAGTGATTCATACGTGCAAAATAAAGGTATAAAGACAGGTACAGACTATGCATTTATGGTCAATTGACCTTTGACAAAAGCGTCAAGAACACACAGCAGTTAAAGGATGGTCTCTCAGTAAATGGTGTTGGGAAAACTGGATATCCACATGCAGAAGAATGAAACTGGATCCTTATCTCACTCCATGTATAAAAATTAGCTCAAAATCTATTAAAGACTTCATAAGACAGGAACTTGTAAAATTATTAGGAAAAAAATAAGGAAAATGTCTTTTGAAATTGACCTGGGCAATGATTTTTTGGATAAGACCCCTAAATTATAGGCAACAAAAACAAAAACAGGCAAAGGGTGTTGCATCAAATTAAGAAGTTGCTGCATAGCAAAAGAAGCAATCAGCAGAGGAAAGAGACAACTTACAGGATAGGAGAAAATATTTTCAAATCATATATCCAATAAGGGGTTCATATCCAAAATATACATGGAATGCAAACAATAACAAGAAAACAAATGACTTCATTAAAAAATGGGCACTGCATTCGAATAGACATTTCTCAAAAGAAGACACAGCTGGCCAACATGCATATAAAATATGTTTAATATCAATCATAAGGGAAATGCAAATCAAAACTACAATGAGATAGGACTTCACACTGCTAGAATGGCTATTATCAAAATGACAAAAAATAAAAGTGTTGGCAGGAATGTGGAAAAAAATGAACCCTTATACATTGTTGGTGGGAATTTAAATTAGTACAGCCAGTATAGAAAATATTATGGAGGTTTCTCAAAAAAAATTAAATATAACTACTATATAATCCAGCAACCCCACTCCTGGGTAAATATTGAATGGAATTGAAAGCAACATGCTGAAGAGATATTCCACTCCCATGTTCATTGCAACATTATTCATGATAGCCAAGATATGGAATCAACCTAAGTGTCCCTGAAAGGGTTATGGAAAAATAATATTTGGTACAATCATGTGCCACATGACAATGTTTCAGTCAATAATGGACTGCATATAGGGCAGTGATCCTGATATGATTAGGCTTTGTGTTCCTACCCAAATCTCAGCTTGAGTTGTAATTCTCATAATCCCCATAATCCCTATGTGTCAAGGGAGAGACTAGGTGGAGGTAATTGAATCATGGAGATGGTTTCCCCATGCTGTTCTTATGATAGTGAGTGAATTCTCATGAGATCTGATGGTTTTATAAAGAGCTCTTTCCCCCTTCACTCAGCCCTTCTTCTTCCTGTCACCTTGAGAAGAAGGTGCCTTGCTTTCCCTTCACCTTCTACAATGATTGTAAGTTGCCTGAGGCCTCCCCAGCCATGCTGAACTGTGAGTCAACTAAACCTCTTTCTTTTTTAAATTATCCAGTCTCAGGCAGTTCTTTGTAGCAGAATGAAAATGAGCTAATAAAGTAAATTGGTACTGCAGAGAATGGGATGCTGCTATGAAGATACCTGAAAATGTTGAAGTGACTTTGGAACTTGGTAAAAGGCAAATGTTGGAACAGCTTGGAGGGCTCAGAAGACAGGAAGATGTGGGAAAGTATGGAACTTCCTAGAGACTTGTTGAATGGCTTTGACCAAACTGCTGATATGATATGGACAACGAAGTCCAGGCTGAGGTGGTCTCAGATGAAGATGAGGGACTCATTGGGAAATGGAATAAAGGTGATTCTTGCTATGCTTTAACAAAGTAACTGGTGGAATTTTGCCCCTGCCCTAGAGATCTGTGGAACCTGGAACATGAGAGAGATAATTTAGGGTATCTGGTAGAAGAAATTTCTAAGCAGCAAAGGGTTCAAGAGATGATGTGGGTGCTCTTAAAAGCATTCAGTTTTATACATTTGCAAAGGGATGGTTTGGAATTGGAACTATGTTTAAAAGGGAAGCAGAGAATAAAAGTTCAGAAAATTTGCAGCCTGATGATGCAATAGAAAAACCCATTTTCTGAGGAGAAATTCAAGCCAGCTTCAGAAATTTGCATAAGTAACAAGGAACCAAATGTTAAGCCAAGACAATAGGGAAAATGTCTCCAGGGCACTTCAGAGGTCTTCAGGGAAGACCCTTCTATCGCAGGCCCAGAGGCCTAGAAGGAAAAAGTGGTTTCATGGGCTGGGCCCTGAGACTTGCTGCTTTGTGCAGTCTCAGAACTTGGTGTTCTTGTGTCCCCGCCATGGCAAAAAGGGCCCAACGTATAGCTTAGGTCTTTGCTTCAGAGGGTGTAAGCCCCAAGCCTTGACAGCTTCCATGTGGTGTTCAACCTGTGAGTGCAGAGAAGTAAAGAATTGAGGTTTGGGAACCTCCACCTAGATTTCAGAAGATGTATGGAAATGTCTGGATGTCCAGGCAGAAGTTTGTTCAGGGGTGGACCCCCTCATGGAGAACCTCTGCTAGGGCAGTGCAGAAGGGAAATGGGGAGCTGGAGCCCCCACACAGTGGCTCCAATGGCACTGCCTAGTGGAGCTGTGAGAAGAGGGCCACTCTCCTCCAGACCCCAGAATGGTAGATCAACAGACGGCTTGCACCATATGCCTGGACAAACCACAGACACTCGATGCCTGCCCATGAAAGCAGCTGGGATGGGGGCTGTACTCTGCAAAGCCACAGGGGTGGAGCTGTGCAAGGCCATGGGAGCCAACCTCTTGCATCAGCGTTACCTGGATGTGAGACATGGAGTTAAAGGAGATCATTTAAGAACTTTAAGACTTGACTGCTCCACTGGATTTCAGACTTGCCTGGAGCCCTTCATTTTGGCCAGTTTCCCCCATTTGGAATGGGTGTATTTACCCACTGCCTGTACCCCCACTGTAACTAAAAAGTAACAAACTTGCTTTTGGTTTTACAGGCTCATAGATGGAAGGAACTTGCCTTGTCTCAGATGAGACTTTGGACTTGGACTTTTGGGTTAATGCTGGAATGAATTAAAACTTTGGAGAACTGTTGGGAAGGCATGCTTGGTTTTGAAATGTGAAAGGGACATAAGATCTATGAGGGGCCATGGGCACGATGATATTGTAGGCTTTGTGGCGGTTTCCCGCATGCTGTTCCCATGATAGTGAGTGAGTTCTCATGACATCTGATGGTTTTATAAAGGGCTCTTTCTCCCTTCACTTAGCATTTCTCCCTCCTGCTGCCTTGTGAAGAAGGTGCCTTGCTTCCCTTTCTCCTTCTGCCATGATTGTTAGTTTCCTGAGGCCACCCTAGCCATAATTTCCAACTTTGGAAACTTTGGAACTTTGGTCAATTAAACCTCTTTCCTTTAAAATTATGCAGTCTCAGACAGTTCTTTATAGCAGTATAAAAATGAACTAATACAGGTCCCATAAGATTACAGTGCAGCTGAAAAATTCCTATTGCCTAGAGACATTATAGTCATTGTAATTTCATAGCACAATGCATTACTCATATTTATGGTAATGCTGTTGTAAACAAACCCACTTCATTGCCAGTCATATAAAAGTATAGCATGAACAATTATGTACAGTACCTAATACTTGATAATGATAATAAACTACTATGTTATGGATTTCTATAATGACTGTACTATACTTTATATTGTTATTTTAGACTGTACTTTTACTTATTAAAAAAAGTTAACTCTTAAACAACCTCAGCAGGTTTTCCAGCAGGTATTCCAGGAGAAGGCATTGTAATCATAGGAGGTGACAACTCTATGGTTGTTATTGTCCCTGAAGACATTCCAGTGAAACAAGATGTGGAGTATCATCAGTGATACTGATGATCCTGACCCTGTGTAGGCCTAGGTTATGGTATATATTTTTCTTAGTTTTTAATAAAAAAGTTTAGAAAGTAAAAACAAAGAAATTTCAATTTAAAAACAGAAGAAAACCTTATAGAATAAGGATGTGAAGAAAGAAAATATTTTAATACAGTTGTTTTATTAAGCTGCTTAACATTTAAGCTGTATAATAATGTGTTTGTGTTTTAAGCTAGTTGTTATTCCAAAAAAATCTAAAAGCTAAAAAAAAAAGTTTATAATGTAAAAAAGCTACAAAAGCTAAGTTTTATTTTAGATGCACAAATACTTACCATTGTGTTACAATTACCTACAGTATTTAGTACAATAACCTGCTGTACATGTTTGAAGCCTAGGAGCACCATCTATACCTTATAGCCTAGGTATGGAGTAGGTTATCCCATCTAGGTTTGTGTAAGTACATTCTATGATGGTCACAAGAACAAAATTTCATGATGATATGTTTTTCAGACTGTATCTCTGTTGTTAAGTGATGCATGACTGTATTGCATTATCTTACTTATATGTGGAATTTTTTGAAAAGACAAATTCTTTGAAGCAGAGAGTAGAACAGTGGAAAGCAGGGGCTGGGGGTAAGGGAAATGGAAGTATGTTGGTTAAAGGGTATACAGTTCAGTTTTGCAAGATGAATGAGTTCTGGAAATCTAATAATATACAGCAATGTGACTATAGTTAATCATACTGCATTTGTATACTTGAAATTTGCTAAGACAGTAGATCTTAAAGTTCTCGTTATAAAAAAATGTTAACTGTGAGGGGATGGATGCTAGTGAATTGTGAGAATCATTTTATAATGTATACATGTACCAAAACATCACATTGTACACTGTAATTGTATAATATTTATATTGCCAATTACACCTCAATAAAGATGAGAAAAAAGTCAGTTGAAAAAAATAAATGTGGGCCGGGTGCGGTGGCTCACTCCTGTAATCCCAGCACTTTGGGAAGCTGAGGTGGGCAGATCATGAGGTCAGGAGATCGAGACCATCCTGGCTAACACGGTGAAACCCTGTCTCTACTAAAAAAATACAAAACTTAGCTGGCCGTGGTGGTGGGTGACTGTAGTCCCAGCTACTTGGGAGGCTGAGGCAGGAGAATGGTGTGAACCTGGGAGGTGGAGCTTGCAGTGAGTCGAGATTGTGCCACTGCACTCCAGCCTGGGCGACAGAGCGAGACTCTGTCTCAAAAAAAAAAAAAAAAAAAAAAGAAACGTGAAGAAATAGTATATTAAATACCAAATTCAGGATAGTGGTTCTCTCTGTTGGTCATGGTTGAGGAGAATTTGTATTATATTAGGGAGGAGTGCCCAGGACACATCAAATATATAGAAAATGTTTTATTTCTAAATGTGAGTTTCTTTATTTTTTATATTTCTCCTTATTTTAAATATTTGAGAAAAAATTATAAACATTCAATAATAACATAACAGATTTAAAAATCTAGATCCATTTTTTTAGCCTTTTTAGGCTACTATAACAAAATACCATAGATATTTCTCACAGCTCTCGAAGCTAGAAAGTCCAGCATCAAGATGCCAGCTAATTTGGTGTCTGGTGAGGCCCTCCTTTTTGATTCATAAACAGCCATATTCTCACTGTGTCTTCCCATGGCCACAGTAGTGAGAAAGCTCTCTGAGGTCTTTTATTCAGCATAATAATGTGCTGTACAGGTTTGTAGCCTCGGAGCAATAGGCTCCCTATAACTTAGGTACACAGTAGATTATCTCATCTAGGTTTGTGTAAATACATTTTATGACGTTCACAAGAACTAAGGGCACTTATCCCAATCACAAGTGCTCTGCCCTTATGACCTAATCCCCTTCTAAAGCTGCCACCACCTAAGACCATCACACTGATGATTAGGTTTTAACATCTGAATTTGGGGGCACACAAACATTCAGACCACAGCACCTCTAATTAAAAATTTTTTCCTAAGGGGACAAAAAGAAGTAATAATCAAGAGTGCTGTCTGGGCATGGTGGTTCACGTCTGTAATCTCAGCACTTTGGGAGGCTGAGGTGGGTGGATCACCTGATGTCAGGAGTTCAAGACCAGCCTGGTCAACATGGGGAAACCCCATCTCTACTAAAAATACAAAAATTAGCCAGGTGTGGTGGTGGGCACCTGTAATCTCAGCTACTTGGGAGGCTGAGGCAGGAGAATCACTTGAACCTGAGAGGTAGAGGTTGCAGTGAGCCAAGATTGTGCCATTGCACTCCAGCCTGGGCAACAAGAGTGAAATTCCATCTCAAAAAAAAAACAAGAAAAAAAAAAAAAAAGAAAAAAAAAAAAAAGAAAAAAAGAGTACTATACACTGTTAAGAAATTACATTAAATAAGATGTAAAATATAATGATTATTCATTTATATGTAGGTCCTTTGTGAATGTTACTAGTGCTGCTTTGGTACCATGATACACACATATACATATATGATTAGTACATAAAAATGAATATATGTGTATAAATACACATGCAAGTATATTTTTACAACTTTTTCTTCAGAGGTTATATTATACATTTTACTTTATAGTTATTTTTTCTAAATTATTTAGTAAACATTTTTACTGTTTACTGTGTTATTCTAATCCTGACTCTATAACCGTGGATAAATTACTTAATATCTCCATATCCAGTTCTTTTGACTTCTCAAATCGTTACTGAGAGTACTTTTTTCATAAGATTAAACAAGGATTTATAAATCTTGTATTACTCTTGATCTCGTTAGCCTATTTTTTCTTTGTAACTCTTATCATGATTAGATATTATTGTATTTATTTATGTATATTTCATAAAAATAGTTTTAAGATTTTTAAATGCTTAGAATTAAAATCACTGGTGCCAGAATGGGTGTGGTAGTAAAAACCACTGATTCCTGGGGTCAGTGTCCTCCTGTGTGACCTTGAGCATGTTACTCAAGTAACTCTCTGTGAGTCATTTCCTCATCTTTAAAGTGCAAATAATAATTATTGTAATAATATACATCACCTAAAATATTTTTGTTCATTTTCACTTAGAATGCTTTTGAACTCATTTTTGTTACTGGATAAACCATCTTAAGAGTTTTTTGGTACATACTCTGTACTCTGTCAGTTTATGAGGGTAGTCATTTTTCTGCATTTTCAGGCCAATATATAACATTGTCATTTATGTAAAAACATTTTAAATTTTGGAAATCTTTTAGGTATCTTTTTCTTTTAGCTTCTTTATTCCAGAGTAAATTTTATTTTAACACACATTTATTGGGTCTTTAATATTTTCTTTTGCAAATCTATTTACTATATATGCTCCACATACTTTCTATTGGAATACAGAATTTTTTCTTTTGATTGTGAGAACTCTTCATGAAATAATAACATTGACCTTTTTATGTCATTTATGTTGCCAATGTTTCCACCTTTTGTCATTTATCATTTTATTAAAAATATTATTATGTTTATGCATATTTTTGACTCAAATGTTAAAATTTGTATAGTAAAATTTTTAAATTATCTTCTCTTTTGTAAGGATAGGCCTTCTTCAATTTAAGGTTATCAAGATCTATGTATATTTTCTCCTAATACATTTTAAACTTTCTATGTTGGAACAATTTTGACTTACAAAATGTTACAAAATAATATGAAGAATTCCCAGCCTCCCTGAATGTTAACGTTTTATTACACTTGCTTTATTTTTTCTCTCTATTTCAATTAAGCATGATTTCTAATGCTTTTATTGTCTGGCTTTTTTCATTAAAATTTTAATCTATATAGTTTATTTTCTTATATGGTATAAATTAGATGCCTAACTTCATTTTTCTTTTTCAATCATTAGCAACTTGTTCCAAAACTATCTTTAAATAATTCATCTCCAAATTTGCATGGCCACATTAACCAAATATAAAAATTGTATATTCTTTCATATTTGTTCCACGATTTTGTGTTCTGATTTATTTATCTGACTATTTTGACAACAAAATTGCACATTTTTAATTATTTTTGTTCAATAGGACAGCACCCCCTTATTACTTACCTTCAGAATTATCTACACTATTCTTATACATTTAATCTGTTAAACAAATTTTAGAATTATTTTTTCGGTTCAATTTATCCAAAAGAATATGCTACTAATGTTTTTATTAAAATTATATTAAATGAATACATAAATTTTGGGGAAATTTATATAGTGACATTATTGTATGTTCATCTTCAGGAATGTGATAAATCTTTTCCATTCAAATTATGAGGACTTCAGTCCCATGTTTGGAAACAAATTGAGGTTCTGTTTTTACTCAATTCTGAAGAGCCTGGCCCAGAAGATTTCTCAGTGAAAGAAAATACTGAATATTTCCTCCTTCTGCCTAGTCCTCAATCCCTCCTGCATGTTTATATTTTTCCAGTCTGAATCCCACCCTTTTATTCTTATAGCCAACTTGCTTGTTCTGGAAGATTTCCAGTGTCTCTTCCCTTCCTTGTCTACTCTGTTGAAGAGAAGCATAACTTGAAGTTATTTGTTAAGGGTATGATTAATTTGTAAGTAACCTATTATGACATGGCATAATGAAAAACTCATTAAATATGACACATTATGTCATATATAGTTAGGAAATAACCAGGCTTTGACTTGACCAAGAAACACATAGCTTGATTAAGGTACTATTTTTTCCATGCTCAGTAAATTTAACAATTGTAAATTATTGCCAGTGAAACAACTAATTAATTTGGTCCAAACAATGAAATGTACCGATAACACCTCAATTAACCTTCTTTTTTTCATTCATTAGTAAGATTTGGAAATGTGTGCTTTCTATATTTATTAAATTCATGGTACACATGTTAGAATTGGCCTGTAAAGGTTATTTATGAGTGTGTATGTGTGTTCTTTATCCCTAGAAGAACTGTAAAATCCATCACAAGAGCTGTCCCCACTTGTTTACTTGTATCCTTAATATTTGATGCACACAAGACTCTCAGGAGATGCTGTGAATTACTACAATGTAGACTTGCTGTTTGTTCAGCTTCGCAATTAAATCTGACTCCAAGGCTTGATGCAGATTGAAGTGTCAACTTCAATGCACCCAGGATTTTGGTTTTATTCAGATAAAATGAGACCAACAGGAGATATTTGCCACTGAAAAGATATTAGGGGCTGGGCGTGGTGGTTCACACCTATAATCCCAGCATTTTGGGAGGCTAAGGTGGGCAGATCACTTGAGGTCAGGAGTTTGAGACCAGCCTAGCCAACATGGCGAAATGGTGTCACGACTAAAAATACAAAAATTTGCTGGGTGTGGTGGGCACGTACCTGTAATCCCAGCTACTCAGGAGGCTGAGGCAGGAGAATCGCTTGAACCTGGGAGGTGGAGGTTGCAGTGAGCTGAGATCTTGCCACTGCACTCCAGCCTGGGTGACAGAACAAGACTCCATCTCAAAAAAAAAAAAAAAAAGAAAAGATGTTAGGTTGGTGCAAAGGTAATTGCGGTACTGCCAATGGTGAAAACTGCAGTTACCTTTGCACCAACCTAATAGTTTATTACTCACAGTTCCCAAGAGGAGAGAGGTAGACTGCACCAAGCAGACCCACAGGAGAGAACACCAAGGCTGGTCATAGGCACAGTGAGGGAAATGGCAAAAAAGGCTTTAGTAAGGTTCACAGGAAAGAATAGGAGAGATAGGCTAAGGAATCCAAGTTAGCATTGCCTTGTTTAAATAATTTTAGTAGGCTTTGGAGTATAGCATGGTTGTCTGAGGCCTCAACCTTGGGCAATTAGGGTGAGGGTTGGTACTCATGACAGGGGTTTGGGCTTGAGATTAGTTCACGTATCAAAGGCATACTCCAGGGATACTTCTTTGCTATCTCTAGGAATTTGCAAGCCTTGGTCTCAAGGCCCCAGATGTCAACACATAAGATACAGAAACTATTTAATAGAAAACATGGTTAATGCAGTTGGCAAACTGGAATTATCCTTTTTTAAACATTTGCAGGCAAAGCAATTTATATACAGATGAAGTTGTTGAGAACTCTAGACTCTGAAAATCCCCCTTACTGAAGGTTTCCCAACAGCAACTGATCATTTGAGTTAAGCATCCATCTCCAAGCTTCCCTTTAGTTGAAATGTTTAGAAGTTGGAAATATTCTGGTAAAATTTAACTTATCAAGACTAATACCTTTGTGTGAGTTATCTGGTTACAGCTAGTTTTCTTTGTGAATTCCACAAGAGTGGAGTTGAACTGAGAGCCACTTAAGAAGGTTGATAATAAAGAAAGACCTAGAATAGGGATACTGAAGTCATATTTGATCGTTTCACTATTCTTTAGAAAGTGTGCCTTCTTTTTAGAAGTGGTTTTATGCTGCGACATTAACTCTGGAATTTGCCTCCTACTGACAATGAACATTAGAGAATTGCTTTTTACATCTTGATAGCAGTCATACTTTATTCAGGCTTGCATTTACAGTGCTTTTGCACGATGACTGGTGTATATTGGGTGCACAGTATGTCTTTTTGCCGGAAGGACTAAATAAATAAATACAAATAATATGTGCATCAGACTCAGATATCTGTTCTCTAACACTTCACTAAGCAGTTTCTTTACAAATTGTCCAGTCTCTACTAGTATTTCTCCTGTGAAATCTCCTAATTTCCATATTCTTATAGTTTGTTAGGCTAAGTCAGAGAATAGGGAATAGTGTGACTATTATAGTATCTTTGAGAATTTGAGCATTACAGAGAGTAGTGATGTAGCACTAATTGACTCAGTTTGCAATTATTTTTCTTTTATAATAGAGCTGTGATCAAGGGAACAATAAAAGATATTAACTCTTTAATGCACCAAATAACAACATAAAGTGTGAAAGAGCAGTTATACAAGCAAAGAAATGAAGAGTGAAAAGAATGCACTCAGGTTCACTTATTAAGCATTATTGTCACTATGCTTTTATCTGAATTTATGAAAAAATAGTCGCAGAATTTGATGTGATATACTGATTTTTTTACTCAGGTTTTTAGTTTCCCACAACTCAAAGAAAAATAGACTTAAACTTTTTAGAGATTCAAATGTGAATGAGTAAGAGGAGAAAATTGTGATGGTTGGGGAATGAGCAAGTGAGGTAGAACTTTTTCTCCTATATTTCCACCTACTTTCAATTTTGTTCTGTCTCTGGGTTGTGAGCAGAGATCTAAGAAATAAAGAGATGGCACAAAAATGATGGAAATCTTGTAACTTGGACTCAGTATTAACAAACTGTGTGACTTGTACCTTTTGTCTTTGTTTTCTCCATTTTAAAAACTATGGAACTGCATGAAATGCTCTCTAGTGTCCTTCATGGCTTGACTAGCCTATGATTCTGCTATTCATCAGGTAAGTTAGTACCCTGAAAATGAATAGACTCACAAAACAATATGGGAAAAGGTTGAAGTTCCCATATAACACTGTGGAATATCTGCCTAGACTATGAAGCCAAACTGAAAAACAGTTCAAAAATTGTACCTTAAGATTTTAAGAAAAGGAAGGGAAAGGGAGTGTGTACTTCATGCAAAGCTTCAGCTGCAAAATATTTTAAATCTTCAAGCTTGGTATGCATTGCTTACTAAATTATAATTGCCTACAAAAAGAAATTTGAGATGAGCAAACTAAATATTTGTATTTGTAATACTGAATAATAACACAAGCACAAAAACATTTTAGTATTCTAGAAGTCAGGATCCAATAACTGAAGATGAGAAATTCTTGGGTCTTGTAGGCAAGCAAATTATTTTAGCCTAACTTCTCCTGTTTCATGAGCAAGTCCCTGAAGATGTAGAGAAAAATTAATTATTTCAATCTTTTTTACTTGGAACCCCCCCACCCCTCCTCCCCACACACAAATACGAGGTCAGAATTGCCATACATTTCTAAACTGGTGAAATTCCAATTAATGCTCTGTTTTATTTTTCACTAGGCAGGTTCTAAATGATAAATGTTTCTGAGCTTAGGCCTAATATTTGAAAAAATCTGCTATAATAAGCAGTCCAATATGTGCCAGAAACTTATAAGGAAAAATAATGAAGTCAATGAAGTGAAAAAGAAAAATGAATTAGTAGAAAATAGGGGATACATAATGCATCAAAACATTCCTATATAGAAATGCATCATATATTACCTTGTCATATTTAAGCAGTTGTAAATATTTTTAAGGAGATCTCCCCTAGAATTTGCATAGGAACTTATATTCTCTATAACAAAAAAAAAGCAACTGAGCACAAGAGATGTAATTTTATCTTTATCTCTATCTTTGTCCTTACTTAAAACAAATCACAGTCAAAAGAGAGGTAGCAGAGTAAAACCTCCTAAAATGCAGAAGGCCTAAAGTTGGAAGCTAGGGAAAATAGCAGGAAAGGATACTGCAAAAATATAATTAAAAAAATAAATGTAAGACTTTGTACTGTTAAGAATTCAAAGGAATTTCTGGAAAGCAAGATTGAGAGCTTGTTACTACTGGAGTGGCGTTTGATATTTTGGTGACTTTCAATTCAATGTCACATGGTAGAACAATGGCATCAGCAGCTGATGTGTTTGGTCCTCTGGCTGTTGGTAATCTATACTTCTTTTCTCAGGAAAAAAGCACTTGTAAGGTTAATAATCTAATGTAATGTAATATAAGGGAAAGGTTAATAATGTCCAGTATCTTCTGAAGATAGTTTGGCTTGTCAAACAGTTATGTGGACATTAAAAGAGAAGGTTAATGCGCTCTGTTCTAGTTTCATTCTGAAGAAGCAAGAGCCAACTCTGGGTTAGACGGGAACTTTACAAGGATTCTCTCATTTATTCCTGTCAACAATGGTATGATGCAGACTTTATCATTATTCCCATTTTATGGATAAGAAAATTAAAACTTGGTGAGGTTAAATAGCTTATCTGATGCAAATGCTATAGTTGGGTCTGAACCCAGTGAAATTATTCCAGATTCCCAACATACTATCCTGTGTCAGATGCTGTGAAAAAACAAACAAACAAACAACAGCAACAACAAACCCACACTGGACATTTGTTAAAAATGGCAGAGAAGACTTTAAGACTATTGCATCAAAACTTAAGACTATTGCAATAGGGGACAAAGATTGAACTCAGCTCTGAATACAATACGGACATGCAAGGATTTATACCCAATGGGTAGAGTGAGAGAGTGAATGGAAAATTACTAATAGGAGCTTGGTTAAGTATAAAGGGTGGACGAGGAGAGGAACTTAATTAGGCATCAAGGTAGAGGAAAGAGCTTGCCTGAAATATCAATGGTAGGGGAGATAATCGACAAACTATTTTATCAGGATTCTTTGCTGAAGCTGAGCTCAGCAGGTGAAGGAAGGGGAACAGGGATGAGGACTGGTGAAAAAAAAAAGTTAAATGAACTTGTCTTGGTCAAGGAGAGAGTTTCTGTCAAAGTTAGAGTTCAGAATGGGAAAAACACAAATATATAATTGTGAGGTTATTTTGTATGATAATAGGCTTTAGAAAACTCTGGGTCCTCATTTCCCCAGTGGTCCTTCTTGTCCTGATAAATTACTCATACTCGCAGGAAACCCTGACATATCAGTACTCATTTTGACATGTGAGAGGGACGTAAGGAAAAATAATGTGAAAATGTTCTATTTTTTTCATTGCATAGTTTAATATTTCTTTCATTTAGGTACAACCTAATTCTCTGGATTTTGTGTCTCTTTCACACTTTCCACTCTCCTCCCCATGTAACTCAATCTGTTTTGTTTTTAGGCTGTTTTCAAAATAGAGAAAAAAGAAAATTTACTCGTTTTTTTTAAACGCAGAGTTACATTTTCAGCTTTATTTTTTTTAAATCATAATTAGGTTCTTAAAATGTTTAGTTATCTTGCTTTCTTAAAATGCAAGTGCTATAGCAAAAGATAAACACATTCAATTATTTTAGGATATATACAACCTTAAGTTATCTGTGAAAGCCAGATGAGTTCCGGAGACATTGGTATGCAAGAGCATGCCCCTGAGACTATTTGTTTTCCAAAGCTCCTTCATAGCATCCAGTCCTCAAACAACAAACATTCTTTTGCTATTGAAACTGGTTCAGAACAGAAAAGAAAGAACAAGGCTTGCTGGTCGAAGCATTGGAGGTAAGCCGACCATTTGCTTCACAAAGCAAAGCTTCACCCTACCTCTTCAAGGCGCTTTCATCTGAAAACTGGATTTGGAACCAAGTAGAAACAAGCTCTCTCCAGTGGGATTCATCACTTCCTGATTTCAGATGGGCACAAACAATAGACTCTTGTATTTTCCTGCTATTCACGTTTTTAGTCAGGTCTGAAACTGAAGGTGTGCTTAAATAATGATGGCTTGTACACATTTCTTTTTCTCCAACTTGGGATTCAGAGTCATACTTTCCCAGAGAAAGTTGATACTGTTTTTCAGGTCAGTTCACTCAAAGATGGTGCAAAATAATATGAGGAAAAAGTCCTTCATAATGAGACAGATAATTGGAAGCATACAGTCTCTGCTGCTCCTTTCAATGCCCTGTAATTTTTTTTTCTTGATTTTTAAAAGATGTGGATTTCTTTTCTGAGGGTAGGGTATAGGGAGGAGAGCTCTTTGGTTGTCCAAATGCTATTAAAATCAGATAATTTCATCTATGTGACTTTCAGCAAGCCATTTGTTTCCCATATTCTCATTTGTGTTTAATTAACAAAGACTGCAATTGTTTACACCTATACACACTAGAAGTTTGAATGTAGTGCTGCTAATCATCAATGTGACACTTTCATCTCGATTGCTTTTTAAGGATGGTCAGTCTCTTTTGAAATGGAAATAAAAAATACGAACTAAAACTAAAGCTACACACAAGTACTGTTTTTGCCTCCAAATCTTCATAAATGTAAAACCCCATTATTGATCTGACTTATCATTTCAACAAATCCTGGGATGCTGCAACCACAAATGTACATTGCTCTTGCTCACAAGAGAGTCTGTTCAACTTTCCCTTCCTTAGCCACCTACTCATATGTGAAAGATATCTGTGGACAAAACACTAAAAGCATCGAACTGATAATGTTTTGGGCCAGCTCATGCCAGAACACTCTTAAAGACCAATTTTTTTTTCTTTGTAATGTAAGATCATGTAGGAACAATATTCTCCTATCTTTGAAAGAAGTTTTCTTAAAAGACAATAGTTAAAGAAGCGCTAATATTACAGGTGGGTATTCACTTTTTTCTTATAACAACCTATTAGGAATAAGAATTTAAAGACTGGGTCTAAAGCAGAAAACAACCAGAGATAAAAATAATGAAAATTATGAAGGACTGATGTACCAATTGTATTAGGTAGGTAGAAATCTAAATATTTAGTAAGCATTGTATTAAATGCCATATAAGGTAGTACCTAAGTAAAAGACGTATTTAATATCTTTGCGGACCTCTTATATTCCAGTCACTTATTCAAGACAAAGAAAGTAAAAGCATAGTTTCATTTGTTATTAGTCCTGAGAAGCAGGTGAACAGTAAACTAGAAATGTTCATTCCCTCTTTCTCCTTCTGTCTTAGCATCTATGCTCCAGCACTTTCTATCCCTCTCTTTACAGTGTGTAGAAGGCTTATAAAGACTTACATTGACCCAGCAACAACTGGAAGACATAAAAAGGCTTTTTCTTTTTAGAAGCAAAATCTTGATACAAAAACTTTATAGAAGAAAGAGAACAAATACACGTTCTATTCTATAAGACCTTCTTTATGATAAGGCTGAACATCATGTTGATTTTTGAATGCTATCAATCATTAATAATGACCAATTCAAAACTATTTATGGTGAGTAGGGGTAAGGAAATAGTGTCAACATCTTCATAATTTTCTATCAGATGCCTCAAGCTTGAGAGATCTGTTATATTTGGAAGAAGCCTGGCCTGGCAATTAAAAAATCTAAATCCAAAATTTAACAAAACATAACAAAAACCTCACCATTAAGCAGGCATTGCCTAAGTTTTAGTGGTTAAAGAAATCACAACCCAAGAAGTATCTTAGTGCTTGTATGAGGACATTTTTTAAAATGAGCATCATTGTTACTGATAAGTATCTTACAACATGCTATATTTGTTGAATAAATAAATCCTGAAATTGAGTTTTATTTGGTATCTTTTAATTGCACAAATAATGTATTTTGTTTGTGGCTGCTACAGAGAAAAAAATTGATTTTAACTCTAGTAATTTTTTAATTTTTAATTTTTGTGGGCATATAGTATGTGTATATATTTATTTATTACATGAGATGTTTTGATACAGGCATGAAATGTCAAATAAGAACATCATAAAGAATGGGGTATCCATACCATCACGCATTTATCCATTGAGTTGCAAACAATCCAATTATACTGTAAGTTATTTCAGAATGTACAGTTAAGTTATTGACTAGAGTCACCCTGTTGTGCTATCAAATACAAATTAATGTCTTATTAATTATTTCTATTTTTTTGTACCTATTAACCATCTCCACCTTTCCACCAGCACTCTGCCACCCTTCCTAGCCTCTGGTAACTATCTTTTTACTCTCTAGTCCATGAGTTCAATCATTTTGATTTTTAGATCCCACCAATAAAGGAGAACATGAGATGTTTGTCTTTCTGTATCTGGCTTATTTGACTTAACATAATGATTTCCATGTCTATGTTGTTGCAAATGACTCGGTCTTATTCTTTTTTGTTGGGTGTGGCTGAATAGTACTCCATTGTGTATATGTACCACATGTTCTTTATCCATTCATCTGTTGAGGGACACTTAGGTTACTTCTGAATCTTAGCTATTTTAAACAGTGCTGCAACAAACATAGAAGTGTAGATATCTCTTTGATATACTGATTTCCTCTCTTTTCAGTATATACCCAGCAGTGGGATTGATGGATCATATGGTAGCTCAATTTTTACTTTTTGAAGAGCCTACAAACTGTTCTCCATAGTGGTTGTACTAATTTACACTCCTACCAACAGTGTATGAGGAAGGGTTCCCTTTTCTCCACATCCTCGCTAACACTTGTTATTGCCTGTCTTTTGAATAAAAGCTATTTTAAATGGGGTGAGATAATATCTCATTGTAATTTTGATTTGCATTTCTCCAATGATGAGTGATGTTGAGCATCTTTTCATATACCTGTTTGCCATTTGTATGTGTTCTTTTTAGAAATGTTTATCCAAATCTTTTGCCCATCTTTTGATTGGATTTTTAAATTTTTTCCTACAGAGTTGTTTGAGTGTCATAGCTGGAGGTCTTAGATTTAAGTCTTTAATCCATTTTGACTTGATTCTTGTAAATGATGAAAGACAGGGGTCTAGTTTCATTTTTCTGCATGTGGATATACAGTTTTCTCAGCACCATCTACCGAAGAGACTGTGTTTTCTCCATTATATGTTCTTGGCAACTTTGTCAAAAATGAGTTCACTGTAGGTGTGTAGATTTGTTTCTGGGATCTCTATTCTGTTCCATTGGTCAATGTGTCTGTTTTCATGGCAGTACCATGCTGTTTTGATTACCATAGCTCTGCAGCAAAATTTAATGTCAGATAATGTGATTCTTCCAGTTTTTTTTGTTTTGTTTTGTTTTGTTTTTGCTGAGGTTTGCTGTGGGTATTCTGGGTAGTTTGTGGTTCCATATAAATTTTAGGATTGTTTTTTATAATTCTGTGAAGAATGTCATCAGTATTTTGATAGAGATTGCATTGAATCTGTAGATTATTTTTGGTAGTATGGACATTTTAACAATATTGATTATTCCAATCCATGAACATGGAGTATTTTTCCATTTTTTGATGTCCTCTTCAATTTCTTTCATAAGTGTTTTAAAGTTTTCATTATAAGAAATCATTCACTTCTTTGCTTAATTTAATTCTTAGGTATTTAATTTTATGTGTGGCTATTACAGATTGGGTTACTTTTTATTGTTTTCTCACATTGTTTATTATTGGCATATAGAAATGCTACTGATTTTTGTATGTTGATTTTGTATCCTGCAACTTTAATTAATTTGTTTATCTGTTCTAATAGTTTTCTTGTGGAGTCTTTAGGTTTTTCCAAATATAAGATCATATCATCTGCAAACAAGAATAATTTATTTGACTTCTTCCTTTCTAATTTGGATGCTCTTTATATCTTTCTCTTGTCTGATTACTCTAGCTAGGACATCTAGTACTATGTTGAATAACAGTGGTGACAGTGGGTATCCTTGTCATATTCTAGATCTTAGAGGAAAGTCTTTCAGTTTTTCCCTATTTGGTGTGATACTAGCTGTGGGTCTGTTGTATACAGCTTTTATTATGTTGAGGTATGTTCCTTCTATACCCAGGTTTTTAAGGGATTTTATCATAGAGGGATGTTAAACTTTATCAAATGCATTTTCAATATCAATTGAAATGCTCATATGGTTTTTATCCTTCATTCTGTTGATATGATGTATCACATTGATTGATTTGCATATGTTGAACCATCTTTACATCCCAGGGATAAATCCCACTTGGTCATGATGAATGATCTTTCTAACGTATTCTTGAATTTGGTTTGCTAGTATTTTGTTGATGATTTTTGCATTAACATTCATCAGAGATTTTGGCCTGCAGTTTTCTTTTTTTGATGTTTCTTTGTCTGGTTTTGGTATCAGGGTAATACTGACCTCTTAGAATGAGTTTGGAAGTATTTCCTCCTCCTATATTTTTTAGAATACTTTGAGTAGAATTAGTATTAGTTGTTTAAATGTTCGGTGGAATAGGGCTTTGATCTTGTTACTTGATATTGGTCTGTTCAGATTTTGAATTTTTCATGGTTCAATCTTGGTAAGTTATATGTATTTAAGAATTTGTCCATTTATTTTAGATTTTCCAATTTATTGACATATAGTTGCTCATAATGGCCACTAATAATCCTTTGAATTTCTGCAGTATCAGTTGTAATGTCTTCTATTTCATTTTTGATTTTATTTATTTGGATCTTCTCTTTTTCTAAGTGTGACTAAAGGTTTGTCAATTTTGTTTAACTTTTCATAAAGACAACTTTTTGTTTCATGTATTTTTAAATTTTATTTATTTCTGCTCTGATTTTTATTATTTCTTTTCTTCTACTAATTTTCGGTTTAGTTTGCTCTTGCTTTTCCAGTTCTTTAAGATGCATTGTTAGACTGCTTATTTGAAGTTTTTTCTCTTTTTTAATATAGACATTTAGAGCTATAAACTTCTCTCTTAGCCCTGCTTTTATTGTATCCCCTAGGTTTGGTACGTTGTGTTTCCATTGTTAGTTGTTTCAATAAAATTTTCAATTTCATCCTTAATTTCTTCATTGGCCACTGGTCATTCAGGAGCATATTGTTTATTTCCATATATTTGTATAGTTTCCAAAATTCCTCTTGTTATTAACTTCTAGTTTTTTTTCCATTGCGGTCAAAGAAGATGCTTGATGTAACTTTATTTTTTAAAATATATTAAGACGTGTTTTGTGACCTAAGATATATTCTATCCTTGAGAATGATCCTGTGCTGAGGAAAAGAATGTGTATTCTGCAGCTCTTGGGTGAAATGTTCTGTAAATATCTATTAGATCCATTTGGTCTATAGTGCAGAATAGGTCTAATGTTTCTTTGTTGATTTTCTGTCTAGGAGATCTGCCTAATGCTGAAAGTGGGGTGTTGATGTCTCCAGCTACTATTGTATTGGGACCTATCTCTCTCTTTAGCCCTAATAATATTTGCTTTATACATCTGGGTGCTCCAGTGTTGGTGGCATGTATATTTAAAATTGTTATTTCCTCTAGCTGAATTTGCCCCTTTATCATTATATAGTGACCTACTTTGTCTCTTTTTATAGTTTTTGTCTTAAAATCTATTTTGTCTGATATAAGTACTGTGATTTTGCTTTTTTTTGGTTTACATTTGTATGGAATGTCTTTTTCCATCTCTTTATTTTCAGTCTGTGTGTGTCTTTATAGGTGAAGTGCGTTTCTTGTAGGCAACAGATCAAGGGTTCTCATTTTTTTCACCCATTCAGCCAGTCTAAGTCTTTTGATTGGGGAGTTTAGTCCATTTACATTCAATGTTATAATTCATAGGTAAGAATTTACTCCTGCATTTTATTATTTGTTTTCTGGTTGCTTTATAATCTATTCTTCCTTCTTCCTTTCTTTCATCTCTTCCTCTAGTGAAGGTGATTTTTTTCTGGTGATTTAATTTAGTTTCTTTTTTTTAAAAAAAATTTTTGTGTATTCAGTGTATTTTTTTTTGTTTTGAAGTTACCATGAGGCTTGCAAATACTATCTTACAGCCCATCATTTTAACCTGATAACAACACTGTTTTCATAAACAAACAATAAAAAAATAACAAAAACTCACCCTAACTTCCTCCTTCTGCTTTTTAATTTTTTGTTTTCTATTTATATCTTATTGTACTATGTCTTGAAAAACTATAGTTATTATTTTTAATTTGTTCATCATGTAGTCTTTCTACTTAGGATAAGAGTAGTTTATACACCACAGTTGCAGTATTATAATATTCCATGTTTTTCTGTGTACTTACTGTTACCAGTAAGTTTTGTACCTTCAGGTGATTATTTTTTGCTCATTAATGTCATTTTATTTCTGATTGAATTACTTCCTTCAGTATTTCTTGTAGGATGGGTTTGGTATTGATGAAATCCCTCAGCTTTTATCTGGGAAAGTCTTTATTTCCCTTTCATGTTTGAAGGATATTTTTGCCAGATATACTATTTTATTTTATTTTATTTTTTTCCTTCAGTATTTTAAATATGTCATGCCACTCTCTCCTGTCCTGTAAGGTTTCCACTGAAAAGTCTGCTTCCAGATACATTGGAGCTCTATTGTATGTTATTTGTTTCTTTTGTCTTGCTGCTTTTAGGATCCTTTGCTTATCCTTGACCTCTGGGAGTTTGATTATTAAGTGTCTTGAGACAGTCTTCTTTGGGTTAAATCTGCTTGGTGGTCTATAACCTTCATGTGCTTGGATATTGATATCTTTCTTTAGTTTTGGGAAGTTCTCTTTTATTACCCTTTAAATAAACTTTCCATCCCTATCTCTTTCTCTATCTCCTTCTGAAGGCCAATAACTCTTAGATTTGCCCCCTTGAGGCTATTTTCTAGATCCTGTAGGCATTCTTCATTTTTTTTAGTTTTTTTTTCTTTTGTTTCCTCTGATAGTGTTTTCAAATAGCCCGTCCTCATGCACACTAATTATTCTTCTGCTTGATTCATTAACTTCTATTAAAGGACTCTGATGCATTCTTCAGTATACCAATTGCATTATTCAGCTCCAGAATTTCTGTTTGATTCTTTTTAATTATTTCAGTCTCTTTGTTAAATTTATCTGATAAAATTCTGAATTCCTTCTCTGTGTTACTTGAATTTCTTTGAGTTTCTTCAACACAGCTATTTTGAATTATCTGTCTGAAATGTCACATGTCTCTACTTCTCCAGGATTAGTCCTTGGTGTCTTTCTTAGTTCATTTGGTGAGGTCATGTTTTCCAGGTAGTGTAGATGCTAGTAGATGATCTTCAGTGTCTGGACATTGAAGAGTTAGATGTTTATTTTAGTCTTCAGTGTCCGGGCTTATCTGCAGCCATCCTTCTTGGGAAGGCTTTTCAGATATATGAAAGGACTTGTGTGTTGTGGTCTAAGCTGTTTCTTCTTTAGGGGAAACCCCAAGACCAATAATGTAATTCTTGCGGACTCATAGAGGTACTGCCTTGATGGTCTTGGACAAGATCTGGGAAATTTTCTGGATTACCAGGCAGAGACTCTTGTTCTCTTCCCTTACTTTCTCCAGAACATACAGTCTCTCTCTCTGTTTTGAGTCACCTAAAGCTAGGGGTTGAGTGACACAAGCACCCCTGTGGCCACCAGCACTATAACTGTGCTGGGTGAAACCTGAAGCCAGCCCAGCATTGGATCTTGCCCAAGGCTTGCTGTAACCACTCCCTGGCTACTGCGTATGTTCACTGAAGGCTCTGGGGCTCTACAATCAGCAGGTGGCAAAGCCTGCCAGACCTGTGTTTTCCCCTTCAGGGTGGTAAGACTCCCCAGGCCCCAGGTGGTCCAGAAGTGCTGTCTGGGAGTCAGGGACTAGAGTCAAAAATCTTAGAAGTCTACCTGATGTTCTATTGTATTGCAACTGAGCTAGCACTCAAACCACAAGGCGCAGTCCTTCTCTTCCCTTTTCCAAAGGCAGAGGAGCCTCACCCTGTAGCCACCATCACCCCTGGCCATGAGGAGTGCTGCCAGACTACCATCAATGTTTCCTTAAGGCCCAGGGTCTCTTAAGTCAGCTTGTGGTGAATGCTGCCTGGTTTGGGACTCACCCTTCAGGGCAGCGGGCTCCTCTGTGGCCCAGAAAAGGTCCAGAAATGCTGTTCAAGTATCAGGTACTGGAATCAGGGACTCCAAGAGCCTGCTTGGTGCTCTATCTGCCTGTGGTGGCATTGGTACCTAAGATGCAAGGCAAAGTCCTTTTTACTTTTCCCTCTGCTTTTCTCAGGCAGAAGTTTTGCCCTGTAGCCACCATAGCTGGTAATGTGCTGAATCTCACCTGAAGCCAGCAAGTCTCAGTGATTTACCAAGGCCCTTGATATAGCACCTGGCTGTCACTGCTGGTTATTCAGGGCCCAAGGGCTTTTTAGTTAGCAGGTGATGAATGTTGGCAAAACTGGGTCCTTTCCTTCAAGGCAGTAGGTTTCCTTCTGGTCCAGGGTGTGTCTAGAAATGTCATCTGGGAGGCAGGGGTCTAGAACAGGGGCCTCATGACTTGGACAATTTCCCTATCCTGCTGTGGCTTCCAAGATGCATGACAAAGCCATCCCACTGTTCCCTCTCCTCTCCTCAAGAGGAAGTCTTGTTCTCCTGACCAAACTCAGCTGAGTTCAATGCCTTACAGTTGCTGTGTTCTCCTCCCTTAGCACCAGGATATGCTGTCCACACATCGTGGCGTCCCTGATTCAGGACTGTTTTTTCTATCTCTTCAGTGTCTTTTTAGTGACATAAAATTAAAACCAGGTACTATGAGTGCTCATCTGATTTTTGGTTCTTATGAAGGTGTTGTTTTTCTGTGTAGATAGTTGTTAACTTGGTGTCTTTGTGGGGGGCTGATCCATGGAACTTTCTATTACGCCATCTTCTCTGCCTCCAACAGTGTAATTCTAATAATTTACTTAAATTAACTTTTTTTGATTTTTCTTCTTTTTGAGACAGGGTCTTCCTCTGCAATCATAGCTCACTTTAACTTTGAACTCCTGAGTTGGTCCTTCCACCTTAGCATCCCAAGTAGCTGAAACTACAAACATATGCCACCATGCTCAGCTAACTTTTTTCCCTTCTTTCTTTCTTTCTTTCTTTCTTTTTCTTTCTCTTTCTTTTTTTCTTTCTCTCTCTCTCTTTCTTTCTTCTTTCCTCTTTCTTTCTTTCCCTTCCATCCTTCCTTCCTTCCCTCCTTCCTTCCTTCCTTCTTTTTCTTTCTTTTCTTTCTCTTTCGTTATTTCTTCTTTTCTCTGTTCACGACAGTGTCTTGGTATGTTATCCAGGTTGGTCTTGAACTCCTGGCCTCAATTGGTCCTTTCACCTCAGCATCCCATACTGATGGGATTACAGGCATGAGTCACTGCATCCAGCCCTTCTTCCATTCTTCCATATTTTTTACATACATAATTTGTGTGTGTGTGTGTGTGTGTGTGTGTGAATGATGACAGTTTTTTTTCTCCCCTATCTTCATTCTTTCTTTTCTTTTTTTCTGCCGCATTACTAGGGCCTCCTGTACAATTTGAATAAGGAGTGTGGTAGAAAGATATCTTTGTCTCATTTCTTTTCTTTCATTCTTTTTTTTTTTTTTTTTTTTTTTTTGAGACGGAGTCTCGCTCTTGTCATCCAGGCTGGAGTGCAGTGGTGCAGTCTTGGCTCACTACAACCTCTGCTTCCCAGGTTCAAGCAATTCTCCTGCCTCAGCCTCCTGAGTAACTGGGATTACAGGCACCTGCAACCATGCCTAGATAATTTTTGTATTTTTAGTGGAGACAGGGTTTTGCCATATTGGCCATGCTGGTCGTGAACTCCTGATCTCAGGTGATCCACCTGCCTCAGCCTCCCAAAGTGCTGGGATTATAGGCATGAGCCACTATGCCCGGCCATCTCATTTCTTATGTTAGAAAGAAAGCCTTCAATATTTCACAATTAAGTATGATAATTGCCGTAGGTTTTTCCTCCTTTATCAGAATAAGAAAAAACCCTTATACTGTTAATTGCTTAGAGCTTTTATCATGAATAAATATTGAATTAAATAAAATACCATTTCTTCATTCACTGAAATGATCATAAGATTTTTCTTGTTTAGTCTGTGTACTGGAAAGTTATTGTTGCTATAGTACTGCATAACAAATCACCCCCAAACTCAGTGAGTTATAACAATCATCTCTGTTCAGTGTGTTGATATCTCATGGGACAAAGCAAGTAAGATGGGTTAGTTCAAGGTCAAAAGGGGAAAGGAATACACTCTACCATCAGTGGGAAGAACTTCAAAGTTCCATGACAAAGGGCATGGATAGAGGGAGGGGCCAGTAAAAAGTCCTCTCCGTGGCCACAATTATTCACAATCCTTCCTATGCAAAATACACTTATACCCCTCCTCAGATCCCCAGAATCTCATGATGCACACCACAAAGCTTGAATCCCAGATCAGATCAAGAGGCTGCTCCTTTTGACCTAGAGACTTATAAACCCCAAAAACCAAGTTATCACCCCCATTTATAGGCAACATTAACCCATGGATGGGGTAACTACAATAAGTGCTCTCATTAGAAAAGAGGAGAAGGGAGGCATATAGAAGTAACTAGTCCATGACAATTCTGAAATTCTGCTGGAAAAATGTTAACATCTCCCTCTATATAAAGATGGATAATATTCCTTGATTAAACTACTTTGCTATCTGAAAATGGCTTCCCATCAATTGTTTACCATGACTCTTATCTCTACCTTCTGCAATATCATTCCTTTTCCATTTTGCTCTTTGGCCTCTTTTGAAGATGACATTAGAAAATATGCGTTCTAAGGGAGCAGATAAGCAGTTTTATGGGCATGTTTCCTGTCTGTAGAAAGTTGGAGATTATCAGGATTTTTAAAATCTCGTGGTGCCCACTCCTTTTGTTAGCTTAGGGTAGTCCCACTTTTGCTAATGGTGACCTCTTAAAAATTTAGTTAATTTTCTATATATTTTATTCCACTCATCTCTTTATGTCAAAAGCTGCCCCTACAGTTTTTTAAAAAAGATACTTCTTGCTTTCTCTAGGCTTAATTATGGGTATTTTGGATCCATTAAATTTCTAAGCGACAATGTCTTTAAGCTTTCTAGGAAAGCTTAAAGCTTTTTTTTTTTTAATTCAGTTGGAAGGATATAGTAGGTGCCACATTAATTTTTTCATATCTCTTAAAGAAAGGTGTAAGTACTACATCCTTGATTTTGTTTTTACTGCTGTCTTAGTTTATTTTGTGTTGCTACAACAGAATACTTTAGACTAGGCAATTTATGAAGAAAACAGGTTTCTTTATCTCACAATTCTGCCCACTGGGAAGTTCAAAGGAATGGCTTTGGCTTCTGACAAGGACTTTTATGCTGTAGAATCATACACGGCAGGGAAAGTCAAAGGGGAAGGGTGGACACATGTGAAAAGAGAAAGTCCAAGGGGTATCCTAGCTTTAACCCACTCTCAAAGAAACTAATTTATTCCCATGAGAACTAATGTAATTTGCCAGAGGGAGAACTCACTACCAGGACAACAGCACCAAGATGTTCATGAAGTATCTGCTCCCATGACTCCAGCACTTCCCACTAGATCCAATCTCATGACACTGCCACAATGGTAATCAGATTTCAAAATGAACTTTTTCTGGGGGAAGCAAACCATATCCAGCCCATCAAAATAAGTCGTATCCAATCCATAACAATCACCAGATTTAACCAAATAGCCACAGTTTTTTAAATATTTCCCCAAGGCTATATAATAATTGGACAATATTTAACTCTTGGGAGATGGATAGATTAGAAGTAGTTTTATTTTTCAACCTAGCAGGTTCTGGGCCACTTGTATGCCTTCTAAAATCTGCTTGTAAACTGGCCAGTTCTCTTCTGAATTTATCTTTACTTTGTAGTGTCTCATTATACAAAGCAAAAATTATCAGCTGAAGTTTTGAAACTTCTGCCTGGAAAATATCTTTTCAAGAAGATAAATTCATTAGGTAGATTTTCCATCTTCCACATTATAGTTGGTGACAGTCTTGTGACTATATAACATAGGACATTTATTTTCGTGTCTTGTATTAGTTCCCTTGCCATTTTTAAAGACTCAAAACATTTTCTCACCTTCTATCATCTAGCCCCAAACCAGTATTACATATATTAGTGCTTTGTTAAAAAATCATCTAGCTCCATTTTGCTTAGATATTACCACAATAGTGCTGGAAGAAAGCCATCCTGAAATTGAATGCCTGAAAACATTTTAGAGATTTGTAGATCAGCTGGAATGATTCTGCTCATATATTTGTCACACTCATCTTGAAACCAGTGGAGTAGTGAGAGCATGTTCTTCTAATGGTGATGGCAGAGAGGTGGGTATCAAGCCCACCTGTGAGAGCAATTTCAAGTCTCTGCTTGCCTCCTGTCTACTAATGTCCTATTGGCTAGAAAAAAATCACATGGCTGAGCTCAAAGTCAAAGGGAAGGGCAATATATTTCAAATATAGCAGGATAAAATACAAATTCAAATGACAAAGGCATGGATACAAGAGGTGAAGAATTGAGGCAATAATACACCCTTATTACATTCTGTTCATGTGGCGAATTACAATGACTATTCATGTTAAATCAGGCTTGCATTCCTATAATAAACTTGATTTTATCCTGACAGATTATACTTTTTGTATTTTGCTGGTTTCAATTTGTTAATATTTTAAAACTTCAAATTTATGTTACTGAGAGATTTACTGATTTTTTTTCCTTCATGTCAGTTTCTGGCCTAATAAAAATGAGTTGGAAAGCTTTTCCTACCTTTCTATTTTCTGAGTCCATGTAAGATTGGTATTGTTTCTTTCTTAAATGATTGGTAGAATTTACTGATAAAGCCATGCATACCTGGAGATTTTTTGGTTGCTGGAAGGCTTTTAAATTACAAATTGAATTTCTTTAATGCTTATAGGTCATATACTAAACTCTTCCATTTTGCCTTTTATTGTGCATGCTTGAGCCCACTCGCCCAATTCTTGAGATCTTATTGGGAAGCTGCTGATCACCAGTTTCAGGTGTTTTCTATCTACTAGGAGATGGCCGTTCCCTGGTGCCAGCTGTGACCAATTATTACTTTAGAGAGACAATTAGCAAGCAATGACCATCACCTGATGGTTGCTGAATACTCCTGGTGTGTGGGGAGGAGCAGGAGAAGCCTTCTTCTGCCCTGCTCATACTGGACTTGTTACCCACTGTAAGATTTCCCCTCTCAAGAGTCTAAGACCTGAATTCTTTGGGGAAAACGGACGAAGGTCAGTCTTCCATAACTGCTTTCTTTTGACATAGGGATGGTGGTGGTAGTTTAATGGGGCTTGGCTTGTTGCTTGCTCTCAGGGCAGAAGGGTGGCTCCATGGATTGGTGAAAGTGGTACCCAGCCAGGTCCAAGGAAAACAGGGGCAGGATTTCCTCTCTGTCATGTCCCACTTATGGGTAGTCTAGGGGTCCCCTGTAGAAGGGTAACTCTTGACTAGTGAGAGTATGGTATCCCTCACTGAGGATCATCTGGAGCTTGATGGCCTGAAGTCAAGAGGAGATAAATTGGGTTATTAGATTTAGAAGAATGTCAAAATAAAACAAGGGAGTGAAAACACCTCTAAAAATTCCCAAAGCTGCCGACACACCCAGGTAGCTGGTAGCTATAGTCTTGCCTGCTAAGACTGGGGTTGCTAGCCAATTCCAGTATGTGCCTAGGATGAGAATATTGATCCAGATTTTAATATTACCCATCTCTCCTGTTTCTTCTGAGCTGCAGCAAGAGATCGCTAATTGGTTCATAGGAATAAGCAGGGTTAGTCTAAATTGAAACCTGTGAAGGGGGAGCAGATAGGAGGTTATCTACATATTGTAGAAGTTATACCCCCTCAACAGATTGCTCAGGTAGATTTAATAATTGTTTCAGCCGGATCTTTACATTCTAGATGATTTATTTTGTCACATCTGTGCTATGGCAATATTTTTGTGTTTTTTTTTATTATTTGCTCTATCTTATTCATTTCTTCCTTTATTTTTGCAGTGCTTTTAAAAAAAGATTTTCTACTGGTTTTATTTTGATCACCCATCTTTGAATGAGTTGAGATTTCCTATACCAATGATTTGAAGGGTAGGGCCCACAGCAATATTTCAAGTTTGTAGGCATTTTCCTTAAGTTGCTGAATTTTGATGAATAAATATTATTGGCCTTTATTTTAACCAAGTATTAGAAATTACAAACTAGTCTGCCTACCATTCATTTTCCTTTCTTTTTTGTTTTTAGTAAAAATCAGCTACTTCTTGCAAGTATGGCTTATCTGTATGATTTCATATGTACTTTTTTCTTCTGCTTATGAGAACAAAGCTGGGATAACTGAAGCTCTCATCTCTAGCCTACTTGCAGTTTTGTAAACTTTGGTTTGGTACCCGAGGGAGTACATATGAGTACATATCAAGGTGCACTCTGGAGATGTGTACCTTCATCCTTTTCCTACAAAAATTCAATTTATGTTTTAACTCCTCATCATAACCCTACCACATACACACTGCTTTTGACAACTTCCATCTTTTTAATCTTTTTAAATTTTGGGGGAGATTCATTATTCTAATTTTTCAATGATGTATTTTGTTTGTGTTTCCTTATTTTCTTTGTTGCATTTACCTTTTTTTTTGCTGAAGAGGAAGGCGAAAAATGCCATTTTTATAATATTAATCATGATTGTGGACTGTGATGATATATTTTTGACTTTGCTTAAAGTAACCTCTTTTTGGTGTGTTCTTGAGGTCAAATCTTGTGCTCTATTCTTATTAATGTGCATTTGGCCTCAGGTGAATTGGGATCAATTATTTGGTTGTATCTGAAGAAATACAAACCTAATTTTGAAAAACAATTCAAAATGAGTGTTTCAATGACAAATAAAATTCTTCTTGCATATGAATTATCCTTTTAATATCTAAATAGCTATAAAATAGAATACAAATCTTTTATAACCATACATTAATACAGAAAATGAGTGTTTGTAAATAAATGATCAAATATACATTAGTTAAGTTTCCACAGTATCCCAAAAATTATACGTTGTATTGCAGAGAAGGAGAAAATGTGTATAGATGGTACCTAACTGATATAATGATATGATACAACAGATCTTGGCATTCAGACTAGTTTAACTGGGTTCTTGTCTCATCTCTTCTCTATGTAAGCTGTGTGGCTTGAGGAAGTCACTTAACCTTTCTGTGCTCTCATTTTTAAAAATGGAGAAATAATAGTACTTCTCTGATATAGTTGTTAAAATAGTTAAATGAATTAATGTATGTGAAGAGCTTACAAGAGTATCTGGCATATACTGAGCTTTCAAGAGGTGCTTCTTATTATTTTGTGAAAGTTGACCTTATATAAAGCTTTCTACAAGTCAAAATAAAATTGTCTGTGGTGTGTATACATTTATGTATCCATTTCCCTCAGCTAGATAGTATTTTCGTATGCATAGAATGGAGAATAACTTAGCAGCCATATTTTCGTAGTTTTTTCCTTTTATTAAACTTTTGTTTTATGTTATTACTCTACAGATATTTGCTCAATTTATCACAACTTAAAGTAATTCTGACTCATATTAAAGTGGACTTTTCTTGTAAGTAGAGATCTTATGCCAGTCAATCCCTGTATATTAGGAGCTGATTCTCTAGTATCCAGAAGATGAAAGGACCTTTTTCTTATTCTAGGCATATCTCTTTTGCACATTATCTGCTGACAACTGCTACTACACCTGAAGGACTCAGCTCTGTTTCATCTTCTTCAAGAAACTTTCCCTAATTCCTGTGGGATTGTGAGAGTTTCAGAATGCTTATCACACTTGCTTACCGCCCTCCTCTAGCTTTCAGCTACAAATAAAAGAAACTCCTGATAAAGTGGTGTAAACAATGAAGGTATAATATATTGCATGAGTCTAAAAACCATATTGAAAACTGCTAAATGCAAGCTCAAGATCTTTCCTCCTCTATAACTTTTTTTTTTTTTACTAACAGAATGACAATTTTATTTCCAGAGTCTGTATGTTCAATTTTTTAAATGCCTGTTAAAGAATCCCACTGGATACTACTGACATCTAAATGAATTTTGTAAAATAGCACTGCTATTTTTTTAATGTCCAAAGATATTCCTTGAAATATTTTGGGAGCTTTGATTTCATTATAAAAGTTACTCATGCATAGAGTTAAAAACTATAGGGATGGAAGTGCTTAAAGTAAAAGTTAAAGATTGTCTCCCCTCATCCACACCCACACTCCCAATTTTCACTCATCAGAAAGACAATTACTGTTAATAGTTTCTTGTATATCCTTTAAAATGCCATTTTAAAGGATATACACTATTAAATATCTTTTATTTATTGCATTATTTCCCTTCCAGCCTTTTATTTTTTCATAGAAGCCACCCCCGTTCCATTGCTCATTTATATATTCTGAAGTAAGCAGACCAGAAATCACTTTTGCTATCTCACAGAGAAATTGGTCTTCTTTATTAGAATATGCTCACTGAGGAAAAGAGTGTGAATTAGCAAGACTCCCTTCTGAAATGCTAAACCATGTTACATTATAGTTTTAATAATGATGGTTAATAATAATGTGTTTGTGCATTTTTGTGACTACATCACTGTCATTTCACCCCAGTACTCTTCAATATTAATAACTGTGACAGTAACAAGATGTGCTAAACAGTCACAGATTTTATAAACAGTCAGCTGTCCTCAGTGGCAAGTGGTATTTTATATTTTGTTTTAGCACAAAGGGTACGAATGATATTTATTCACTAAGACATGTAGAGCAAGATGCAAAATTTAAAAAATGCTAGTCCTGTGATAGATACATATGCTGGAAGATTATGGGAGAGAAAAAATTACAGAGGCTAATGCATTTGAAGCTACTATAATACAATCCTCCATAAAGTATAATACTCTTTAAGGTAGGACTATTTTGGATTTCTTCCAAAGCCATTTATTTCTAAAGAACCGTAAGAACCTTATTAAGGAGGACCTATTTTGGGCAATGTAATAATGTCCTTTTAATTCTCTCTAGCCTACTTTTTCCACACAATTTTCCTCAAAGAATATTTTATCCAGTCTTCAGGAACTCTCATACTATGTCTCCTTCCTACTACACCCAAGGTTTTAGTAATTATTTACATCTTAAATTACGATGTTAGGATTCCATCTTTAACTCCAAAGAAACAAGGTGTCTTTCACCTTAATTAAAGGTGAGTTGAATGAGTTGGGAGTTTTGAGCCCCTTAAATCTCACTTCGTAGGCTGAGAAGGAAGATGATCCTAGTTTAACATTATATCACTTCAAAGATAATCTCACAGGTAGCATTTTAGTGATGTCCTTGATTGATTTATAGTTCTAAGAGATTTTTGTTGTAAACAAGGAGTTTGGCAAAGAATACCAAGTAAAAACATCTTAATTTTTGTTATGATAGGATGGACTTTGCTTTTGAAGAATACCCCAAACCCAAGTTCTGCGTATTTGACTGCTTAACTTTCTACTTTGGAAGGATACAGTCTCCTCTGCCATTATTTGACCCTTAGGTTTGTAAATATGCTGTATTAGTGGCATGGGAGTAAAGCCACACCACAAGATGGCAAAGCCAAGTACTGTGACGACTCCCTATCCTGACACCCTAGTTTGGTCTGTTTGCAGTTATTTTAAGGCATTCAATAATTTAAAATATAATTCACAAATGAGGGGCAGTGGAAAATGCTGCTGTGAAATCAGAAACACAATTTGAGATGTCTCACCTCCTACAAAGAGGGCTGTCACTGCTTTCATATAGCTATTCTGGGTTTGAGATATAGTAGGTATTTCTTTAGAATCTGTAATTCTATTAGGGACACTTATGATTCCTTTGAGAGCTTCTTATTCTAACTTGTGGGAAACTATTTTCCTTTTATTCAAAGTCCATCTGATAAATCTTTCAAAATGTACCTTTTAACTGTATTTCTTGAAAATTTACATTTCTGTTTTATAACTCATCTTATTGTATATAATCAGTCAACTAGTGTCAGAAAGTTACTTAAAAGTTACTTAAAAGCTGATGATATTAAAAAGGGAGAAAGACAGCTAAGTGACTCCACTCCCTTTTAACTTTGATTAAGGATAATATCCTATACTCAGTGTTAGTGGTTCTCTCTATGAGCACTTACTGTATCCTGTCACAGCAAGTTAACTTATTAATTCTGTCTCCTTATCTTGAACACTGTACATAGAGATTCTAGACACAAGTAGTCTGGAATTCACTATTCTTTTAAGTAATAAAAATGTTGTTAAGAACACGTGTTTATATGTTGACCCATTTTTATGATTCTTTATTCAGAAGTTTACTTTAAAAAAAAATTATTCTTAAGAGCAGCTTTAGGTTCACAGACAAATTAAGAGGAAAGTACAGAGATTCTTCCAGAACACCTCTACCCCTATACATGCAAAGCCTCTCCCATGATCAATATCCCCCACTAGAGTGGTAAATTTGTTATACTTGATGAACTACATTGACACATATTAATGTCCTACAATGACACATCATCCAAAGTCCATGTTTATAATAGAGTTCATTCTTGGTGTTGTACATTCTATGGATTGGAAACTATGTGTAATGACATATACTGATCATTATAGTATCATACAGAGTAATTTCATTGTCCTAAAGGATCCTCTATGCTCTATATATTAATTTCTCTGCCATCCAAACCCCTGGCAACCACTGATCTTTTTATTGTTTACATAGTTTTGCATTTTCTAGAATGTCACATAGTTGGAATTATACAGTTTGTAGCCTTTTCAGATTGGCTTATTTCACTTAGTAATATACGTTGAAGTTTCCTACTATACATTAAGTTTATTCATGACTTGATAGCTTGTTTCTTTGTAGCACTCAATAGTATTTCACTGTTTGTATATACTACAGTTTATTAATCCATTCACCTACTGGAGGATATCATGGTTGCTTCCAAGTTTTTGAAAATAAAACTGCTATAAGCCTCCATGTGCAGGTTTCTGTAAGGACAAAAGTTTTCAATTTCTTTGGGTAAATACCAAGGAGCACAATTGCTTTGGTTTTGTCAGAAACTGACAAACTGTTTTCCAAAGTGGCTGTAGCATTTTGCATTCTCACCAGCAATGGATGAGTTCCTGTTGCTCCACATCCTCATCAGATTTGCTATTGTCAGTGTTCTAGATTTTGGCCATTCTCATAGATGTATAGTAGTATCTACTCATACTCATAGGTGTATAGTATCTTGTTTTAATTTATGTTTCCTTGATTACATACGATGTGGAATGTCTTTTCATATGCTTATTTGACATCTGTATAATTTCACTGGTGATGTGTCTATTAAGGCAGGGGTGTCCAATCTTTTGGCTTACCTGGGTCACATTGGAAGAAGAACTGTCTTGGGCCACACATAAAATACACTAACACGATAGTTAATGAGCTAAAAAAAATCACACAAAAAATCTCATAACGTTTTAAGAAAGTTTACGAATTTGCATTGTGCTGCATTCAGAGCCATCCTTGGCCACGGGCTGAACAAGCTTGTATTAAGTTGGTGCAAAAGTTATTGGGTTTTTTTCTATTAAAAGTAAGTAATGGCAAAAACTGCAATTACTTTTTCACCAACCTAATATTAAGATATTTGGCCATTTTCCAATTGAGTTATTTTTTTTAATTGTCGAGTTTTCCTTTAGTAAGATATGCCTTTTGCAAATGTTTTCTCCCAGTCTGTGACTTGTTTTCTCACTATCTTGATGTTTTCTTTTGCAGAGCAGTTTTAAAAATTTTACTCAAGTCCAGCTTATCAATTAATGCTTTCATGGATCATGCATTTGATGTTGTTTCTAAAAGTTATCACCATACCAAGGTCATCTAGGTTTTCCCCTCTGTTATCTTCTAGGAGTTTCATAGTTTTGCATTTTACATTTAAATCGATGATACATTTTGAGTTAATTTTTGCAAGGAGTGTAAAATCTGTATCTAGATTCATTTTGTTTCCTGTGGATGCCCAGTTGTTTCAGCAGCACATGCTGAAAAGTCTTTCTTTGCTCCACTGTATTGCTTTTGGTCCTTTGTTACAGATTAGTTTACTGTATTTAATGTGGATCTATTCCTAGACTCTCAATTCAGTCCCATTTATCTGTCTGTTCTTTCACCAATACCATACTGTCTTGATTATTGTTTCATAGTAAGCGTTAAAGTCAGGTTGTGCTTCCTTACTTTTAGAATAATAATCACTCATTTGTGAAACAAAGCTGCCAAGTTGCTATCATGGAGATGGAGAACTTCTCTCCTAATATCACTGGTGGCTAGAGTATCACTTTTTTATTATTGCCCCTTAATGTGTCTTACTTTCTAGTTGGTAGGAGGCCTATAGCTAAGTAGTTGTTACAATAAACAGAAGTTTGCTTAAATAACATTAACAAGGAGGATTTGAGGAGGACAATTATGAATACAGGGACTTTTATGAGATCAAACTGCAAGAAGTGCTGTGCCTCACATGAATGGGAAAGGGAAAAGTCATCAAGCTTCTCTCTGTTTTTCTGTTTCTCTGACACACACACACACACACACACACACACACAAACACACACATACACGTCCTTCATCCCAGATGTACATCTGCTTTATTCTTTTCTTTTTATAGATTGGCTACTCATGCTTAATCCTCAAGTCCAAGTTCATCTGGTCCTTTGGTTGAAGTTTTCATGCTTGCTAATGCAATCTCTGTGATGCTACTTTTAGATTCCAAGAAGAAAGAATCATCTGGTACTGGATCTGAGATACATGCTGAATCCAGAGCCCATGAGTCTATAGTGAAAAGCAGTCTGAATTCTGACACAGATGACTAGTGTAAGGTCTTGAATATGTCACTTCATGTCCCTGGGTTGCAGTTTCCAGATCAAGTCAGGAGAGGGAGACAGCAAAATTATTGGTAGAGTCCTGAGCCTGACAGGCCAGAGTGTAGGAGCAGGCAGGGACCAACAGGAAGGTGATTCTCTATCTCTATCCCTGCTCAGAACTTTTCGGAACTTCACTTTTGGCATCATCTTCAGGGACTGTACTAGACACACAAGATAAATAATTTGATTTTTTATGTGTACTTTTTTCCCCACTGCCTATCCTTTTAAATTTCACTCACTTTGTTTTCTTTTCCTGTCTCCTTCATCTGCCCTTTAAACAACAGTCTGAGGAGTTACAAAGATAGAGCCTGGTGCATGCATCAGAGACCATAAGGAAAGGCTGGAGGGCAGGAAGAGGAGTCGTAAGGCTGTTCCAAGCCTGGAAGTCTGACTCACAGTACATGGGAGTCAGCCTCATTTTTCATTTCTATATTAGCTATTATTAGGCTTTTAGAAATTGGCAAATGTCAGCTTTGACTAACTCTGTTTTGTTATTGCTGTGATAATATAACTGTACCTCATTTCTAAACCATGAAAATGGAGTTTTCTAAAATAACTGATATGAGTTATTAATCAAAATGAATAATATAAGAAATACTTCCTACTAATATTAAAGATATGGGAACCCAAGCTGCTAATATGGTACTTTGGACTGAGTACTGTTAATGACAGTTATTAGAATTCTGGTTGCTAAGAAGTAAAGGCTGGCCTTAGTCTCAGGGACCAACTCATCTGTATATATTCTTTGATATGCTTGTTAAAAAATCCATCTCATTCTTTTATGATCATGCTGTATACTTATTGCCTTGAGAAAGAATCAACCTCAAGGGTCCAAGCTTTGTGGGAAGAAGTGATTTCAAAAGTGGAACTTACCAAAGGGTCAGGGAATAACAGAAGTATTTGCATTTGTGTCTTGGCTCTTGAGTGCCTAAGTCCACAAATTTAAGGCCCTTTCAAAATCTGGCTTATGTGAATCTTTTTAGAACATATGCCCACTTGAGTTCAACTCCATTCAACTCTACTTTCTGCTCTGTTCTTTCTGTTCTGTTCTATTGATGTTCTCATGTTTATATATCCAATGAAGAGCCTCTGGGAGGGAAGGGAAATTAAATGGTAGGGATTTTTAAAGAGGAGCATGCAGTCATTTTCCATATCCCTTTGTAACATGTAGACAAGGCCAAAGGAGCCCAGTAAAAATCTCTTTGATTAAACAAAGAACACAGGAGCCCTAGGCTTGACTTCTCTTCAAACTCCCTGGATCTGTCCTGTACCTGGGTCTGTTTTTCTGTCCGGTTCATTTCGGTCGGACCCTGCTTGGCTCCACTTGTGCTGTATGTAGCTCCCCCATTTTTCTTATTATGTTATGGTTATTTCTGAGTTCCATGCCTCTTGCTTGATTCCATACCTCCAGCTTAAGCTCCCTCTTCCTGAGTGTTCTCCTGGGTCCCTTGCCTGGGTATGATGGGTTTGGGGCTGAAGCTGACAGAACCTTGCTGTATTTAGTAAATGCACATTTTCTTTCTTTCATTTTAATTTTTGTATTTTTTTAATTTGTGGTTTTGCCTTTATTTACCAAGTAGCTAGATGTTCTAATTTAATCCAATTTAGGTCTACATTCTTAAATGTATAGTCTAAAAGCACATATACCTCAGAACAGAAATGTGTGCTTAATGTCTACAAACCTTCTGAAAATGTTTCTTCTAAAAAAAAATCCTGACTGGGCATTGTGGCTCATGTTTGCAATCACAGAATGTTGGGAGGCCAAAATGGGAGGATCACTTGAGCCCAGGAGTTTGAAACCAGCCTGGGCAATGTAGTGAGACCATGTCTCAAAAAAAATGTCCTATGGAATTTAATGTTATCATATAAACATGTGTTTTGTTTTTTTCTCAGAATAAATATCAACACTACCTCTCCCATACTTATAGCTTCACAATTTATTACTCAATTAATGATGCAAAGAAGCTCATGTCCTACTTTATAATATGTTCTCATTATAGTACACTAATGTAGACTCAATTACACTGCATTCTATAATATGTTAAATTATATGATAATGAGACTTCTATACCTTATCCTGTCAAGCATTTATAAGCTATTTATATTTAGATATTAACATTTATATACTATAGGAGTTTATATACAGTGCTAATATTCAAAATCTAGGCGGCAATATAATTATTGTTTTCGTATTTTAATTTTAAAGTAGGTTACACTAATTAATAGATGATGTTATCTGCTGCTTTGTGAGTAAAAAACAGAGAAAACTGGATCATGCATCCTTTTTGCTATTGCATTTATCCATGTAGAATGTGAAATCAGCTTTACCGTTTCATATTTATTCATTTATTTCAAAAATTTAAAAAAAACTAGCAATCTGGCCAAAGAAATTGAAGCAAGTTTCTTCCTGACAAGGACTGGATTACACTAAATAGAGCTTATTATGCTGTTCAGTCTGCCCATGGCCGTATCATTCACAGCGTTGACTTTCCAATAGTTATAATGATTTGAATTTTTCTATAGTGAGAATACAAATTGCCTCTTTGAAACACTAGAGGGTGGTATTTGTAAAGCCATTTAGGACTATGGTGGTGCTGACCTGAATTTATTCTGTGAAATTATTTGTTCAAATTGTCGTTGAATGAGGACAATGCAAATACATGTTTTTTAAAATTCCTATGAGATGAAGGACTGTAAACTGTCATTTAAGTGCAATTAGTTTGACTTTCAAAAAACTGAATCTATCTGTATTAATCTAGTACTTTTTTCAGCACAGAAAAAAAAAAGATTGCTTTTTGTTTTTCCTTTGCTTGGCACTTTGATGTGATAGGCTTTGGCTTATAGCAAGGCAACCTTGTTTTTCACTAGAGAACTTTGTAGAAACATTTGCTTCCATTAGTGTTTCAATACAGCAGCATGAGTATCATCAGATTATTAAATAAAGGCCATTTCATAAGCGGGCTGCCATCTGTTTTGTCTACCTGTCCTGGAGAGTTGAATATGTAAAACCACATATACATAAAACCAAAGAAAATGAGTCATAAAATTGCTGATCATAGGATACAGGCCATTGACTTCATATTCAAAACACTTAAATATATTTAAAGCTTTTTGCTTCTAAACATTTACAAATAATTTAAAAAGTATTAACTATGCTAAACAAAGTTTTTGTGTTTTATTTTTAACTACCCAAGATATAAAATTCAGATTTTGTTAGCACAGAAGAAATAATGTAAAACCATTTTTGACTATAGTTTTTCTTCCCTGGATTTTGAGCCTTCTTTAAGTCTAGGGGATACAGTTTTCTCTCAGTATTGTAAGTAGCCTTCCAGGGCTGCCCCTGAAAAGAAGTATAAAACGACTACAAAGCACTTTGTGAATATGGATGCTATCCAAAGGCTAAACGAAAGTCTATAGCAGAAAAACATAATAAAGATTCTACTCCAAATGGTAGGCACATTATTTTAATAATTTAATAAAACCATAACGAATAAGTAAACATATTACTTCTCTAATTTATTGATGGTCAGATAACAGCTACAATAGGAATGGATGATTTAGGAATTCATGAATTATTCTTCTGTCAAGCCTTTAATTCCTGAAACTAAATATTTAAGTCATGCTTTAGGCTTTCTCTCTCGGTGTTATCTGAAAAGACTCTTCCTTCTGGCCTAAACACTTAAATAGAATATATTTGTGCAATCCAAACACATTTTTCATGATTAATGGCCTCAGTTTGTTAGTAATAATGTAAAAATTGCTATTTAAATACACAATTAAATGTGCTTAGTTTGTTCTTTGGGTTGGAGAGTTGTATGTTACTATGAGGGAGCTACCATTGGATTCTAATTCTTCCAAACTGCATCTTTCTTGGAACTATGTTTTTCTGCATTTGTCTTATATGATTGTTTTGTGGAGTAATCATCTCTAGTATACAGTGATTTAAATTATTCACTCACATGGCACATGTAAGTCACAGACCCTGTACTGTCCCTTTAGTAGAGGAAAACACTTTGCAAACTGCTTCTTTGTTACTATGAAATAAATGAGTGATTATAGTAGTCTCTATTATGGACTAAATTTTGTCCCCCACCTGCAATTCGTATGTTGAAGCTCTAACCCCCTAGTGTGGCTATATTTGGAGAGAGGGCCTTTAAGGAGATAATTAAGGTTAAATGGGATCATAAGTGTGAGCTGTTAATCTGATAGGACTGGAGATCTTATAAGAAAAGAAGAGACACCAGAGGGCTCTCTCTTTCTTTCTCTGCATGTTCACAGAGAAAAGCCCTTGTGATGACATAGTGAAAAGAGAGGCTTCACTAGAAAGAGAATTTTCCAGCACCTTGATCTTGGACTTCTGGACTCCAGAACTGTAAGGAAATAATTTTCTGTTGTTTAAGCCACCCAATCTGTGGTATTTTCTTATGACAGCCCTTGCAAACCCATATGTTCTCACTTTCCGTGATCATCTAGGATTTCACACAGTCCCTGATAGAAGACGGGCTTAAGATTTTTTTTTGAATGAATGAAAAAACAAATGACAAAAGTTTAAAGACTCTATAAAATGGATGATAATTTTTCTAATGGCAAGTACATTTTTTCTCCCAATTGAGTCTGGCTACTAGGCTGGTGTTCTTAGCGGGCACTCTCCCTGTTGGGAAGACACTTTTTGCTTTCATTGAGGATTCCTGTCTCTCATTTTTCCCACTGATACCAATTAAAGGTTAGTGAGTTCTTCATTGATCAGAAACTTCATGAGCTAAATTGATGTGTATCATGTGTCACTTAATGACGGAGATACATTCCAGGAAATGCATCATTAGGGTATTCTAAGAGATTCAACATTAGGTGATTTTATCATTGTGTGAACATCATAGCACGTACTTACACAAACCTAGCCTATTGAACACCTAATATATGGTATAGCCTATTGCTCCTAGGCTACAAACCTGTACGATGTATTACTGTGCTAAATACTGTAGGCAGTTGTAACAACATGTTAAGTATTTGTGTCTCTAAATATTTCTAAGCATAGAAAAGATACAGTAAAAATATAGCATAAAACATACAGAAGGTCTGCCTGTATAGGGCAATTACCATGAAAGGAGCTTGCAGGACTGGCAGTTGCCCTGGGTGACTCGGTGAGTGAGTGGTGAGTGAATGTGAAGGCCTGGGATATTACTGTAAACTGCTGTAGACTTTTAAAACACTATACACTTAGGCTACACTAAATTTGTAAATAATATTTTTTAATAATAGATGTTGGTGAGGTTACGGAGAAAAGGGAAGACTTACATACTGCTGGCAGGAATGTAAATTAGTTTAACCACTGTGAAAAGCAGTTTAGTGATTTCTCAAAGAACTTAAAACAGATCTACCATTTGATCCAGCACTTCCGTTACTGGGCATATACACAAAAGAACATAAATAATTCTCCAAAAAGACACATGTGCTTGTATGTTAATTGAAGCACTATTCACAATAGCAAATAAGTGAAATCAACCTAGATGCCCATCAATGGTGGACTGGCAAAGAAAATGTGGTACATATGCACCATGGATGCTATATGCTTATCAAAAATGAAATTATGTCCTTTGCAGCAACATGGATGCAGCTGGAGGCCATTATCTTAAGTGAATTAACACAGCATCAGAAAACCAAATATGACATGTTCTCAATTATAAGTGAGAGCTAAACACTGCATACACCTAGACAGAAAGAGGGGTACAATAGACACTGGGGCCTACTTGAAGGGGAGGGTGTGAAGAGGGCGAGAGTTGAAAAACTGCCTATAGAGTCCTATGCTCACTACCTAGGTGACAAAATCATTTGTATACCAAACCCTAGCAACACACAATTTACCCATGTAAGAAACCTGCACATGTACCTCTGAACCTAAAATAAAAGTTGAGAAAGAAAAATACTCTTCTTTCTCCACTAGTAAACTAAACTTAGCTTATCATAGCTTTCATACTTTATAAATTTATTTTTTTAAACTTTTGAATTTTTCGTAGTAACACTTAGCTTAAAACATGAATACATTGTACAGCTGTATAAAAACATTTTCTTCATATCCTTATTCTATAAGAATTATTCTATTTTATATTTTAATTTTTATTTTTTACTTTTAAAATTCTTTTGTTAAAAACCAAGACACAAACACACACAGTCTAGGCCTACACAGAGTCAGGGTCATCAATATTGCTGCTTTCCACCTCCACATCGTGTCCCACTGGAAGGTCTTCAAAGACAGTAACACCCATGGAGCTTTCATCTCCTATGATAACAGTGCCTTCTTCTTCATAAATACTGCCTGAAAGACCTGAAGGCTGTTTTACAGTTAAAACTTTTTTATACATAGGAGGAGCACACTCTAAAATAACAATAAAAGTATAGTGTAGTAAATAAACCAGTAACGTAGTAGTCATTTATTATCATCATCAAGTATGATATACTACATGCAATTGTATGTACTATACTTTTATACGACTTTTATATGACCATTGCAGTAGGTTTGTTTCAATTCATTGCACTATGATGTTATGATGGTTATGATGTCACCAGGCGATAGCAATTTTTCAGCTCCATTATAATTTTATGGCCATTAATAATGGTCATATTAATTATTGTCTTCAACAACCACATCATGGCGTATGACGCCATGACCACTTTATATGTGGTCTATTCTTGACCAAAGCATAGTTATGTGATGCATAGTGCATATGCTAAACTTCAGATAGAATTAACATCAATACGACAGATGATTTTTAGCTACTTCCATCACTAGGTAATTTCTTCTCTATTAAGAGTTGACTTTAGTGATCTTGTCCACGAAAACACAACGATTATAATGAGCCTAAATGTGATGCATCACTGCAATACTATAATAGTTTGCTAGGGCTGCCATAACAAATACTCCAGATTGGAGGGCTTAAGGAATAGAAATTTATTTTCTCACAATTCTGGAGGCTAGAAGTCTGAGATCAGAGTGTTGGAAGAGTTGATTTTGTTCCAAGACCTCTCTCATTGGCTTATTGATGCCATTCTTCTCCATTTGTCTACACGTGTTCTCTCTTCATGTGTATTGTCTGTGTCCCAATTGTTTTGTCTAACGACACAAGTCATACTGGATTAGAGCTCATTCATATAACCTTACTTTAATTACATCTTCAAAGGCCCTCCAAGTACTGTAACATTCAAAGGTACTGAAATTAAGACTTCAACATGCAGTTTTTTGAGGAACACAATTCAACCCATAACAAATGGTAATAACTATAACAATTGTACAACAGAGACTGATAATGCCTTTTTATAACCTCCTCCAAGGTTAATATTGTCAAGAAATTTGGGAAAATGGTAGTGGTATTTTCAATGTTAAATTTTCACTACAGTTTAGCTTCTCTGGGAGGAATATATGGTCTGAATTGATCAGCCTTGTTTTATAAACAGAGTTTGGTTGTTCTGTCTTGCAGAACTCTTCCTTGAATTTTATGTTTTTTAGAATTTTCTGGGCAGTATTTGTTAGAAACACCCTTAACATTCTCATCTTCTTAATAACTAGTTTTAGAGTTTTTCGTAATAAATGCTATTCAAAATTGGTGATAGTAAACACCGTACGTCTTGTTTTATTTAGTTATTCAATCCACACTTTTACTTTAAAGAAAGCAGTTAGCACTATGAAATTTATGTTTGTTTAATAAATATGATGCTTTTGAGAGTCCAGGCTCTGTAGCCAAACATTCTAGTTTTGAAATTAGAAAGGCTTTTTTTTCTGACCATGCATTCTAAAAAACGTGCCCATTCCTTCCAACCTCAGCACCCGTTATCCCTTACCTTTTTTTCTCTTTTCACTATTTTTATTACCACCTGATATATATCCATTTATTCATTCATGTATATCTATTAGCTCAATGTTGTATCCCCAGAGCTTAGAGTAGTACTGGGGAAATCGTCACTCAATAGGTATTGGTTGAATGAATAAATAAATAAAAGATTTTATAAAGATATACAATTAAGCCATATTTAGGCATATATTTAAGGTATCATCACTGCAAATAATTAAAAGTATATTACACCATGACATGGTTGTTGAAGACAATAAACTGAAACCAGGGGACCTCAGTGTAAATCCTGATGAAACAATTTACTAGTTCAGCCTTATTAATCTTTTTTTAAAATGAGACTAGAACCCTAGAGGAACTTGGGCCCTCATGGAAAGGGTAAGTGGGGCGTTGCTCTGCTCCCCTCTCCCCTCTGGCAATATGCTGACTGTCAAACTGTTGGGGAGCCCTTCTACCTCTGCAACCCAGGGAAATGCTATTGGTCGTGATTTTGCTACTTCCTGGGGACAGAGAACTGAGAGGCTGCATTCCCCTCAGACCCTAACTGAGATGATGATTGTGCACCCATAGTGGGCCAATGCCTTACCTGGAGACTCTCTGCCCTTAAGTCATCCCATCAAACATGCCCACCTTCATTGCAAATTTACCTACAACTGCTCTGACACTGGTAAGCACAGGGAAGCAGCAGGTCCCTAGGGAGATGTGAGACACCTGGAGATCTAACCCTCAGCATGGGCCACCCATAAGGGAGGTGGAATGCAGCCCATTTAAGTCCCCTGTGGACAAAGGAAATATGGGTGCAGTGCCAATCACTGAAAAGGGTATGACCAATGCCCAGGAACAGGCATGGAGAGGGAGTCACCTCTCCCACCTGACACTGTTGCAGATGCAGCAGTTGTTCTTCCAATTGGAGGCCAGAGTGTGCACTCTGAGAAAGGGGTTTTCCACATTTTGCTGAAACTCCATCCCTGCTGTAAGTGAACCTGTGCCACTTGGGCTTGCATAAAGGATGGGGCCCAACCTCCTCTCCCTACACAATATAGCAACAGCCTGGCAAGGGAGAACAGACATGTCGTGGAGTTACTATGGATTGGGGGAAGAGACTCTGCCTGAGCCCATTTTGGTGGTAGCCCTCAGAGGAGTATATCCCACAGCCACACTGCAGCTGGAAACCAAAGGACAAAGTCTTTATGAACTTAAGGTCTTGAGCCATTATGCCCTACAACAGCAGCATGAAAGGAAAGCAGATCATATTCCTATGGCTCAGGATGAGAAGTTAGTGCAGCAGTTCCCCTCACACCTTCTGCCCCTTTCCCTGAGACCTCTCCATACCTCAACAAGATCTCTTCCCACCACCATCCCACCCCCAGCAATGCAGGTGCTTTCACTTGAGATCAGCCTGAGAGCCAGCCAACTCTTACGCCTAAGTGCCATGTACGGGACTTCAGCCTGAACTGTACCACAGAATTAAAAACCTGCTACCAGAAGGGCTTAATGTTAGTCCATGAGTTATTGTGTTAGCTTACATGTCTAATACATTGTTACAACAAGCAACATCTGAGAAAGCCAGTGAACAGAAGCTATTCCCAACAGAGGAACCCATACAGAGCATTGGGCCCCTGAAAGCACCCAGCAACAAAGCCAAATGATCATACACAACATACACCATAGTCATATCTTCAAGGGAAAAAAGAATAAAAGAATAAAAAGTCCCACCCAAACAATAGTAAATTCAAAATTAAGAAGCAACAGCTCCCTCAGATGAGAAGGAATTGGCACAAGAACTCTGGCAGTACAAAAAGCCAGAGTGTGTTGACACTTCCAAAATAACACACCAGTTCTCTAGCAATGGATCCTAAACAAATTCAAAAGTCTGAAATGATGAATAAAGAATCCAAAATTGAACAAATTGCAAGAAAACTAAACAAGGCCACACTTCCCTCAGATCCTAAATGAAATGATAGTTGTGCACCCGTGGTGGGCTACTGCCTTGCCCAGTGTCTCTTTGCCCTTGAGTCATCTCATCAAACATTCCTACATACCCACAAGTGCTCTGGCTTTGGCAAGCACAGGAAACCAGTAGCTCCCTGGGGAGCTGTGGGACCCTTTGGAGATCTAACCAAATGAATGGATTGCAAGAAAACAAGGTCCAAGGGGAAAGTTAAAATCCAATACAAAGAAACCAGATAAATGACTCAGGATATGAAAAATGAGACCACTATATTAAGAAAAAACAAATAAAACTTATGGAATTCAAAAACCCACTAAAGAATTTTTCTAAAACAGTTAGAAGCTTTAACAATAGACTAGACCAGGCAGAAGAAAGGGATTTCAGAGCTTGAAGACCAGTCTTTGGAAAAATTTTTAAAAAAGGAATTTTAAAAAAGCCTCAAGAAATATGGGATTATGTAAACTGTCGAACCTACAACTTATTGGCATTCTTGAGAGAGAAGAAAAAGCAAGAAACTTGGAAAACATTTTATAGAATAATTCAGGACAATTTCCCTAATCTTGCTAGAGAAGTAGACAACCAGGTATAAGAAATTCAGAGAACATATATGAGATACCACACAAGATGACCATCCCCAAGGAATACAGTTATCAGACTATCCAAGAAAAGGTGAAAGAAAAAATATTAAAAGTTTATAGAGAAAAGAAAGGAGCCAAATTACCTATAAAGAAAATCCCATCAGACTAACAGTAAACTTTTCAGCAGAAATCTTATAAGACAAGTAGATTGGAGCCTATTTTTAGCCTACCTAAAGAAAACATATGCCAGCCAAGAATGTCATATTCTGCCAAAGTAAGCTTCACAAATGAAGAAGAAATAAAGGCTTTCCTAGACAAGCAAACACTAAGGGAATTAATTACCACCAGACTGGCCCTATAAGAAATGCACAAAGGAGTTCTAAACATTGAAACAAGAGAGTAATACTTGCTACATAAAAGCACACATAAGTACGAAGCTCACAGATCCTATAAAGCAATTACACAATTGAAACTGCAAAGCAACTAGCTAACAACATGACAGGAATAAAACCTTACATTTCAATATTAATCATGAATATAAACAGACTAAATGTTCCACTTAAAAGACATAGAATGGCAAATTGCCTTGAAAAAATAAGACCCAAACTTATGCTGCCTTCAATAACACCCACAGGCTCAAAGTAAAGGGATGGAGAAAGATCTATCATGTAAATGGAAAACAAAAAAGGGTGAGGTTGCTATTCTTGTATCAGATTAAATAGACTTTAAGCCAAAATTAAATAGACTTTACCAAAGCAGTGAAAAAAAGACAAAGGAGGGCATTATATAGTGATAAAGAGTTTGATTTGACAAGATTTAGCTATGCTAAATGTATATTCACCCAAAGTCAGAGCACTTAGATTTATAAAACAACTACTACTAGACTTACTAAAAGGGATAGATGGTCATACAATAGACAGCCTGTCAATAGAGACAGTCATGCAATTATAGTAAGGAACTTTAATACCCCACTTACAGCACTAGACAAATCACTGAGGCGGAAAACTAACAAAGAAACTTTGAATGTAAATTAGACTCTTGACAAAATGGACCTAATAAACATCTACAGAAGACTTCACCCAGCAACCAAAGAATAAACTTTTTTTCACATCTGTGCATAAAACATTCTCTACAATTGATCACGTGCTCTGTTATAAAGCAAGTCTCAATAAATTAAAAAAAGAACCTGAAATCATGTCAAGCATGTCCTTGGACCACAGTAGAATAAAATTAAAAATCAATTCCAAGAGGAAACCTCAAAAACCACACAGTACATGGGAACTAAACAACTTGCTCCTGAATGACTTTTGGGTAAGCAAAAAAATTAACCAGAAACCAAAAAATTTTTGAAACAAATGAAAATAGAGATAAAACATACACAAACCTCTGGGATCCAGAAAAAAGCAGCATTACCAGGAAAGTTTATCATGCTAAATGCCTACATAAAAAGTTAGAAATATCTCAAATTAATAGCACTAACATCATACCTAAAGGAATTAGAAAAACAAGAACAAACCAAATCCAAGGCCAGTAGAAGAAAATACATAATGAAGATTAGAGCAGAACCAAATGAAATTGAGACCAAAAAAGCCATACAAAAGATTAATGAAACAAAAGTTGCCTCTTCAAAAAGATAAATAAAATTGACTGATAGCCAGATTAACTAAGAAAAAAAGAGAAAAGAGTCAGATAAGTACAATCAGAAGTGACAAAGGTGACAATACAACTGATACCAGAGAAATATAAAAGATCTTCAGAAACTACTAATGACATCTATGCACAAAACCTAGAAAATCTAGAGGAAATGGATAAATTACTGAAAACACTCAACTCCCTACTATGAACATCTGTGCACATAAACTAGAAAATTTAGAGGAAGTGGATAAATTCCTGAAAACATTCAGCTCCCTACTATGAACAACTGTGCACATAAACTAGACAATTTAGAGGAAGTGGATAAATTCCTGAAAACACTCAACTCCCAAGCTTGAACCAAAGAAATAAAAATCCTGAACAGACTAATAATGAGTTATGAAAATGAATCAATAATAAATCTACCAACCAAAACCAGCAGTGAACCAAACAGATTCATAGCTGAATTCTATTAGATGTTCAAAGAAGAACTGGTACCAATGTTACTGAAACTATTCCAAAAAACCAAGGAGGAGGAATTCCTACCTAACTTATTCTACAAAACCAGTATGATGTTGATACCAAAATCTGGCCAGGACACAACAAAAAAAGAACATTACAGGCCAATATCTCTGACTAGCACAGATGCAAAATCCTCAACAAAATATTACCAAACCAAATCCAACAGTATGTCAAAAAGATAATTCATCATGATCAGGTGGGTTTTATTCCTGGAATGCAAGGATTGTTCAACACATGCAAAACAATAAATGTGGTTAGCCACATAAGCAGAATCAAAAGCAAAAACCATATGATCATTTCAATAGATTCAGAAAAAGCATTTGATAAAATTCAACATCTCTTCATGATGAAATCCCAAACAAACTAGGCATTGAATGAACATACCTCAAAATAACAAGAGCCATTTATGACAAACCCACAACCAACATCATACAGAATGGACAAAAGTTGAAAGAATTCCTCCTAAGAGCTAGAAAAAGACAAGGATGTCCACTCTTACTACTCCTATTTCACAAAGTACTGGTAGTCCTAGCCAGAGCAATCAGATGAGAGAAAGAAATACAAGGCATCCAAATAGGAAAAGAGGAAGTAAAATTATCTCTGTTTGCTGACAACAGGATTCTATACCTAGGAATTCCTAGAGATTCCTTCAAAAGACTTCTAGACCTGATAAACAAATTCAGTAAAGTTTTGGGATACGAAATCAGTGAACAAAAATTAGTGGGATTTCTATACACCAATAATTTTCAAATCAGGAACAAAATCAAGAACCCAATTTCATTTACAATAGCCTCACACACAAAATACAATACTTTTATTGTATTTATTTGAATATATTTAACCAAGGAGGTGAAAGACCTTTACACAGAAAACCACAGAACATTGATGAAAGAAATTACAGATGACACAAACAAATGGAAAATCATTCCATGCTCATGGATAGAAAGGATCAATATTGTTAAAATGACCATAATGCCCAAAGCTGTCTATAGATTCAATGCAATTATTATCAAATTACCAGTGTGTTTTTTCACAGAATTAGAAAAAAAATCCCAAAGTTCTTATGGAACCAAAAAGAGCCTGAATAGCCAACGCAATTCTAATCAAGCAGAGAAACAAACAAACAAACAACCCCCACCCCCCAAAAAAGCAAAAGCAAAAGCAAAGCCAAAAACAAACCAAAAACAACAACAAAAAAAACCAAAGCTGGAGCCATCTCTTTACCAGACCTCGGACTGTAGTACAAGGCTGTAGTAATCAGAACAGCATAGTACTGCTACAAAAGTAGACACACAGATCAATGGAACAGAATAGAAAACCCAGAAATAAAGCCACACACTTAACAACTAACTGATCTTCAAAAATGTTGACAAAGATAAGCAATGAGGAAAGGACTCCCTATTCAATAAATGGTGCTGGGAAACTGGCTAGTGATATGCAGAAGAATGAAATTGGACCCCTAGTTATTACTGTATACAAAAGTTAACTCAAGATGGATTTAAGACTTAAATGTAAGACTTAACTATAAAAATCCTAGAAGTAAACCTAGGAAAAACTCTTCTGGAAATTGGCCTATGCAAATCATTTATTGCTAAGACCTCAAAAGAAAATAGAACAAAAACAAAAATAGACAAATGGGACTTAATTAAACTAAAATCATTCTGCACAGCAAAAGAAACAACAGATTAAACAGACAGCCTACAGAATGAGAGAGTATAGCAAACTATTCATCCAACAGATTAATATCGAGAATCTATAAGGAACTTCAATAAACAAGAAAAGAAAAAAGTAACCTCATTGAAAAGTGACAAAGAACATGAACAGACATTTCTCTTGTATGTAGAAGACATACAAGCAGCTAACAAACATGTAAAAAGATGCTCAACATCTGGAATCAGCAGAGAAATGCAAATCAAAACTGCAATGAAATGTTTATCTTACTCTAGTCAAAATGGAATTATCAAAAAATCAAACAATAACAGATGTTGGTGAGGATGCAGAGAAAGGGGTCATTTATACACTTGTGGGAATGTTAAGGAGTTCAACCCTTATGGGAAACAGTATGGAGATTTTGCAAAGAACTGAAAACAGAACTACCATTTGACCCAGAAATCCCACAACTGGGTATCTTCCCAAGGAAAATAAATCATGTTATCAAAAAGACACTTGCACTTGTATGTTTGTTGCAGTACTATTCATAATGGCGAAGTCATGGAATCAATCTAAGTGACCGACAACAGTGGATTAGATTTAAAAAATGTGGCACATATACACCGTAGAATACTACACAGCCATATAAAGAATGAAATTTTGCAGCAGCATGGACATAGTTGGAGGCCACTGTGCTAAGTGAATTAACATTTAAACAGAAAATCAAATACTACACCATCTCACCTATAAGAGAGAGCCAAGCAATAAGTACACAGGGTTATACATATGAAAATGATAGATACAGGGAACTCCAAAACTGGGGAGAGAAGCCTGGGGGAAAGGGCTGAAAAACTACCTATTGGGTACAATGTTAAATATTTGGGTGATAGGTTCACTAGAAGCCAAAAAAGCAGCATTATACAATACACCCATGCCACAAACCTGCACGGCTATCCCCTGAATGTAAAAACAAAGAGAAAACCTAAGTAAGCAAAGCATAAAAATGGGACCAATAATATCTTCTTTTTATTAGTTTTGATTGTTCTAAAGGTAAGAAGGGATGGCACATAAAGTGCCTATCAAATATTGCTCGGTTCATGATAAGAATAGTAATAATGGTAGTCATAAAAAGAGTCATAACTTCAACAACAATGATGATGATGACAACTAGAACAATTAAGATATTTATTATAGCTTTGAGAAGATTTTAGAATTTTATGAAGTCATTTTTCAAGTAGTGTAAGCTTTCTGTTTGGCAAAAGGTTTTGCTTCCTTTATGTTATAATAATGGATCTTTTGCCAGGCATGGTGGCTCACGACTGTATTTCCAGCTACTTGGGAGACTGAAGTGGGAGGATTGCTTGAGTCTGGGAGTTCAAGACCAGACTAGGCAACATAGTGAGACCCATATAAAAAAAAAGATTTTTCAATTCAAAGTTAATGTTACTAAACATATCAAAAATTGTTTAGTCTTATGCTCTGTGTGGACATGGAAAATAAAAGATGAATAGTGAATTTGTTTTCTTTTTAAAAAAGTTGTATAGACATCAAGACACTCCCACCCTTTTTTGAGTAGCTGTGTCACTTTTGAGATTCTGCACGTATATTGAGAAGCTCAAAATAAAAAGCCTGGTTTATAGAATTTTTAGTGGTGAGGACCAAGTTAGAGCTGGCTAGAAGGTTCCCTGCCAAGAGAACTGCAGATGAGCGATTCCCTAGATTAGCACTGAAGTGGGAATAGGGGAGTGTTTCCAACTGCCTAAGATACAAAAGCTGAAGCTTAAACATTTTTAATGTTCAGAAAGCTGACACAAGATTACCAGTGCTATACAAATTAAATTATTTTCTTATTTTCTTACTCGGGTGCTTGCCCCCAATGTCTACTCCAAAGGACCAGCAGAAATCTTGCAATCTGGGATAGAAGGAGTGAAGCTAAAATGGAAAAAGAGTAATCTGATTACTCCCACCCTTCCTGACTCCTACATATACCATCTAGGATTTTAAACCAAGATTAAAGTTTTTCAATTGTATGGTCCTGGGCATTTAAATCATTAAACAAGTCTTTATTTTGTGGTGTGGAATGACTGTATACAGTTTGTTTTGCCTAGCAGGGAAGAGAAAAGTCAGGGCATCTGCCTGAGTTTTCATTTAGAGAGGTAAGAGAAGAATTGGTTCTACTACTAAACATATCTTTATTCTCTTTCCAAATAATACAAGGACTCCAGAAGATTGAATTCCCCAGTGGACAAGTCTTTGTTATGAATATTTTAATTTTATTATATTGCCTGCTCTTTTGTAGTTGGATGGAGTTACGTGACTAATTCTGACCAATGGGCTATGATTGGAAGTGGTGACATATGTACTTCTATGTATATTCCCATGTGTTTTCTTTCCCAACCATGACATCTTGAGAGACTATATGTTTCAGATGTACAGCTGCATGAAGACAGAACTCTATTAGCCTTGGTACCACTGTGACTTTTTGGAGCAGATTCTCTTAGTGACTGTTGTTGGTTATGTAGTTTGAGTGAAAAAAAGACCTCATTATGTTAAGCCACTGAGCTTTCGGGGTTGATGTATTGCCCTAATATAACTAGCCTGTTCCGAATAACAAATACACAAATACATCATTTTTTAACGCTCTTCATTCTTTCTTGCATCTCAGATTTTCCATTTAGGGTTACTTTCCTTTCCTCTGAAGTACATCTATTATCTCCTTTGATGTATGTTTATTGGTAGTAGAGTAGTTCCCCTTTATTCACAGGGCATGTTCCAAGACCTCCAGTGGATGCCTGAAACCACAAACAGAACTGAGCCCTAGATATGCTATGTTTTTCCCTATACTTGCATATTTATAATAAAGCTTATAAATTAGACACAGTAAAAGATTAACAACAATAATAAAATAGAACAATTATAGCAATTTACTGTCATAAAAGTTATGTGAATGTGGCCTCTGTCTCTCAAAACGTGTTATTGTACCGTCTGTACCCGCCCTTCTTCTTGTAATGACGTGAGATGAAATGACTATGTGATTGAGATGAATTGATGAAGCAGGATGGCAAGAGGTTTCATCACACCACCTAGAATGGCATGCAATTAAAAAATTGTGAATAGTTTGCTTCTGGAATTTTCCATTTAATATTTTCTGACCATGATTCACTGTGGGTGATGGAAGCCGTGGAAAGTGAAACACTGGATAAGAGGACTACTCTGCATATTTTGTTGATCTTTACACATATAAAACCTAGTTGACTAAACTGAGAGTGCTTAAATTCCCACAGTGTTTGTGTTTGCTTTTGCTAGAGCCAGGTGATGTTCCCCGTCTTATGCTACTCCAGCCCCTTCTACCATCACTGATTCAATCCTAAAATTTTAGGTTGTGTGTTTTCAACTAATTAACACTTTTATATCAGCATTTGTTTCAGGGTAACTCCACCTGTTATGTGTTCTCAAAGTTTACCTAGAGTTTACGAAATCTTTCAGCACTGCATCTTTGTCACATTAGTGGGTAAAGTATGAGGTCCCAGCCCTTCTCCCTAACCACTTTATCTTTTTGCTCTGCATATTTGAGGAACATTACACATGACTTCTCTCTGGGCCTCACTGGAGAAAACAGTGTCTTAAAAATTTATAAAGCTTTTGAAGTTCTAAAACCTTAGAATTGAAAGATTAGAAATTTTTACTACCTTGTGTAATTTTATTTTGATACGTTAAGTTTCTTGATTACTTCCTTCTTGAAAAATTTATAACCTCCTACATGGAGGAGAACTCAGAGATCATTTTGTAAAATAATTTCAATTTAAAGATGAGGAAGTGTGAGCTTGTTGTGTTAATGTGGCTTGCCAAGATCACACAGAGGGAAACACAGGCTTGCTATGTTTTACCTGAGAGAAAGTTAGAGAGACTGATTAAATTTAGGCTTTAGACTATTTATCACTCAGTAGCAGCCTCTTTACCTCAACACTTAGTTGATTAAAATCTAAAAGTTTCCAGTAGCCTTTAAATATCAAGGAATGGACCACTGAGCTAAACAAACGCTGGAAACAAGTTTCAGAGAGTGTTTCCATTTTATATAATTAGTTGTTTCAAAAACTAAGGGAATCAACTTTTAGACTCCCATACTAGTAGTGACTACGACAGTGTCAGCAGGGGGCAGCCAGCTCCTAAAATTTGGAAACATGCTTCCTTCTTGTCTTTTCTATTTGTCTTTAAGTTTCCAAATCAGGCTTTATAAAATCAAGTTTCATAAAATACTTTATGAAATAGTGATACTGCTTTGTTAAATATAATAAGAACATTCTGCTTTAACTTCAGCTATTCCAAGGCCAACTGGTACACTGAAAGTCAATTCTGGCACTAACCACCCAGAGTTAGTGTCAAACCAGACAAATTTAAGGGCAGGGTCCCCAACAAGACCACCCCCACTTTAGATGCCAGACACAAGTTAAGGGGGCTCTCAGGTTACCTACACTTCGGATTAACTGGGTGTGAAGTTGGGGATTCCAATGACTCCCTTCAGATGTAATAATTCACAGGAATGACTCAGAGAACTCAGGAAAGTGCTGTATTTTTTTATCTTTTTTGTAAAATTATACTTTAAGTTCTAGGGTACATGTGCACAATGTGCATGTTTGTTACATAGGTATACATGTGCCATGTTGGTTTGCTGCACCCATCAACTCATCATTTATATTAGGTATTTCTCCTAATGCTATTCCTTCCCCCAGCCCCCACCCCCCAACAGGCCCTGGTGTGTGATGTTCCCCTCCTTTTGTCCCTGTGTTCTCATTGTTCAACTCCCACTTACGAGCGAGAACGTGCAGTGTTTGGTTTTCTCTTCTTATGTTACTCTGCTGAGAATAATGGTTTCCAGTTTCATCCATGTCCCTGCAAAGGACATGAACTCATCCCTTTTCATGGCTGCATAGTATTCCATGGTGTATACGTGACACATTTTCTTTATCCAGTCTATAATTGATGGGCATTTGGATTGGTTCCAAGACTGCTATTGTGAACAGTACTGCATTAAACATACATGTGCCTGTGTCTTTATAGTAGAATTATTTATAATCCTTTGGGTATATACCCAGTAATAGGATTGCTGGGTCAAATAGTATTTCTAGTTCTAGATCCTTGAGGAATCGCCACACTGTCTTCCACAATGGTTGAACTAATTTACACTCCCAGCAACAGTGTGAAAGTGTTCCTATTTCTCTACATCCTCTCCAGCATCTGTTGTTTCCTTACTTTTTAATGATTGCCATTCTAACTGGCATGAGATGATATCTCATTGTGGTTTTGATTTGCATTTCTCTTATGACCAGTGATGATGAGCATTTTTTCATATGACTGTTGGCTGCATAAATGTCTTGTTTTGAGAGGTGTCTGTTCATATACTTTGCCCACTTTTTGATGGGGTTTTTTGGTTTATTTTTCTTGTAAATTTGTTTAAATTCTTTGTAGATCTGGATATTAGCCCTTTGTGAGATGGATAGATTGCAAAAATTTTCTCCAAATCTGCAGGTTGCCTGTTGACTCTGCTGATAGTTTCTTTTGCTGTGCAGAAGCTCTCTAGTTTAATTGGATCTCATTTGTCTATTTTGGCTTTTGTTGCCATTGCTTTTGGTGTTTTAGTTATGAAGTCTTTGCCCATGCCTACGTCCTGAATGGTATTACCTAGGTTTTCTTCTAGGGTTTTTATGGTTTTAGGTCTTATATTTAAGTCTTTAATCCATCTTGAGTTAATTTTTGTATAAGGTGTAAGGAAGGGATCCAGTTTCAGCTTTCTGCATGTGGCTAGTCAGTTTTCACAGCACCATTTATTAAACAGGGAATCCTTTGCTCATTGCTTGTTTTTGTCAGGTTTGTCAAAGACTAAATGGTTGTAGATGTGTGGTGTTATTTCTGAGGCCTCTGTTCTGTTCCATTGGTCTATATATCTGTTTTGGTACCAGTACCATGTTGTTTTGGTTACTGTAGCTGTGTAGTATAGTTTGAAGTCTGGTAGTGTGATGCCTCCAGCTTTGTTCTTTTGGCTTAGGATTGTCTTGGCAATGTGGGCTCTTTTTTGGTTCCATATGAAATTTAAAGTAGTTTTTTCCATTTCTGTGAAGAAAGTCAGTGGTAGCTTGATGGGGATAGCATTGAATCTATAAATTACTTTGGGCAGTATGGCCATTTTCATGATATTGATTCTTTCCATCCATGAGCATGGAATGTTTTTCCATTTGTTTGTATCCTCTTTTATTTCCTTGGGCAGTTGTTTGTTGTTCTCCTTGAAGAGGTCATTCACATCCCTTGTAAGCTGTATTCCTAGGTATTTTATTCTCTTTGTAGCAATTGTGAATGGGAGTTCACTCCTGATTTGGCTTTCTGTTTGTCCGTTATTGGTGTATAAGAATGCTTGTGATTTTTGCACATTGATTTTGTATCCTGAGACTTTGCTGAAGTTGCTTACCAGTTAAGGAGATTCAGGGCTGAGATGATGGGGTTTTCTAAATATACAATCATGTCATCTGCTAACAGAGACAATTTGACTTCCTCTTTTCTTAATTGAATACCCTTTATTTCTTTCTCTTGCCTGATTGCCCTGGCCAGAACTTCCAATACTATGTTGAATAGGAGTGGTGAGAGAGGGTCTCACCTTGTCTCGTCCCAGTTTTCAAAGGGAATGCTTCCAGTTTTTGCCCATTCAGTATGATATTGGCTGTGGGTTTGTCATAAATAGCTCTTATTATTATGAGATACATTCCATCAATATCTAGTTTATTGAGAGTTTTTAGCATGAAGGGCTGTTGAATTTTGTCAAAGGTCTTTTCTGCATCTATTGAGATAATCATGTGGTTTTTGTCATTGGTTCCGTTTATGTGATGGATTACGTTTATTGATTTGTGTATGTTGAACCAGCCTTGCATCCCAGGGATGAAGCCGACTTGATTGTGGTGGAAAAGCTTTTTGATGTCCTGCTGGATTCGGTTTGCCAGTATTGTATTGAGGATTTTCACGTCGATGTTCATCAGGGATACTGGCCTAAAATTTTCTTTTTTTCTGCTGTGTCTCTGCCAGGTTTTGGTATCAGAATGATGCTGGCCTCGTAAAATGAGTTAGGGAGGATTCCCTCTTTTTCTATTGATTGGAATAGTTTCAGAAGGAATGGTACCAGCTCCTCTTTGTACCTCTGGTAGAATTTGGCCTGATCCTGGAATTTTTTTTGGTTGGTAGGCTATTAATTATTGCCTCAATTTCAGAACCTGTTATTGGTTGATTCAGAGATTCAGCTTATTTCTGGTTTAGTCTTGGGAGGGTATATGTGTCCAGGAATGTATCCATATCTTCTAGATTTTCTAGTTTATTTGTGTAGAGATATTTATAGTATTCTGTGATGGTAGTTTGTATTTCTGTGAGATCGGTGGTAATATCCTCTTTATCATTTTTTATTGCATTTATTTGATTCTTCTGTGTTTTCTTCTTTATTAGTCTTGCTAGCGGTCTATCAATTTTGTTGAACTTTTCCAAAAACCAGCTCCTGGATTCATTTATTTTTTGAAGGGTTTTTTGTGTCTCTATCTCCTTCATTTCTGCTCTGATCTTTGTTATTTCTTGTAGTCTGCTATCTTTTGAATTTGTTTGGAAAGTGCTATATTTATGATTACAGTTTTATTACAAAGGATGCAAATCAGGAAAACCAACCCAATGAAGAGATGTATAGGATGAGGTCTGGGAGAAAATGCAGATCTCTTTTCTCTCTTCATGGAATAAGGGCATGTCACCATCCTGGCACATGAATGTTCTCTGGCACGGAAAGTTCCACTGAGCTTTGATGTTCAGAAATTTTATTGGGGTTTCATTGCATAGGTATGATTGATTGAATTATTGGTCACATGTTCGAACTCAATCTCCAGCCCTCCTACCCTCTCCAGAAGTTGGGCTGATATCACATAGTTCATAGTTCTAACCCTCTAATTACATGATTAGGTTTTCAACATGAGCTGTCCCTGTTAAGAAGCTATCTAGGGGCTGACCATGTGGTGCTTCCTTGGCATAACAAAGATACTGATAAAACTCTGAAAATTTCAAGGATTTAGAGATTTCCTCCTAGGAATCAAGAACACAGTTCAGTAAAATTCCTTATTTTACAAAAGAATCACACAAACATACATATACTCATCTTTGCCAAAGAACATTACTGCTTAATAATAATATTGTAGTTATCATTACTATTATCTGTTGCTATCTGTGATTAAAGAACTAAAAAATCCTATGTCTATGATACACTGTAGACATTTTTTATATTGAAAATATATACAGAGAGAAATTCTCAAGGAAAATGTTTTGCTATTTGGACAATATACAAAGACTCGGTTCTTGATTAAATATTTTTAAAATTTGTAAATTATGAGAGAGGATGTTCTAAAGCCTGGGATTATATTCAGCTCATGTTAATGATGGGCATTGGGGAAAAATGAGCAAATTATACATAAACCAATAGAGGCTATAAAACTTCTGAGTGATCAGTAGTGCAGTGTGTTTAATTAGGCATAAGGAAACTATATTCATGTTTTTTTGACCCTGTCCATAGCTGGCTGTGCTATCTTGAAGACCTGGATGCTCTCAATTTCTCTCTTCCATTTCCTACGTGTATAAGTCATATACAATTATTGTTATAATAATTAAAAATACATATTCTTATTTTAAAAATGTAAAAGTCTTTACATTTGATATATAGTGTCAAAGTGGGGCTAAGGCCGTAACCTCACAGGGTACTGGCACCTTAAGTTGGCAATGGAGTTCCAGATTTCAGTGCCTCAGAGAAATGTAGTCTGAATATATTCCACAAGAGTCAATGGACTGCAGACCATATTTGATATGATTTGGCTCTGTGTTTTCCCTCAAGTCTCATGTTGAATTGTAATCCATGGTGTTGGGGGAGGGGTCTGGTGGGAGGTGACTGAATTGTAGAGGTGGACTTCCTCCTTGCTGTTCTCGTGATAGTGAGTGAGTTCTCATGAAATCTGATTAAGTGTTTGACATCCCCCCTCACCCACCACCCTCAGGCTGCCATGTAAGACATGCCTTGCTTCCTCTTTGCCTTCTGCCATGATTGTAAGTTTCCTGAGGCCTCCAGAGCCATGTGGAACTGTGAGTGAATTACATCTCTTTTCTTAATAAATTACCCAGTCTCAGGCAGCTCTCTCCAGCAGTGTAAAAATGGACTAGTACACTGTGAGTCAATTAAACCTCTTTTCTTCACAAATTACCCGGTCTTAGGTAGTTCTTTGTAGCAGTGTGAGACTGGAATAATACAATATTCCCCTATATATAAATGAAACCTGTGAAACCTCTATTTTTGTGTCTAATTTTGCATTAAGAAACATCATTCTTATGAATGTGAAGGGAGAAAGCAAAAAATTCTAAATGATTAATAATTAGTCAAATACAGGGTATTGACTTCAGTTCTAAAAAGTGAAATCCCTGAAGAGATATAAAACATGCTTCTGAGTTGTGAACCCTTAAAAACTGAGCTGAAACTACTTAAATATTGCCCAAGAGTTGTAAACCCTTAAAAACTGAGCTGAAACTACTTAAATATTGCCCAAGAAGAAAGAAGACGTGGAAGAGAGAAAGAAAAATAAATTAATGAAAAATAAACACATCAACAAAAATTACAAAGCATATGAACAAATCCAACTCCGTGATACGGATTCTCTGCCATTGCAAATTAACACACAAACATAAAAACAACAGCAAAAAGCAACAAAAGAAAATATTTACTCACAAAAATAGGAAACTAAATAATCTAGAAAGTGCTTCAAGTAAACATGTTTAAAATTCTTGAAGAAATAAAGGAGAAAATAATATCCATAAAACAAAAGTAGGGGTTACTGAAACAAAAACATACTTGTAAATCATGAAGAAAAAGTTAATAAAATGGAAACAAAAATGAACATTATACTTGAGACAGTTGAAGAAAAAACTTGTAATAGAGAACTTTGAAAATTACTGTGACTACAGCCTAAAAAGAGACACATATATGTATATATACGTGTGTGTGTCTATATATGTGTGTGTATATATATATATATATAACATGTGAGTGTCTGTGTGCGTGTTTGAAATTCAGAGAAATAAAGCATAGATTTAGATTCTCTAGTAAAATCTGTTTCCAGAAAGAGAAGCTAGCAATTTCCAAAATTGAAGAGCGCTGTAAGTCTTTACACAGAAAGAATACTCTAAATGCTACATAAAAAAAAAAATCAGGTAGATTGGACCTTATGTCATTAAGATTGCAAACTGTTAAATGAAACAATGGTGAAAAAAACATATTTTGGGACATCTAAAGACTAAAATGTATTATCTTCTCTTGAGAATGTAATTGAAATTTCTGTAAAGGGTATATTTTAGCAACAAGAAAAAAATAAATCCTGAAGAAAAAATTGTGACGCAAGAAAAAATGTTCAGCAAAGGCATTGATAAAAATATATTGGGAAAATAAAAAGTAATGACTAAAAATATAATTTTTTGAATATTTAAAATAAAGAAGAACTAACATTGTAGTCAACCATTAGATGAAATGTAGAATAAATAGCTCTTACTTGCTATGTCTTACCTGAGAGAAGGTTAGAGGCACTGATTAAGTCTCAGGTTTTATTAAAATAAATTAAGTAGGAGTGTTAACAAGTTTTAAGGGAAATACCAATAAAGAATTAAAAAAGAAACTGTTTCAATTCCAAAGTAGGCAGGACAGAAAAAACAGGCAAAGATATAATATGATAATAGAAAATATAAAATAAAATGAATGAAATTTGTTCAACTATAAGTAATCACAGTACATATAAACTTTATTACAAGAAAGAAACTCTAGAAACAACTATAACTTATTTATAGTTGGCACAACCAAAATAAAGTGGCACAAGGCTGTGAACAGAATGTTTATCACTCTGTACTCCCCCTAGTCCCTCCCAGTGCCAATTCATATGTTGAATTCTAAATCTCCAATATGATAGTACTTGGAGATGGAGCCTTTAGGAGGTATCTTAGTCTGTTTGGCTTGTTGTAACAAAATTCCATAGACTGAGTGACTTCTAACAACTGAAATTTATCTCTCATGGTTCTGGAGGCTGGGAAGTCTAAGATCAAAGCATCAGCAGATTTGGTGTCTGGTGAGGGTCTGTTTTCTGGTTCATAGGTGACATCTCCCTGCTCTGTCCTCAAGTGATAGAAGAAGCAAGGCAGCTCCCTGGGGCCTCATTTATAAGGGCACTAATCCCATTCATGAAGGTTCTGCCTTCATCTAATCACCCCTCAAAGGTCTTACCTCCTAATTTCATCATATTGGTGATTAGGTTTCAACATGTGAATTTTGGAGGGACACAAACATTCAGCCTATAGCAGGAGGAAATTAGGTCATAAAGTTGTAACCCTCATGAATAAGATTATTGCCCTTATAAAAGACACCAGAGAGATGATTGTTCTCTGCTCTCCACCGTGTGAGGATCCGAGAAGATGACCATCTGCAAACCAGGAATCAGGCCATCAACAGACATTGAATCTGCTGGTACCTTGACCTTGGACTTTCCAGCTTCCAAAACAGTGAGAAATAAATGTTTCTTGTTTAGGCTACCCAGGAGATGCCATTCTGTTACAGCAGCCTGAATGCATTAAAACACATGGAAAGATTAAAAAGAAGGGAATGGAAAATAATCACTAGTACCACCTCCATGCTACTCTTGCTACTTTCACAACCATAAGCAACATTTATGGAGTGCTTCCTTTGTTCTAAACATTATTCTAGGACCTTTACACATTTTATCTTATTCATTCTCATTGCAAGCTTAAAGTAAAAAGTAATATAATAGTACTAATACCAGGTGAACAGAGTTTATGAAAATAACATTTCCTCCTTAAGCCATTTTAACCCCATACTAGCTACACTACTGATAAATATCAAAGGGATTTTTCTGAGATGAAAATCTGACCATGTCAGTTATTTTCTTCAAGGCTTTCATTTTCTACATCATAAATAATACAGGCAATTAAACTTCTACAGCACTAACTACATCTCAGGAACTCTCTGACTACTTTATATGTGTATGTAGCTCATTTAACCATCACACAACATTATGAGGTTGTTAATGAATCCCATTCTTCAGATGATTAAATGAGGCACTGAGGCATAATTTTCCCAAGCTTACACAGCCATTAAGTGGCAGAGCTGTGAGTTGAATCCAGGAGTACATGGCTCTAGAGATCATGCTTCTAACCACATTATGCCACCTATCTCAACAAACACTTTGACTTCTAAAATTTTATTTTTGAACTCTTACATATTTTGTCACCGTGTCTCTCATCAACTTTCAACACACACTGTAATTTATCTATAGCAAACTATTAAGCTTATGATTTCTGCAATTTCAAACTTAGTACCTTTACTGGTGCTACTTTCTTGGGCTGAAGTAGCCTTTCTATCTGGTGTACTTAGAAACACCATTCAAAATTCAGCTCAGGAATATTATCTTCTCTGAAGCCTTCTCTGGTGCTATGGGTGAGAATCAAAATATTTAATAACAAGTAGGAAGAGGTACCAACCAAATAGAATAAATGCTTTGATCAATTAGAAGCAATGCTGGGTACAATCACTGCAGCAGTTTGGTCCCTGAGTTCTTGGCTCTCACATAAATAGAAAATAACACCAGGCCAAACAGAAATTGTTCTCAGGCCAAGTTTGATAGGCTTGTGGCTCAAGCAAAGCAAGGGGGCAGTGTATGAGAAAGGGATCCTGGTGCTAACTTCTGCAGGGGCTTAGCTTTTGTCATTTTAAGGAAGCCGAGGGGTAAAAAGGAGCAATATGCAGGCATGAAGAGGCAGGGAACTTTTAGCACCTGTGCAGTTCGACAACATGCCTCTTCATGCATTTCATGTCTCATGTTAAATTTCCACCTCTGGGTGTAATGACATTATAGTGAGGAAAAACTCAGTGAAAGCTCAGCACTAGAGGCCATCTTGTCTTTAGCTGGCTGGATCTGATTAGATTTTTATCAGGAATGCTGGAGTCCCGCTTTGACAATCTTTGGAGAAGTAACTCAAGGAAATAAATGGGTAGGTTCTTTCTTTCATGGTTGGGAATTCAGCTTGGTCAGCTAAGTTAGGAGGAGGCATCTTTCTGCTACATAACTTGGGTCAGCTTATTAAGGGAGGCAAGAAGGTAAGGGAGGGAATATGCCTGGACATGTGATGCCCATGTGGTCTTGAAAACGGGAAAGGTTTCCTTGTCCCCTTAGCAGGGCATGTAGTGGGGGCTGTGGCTTGCTTCAGTGCCCCAACACTCAAACCTTGTGGGAGCATACAGATGGGCAGGCTGTGGGGCTGTGACCCGACGGCAATGTCTAGAGGTCAATGTTCACAGCTCCTGAAGCCCCAGTGGGCGTGTGTTACAGGGTGCTCTTTTAGTTTGCAGTCTATAGGCGGCTTGGGTTAACCAGCTCAATCAGACCCTCTACCTTGTCACAAGGACAGAGGGCTTTCTGTATCCCAGGTTCTTGCCTTGGTGTACCGGAAGAATCTTATCACAGGTGGGCTTGGAGAATGAGTGCAAAGTTTTATTTAGTGGAAGTAGCTCTTAGACGATCAGGGAGCCAGAAGAGAGACGGTTTTTCCCTGGAGCTGGGCCGCTCCGCAGCCCCAGCTCTCCTCTGATTGCCGCGGCAAAACTCTGCCTCATCCCACTGATCACATCGGCTGTCCGGCGTCTGTCAGTGTGCTTGTGCTCCCTCCATGTCCTTTTCGACCTCTAGCCACTTGTGTCTTATTCTGCTGACTTACTCCTCTCAAAGTCGGCCCACCTGTGTCTGCCTGCTAGGGTATCAGGTTTTTTTTTTTTTTTTTTTTTTTTTTTTTATAGGCACAGGATGGGGGCATGGCAAGCCAGGGTGGTCTTGGGAAATGCAACATTTGGGCAGGAAATGCCTGTCCTCACCTAGGTCTATGGGGGTGGAGCCTAGCCAGGTACAACGGCCTCCTTTACCCAGCACTTCCCTTCCCCTCTTCTGTATCATTTAAAGGGAACATGTTCTTCCCTTCCCAGCACTTCCAGTCCGTGTCAGTCTTGGTTACCATGTCTCTTGTCTGCCAGGACTGAGTCTCTTTCCTATATTGTCTCACAACTAGTATGCTCTGTGGTGGAGTGGGAAGAATATTGGACCAGCCCGGCACCCTTCATGTCCCTTTGAGCAGAAGTGGCTCATCAGTCGGCTGTGCCCTCTATCACTTCATACATGGGTGTTATAATAGAACTAGAGGTCCATCTTCCCCTGGAGGTGATCAGCTTCTTCAGGACAAAAATACTGTCTTTTTCATACTTATATTGCCAGCAAGAAACACAGTACTTGGCATGTACTTAGTGCCAAATAAATATTTGTTGACAGCGTGGAAGGAGAAATGAAATCACTTATCCTTTCTAGGGTCTTGGTTTCCTTATTTGACACATTAAGAAATTTGGAGTAATTGAACTATAAGGTCCTTCCAAAAAATCTACAAATTAAATGAATTTTATGAATTATGTCAGCTGACAAATAGTGATTAGATGGTTTCCCCACAATAGTTCACAAAGAAAATGCTCTTCAGTTAGACATTCTGAAATATTTAATATTTTCAGCAGAATCATTTGAATCTTATCAAATCTACATTAGATACTTTGGAAAAGGCATACACTAAGCCTCCCATCAGCTTATATATTATTTCTTGAAAGAAAAAGGTGGTAGAAAACATACCCCCCAAAAATTTGGTTGACATTTCATACAATGAATTTATTCTACTTCAGTAGACTTTGAAAAATTGTTGGTTAATTAAGATATCAAGAAGAGTGGAATAGAAAGCGCTTATAATTGATCTATTCAGATCCATAGCAGCTTGAATAAATTGAAGGGGTCATGAAAACTGTTTTGCCCTTTTCTTTTTTTGAGATTCATTCGTCAGTTTAATGAGAATATCATCTAAAAATTTGATTTTCAGGAATGCCAAGAGTCAGAATTTAACAAGGGAAGACAAGATGCAAGTAGAAAAAGTAATAGTAAACAGAATAAAGGGAGATAGGCAAGAGAGAAGGGGGTGGGTAAAGAAGAGGAAGAATGTGTCTATGATTGGATCCAAAAGTAAGGATTTTTAAAGTTAAGTCCTACTGGAAAAATGCAGAAGAGATATTTTTACCATAATGTGAGTTGACATGGGAGGGCAGCAGGTGAAAAGAAGGGCCCAGCCTTTATTGCAGGAATATTCTATCTCATGTATGTGTATAAATAAGAGTCTAGCTTTTTCACATAAGCACATTGTGAAATATGTCAGTAGAATTAAGTAATGCGTATTTTAAAACAAAGAGTTGGAGCCAGAAAATATTTACCTATATCTACCTTGATTTGCTTGAAAATTTAATAACACAAAATCTCTCTAAAGACACTATGGCTTACCACTACCCACATTATATTCTTTTTGTCATCATACACAAAGGAAGGTAATTTCAAAATCCTGAAAATAAACTAAAACAGAATGGAGAATCATTATCATTGAACTTTTACACAGCAGTCTGATTTTGCAAAGTGAAATTTTTAGGCCCATGACATTTTTGTTTTCAGGTACTTTATCATTATTGCTTTTAGAATTCTCTTTTAGATACCAAATTATTAATTTAACTCTTGATTGCCTGAACCAAAATTTAATTGCCAAATTGGCTTTGGCAATTAAGTGTTAGATTAATAATTTGATTCTTAGATTATTATGTTGAACCTCAATTTGATTATTAGAGTACTATGTTGAAACTGTTAGGCTGTATGTCTTTTAAAAATTTTTAACTGGTAGCTGTTTAATATATTCTGTGGAATGATACTCTACCTTGAAAAAGATTTAATTTACGTTGGCAAGCTGTCTTCTCTTCCAATTCATAGCTTTTCACATTTAGAATACAATAAAACTAAGTTGAAATTGAGTACTAGTTCTCAGAATTTGGTACCTTTCACTGCCAAACAGTAAAAAAGAGAAATTGAATTTATACAAATCATTTTTCTCTTTTCCCTTTCCCATAATTTGTTCCTTGTCACTTTAATTTTTTCAACCTAGTTATATAAAACATATATTGAGAACAACAGAGACCATCGAGCCGTATATGTTAACTTGTAACTTGAATATCCCCAAATCTGAGATGTGGATTTAACAGGTCACAGAGCATATTTACATTTGACCAAATCACTATTTTTTTTGTTTAAGTGTTTAAAGGACATAACTAGTCTGTCGAATTAGACTATTATTTTGATAGAATCTAGTGAATGCTGTATATCTTTTAAAACAATCTTAGCCTATAAATGCTTCTTTAATGAAAAATCAAAATCTAGACAAATTGATGATGAATTTCAGTGCTAATCAACCAAATGAACCACTTTTCCGTTATGTGAATTGGTTGCCAGGCTGTCATAAAGCTCTGAACAGAAGCCTTCTAGTATTCATACCCTATTCCACAGAGGAATGTCATAACACTATTTAATTTATATTGGGCTGTAGAATGCAGTTCTGAGAATGGGTACTGGTTGTAGCTTTCTTTGTGATACTTCTAGGTGTGAAGCAATGATATCTTTGTAGCTGTCAGTGGTGGAAGAGTGGAAGCTATTTGCTTCCTAGACGTTCCTGTTTTTATTTTATTTTAAACAGCAATCTGTTTGCTGTTTCGAATTAAGATGCCATCAGCCAGGGCAATTTGAGAAGAGCAAATTGTGTTCCTGTGAGCTGTCTTGTTCAATGGTTACAGTGTAAATAAAAGTGAAACAGCTTTTTTAAAAATTATTTGTTTCAAGTGTAACAACTCAATGAAGTAAAGTAAAGACAGTTTTGCTTTTGCCAAGACAACAGGCTTTGCTCTCACAATACGTATGACGTTGAGATATTTTTCTTGTGTTTGGATTTCAGGAAATAATATATTGAATAAATCATATGTAAAATATGTTGTAAGCACAAAACAATTAAAAATCACCAGAAAATTTCTGAATTGTAGAATTCCTTAATATTATAGCATGAATGAATGAAAGTAAAACTGTTATATTGTAGGATAAGATGATTAAAGAAAATTTTAGGGATATTAGTTTGGAATGGGGTGAATAGGACAAATTGGAAATGGACAGACTGGAGTCAGAGAGATAAAGTAGGAAACTAAGAATTTTCACTGTTTAGGCTGAGAAAATAACTTTAGTAATAATCTAGTGGGGCTTTTATTTTGCAGGTAAGAAGTGAGGCCCTAGAGAAGTTAACTTGACCAAAATTAATCAGTCACAGCGTGATTTATCAATCTAAATTTCCTAACACCACTTCTGTCCAGTAGGTATTTTTATTATAACGTGCTACTTCTAAGATTGATTTCTGAAAATAAACAATTCTAAATCTCTGATATTTCACACTAACTTAGGTCTGGTAGGAGAGAAAAAGACTCCTGTACTGAAGAAATTGCCAACTTTTTTCTGGATTTTTTTTTTTTAAACAAGGAATAAGAAAGACATTGTGGATTAGGAGTTAGGCCACTTGAATTGAGTATCAGGTTTTACCAAAATCTTGCTGATATTTGATGAAAGTTTCACTATTATTTATCATGAAGTGAAAAAAACCTTAATCTTCAGGAATTTCAGGTCCACAGGCCATTTCATGAGAAGCATTGGCAGAGTTTGTAAAATTTATAAAAGTAAATATTTGAACACAGTCAATTAATACCACAGTCTCTATTTTCTGACCTCCATTTGGCCACATGGCCCCTTATGTGGGTGGCATTGGAGTGATGACAGGCATTTTTGACATGACACTCTAAGGAAAAGTTAAGTTGATAAATTTAAGTTTGCGTTTAATGGAATTGTATTTATTTGGTTTGTAGTCACATTGTGAACAGGGTGTTTTCTATCTATCCAAGTGAAGGAATGGTTTCCAAAAATTCTTCTACACCCTTTTGAAAAAACAGACTCAATGACATTAACAACAAAGTGATAATGAGCACTGTCAATTCAAAGAGTATTACAGAGTAGTTACAACACAACAGAACTTGAAATGCCCTAACATATTACAGATCATACAAATTTTTAAATCTTATTGCTCATCTACAAAAGAAACTTGATAGATAATTCCCCAAATTTAACAACAATTTAAAGAATTTACGTGACAATGATTTGGGAAGCTAAATTGTCAATAACAGATAACAAATAACTTGTCATCAACCATGCTAGAGAAAATACTAAATTCCTTTCCTACTATCTTTATAGAAAATATTAATGTATATGAAGAGGTAATCAGAGTGTATTCCAAAATATAACCAATAAGTATGTAAGACAGTTAACTAATACAAATACTATATTACTTTTTCTGGATTTTGTGATGTTTGTCAACTTTTAGGAATCAAGATAAAGAGAGCTAAGGAAAAGGGAGACAAGAAATCCTGGACATTTTCCCTCATCCATTTGAGGGTTGTTCTCAGATCAGTGTGTATATATACACACATATAAGATTATTCATTGAGATATAGGCAAAAATACTTTGACATCTCTCTATATATTTTCTTAAAAACCTTTAATTTCTTTATATACTTATATTCACACATAATTTTACATAAATGTAATGTTATACATTTTCTGTAATCATTGTTTTTACCTGTTTTTTCTTAATGGGAATTGTATCACAGTTTGATCTAGGAAGCAGAACAACTTTCAATGATACAGAAGAGGGATTATCGGCCAGGCACGGTGGCTCATGCCTGTAATCCCAGCACTTTGGGAGGCCAAGGTGGGTGGATCATTTGAGGTCAGGAGTTTGAGACCAGCCTGGCCAACATGGTGAAACCCTGTCTCTACTAAAAATAAAAAAATTTGCTGGGCGTGGTGGCACATGCCTGTAATCTCAGGTACTTGGGTGGCTGAGGCAGGAGAATCGCTTGAGCCTGGGAGGCAGAGGTTGTGGTGAGACGAGATTGCGCCACTGCACTCCAGCCTGGGCAACAGAGTGAGACCCTGTCTAAAAAAAAAAAAAAAAAAGAAAAGAAGAAGAAGAAAAGAAAAGGGATTTATTATAGAGATTAGACCCAATGCATTTGTGGAAGCTGGAGAAGGAGTCAATGGAGGGCCATTACCACTGCATATGGTGTGAAGCTGACAATTTCGTAGGCTAGAAGGGCCAGTAGTTAGGAAGAAAAGTTGGAAATGAAGCAGGGAAGAGTAAGAAAAAATTGCAAATGATGAAGCCTAACTAGAAGCTGTGAAGTCAAACTGGAATCCACGTCTGTGTTTTACTGCCTGTAGCTTGCCTATGTGTTTGACCTAGAAGAAAAAGCTGATGATCTTCACCACGGGGTTGCACAAGTGCCTGTCCCAGGAGTCAAAGAAGCTGAAGAGAAGATTCCTTGGGAGTTGAAGTAGATGTGGGTCTGGCAGCTGCTGCAGACCAACAAGGTGAACTACTAGATTAGCTACACTGTATGCAAGCTGTAATAATGTAATGAATTGTAGTGGGTCCCAGCACCTATATTCACCTTCATAATGTGATGGCTACTGCTTCACTTTTGCCTTTCAAATCTTGGGCAAATTTGTCTTGTGAGTAACCCTAAAATGCAACCATACCAGAAGGAAATTCTGGGAAACATCTTTCCAGCTTGTGTAAATTGACACATTTCTCCATTGACTAAAGATTGTTGGACATGTTTTCCATGACTGCTGAATATTCAGATATACTGCATAAGAATTAATATTTTTCTTTTCTTTTTTTTGCCACTAAGAATAATGCAGCAGTAAGCACCAATAACATATGTCCTCATGTACTGTTAGTTTTCTTTCTGTGGGATAGAGTCCATTCATGGCCAAACCAAATAGTAGACATATTTATTTTAATTTTAATAAATGTTGAATTTTTTTAAAAGGCTGTGTAAGTCAACATTTTTACCTGAAGGCTTTTTTTTTCTTTTTTTTTTTTTACTATATTGATTTTCCTATAGCTCTGCCAGAAAGAGATATGATAGTCTTTTTTAATGTATACCAATTCAATGGGCAAATGCGTTATCTCATTTTTAATTTTTATTTCTCCATTTATGAGATTTTGATTATGTTTTTATATTTGAGATTTTGGTTGTATTTTTATAATTGCTGGCCATTTAGATATGTTATTTTGTTAATTGTTAATACATATTTTTATTTATATTTCTATTTTTTGTCTTTCTGTCAATTTATGCATGTTATTTTTTATTGTGTAGGTACTTGTCATTGCAAAATTGTTTGTAGAAATAATCCAAGGTCTTTTATGATGTTTTCCGTCTCCAGAGAAGACTTGTGTTTTCATCTTCCAGGCTGGTACTTCATGGAGTCTCTAGCAATGCAGAATTGTTCCAATCTATTTCAAGAATTGAAATGGTTCAAATCTCAGCTTCAGTCTACACTAAGGTGTAACTACTGCTTTTTATTTGCAAGATTTAGTATTTTTTCCCTTTCTCGAATTCTTACAGCTTTCTACTCTAATTTTGAAATCCCTATCCTGAGAAGGCCTTCAAAAGGCACTATTCAATGTCTTACCCTCTCTGATATTTCTTTTGGAATCTGCAAGAAAAAAGCGACACCAAATTTCTGGGCTCATCTTCCTAAGCCTCTAGGTAAATATTTACTGTTTAGTTAACTCTCTTAGCCTTTTATGGAGATTTAAAAAAATACGGCATTGAGTTTTTCTACTCAGAGTTTAGGCCAGACTACTCAATCCCAGAACTTGATAACCTAGATCTGTTAGGCACAGAAATCTTAATGGCACTTATGCTTAGAATGATAGCATTATTTTAGAGTTAGGGTTTTTGAAGTGGTCCTCAATAAATATCATCCCTCATCTCCATTTGAGATAGCAACATCTTGGGAAATAAGATGAAGAGTAAAAATATTATCTAAGATATTTTCTTTGTTAATAATGGCGTGAAAGTTGCAAAGATAGCTTAGCATGAGAGTAGACTCTGCGTGTTAAATGAAACCCAGAATAAGGCAGATGTACTCAGCTAGTTGCAGGCCATGCTGTACACAGGAGCCTCCTGTAGTTGTAGCCTCTTCTGACGACAACTACAGCCTTGGACGTGTTGGCCTGCTTTTTAGTCAGAAACCTGTCACCTGCTAAACTGAACAGGGATGACAGAGGCTTGATGGTGTTTAGGGAAAATCCTTCCTCATCGACCCCAGAGAAAAGGAATTCCTCCTAAAGACAGGATTGCAGCAATTTAATTTCATTAATTCACAAAGGACCCTCAGGAAGGCTAGTATTTGATATTCATATATAGCTTAGTATAAAGAGCTATGTGCTTTTGAACTGTTGGATATTCTTAAATACTGAATACACCAATACTCTGCTTCAACTTTATAAATTGTGTGACTTTGGACAAAACATTTGACTCCTTTGAATCAACGTTTCTTTATTGGTATACAAGAGATTGGTATACAAGAGATCATAACCTCTTTTTATCTTTTTTTAAAAAGCTCAAATGAGGTGATGTGTTTGAAATATTATACACATATTAGAAAATGCTCTTAGTATAATTTTTGTGTATGTGTGCACGTGTGTGTATGTGTGTTTATTTTTAGAGCTTTTCTAGTGTGGCCTCCTGGGGTGCTTCTTCTCATTAGGATGCTTGTTTATCTGCCCTCTGCCCTCCTGCTAGTGCTAGAGGGGCCTCCTTCAGCTATTTTTAGTGGAGCCACATCACCATCTGCATGTAGCACAGGCTCTCCCACCTTTAGTATCTAGCTTTTTTTTTTTTCCCCCAAGCACAGATGAATGGCAGGTGTTACAGATCTTTTCTAACTCAATATTATGTTTCTGGTGAGAAACAGTTTTCCATCTGAAAACTTCTCCCAGACCTTGAAGGTTACTTCCTTCTATCAAAATATATCCTTTAGTTCTCTGACATGCTAGCTTATTAAATCGCTGCTCTGCTCCAGGTGCTTCAATGGGGAGCTATCTGCAGCTTTCATTTTCTCTGTTGATATGATATGTCTTAGGCTTTAACCAAAATAAAAGCAGGAGTGTCTAAATATTTTATATATTGTGTATAGTTGCACTATCCTCTACCCCAACCACATCAGACATTTCCTCATCATGCTTCTGTGAATGTCATAGGGAATTTTGAAATGTGATTGAGATTACTACTAGGTTAAGCCTAGCGGAGTTGTGTTTTTTCTTTTCCCCGTGAGAAATTGTCATTACAATGTAAGACTTTAACAGAAAGCTTTTGCATGTTAGCTCTCCTTGCTTATAAATTATGGAGAGGAAACATTGAAAATGCAAGCACATGTTTAAAAATTATATTGCTTCAAGTTAAAATGCCTTCTCTTAAAATCCTAATGTTAAATTCAGTTCTATTGTCTTGTGAGATATTTTATAAAGGTAGCCTATGAGATGGACATGTGAAATGTTTGATTTTTCCTTTAATCCTATTGAGTATCCTCTAAAGATCATCTCAATTTTGGCAAGCACCTGTTCTTCCTCCCTTTACATGGCCATTGCCAGTTTTACACCCTCTTTCATCAGTGGCTGCCCAAAACCCCTGGCCTTTTGTACCCCACAGGTATCTCTTGTCTCATGCTAGGATCGATGCCATCATGTCATTTTGTTCTACCACTACCATCTATATCTACTCAGCAGCTAATAATGTTTTCCCCACCTTAACTGGAGGTACGGGGCAGATTAGCTTCTCTCTGAGTGTCTCCCAGAATTCTTTAAAATGCTGTAGTAACAAAAAGATCTCTGGCCTTGGGTTTAAGAAACATCCTCCATTTATAATTGTTCTCCTGAAAGGAAACACTCTGTTGTAAGTTTTTTAGATTGGGGTTTGTCTGTTCATTTTGCATTGCTATAAAGGAATACATGAGACTGGGTAAATTATAAAGACAAGAGGTAAATTTTGGCTCACAATTTTGCAGACTGTATAGGAAGCACAGAGCTGGCATCTGCTTCTAGTGGGGCCTAAGGCAGCTTAAAATCTTGGTGGAAGGCAAAGGGGGAACAGGCATGTCACATGGGGAGAGATACAGCAAGAGAGAAGGGGGGAGATTTCACACTCTTTTAAAAAATCAGATCTCTAGTGAACTCGTTACCACTCATTACTGTGGGGAAGGCAGCAACCCATTCATGCGGGATCCATCCCTGCGACCCAACACCTCCCACTAGGCCCCACCTCCAACATTGGTGGGGAGGGATCGCTTTTTTTTTTTTTTTTTTTTTGAGACCGGGTCTCACTCCGTCGCCCAAGCTAGAGTGCAGTGGTGTGATCTTGGCTCACTGCAACCTCTGCCTCCCAGGCTCAAGTGATCCTCCCATCTCAGCCTCCCAAGTAGCTGGGACCATAGGTGTGCACACCACCATGCCCAACTAATTTTTGTATTTTTTGTAGAGATGGGGTTTCATCATGTTGCCCAGGCTGGTCTCGAACTCCAGAGCTCAAGAGACCCATTGGCCTAGGCCTCCCAAAATGCCGGATTATAGGCATGAGCCACTGTGCCTGGCTGGGGAGAGGGTTGGGGGGGGTGGTGTGTCACTTTTTAACATGAGATTGGAGGAGACAAATATCCAAACCATATTAGGGTTGCTTGGGAGTTTTTCTGCTGGCCAATATGACTTTTCTCTGCTGAATATATGAAATATCCTCTTAATTTTAATTCTCCAAACCGTTTGTTTCTCTTTGGCTGATGCTGCCTGGTCCCAAAATATCATGGATTTCTGCAGAGTAAATATTAATATCATTTGGACAAATGGTTGTGTCCATTTAAAATAATTTAACCTTAACAAGAAAGGTAGAGTCATTTTTACTTCCAGGTTATATGGGTGCTGATGTGGTTTCTGAAAGTCAACAAAATTTCTTTCAACGCACTGTCCCCTAAGAACACTCTGATCACAACCATCATCCCCCTGCCCCCTCTGCCCCAACACTTCCCATTCAGCATAGCAGAACTGGAATAATGCACTGACACAGCAGGCTGCAGCCAAGGGCACCAGCGATAACATTCAGATCAGCAGCAATGACAACAAAAACATATTTCGCCTGTCTTTTAAAAATAACATCACAGATACACCAGAGACTTAATGTCATTGATTTTCATTGTTGTTTTCTCCCCAGCCAACTTGTCTGAAGTGGAATGTGGCAGTGAGATCTCAACTAACAATGAGCTTCTCTTTTTATAATGCGGCCACTATTCAAGATTGTTTCTCTATTAAGTGTAAAACCATTAAGCCAAGTTTTCTGTTGGCAGTCATAGATGTCTATGAGCATGAAAACCCAGGACTGCATGTTTGCAAAGTGGGTTAGCTTCAGGTTATTCATTTTCCTCTTAGATTCAGATTATTTATTTGCCTTAAAGAAAAAAGGAAAAGGAAAAGAAGTGCTGTAATGGGGGTTATAGTGCTGTACAGGGTTGTGTGGATAAATGAGATCACAAAAAGCAAAAGGGAGACCTCAATGGGTCAGGCAGCTCTTATTATCTATATCTATGACATTCATTAAACTAAGTTCCCCAAATCTTAGATGCTTGAGTGTCTGTAAATGTCTGATTCAATTATTTTAAAACTTTAATAAAAGTTGACATTTTCAAAAATAAGTTCTGAACCAATTTTCATACCTTGGAAATCATCACATTAGCTTGAGCTGTTAGGCTAACTAGTTTGGGGGCTGATCTAAATAAGAAAGTCCTTTTCTACCATCACTGAGTGATGAAGACTGTAGCTCTATTAGAGCTCTTATAAAGTCTAGCCTCTACACTGCTGCTGAGCTAAATTTGTATTAGCAGGTACCCAGTCGAGCACATGCACATTGAACTTCTTAAAATGTCAGGCAAAGCTCAAGGGTATCTTCCAGCCCATGCACTCCTGCTCATGCTGCTACACTACAGACTCCAAGCAATGTGTGTAAACTCACAGTCACTTGAAGATGAGAAAATACAATGACAATTATTTGTACTAGAGGTTCAAATTTTATTTCAAAACAGAGTAAAAACATTACTCATTTCCTCAATGTATTTAATACAATGAAATGTAAAATATTCCTGTTATCCCTGCAAAGATAAAATAGCATCTTGCAACAGCACAGTAAGCATGTAAATAAGACTCTCCATTTCTTTGGAAGACAAAAATCTATGGAAATAAATTAAAACCTGAAAATGAAAATGTACTTTTAGCCTAAAGTTACCACTTGGTAGGTGAGGGAGTTGTTAACATTGAGAAAAATCTCATTAAAGTTTATACATGTGACATTATGGCAAGGATGTTATATGAGCTTTCATTTTTAAAAAATTATTTTTATAGATTTAGAGGGTACAAGTGCAGTTTTGTTATATGGATATATTGTGTAATGGTGAAGTCAGAGCTACAAGAGTAACCATCACCCAAAGGTTGTACATTGTACCTATTAGGTTATCTTTAATCCTTCATACCCCGACTCTCCCACATTTCTGAGTCTCCAGTGTCTACTATTCCATTCTCTGTGTCCATGTGTACACATTCTTTAGCTTCTACTTATAAGTGAGAATATGTGGTATTTGACTTTCTGTGTAAGAGTAATTTCACTTAGGATAGTGGCCTCCAGTTCCACTCATACTGCTGCAAAAGAGATGGTTTCATTCATTTTTATGGCTGAGTAGTATTTGATGGTATTTGTATGTGTGTTTATTGTTTCTTTAACTAATCATCTGTTCATGGATGTTTATGTTGATCCCATATGTTTGCTTTGGTAAATAGTGCTGAGACAAACATATGAGTGCAGATATCTTTGGTATAATGATTTGTTTTCCTCTGAGTAGATACCCAGTAGTGGGATTGCTAGATCAAATGGTAGTTCTATTTTTAGTTCTTTAAGAAATCTCAATACTGTTTTCCATAGGGGTTTTACTAATTTACATTTGCACCAAAAGGATGTAAGTGTTCTGTCTTATCCCCATCCTTGTCATCATTTGTTATTTTTTCACATTTTGATAATAGCCATACTGACTATTGTGAGATGGTATCTCATTGTGGTTTTGATTTGCATTTTTCTGATGATTAGTGATGTTGAGCATTTTTTATATGTTTGCTGACCATTTGTATGTTTTCTTTTGAAAGATGTCTGTTCAAATCTGTATTAGTCAGGGTTCTCTAAAGGGACAGAACTAATAGGCTATATATCTATATGTATGTGTGGGTATATATATATATATATATAAATATATATAAAGGGGAGTTTATTAAGGAGTAGTGACTCACACAATCACAAGACGAAGTCCCACAATAGGATGTCTACAAGCTGAGGAGCAGGGAAGCCCGTCCAAGTCCCAAAACCTCAAAAGTAAGGAAATTGACAGTGCAGTCTTCAATTTGTGGCCAAAAGCCTGAGAGCCCCTGGCAAACCACTGGTGTTAAGTTCAAAAGTCCAGAAGCCAAAGAACCTGGAGTCTGATATTCGAGGGCAGGGAACATTCAGCACAGGAGAAAGATGAAGGCTGGAAGACTCAGTGAGTCAAGTCCTTCCACGTTCTTCTGCCTGCTTATTCAAGCCAAGCTGGCAGCTGCTGATTAGATGGTGCCCACCCAGATTGAGGGTGGGTCTGCCTCTCCCAGTCCGTGGACTCAAATGTTAATCTCCTTTGGCAACACCCTCATATGCACACTCAGGAACAATACTTTGCATCCTTCAATCTAATCAAGTTGACACTCCATATTAATCATCACATTATCCTTTGCACACTTTTAATGGTGTTATTTATTTTCTTCTTGAGTTGTTTGGGTTCCTTGTAGATTCTGGAAATTAGTGTTATGTTGATGCATAGTTTGCAAATATTTTTCTCCCATTTTGTAGGTGGTCTGTTCACTCTGTTGATAATTTCTTTTGCTGTGCAGAAGCTTTTCAGTTTAATTAAGTCCTATTTGTCTATTTTTGTTTTAGTTACATTTGCTTTTGAGATCTTATTCATGAATTAATTGCCTAAACCAACATCCAGAAAAGTTTTCCCAGGTTTTCCTCTAGCATTCTATAGTTTCACTCAACAATGATTACCACTGCCTGATATAGCATAGAGAAGTATCTAAGCATGAACATGGTGGCAGTGGCGGCAAGTTGTCTTTTATAATATCCTTTTCCTCTTTCCTAAGAAAGGAAACCACAGTTTTTCACTGGGCACAGACCACCAAGAACGAAGACTGCATTTTCTAGCCTTCCTTATACTGGGTGTGGTCATGTAAGTAGAAATTTTATATGGCAGATTCTGAGAGTGCCTCTGATCTTTATTGTTCCTTTTCTCCATCCCATTACCTGAAACCTAATGTGATTGCTGGAACTCTGGCAGCAATGTTGCTCAACTGAGGCATGGTAGATCAGCATCTCTGTTGGGCTTGAGAATCTACCTTACTAGCCCAGGGCTGCCTATTATGAATTCCTTTATACAAAAGAATATACGCTTCTGGCCAGGCATGGTGGCTCATGCCTGTAATCCCAGCACTTTGGGAGGCCAAGGTGGGTGGATTATCTGAGGTCAGGAGTTCGAGATCAGTCTCACCAACATGACGAAACCCCATCTCTACTAAAAATACAAAAATTAACCGGGCTTGGTGGCACATACCTATAATCCCAGATACTCGGGAGGCTGAGGCAGGAGAATTGCTTGAGTCCGGGAGGTGGAGGTTGCTGTGAGCCGAGATTGTGCCACTGCACTCTAGCGTGGCCGACAGAGCAAGACTCTGTCTCAAAAACAAACAAACAAACAAAAAACAGAATATAAGCTTCTGTCTTGTCTATGGAACTATGATTTTGGTTTTCTGTCGTATTCAATTATACAAAATCCTGATTGATGTATACACCTACTCATTTGAAGACAGAAATTATGTAACATTTTTAGTCTAGTGGTGACAAATCAAAAGCTGTCAATTACTATGCTTGTCTTTTTTTTGTAATGTGTTTTGTTAGATTAATATGAAGAGGCTTGCTACTTTTAAAATAAGTGACATATACCTAATAGAAGAAGAAAATATTAAATGTTTAAGATTAACATTTTATACTCTCTCAAATAAGTTGGCACATAGTGACATCTGTGCTGATAGAATGATCACAAAAGTAGAAAACTCTGCAGGTGAGGTATCTCCTTGTATTGTAATGTTCAAGAAGTCCTTGTAAAGCAGAGCTGAATCTTGCACAAGGATTTTATTATCAAATTAGCACCTCTGAGAAAATCACATATAGTTAGTATTATCCTTTAAGTCCTCTCCCAATTCTCATAAAAATAGAATGTATATAGCTTTGGGATACAGCCCTATTCAGATTTATGGGCACTCAAAGCATTCTTCATTTGTATTTGTTGTAAAATTCCTAATTGGCAGTGAACTCCTGAGAAGAAAATTTTAAACTCTACTTTTCTACGGGCTTTACTTCTGATTTATATAATAAGCCTCTGAATCCCAATACACATTACTAGATTGTTTGTTTTGATGAAGATGAAACAAGATAGAGGAGTTGCGTCTTAACCTACAGCTAGGTCTTAAAGTCAGCTTACGATGTGTTACGTCTTCAGGAAATGTCAGCTTCACTTGCTACTTTTATGTTCTATAGGATTTAGTCAGACAACATCTTTCAAACACCATTGGTTAGTTTTCATACAAAATGCAAGTTTTATTAGGGTATATTTTTATTGTAAACTTTTCAAAATTATTTTTAATTATGTGGGCATTTTTTATGTCTAACTTTATTTGCAGGGTTTTAGTATGAATAATTCACCAAATATGTTACAGATAAAGAAAGTATATTGCTAACTATTTTTTAAATAAAATATGCTTGCACTAGTTTTGTATCTTGCCAGTGTTTCTAAGCTACTGAACAAACTCAATTTGGCAAGACAGAAATGTTGCTCTATGCTGTGGATAAAATCTCAGGCATGGACTTAAAACTTTGTTTAGACTGACATGGAAAATAAATATGATTCTTTCATTCTTTTAAAGATTTGACAGAGGGGAGCACTGAAGAAACTTTTAATTTTAAAATAATTTTTAGTTGTATCAATATATTGTGGGAAAACAATTTTAAAAATCGCATAGTGCTGAGACAAAAAAAGCATCAGTCTGCTTTTCCCTTCGAATCCCTAAGTGACTCTTCACAGGCAAAGATGTTCAATTCTTTGGTTGTTCCTTCTAATATTTAGTTCTATGTATGTAAATACCATTGACTATAGCTATTTGTTGATTCATCACTTTTAGATATTATCACTTGGTTTCCTATTTTGACATACTAGAATTTGGAACCATTTAGACTTCTTATTTCCTTATCATTCCTAAATAAAAATTTGGTAAAACCCACACACATTTTTTCCTGTTACAATGTAAAGATGGTTTTCTTTGAGCAAAAATTCTCTAATTATATTTTGTTCCCTGTACTACTTTCTATATTTTGCTGGAGATGATAATCTTCTTATTTTTAATGTTTCTTTAATTATCTTTAAATATTTAAATTTTATGCAGCCTCCAGGAAATCTGAAATTGTTTTCTATGCAGTCTAACCTCGAGATCTTTTATCAGTTGCATTTTTGTTCTGTAGAACCAGCTCCTGGAACATTTTGCCCTCTGCTACATCAGAGGGCTTTGCTTGTCAAGCTTGGTGAAGCAGTGGTATGACTTTGCTGCTATTCAGAGACTTCTATTTGACTCTTCTCTGTGTTGCATTCCTGGTTTCTTGATTCTCATGTCTTCCTCTTTACTGGTTTATTCCTGCATTTTGTTGAAGTACATGTTCTAATAGCTTCCTGAGAAATCGTGCATGGGAGGTAATTTTTTTGAAATTGTACACATTTTAAAATAGCTTTGTTCTACCCTCATATTTGATCAATTGTCCTATGGCTCTATAATTCTTGCACAGCACTTTAAAGGGAAACTTTGTTTAATTGTCTTCTAGCACTGCCAATGTTTGCGATGAGAAATCAAGTGCTATTTTTACTTCTAATCTTTATTAGTTGCTTTGTTTTTTCTTTTCTGGAAACTTTTACTATCTTCTCTTTATTTTGGGGAAGTAATATGTCAGTATCTTCTGTTCTATGCAACTTAAAAGAATTGAGATCATATAGGTCAATTTTTATTTGTTTCTATCAAAATTACCTGTCCAAAGAGTTAGGTAAAAGAAAGAGAATGGGAGGGCTAAGGCTGTTATTTGGAATTAACTCACTTTCTAAACTTCACATCTTTTCTAAGTAGTTAGTGATAATTCATCCTTCTCAGTTGCATTCAAAGAAGTTCCCCATCTGTCTTGTGCCATGCAAAAATCCCTGAAAAGATGAATTGTGACCTTGACTGCTTACTAAGGTTTTCAGGGACCAAGCAGCTACTTTTATTTTGCAATGAAGGGTTGCATACATCTACAACAGCTAAATTTTAGTGACATTATCAAGGCAGACTGTATTCATCCTAGTTGAGATTCAGTATAGATGACAAATTTCTTACAATGGGAAAATTTATAGGCTCTATTTTACTGTATTTTGTTTATTTTTAATTATAGTTTTTAAATTGTTGAAAGAATAGATATTAAATGCAGAAAACCTAACAAAGAGAAAATTTATTCATAATTCCAGAGATGATAAATATTCACAACTTGACATATGTTACAGAGAATTTTGTTTTGTTTTTCATTTAAACAGTCTATAAGGAACATCTCCTCATATAAATAAATATTATTGCATGTATTGTACAATATTATTTTTAAGTGCCTAGCACGTTTTCTTTTTAAATTTACAAATAAAAATCATTTATATTTATAGTGTAGAATATAATGTTTTGATAAATGTATACATTGTGGAATGGCTAAACCAAGCTAATTAACATGTACATTATCTTACATAATTATATTTTTGTGGGAGTGAAAACACTTAACCATCTGTCTCAGCAATTTTCAATATGCAACACATCGTTATTAACTATAGTTACTATGTTTGTACAACATGATTTTTGATGGTTGCATAGTGTTTCATTGTATGAACTTGTCCTAATGTATACAACCATTTTCTTAGGCCTAGAGACTTCAGGGATCTTTTCATTTGTTTTTGCCATCCTAAATATTATGCAACCCAAAATGGCTCAAGCTTTATCAGCCTATAAATCAAAATGGAGTCACAATAACATTACTTTTCAAATTATGATGTTTCATAGCCCCTTCTTGCATGATTTTAATATTTATTAGTTTTTTTCTGGAAGGCCTTGGGGATGTCTTATTGGTTTACAGGAATAAGCCCATGTATATTTTCTCCCTTTGAGCATCTTCTAGGAAGCCCCACCACCATCACTGGGGAGGAGTCTTGACTCTGCTGCTAATGTTGGCACCTCCTAAGTGAATGCTGCTTCTCAACTCCGTTTTGCAGTGTTCTCAGATCCTGCTACCACTTGTTCTTGCAGATAAAAGAGCAGAATGTGACTGATGTAGTCTGGCTTTGTGTCCCCACCCAAATCTCATCTTGAATTGTAATCTGAATTGTAATCCCCATGTGTTAGAGGATGGACCTCGTGGGAGGTGATTGAATCATGAGGGCAGTTCCCCCATGCTGTTCTTACGATAGTGAGTGAATTCCCATGAGATCTGATGGTTTCATAAGGGGCTCTTCCCCCTTCACTCTGCACTTCTCTCTCCTGCTGCCTTGTGAAGAAGGATGTGTTTGCCTCCCCTTCTGCCATGATTGTAAGTTTCCTGTGGTCCCCCCAGCCATGCAGAACTGTGAGTCAATTAAACCTCTTGCCTTTATAATTTGCCCAGTACTGATATTTCTTTACAGTAGAGTGAAAATGGACTAATACATCACCTTTCCTCATTTTGAGCTAGATTTTGTTTTTTATGCTCAAAGACAGCAATGCTTATGCCCAGTCTCAATAAACATTTCCTGAAAGTAGTCCTTCAGTTTCTGGCTCTAACTCCTACTTCTTAAAGGTACAGGTTCTCTGTCTTCACCTCTTCAAAACTTATATATGGAGCTTTAAGAAGATTTAGATGCCCAGGTCATACTTCAGACCTATTGACGTAATCTTCCAGGTAGAACTCCAGTATGTGCATTTCAAAAGTTCATCAGGTAGTTTTGTTAAACGTAATAGATTCTCTTTGTTGCCCATGCAGACCCCTTCCACTGTAGTATCCCCCTCTCTCAGCTTATCTAAATGCTGTGATTAATAGCTTACACTTGTAATCTTTTCAAGAGGATTGCCACTTTACCTAGAAATGCCAGGGAAGTTACCAACACCATACAGGTTTTATTGTAGAGTATACTCTCACTAAAACTTACGCACCTGTCATGTTGGTGGGACTGTAGATTAGTACAGTCATTATGAGAAACAGTATGGAGGTTTCTCAAAAAATTAAAAATAGAATTATGATCACATATGATCTAGATCTAGAAACTCTAGACCACATATGATCTAGAAATTCTACTTCTGGGTACATATCTAAAGGATATAAAATCAGTATGTCAAAGAATATTTATACTCCCATGTTCATTGCAGTGTTATTCATAATGCCAAAATATGGAAATGACTTAAGTGCCCATCAATAGATGAATGGATAAAGGAATTGTGATATAGATATGTGTGTGTGTGTGTGTGTGTGTGTGAATCTTATTCAGCCATAAAAAAAGAAGAAAATTCTGCCATTTGGGATAACATGGATGAACCTGGAAGACATTACGTTAAATGAAATAAAACGGGAATGGAAAGACAAATAGCATATGATCTCACTCATATGTAGAATCTAAAAAAGTTGATCTCGTAGAAAGAGAAAGGAAAATGGTGGTTACCAGAGGCTGGGGTAGTTGGGGGAAGATGTTGGTCAAATAATATAAAATTACAGTTACATAGTAGAAATAAGTTCAAGAGATCTATTGTACAGTATGGTGAATAAGTTAATGATAATATGTTGTATTCTTGAAAAATGCTGAGAGTGAATGTGTATTCTTACCAGAAAAATGATAAATATGTTACCTAATGTTTATGTTAATTAGCTAGATTTAACTGTTTCATAATGTATATGTACTTCAAAACATCATGTTGTACATAATGAATATTGTACATAGAATTTTATTTATCAGTAAAAAAGTTATATTCACCTGAATCCCTGTTATGAGCTCTGGGCCAATGAAATTGGACCTAAAACAATGTGGAATCAGGTTATCATTCATGAGCCTCATGCACAGTCCATGGAACTGGGTAAGGGACAGGCATCGTGTTATTAATATTTTGACCATTAATCTGATTTCTCTTCTCCCCTTTGCAGACCCCTGTTCATGAACATACATGCACATGCACATGTGTGCACACACAAACTCTCTACACATAGAGGACTGTTCCTTTCTTGTCAACAGAAAAACCTTTGGTTGCATTCAGGCTAACTCATTTACTACTTCCTGCTGCTACATTTCTTGATCTGTTTTGGGGTACATCTCTTTTTCTTCCCTGGGTGTCAGTGACTATGGTCTGGGCTGATCATAAGGCTTTTGCTTCATCTTGTCAATAGTTTCTATGAAAAATAAAAGGTTTTTTTCCCTCAACACCCTTACAAGGCTGCCCAGTGTTCTACCATAGTTTCTCTGGGAAGGAGAGAAGTCAGACAGACATAAATGGTGATGATGTTTTATGGTTAGTAAAAGTGACAGTGAGTATAGATGAGAATCAACCTAGAAGTATGCAGTGAAGAGGATTTGGAATGAGGGCACTTTGAAGCAAGGGTAATACCATATAAAATAACAGATTCTTAGCTTGAGAAGGAAAGACTTGGATATTATCTAAGCTAAGATGAAGAATGTGTGCCCTTTGAGAGATGTTGCCTAGATTTCTTTCAATTGCCATATTCTAACTATACGAGGTGGAAAAGGCCCCATGCAGTTGAGTTCTGTCCAAGGACATAAACTCAATCAAGCTTTTATGAAAATGCAGTGATAAAAAGAGAAGAGTAAATAGCCTTTGGATGGAGCAATAACTCTTTTATTCTCCTTCCTTGGAATATTTATTCTGTAATTATTTTTCTTTGGCATTGAGCTATAAGGATAGCTGTAAGCATGTATTTGTGATCTGGTGAAATTTGGGTGTAGATATAGAGAATTTATACATCTATGTTATTTTTCTCTATAGGGATTCAATTTTGCCCATAATAACATTCTGTTTCTTTCATCAATAAATTAATAACATATTTCTGAACACATATATCTGCTAATTACAGGAATCTTCAAGGAAGGTTAGGAGGTGAAGTGGATTTTCTGATATTAGGGGCTCTCTATTCTGTAACATTATGATTATCTCAGGATTTACCGACAGGTTTTTAAGAAGAGGGGAAGCATAACTGGAAAAAACTAGCGTTTTTTGTTGTTTTCTCAACAACAATTAGTATTGTTGGAAACAACATTAAACAATTATTTTGGGGGGGGAATTATACTAATTCTAATCATTGCTTTAATTTGCATGAGGGAGTAAATCTGGGAAGACCTACATGTGAGTTACTATCCTTTTAGGTTTTTGCTTTGAAGGTACCTGAATCAATTTATTTAAGTTTATCCTGGAAGTAGGTTAGCATAAAACAACTTTGGTTATTTGTGTATTGTTCCTCTATGATCTCTTCTTTCAAAATATCTTTTTAAAAGATTTAACATGACCTGGCTAAGAATCAGAGGGGACCCAGATGCATTTCCCCAGGTAACACACCCTGCTCAGAAGTCGCCACAATTAGGGCATTGTGCATAGCAGAGACCATGGATTCTGGTGCACAAATCACAGAAGCACTGAATTGTCCTGGAAATGCAGACAAGAACTTTGTGCCAGCAACTCCCCTAAGCTCTTCTTTGAAACTGACCTTATTAAGTTTCTGCTGGGGTAATTTGCTCTGGGGATCTCCTGAGTTACTTGAATGAATAAAATAAGCTGCCAGTCTTTGACCTGACTCTAATTAGTAGAGCATGATTCATGGGGGGTTAGCAGGGCTTCTGTTTCAGGCTACAATGAAGCTTGAATAGGGTTTACTCAATGCTATAGGCTTCTAGTTCCTTCTGGCCGAGCTATAGGCTACTTATCTGTTCCTGTTATCTCCTGTTTTCATTTGAAAACACAAAACTATGTTAACATAAATAAGAAAAAAATGACTAACATATCATTTTTCCCTCTCTCCCCAGGGAGTACATGTTGTGCTGGGGCAGGACTGGGTACAACTTCTTGCCAAACCTTAGGGCTTGTGGCTGGGTTGCTGTGTTTTCTCTTTGGATTTGACCCCAGCATCACACTTTTCAGGTTACACTATTCAGACTGGTGTCGGGATTTATACAGGATATTTCTGAACCTCAGTCACTGATATAAGTTTAATTTATATTCCCAGAATGATCTTCTCACCCTATGCATGTCAATAGCTGTTGACAGACACTTGTAGAGGCAGGTTCTCTTTGGATTCATACACAAAATCTGCAATTAGATTCAGCTAAAAGAAAATTAACTGATTAAAAAGAAAGAATACTTAATGATAAAAATGTGCTTAGGAGAATGCTGATTATGAGTAAAATGATGAAACCATGTGTGAGTACATAGCCCTTGGGATGACATCCTCCTCAAGGACAGATGAGAGAGGATATGGCAGCCATGAGTGTCCATGCCCTCTAAAAGCTGAGCTTCCCTACAGTGCTCCCAGTGGGGACACCTGGAAGGCAGACCAGGTAGAGAGTCCAAGGTCAGGCAGGCTGCCCACTCTCAGCTCTTAGGTACCTGTTACATAGGAATATATGCTGCTTAGCAAGAATTTGCAGGAGCTGACCAAAAGTCACTGCAGACCCTGTAAACCTCTGCTTGAGCGCATAACTACAGGGTTGAGGCAAGAGCAGCATCTCTCCTCTCCTGACCTGCTCGCTGATAGAAGTCTAGAAACACATCAAAATCAACCATGAAGCACAGAAGTTTGGGGAATGGGCCAGGCTGGAACTTATGTATTTATTGAAAGGGGGCTTAAATTAGGGGCAAAGAAAATAGTATCGCTACTGTTCTGATAATAGTCCTGATGAGTTTCAGGGGGTTATAAGAGAAAAGGGTATGAAGAAAAGAAGAAAGGCAAAGCAGTAAAGAGCAACAAATAACTAAAATAGCACAACTGAGGTGCATGGGAGATGGTTATGCAGAGGCTCCTTCCTGTCAGAAGATGCAGAGTAGAGAGAAAGCTATGTAGCTCTGTCATCTACACTTTTTGGATTTTTGGGAAACATTGACACAAAATTTACTCCAATTAATAGGATATAAGAGGGTTTACTATGTGCCAGACACCATGTTTCATGTCCTCAAGGATAAGAAAATAAAAGAACAGTTCTGCCCTCTAGAGATATTGCAGTTTGGCAAGGGAAATGACACACACAAGAAAGAATAATTCACACCCCACTGAAGTAAGATCGAAAATAAAGATGCAAGAGGTTAGCAGCATGGGAACAGGAGAGAAGACAGTCATGATACCTATCTTAGGAAAAGCCTTGTGGAGCAGGCATGAGTATAAAGAACAACCAGGATTTCAACAGACACAGATGAGGGGAATGGACTTTCAGACCAAGGAGAGAGCTTGAACAGAATGAGGCAGGGAGCCTGGTCAGGCTGCTAATGTTTGGGAAAAAGTGACTCTCTCATGACCCTGGAGCTAAGGGGGAACAGTGAGTGGCAAGTCTGCGTGGAAAGGCTAGGCCAAGTTGTACAGGACCTATGTGAGGCAAGGAAGTTTGATTTTATCTTTCATGGAATGGGGAATACATTGACAGAAATTAAAGAAGTAATTGAAAAGGTTACACTTGTGCTTAAGGAAGATGGATCTAGAAGTATTATGTGGGATGGATTAGAGAAAGCAGAGACTGGGGATAGAGAATGTTGTGAAGTAATTCCTCATTGTCTCTTGCATTTATGCATGTATTGCAAGCAGACACTGACTACCTTTGTTTTGAGCTATCTTTTTTATGGATTTTTTTAAGGTGAAAAACCTTGGAGCACAGAGTGTCTTTCTCTAGAGCAAAAACAGGTGAGCCTACTGTCTATTATGAAATATTCCATTTCCCTAAAGCTTAGAGGTTCCTCTTCTGTAAGGCAGCTCACTGTATATGCAGGCATTCACCTGGGCCCGTCTTCAGTGCCTCTGTGGAATTTGGGGGTAAGAAAAACTGACACAAATATATTGCTTGCTATGCTGTAATAAAGTACTTTCTCTCTAACACAACAATCATGTGTCTCCCGCTGTAACTCATGAAACCATGGCAGGCTAACTCGATAACTGCAAAGTATTGTAAAATCTCAAACTCTTCATAGTTTTTGATGGGTAGATACCCTTAAGAAACTATTTCAATAATCTTAACAGTAAAAGTTAATTTTAGGGAAGAGATAGAATATTGCTTTGTTTATTTTTGTATTCAGAAACCTGACCTTCATATATGATCTATTTTATAATGTCCAGAAAACATTGTGTTATTACAAAGGTAATGTGGGCAACAGAAATCCTGACTCAACCCTATCCATGATCATAATTCGCCTCTTACCCCTTAGAGTGAGTTTCACTCTCTAGAGTCTCAGAGAAGAAGTCTGACTCCAAGAGAAGTTGGGTTTCAGGGATTCCTGTCTTATATAGAGTACTTTTATACTTTGAGTTTGCTTTCAATACGCCTAAATAAAACCATAAGTTCTGTCTCAAAATGTCTTCTCTATTGTAATTATCTTGGTGTTTATCCAGGAATCAAGCACATAGTAGATAATCAATGCATATTTAGAGTAAAGAAAGACAAATGAAAGAAAATAATTGAGATTTAGAAATATAAGTAGCTAAGAAATTCTTGTCTTAATTATCTACCTCAACCCCAAAGATAGAGTCACATTTAAATTATTTGTTATCTTTTTACGATATGACTAATGCTAGATATTTTTGGAAGTGCCTCTTCCACTTAGTATTTCTGCAACACTGAATCTCAGTAGTCTTCCGTGAGGTGAGAGGTTGGGCTGGTTAATCTTTTAGATTCCTTCCAGCATTGGATTCCAAGAAGCCTAGTTCATTGAGCTGAGTGGTAATGTTATCTCCAAATTCTTTTTCACTTGAAAGGCATAACCAGAAAAGTTATTTTAGTTGGTGAGAAAGAAAGATGCGTATCTGAGTATGTGGATATGTTAAATAAAAATATCAGCTTTTTCTTGCCACTAATAGCCTTTTGCTCCTTTCATCACTTTGAAGCAAAGTTTAAATGAAAGGGTAGCAATGATTTAACTTTTGAGTAGGTTCATAGTATCTTTAATTTTTTCCAAAGATGGCAAAAAATGAATTTGGATAAGGCATGAGGATGGTGATTTTTTATCAACATTTAGAAACACCATCTCTGCATTGTAACCTTAGTCATTATTCTTATTATTTGCAACTAGTAATTAGCTTTCTGTTTGCTAGAAGTGTGAAAAATCAGATAGGAAAATTCTTTACCATTGGAAGGAATGGTTTATTAATTGTGATTGCACAGAAACAAAGACATTTTATGGTGCTGTTTCTCCTGTCAAGTGTAAGGATGGGCATATGGCTAGGTGAGTGCAATTGGTCACCATTGTGTTAAAGAGGCCAAGGTCAAAGGTTGAAATCCAATATGAGACAGTCAGCTCTGCTCTCATCTGCCCTGCCAACCACCTGACAAACAGGAACCTAAGTGGAAGTCAGACCCTGTGGGTGGGATGTCAGTTATGACTTCACACATGATGAATGGCAAAAAGGAGGTCACCAAGTCCACTCTGTTTTGTCTGCTTTGAGTTCATGACTTTTTTATATGCAAGTGCAATTTAATTCAACCAATGTTAATTGCTTTAATGTGCTACAACTGTGTGTTAGGTAAAGAGTTTATCTTGACAGTATAATATATACCTATTCTGGAGGAGCTTAGAGTCTCAAATGGAAAGAGAAACTCATGAATAGTGAATTAAATCAAATCAAAATAAACTACAAATAATATAGAACAGTATGTGGCTAAATACCTACAATAGTATTTTACACTCACATTTTTTTCAAATAATTTTATTCAAACTATTCATATACGTGTTCAACACCCGTGATTTTATTTCTAGAGCAACTTTTTGAGTCAACCTATGTTTTTCTATAGCAAATTGTCTTCACTTCCAACTAAGCTGTTTGTTATATCATCCTAAAAGTAAAATCTATGTTATGATTCTGTCCCTGGAAATGTTTCCCTGTGCAAGATTACCCATTTTTGTAACATTAGGACCTTAGGTCAGTTCTCTTCTTTCTCCCTTTTATTCTATCTGGGTACATGTTTTATCTTTGCAATGCCATCACTTACCATATTGCTTTTTAAAATGAACTTTAGAAAGTTGATTTTCAATAATATTCAGTACTTGGAAGAGTGAAATTATATTCTTAGGAATAATGATCAAAACTTTCTCTGTGTTTTAAAAACATTCGTATTTTAATCCATATTTATCTGACCCCACTCCCTTAACTTTTCTCCTTGTTCCTTCTCTGTATACATCTAAATCCTCTATTTGCCTGACTTACTCCACGGAAGGGTCTAAGACTTAACTAAGGCATGTACACTTATTTTTTACTTAACGACTTGGTTATTTTGTCCTGAAAACAATGCTAATATGTGAAAAGTTGTGAAATTTTTAAAAAAGTCGTTTTTTGTGAGTTGGAAAGATTACAATCCATTGTATCCCAATACAAAATATTCTAGTAGTTTTTACAGGCTAAAACATTTTGCAATATAACAATAAAGTCAAGTTCATATAAACAAAACGTAAGTTTGCACGTAAAGGAATGCAGGTGGTATATAAAATGAAATGCACTGAACATTTACTGTATGTACTAAATGATGAAGACAAAAGGTGGTGAGTGTTGGGGATGAAAGGGTTTGAGGGAAAAAGTCTTACTGTTTCCTTATTAATTCTTCAAACTTAATGAGGGTCATGTGTATCTTGAATTTAACTATACTTAAAAACAGTGTAGCACAGGACAATCACATTTAGGGAAAATAAATGCTAAACACAAGAGTGCTTTGAAGGCTATGGAAAAAGTGAATGTGCACATTTTCTATGAAGAGCCATTGAAAATTCAAACGTTTCATCCCACTCTCTCTACACACCCAGAGAAAAATGTTTTGAGTTCCTCTAAATATGGCACACAATTCATATTTGTTCCAAATGATAATCTCTGACTACAGACTTGTATCTTGAGTAAACATGTGTATCTTTGCCTGAAATTATAATTTCAAACTATTATTTCTTGGAGCATATTTATTTAGTGTGTTTTTGGATGAAAAAAATTATTATGAGAAAAAGGAATCTGAAAAGCAGTATGGCTTCTTAGGAGGTATTATTATGAAAATTTACTAACTGTTTATTAGTCATGTGAGGTGAATCTTTATTTCCAGTCCTAGACATCATCTTTGGACAGTTGGCCTTGGTGAGGTGCTGCTTTCCTTTATTCTCCTCTGTGTAGAGCTTTTCCATCTCTTTCAGCATTGATTTTAATGATCTTTTTAGTGTATTTCCCCTACTGTATTGTAAGATCTTTGAGTTGAAAGAACATGATATTTTTGCCTCTAACAGTTAACTCTGTACCTGGTCCAGAGTTCTTGATAAACAAAAGCATTAAGTCTCCTTGTTCACTTTAACTACCTGCCTCCAGTTGAAGGCAGGTTTCTGTGTTACTTGCTCAATAGACTACTGGAAGTGGTTGCCTGTCTTAAGTTATCTCAATAGCAATCGATAGATCATTTCATGTCTGAGAGAACATTTCTCTCTATCAAAATTATGTCTGATAACTTGGGTAGAAAAGTACTCCACTGGCCTGGCGCAGTGAGTCATGCCTGTAATCCCAGCACTTTGGGAGGCCGAGGTGGGCAGATCACTCGAGGTCAGGAGTTCAAAAGTAGCCTGACCAACATGGTGAAAACCTGTCTCTACTAAAAATACAAAATTAGCTGGGCGTGGTGGCACATGCCTGTAATCTCAGCTACTCGGGAGGCTGAAGCAGGAGAATTGCTTAAACCCAGGAAGCAGAGGTTGCAGTGAGCCGAGATCGCGCCATTGCACTCCAGCCTGGGCAACAAGAGCGCAACTCTGTCTCAAAAATATAAAAAAAGAGAAGAAAAGTACTCTGCTGATCAACTTTTTATCTTTTTTAAAATTTGAATTTGCCTAAGTTTCAGCTGGAGTAGAATGCTGGGTTTCTCTTTGTAGTGATCTGAGACTATTTGCTCTGGGTACCAGATGGTTTTCTCTTCCACTTGAAAATGAAAACATCTGACAGTCTTTGTTAGGCCATGTGTCAGCAATGTTATTCATGGGGAAAGTCTTCCAAATGACATGCCTGTCTCTGAGGGCATTTGTCTGGAGTATGTGTTATGTCTTGCGATGCCTCAGGTTCACACATTAAAGGCATTGGTTCAATCATACATTGTTGCAGGTCCATAGGCTCAATGCCAGAAATAAGTCACACTGTGGGAAACGAACATTTTCACTCTTCTTCTGTGGGTTTTACAATGCACTTACAACCAATACAAGAGAAAAAACATCCCATTTTCTTTTTAAAACAAACGATTCACCTTGCACTGATTTCTTTATGAACTGACAGTCAATAAGTTCTCTTAGAGACTTTATTATCAGCTAAGAAATTGTGCCTGGAAAAACATCCCAACTATCTTCTGACAGGCCTTGATCCACACTCAGTAACCCCTCAAAACATCAGTTTTGCTATGACAATATGTTGATGTCTAGTGTAGAGACATCACTATCAACATGTGCCATACAGTATTTTTAATAATGAAAATGGATTAAAAACACCGCTCTCTACCTTCTTGACAGCTGACAGTTATTAGAAAGATGAGTGTCTGGAGGTGGCATTCATGATCCTGGAACAGTTTGCCTCTTTACAGTTCTGCTAATATAAGCTTAGCTTCACTAGCACTGTGCCCAGCCCTTAGAGAAATGAACATTTGATGGGTCATCATTTCAGTTTTAGCAAGAACACAAGGACATTTTTGGTGGAGGTAAGTGCAAATGGATACATGTGCAAGGGGTTGTACTTCTGATTTGGACTTATTCCTGCATATCATACAACAAAATAATGATGGTCAACATGTATTGATCATTTATGTATCAGGAGTTTTTCTAAGCAATGTAAGGATGTGGATCCATTCTAAAACCATTCTATAGGGAACATACTTTATTATTATAATTGGCATTGTTCATATGAGGAAATTGATGCATAGAAAAATGAAATAAATTCGCTAAGATCCACACCTAGTAAGTAGTAAATAGGGATTTTCAGATTGCAGAGACCACATTCTCAAAGCACTATACCACACTGCCTAGCAGAATGATAATATCTCACTTGAAGAGTGAGATAGCTTAGTTTGTATTCTTTAGCATACAAGGGTGCTATTTTCATAGGGAAAGCATGAACACATGCCTATCCCTTAAATATTTTTCTTTTCAGATGAATAAGTTGTACACATGTGAAGGCTAACAGTATCTTTTTTGCAGCCAGTTAATCTAGCTAACTGAGTTAGCCAGTTAGTCTGGAGATTTAGATTAAAGAAAAAAACGTAAATCGACAGCATGTTAACAATGGGTATAAAATGTCTCTTAATGTTTCTTCTTACAAAACTCAATCAATGTCAACTCATAATAAGACCTCTTAGGAAATTAGTATAGAAACTTCTTTAACTCAATAAGGGGCAACTCTAAAGAATCTGTAAAAAAAAAATACCATGCTAACTGGAGAGGAGATGAAAGCATTCATTTAAAAAGTCAGGTAGAAAACGAAGATGTACAGAATTACCACTTATTCAGTCTTGCATTGAGTTTGTAGGCAGCCCAATAAAAAACAAGCAGGGAAGGATTGGAAAAGAAGAAATCAAACAAAATGAGATTTTTAGAAAAATACAAGAGTAGAACTATATGGCTGGATATAAGATCAATGAACAGCAATTAAAAAATAATTTAAAAAACTATTTTAAATAACAAATAGTAAAGAATATTATGTGCTGTTAACTGGCTGAACTATGTGTTTCCCCAAATTCTACCCCCATGAAGTTCTATACCCTGTACCTCAGAATGTGACTGCATTTGGAGATAGTCTTTAAAGAGGTAATTAAGGTTAAATGAGGTCATATGGATGAGCCTTAATTCAACATGACTGGTGTTTTTATAAGAGAAGAAGATTAAGACACAGAGATGCAAAGAGGAAAGACTATGTGAAGACAAAAGGAGAAGATGACTGTCACAAGCCGAGGAGTGAGGCCTCGGAATGAAACCGGCTTGGCTGACACCTTGATCTCAGAGGAAATAAATTTTTGTTGTTTAAGCCACCTGTTCTCTGGTACTTTGCTATGGCAGACCTAGAAAACTAATACAGGTGCCTAGTAGTAAATCTAACAAACAATGCATTCATGCAATTTTTTTTATACGTTAAGTTCTAGGCTACATGTGCACAATGTGCAGGTTTGTTACATAGTTATGCATGTGCCATGTTGGTTTGCTGCACCCATCAACTCATCATTTACATTAGGTATTTTTCCTAATGTTATCCCTCCACCAGCCCCACCCCGCACCCCCTGACAGGCCCCAGTGTGTGATGTTCCCTGCCCTGTGTCCATGTGTTCCCATTGTTCAACTCCCACCTATGAGTGAGAACATGAGGTGTTTGGTTTTCTGTCCTGTGATAGTTTGCTTAGAATGATGGTTTCCAGCTTCATCCATGTCCCTGCAAGGGACATGAACTCGTCCTTTTTTATGGCTGCATAGTATTCCATGATGTATATTTGCCACGTTTCTTAATCCAGTCTATCATTGATGGACATTTGGGTTGGTTCCAAGTCTTTGCTATTGTGAATAGTGCCACAATAAACATGTGTGTGCAACATACATGCAAGTTTTTGAAAAATATTAAATTACTTCTAAGTAAGTTATGATTCCTCGTCATGGAATAGGTAGGCTTAATATCAATGATCAATATCCCCTAAACATCATTCTCTCTAAATAATTTAGATATTTAGTATAACTCCAATAAGAATCCTAATAAAATTGATCAGGGAAATGCAAATCAAAACCACAATGTGATACCACCTTACTCCTGCAAGAATGGCCATAATCAAACAAACAATAAAAAAACTGTAGATGTTGGCACGGATGCAGTGATAGGGGAACACTTCTACACTGCTGGTAAATGTCAACTAGTACAGCCACTGTGGAAAACAGTGTGGAGATTCCTTAAAGAACTAAAAGTAGAACTACCATTTGATCCAGCAATCCCACTACTTGGTATCTACCCAGAGGAAAAGTAGTCATTATACAAAAATGATACTTGCACACATGTGTTTATAGCAGCATAATTTGCAATTGCAAGATCATGGAACCAACCCAAATGCCCATCAATCAACGAGTGGATAAAGAAACTATATATATATGTATGTATATATATATACCCACACACAATTAAATACTATTCAGCCATAAAAATGAATGAATTAATGGCATTTGCAGCAACCTGGATGAGATTGGAGACTATTATTCTAAGTGAAGTAAATCAGGAATGGAAAACCAAACATTGTATGTTCTCACTGATATGGGGGAGCTAAGCTATGAAGACACAAAGGCATTAGAATCATACCATGGACTTTGGAGACTTGGGAGGAAGCATGGGAGGGGGACGTGGGATAAAAGACTACAAATAGGGTGCAGTGTATATTGCTCAGGTGATGGGTGCACCAAAATCTCACAAATCATCTCTAAAGAACTTACTCATGTAGCCAAACACTACCTGTACCCCAATAACTTATAGAAAAATAAATAGAAAAGATCAGCCCCAGTTTTAACAAAATATCCCTTTTGAATGAGAAATCATTACTGTCTTATGCCCTTAGGTGGACCTAAATATTCTTTCTATTGCTCACTGCTCCACAAGCCATGAATACTTAATAAACAGTAACTGTCAGCAAGCAATGTCACAAATGCTATAGAAAGAAAATGCATAAATAATTTTATCATTTCCAAAGTAGATTACAACTTACAAAGAAACAACAACAAAAAGAATCCTAATCAAATTGAGAAAGTTGAGAAGCTCAATTAATTGATTTAAAAATATAGTCTAAAGAGTAAAGGACCAAAAGTAGTCTGAATATTTGGTGAGAAGAAGAAGAAAGATTACAGACTTCTCCTGATGGATATGATGAGTTCTTATAATACTATAGTAGTTAAGATAGTATGGAATTAGTGAAACGGTTAAGAAACCGGCCAGTTTTTAAGAAACAGAACTACATATAAATGAAATTCTGATATATGACAGAAATAGCATAAAATTACTTGGGAAAGGAGGAGAAGTTCAATAAATGGAGCTGGAAAAATTGGTCATTCAAATGGAAAAAATGAATTTGGATCATTGTCTCGGATCAATCAAAATCTAAACACAAGATACATTATAAATTTGAGTATCAATACAACACTTCAATGCTTTTAGAATAAAAACAATAAAATGTCCTCATAACCTATAGATAGGGGGTGCTTTCTTAAATAAGGCATAAAAATCTCTAGCCATAAAAGAAAAAAGATTGATAAATTTAACCATAATAAAATCAAGAAATGTATTTAAACAGGCAACACTTTAAGTGAAGGGAAAAGAGAAGCCACAACTCGGGAAAAGACCTTTACAACATGTACAATCACCAAAGGATTGGCATCAATAATATATATATATAAACCTCTAGCAAATCGACAAGAAAAAGGTAAACAATAAAACAGAAAAATATGTAAAAGTTATGAAAAGGATTTTCACCAAAGAAGAAAAAATAACCAATAAATATACTAAAAGAGTGTTAGTCTCACTACTCATCAGTGAAGTAAAAATAAAAATCATAGTGAGATGGCATTTAACAACTCTTTCAATTACCAAAAATTAAGAAAGTTTAAAATTAAGAAATTATCAAGTGTTGGAGAAGTTGAACATCAATGAAGACCTTTTTATTTTTTGCATTACTGGTAGGTATAAATTAGTATAGACTGGGTGTGGTGAATCACGCCTGTAATCCCAGCACTTTGGGAGGCCAAGGTGGGCGGATCACTTGAGGTCAGGAGTTCAAGACCAGTCTGGCCATCATGGTGAAACCCCATCTCTACTAAAAATACAAAAATTAGCCAGTTGTGGTGGCAAGTGCCTGTAGTCCCAGCTACTTGGGAGGCTGAGGCAGGAGAATCGCTTGAACCCATGAGGCAAAGGTTGCAGTGAGCCAAGATTGCACCACTGCACTCCAGAGGGAAACTGTCTCAAAAAAAAAAAGTATAATAAATTTGGAAAGCAATTCAAATTTAATTTTTAAAGTTGAACCTCTGCATTCACTACAATTTTAATACTTTACCTAGAGGTTTCAATCCTAGATACATTTCATGAGAAACCAAGGAGACAAAATGTTCTTAGCATCTATATTCACGATAACAAACACTAGAAACAACCCAAATACTCATAAAAAGAAGAATCATAATTATATTTTACTGCATTCACACAATGAAATATTACACAGCAACATGATTAAACACAGTAGAAAATTACACAGTAGAAAATGATTGATCTATTTTTCTACACGTGGGAAATCCCGAATGAATTTCAGTAACTCGATGATAGAAAAAAATAGTGTCTCCAAAGACTTATAAAGTAAGCTATGCTTTCAAAACAAATAAAAACTAGATTTTAAAGCTGTACCTTTAGCTAGCAGTATAGTGCTCCTTAACTTTGCTTCATGCTCTGTGGATTTTTTCCCATTTGGGAACTTACATAATGAGGTAGGTAAAAGGCAAAATTTGGGATTTGGTAATCATGTCTTGCCAAAATAATGCTCAGTTTACAAATATGTGTTGGTATCATGTTCTGATCTGATTTACAGGATTATCACCCAATTTCCAAAACACATAGTTAGCTGATTCTGCCTTCAGTCCTTTCTTGGTAATATTTTACTCTCTTTCATTCATTACCTTACAGTTCAGTAGTTTCTGTCTGTCTGTCCTTTCTTCTAACTCATTCTCCATCTTCGGATGGTGATGGAAGTGGGAAATATTAGTGGTAGTAGTATTTTGTATCTTCAAACAATACCTAACAATTTTTTTGTATCTTCAAGCAATATCTAATAAAATTATTTCCATGCAGCACTGCAAAACAAATAATTGTTGTAAGAATCTATTCATCAATTATCTGAAATCTGAATTTTCAACTTTAAATATAACTATTTTGTGATAATAGCTACCATTTAGTGAAAAATTATGTATAGCTACTTTTCACCTATTATTAATAATTCTTATATTAATGATGCAGAGTAGGTATTAATTTTACCATCTTACAAAGGAAGAAATTGAGGTAAGACTTCCTTGCCAAAGGTCACATAGTAAGTAAATAAAACAGCTTTCCTTGACTCTATACACTGTTATGCTTTCTGTCTTGAAAAGCCTTTCAAAAACTCTATTTTGTTTTCATTTCCTTGTCCACCATATTTTTAATGGTAATTATAGCAAAGCCAATAACCAGAGCTGTTTACAAACTGCCATGTGGTAATGTTATGGAGTTGAGAAAGGTTTAAAATTGTGGTGTTCAATTAGATTAAAAACTTTTTAGCAAACAATCCAAACATAAAAACTTTGTTCAGTTTTTATGGGAATATAAAGGGAGTCTTTGAAGCAGGGTTCAACAATGTAAGGACAGATCCCCTCACTTATCTCTATGACATAGCCTTATGTCATTCAGGAGTAAACTTCCTCTTGTCTGAATTACTAAAATTCTGATATATTTCACCATTTTTGTACATCTTATATATTTCTGATATTATAGTTAAGTCTGAAAAAAATCATGAAGGACATGGGTATATCTTACATTCCTTCATATTCCCTATATATTGTATAAAAGAGCACTACGTATAGTAAATACTCAAACATCAGCTGCATTAATGTATCCTCCACCATGGTGGACTAAGGAGACATCAATTTCCAATACATAAATTTAAATGAGCTTATGCTGCCTGATATTGGGAAAGAGCATGATGATGTTGGCAGATGAGGTTTAAGTCTCTTTTTTGTTATTTACTAATTTTTTTTAACTCATAGCACCAAACTCTTGGAGCCTTCAGTAACTTAGTATTGTTCAGAAGAATCATATTTCTTCATCTGTAAAATGATGATAATATCAGCCCTACTTATTTCATAGGATAGCTCTGGCTCAAATTATATATAATGCATGTGGAAGTGCTGCTATGCCATTTTAAGTGATTATGCTGGGGCGGGGATGTGGGAATGGCTAGAGAGTCAGTAAATTCATCTACACTGAACTTAATTAATTCCTTCTATAATCCTGATCACTGAGAGAATGACAAACCATCCTTGTGGTAATGGACATGAAAGGTCTTGGGCAATGCCATATGGGGTGCTTTTAACAAAACTAAGGAACACGTCCATGATTTCTGGCTTTGAATCATGCACTAACTTCCATCAAAACAAAATAGAGTAAAAGGGCATCAAAATAGGGTTCACTTTATAATAATTGTGGGTGTCTATAAAGAAAGATTTTTACAGTACTTTCATTTTTGCATATGAAATTATCTTTTAATGTTGCTAACCTCCACATAGACACTCTTAATTACTGCTATTCACTTCATGCATTTCAAAGAAGAAAAGCTTTCTTATTACTCACTTTACATACTTAAAAATCACAACAATGTTGGAAGACAATTTCTGCAAACCAAACTTAAAAGCTAAGATTTCAATTTTCTAGAAGAAAGCGAATAAATAAATCTTTATGACCTTGGAATAGAAATAGATTTCTTAGCAGGACAGTAAAAAGTGACAAATTATGTTTCATAAAGTTAAACATTTTGATCATCAAATGAAAAAGCAAGCCAAAGGATACGGAAATATTAACAATATGTGTATCTGAGAAAAAAATGTATATTTAGAGTATACGAAGAATACTTACAACTCAGTATTAAAAAGATATAAAAATGATTAAGAGGCGTGGACACTTTATAAAAGAAGATATATAAATGACTAATAGGCACATGAAAATTTATTATTATCAGTGAAATGCAAACTAAAAACAAAATGAGATACGTCTTAGAATAGGTAAATTAAAAAGACCTAGAATACCAAATGTTGGTGGTGATATGAAGCAACTGGACTCTCATAAGTTGCTTTGGGAAACAGTTTGACAGTTTCTTGTAGTTACCCGATGCCCCAGTAATCCAAACTGATTACACTAGAAAAATAAATACATAGATCTACACAAAGATCTTCACAAGAATATTTGTAACATCTTCAATTTTATTAGCCAAAATCTGGAACCAACTCGAATATCCATGAACAGATGAGTGGATAAACACATTGTGATACAGTCATATGATGGAATACTTCTCAGCAATAAAAAGAATTAATGATTTATGTAAAAGCTTGGATAGACATTTATGATTTATGTAAAATTATGATTTATGTAGACATAATGATTTATGTAAAAACTGCACAGACGTTATGCTGAATGCAAATCTACCACTGTCGTGGTAAAAAAAAATCAGACCAGTGATTCTGCTGGAGAATCAGGAAAATGGGAAGAGGAAAGAGTGAAATTTCTGGAATGGTGGAAATATTATGCATTGTTCTATACCCATATTATTAATAATTCCCTAAAGGCTGGATTTTAGAGTCAGTTCCAAATTTGCGATAATTGCAGTATATACAATGAAAACAACCTATGCACAATACTGATAAAATGTATCTACACTTTAATTAGGAAAATCTTTGTGGTTCTTGCTAAATTACAATATTCAATAGAAGATCTTCATACCATTTTAAAACACAATTTTTTCAAGGTCAATTTTATGTAGCTGATACTATTTCAAAGCTATAGCCAAAGTCTTGTTTATCTGATGAAGTTACAAGACTCTTTACAATTTGAACCATATAATCAAATTGTCTCTTGGTATTCAAGAGGTACTCTTCTTCACCTTTGATCAGTTGTCACCTTAATTAGTTTAAAGGTTATACTAGTATATTAATGTGGATAAATTTGATCTTAGAAAAATATACAATTTCATGGATTAGAAAATAGCTATTCAATGATATGGTAAAATATATATATTTTATAATTATTAAATATCAAAATATTTTTCTAAATTGATTATGTGATTGCTTCAAGAGGAACTCATGTTACATTTTCTTGTAATGGAGTTGAAGTTCTTGACTATTTTTTTCCCTTAAATATAATTAAATATTTTGGCTGATTGCAGCGGCTCATGCTGTAATCCCAGCACTTTGAGAGGCCGAGGCAGATGGATTACTTGAGGCCAGGAGTTTGAGACCAGCCTGGCCAACATAGTGAAACCCCGTCTCTACTAAAAATAAAAAATTAGCCAGGCATGGTGGTGCATGCCTGTAATCCCAGCTACTAGGGAGGCTGAGGCACAAAGATTGCTTGAATCCCGGGAGGCAGAGGTTTCAGTGGGCCGAGATTACACAACTGCACTCCAGCCTGGGTGGCAGAGTGAGACTCTCTCCTCTTTCTGTGTATGTACGTGTGTGTGTGTGTGTGTGTGTGTGTGTATGTATATAAAATTAAATTTTCTGTTTTATCAAGGAAGTCCATCGATACAGAAACCCTATGATTTTGGAATCAGGGGAAGAATATATGGTTGCTTGTGAATACAACAGCTTAGATACATGCATATTTATATCACCATCACTGCATATATACACGTGTGTACACACAAATACAAACATATATGTACACCACAGAAGTATACATACAACAGAGGTTTTATGTTTAATTTTAGTTATTTAGATCAAGAAGATGGTCCTATTGAATGCACAGTTCAGTTATTTTTATAAAAATAAACCTATAGTCTAACATGTCAAAAATGGAGTTGTAAGCTACATTCCACCTCAGTATAACTGAACAAAATTTTTATGATGTAGAAGAAGCCTTAGAGAGAGATCTCTAGTTGCTGGTAAATTTCCCAATAGCTAGGGCAAGAGTTGGCAAAGAAAAAGAGCAGTTGTTGTAATTAATGGGACAGAGTTGATGCTGTAGTTGGCTTGAAATGTAATACGGAGACAGCTAGGCTTAGCTTTGAAAAATTGTACGGAAGAGATGCTTTGATATTGGTGATAGTTCACTCAGATAATTCAACAAGATTTAATCAATTTAGTTCCCAAGTGACAAGAAACTGTTGAGGTAGAGTGACATGTAAATCACATAGCAGAGGGGAAGAAATTGAGGTCCAGTTTTTATGTTTCTAGAATTATGTTATTTGAATGGCTATTTCTCATGGATAACCCAAAAATCAGCAGCTTGGAAACATTTTGAGCCCCAAAGTCACAACCCACTGTGGAAGAAATAGCTTGAATATGACTCTCTTCAATCACTGGTCTAAGCATTCTCGATGATTAAGAGCTTTATCTCCCCTTCAAGCAAGAGAAAAAGAACATGACAAGTCGGAAGAATGTAGCAAGATGTCAGTTGCCATTCTGAATGCTCTGGTTTGGGTTATGACTGGTCATTAATTTTGTTGTTGCCTGAAGATACATCTGCTAAAGTGTTCTTTTCAGAAAATCACTGTTCTCATCTCCAATTCTTTATTCCCCAGGGCAATTTAAGTATTTTTAAAGAATATATTTGTACAAGAAGAGAGAAAAAAGCAACCATAGAATAGGGTCGTTGTTTCAGTTTGGGGGACCAGAGCTTCCCTAAGTGGATGGAGGTGTTTAAAGGACTCTGCACATTTCCAATTATCACGCTGCTGATAAAGACATACCTGAGATTGGGCAATTTACAAAAGAAAGAGGTTTAATTGTACTCACAGTTCCACGTGGCTGGGGAGGCCTCACAATCATGGTGGAGGGCAAAGAGCAGCAAGTCACATCTTACGTGGATGGTGGCAGGCAATGAAACAGGCTTGGGGCTGATGGCTGCCTGCTTTCTTAGTGCTGCTAGAGCTTTCCACCCCTCCTCCCCAGATCCTAAAATGTCGATGAGAGCTGTTTGCTTTTTCAAGAGTAACTGAGCTGGGCAATAGCTCAGACCTAAAAAGAATTTCTTAAGAAAGCTAGATGTCCTGGTCCCTGAGTTTTCCTCAGAAAGTTCTGTTGTCTCCAAAGGCTGCTAGAGGCCACGACTTCTATGAAATTTCCTGCTCTACCTCATTGGGGCAGAAATTGCTAATAAAAACATGCTAGAATATTATTTTCAGCCCGTTTAAGGCCAGCATTTACCTTGGTCTAATAAACTGCATTTTAAAAAACCCACGGTCATTTCAGACAAAAATGAAGTAAGAAAGGAAAGATAGTAATTGAACTTCATTTCTGAGCCTCTAGTCAAAATAATTTTATAATTTAGGATATTCATTCATATTTTAAGTTGTTTTGAGAGGAGAGCATATTGTATTATACCTAAACTTGTGTAATATTGGAAGGCCACTTGTTAGCAGTATAGAATAAGCTCTTAATAACTTTAAAAAGTGAAACTTATGCTAAAGAAATTCTGAAATTAGAAGCTTTAACCTCCTGCTTGACAAGACTTATTTCATGTCTGAATTGCTTATCTCACTTAGAATTCTGACTCCAGGCAGAGAGGAGTCTATCTCGGATTCTGCACCTTCTCCATCAGTGAGCCCTCTGTCAGCACTGTATAAATAATTAATTATTGTTAATAACCACCATCACCATCTTCTCTGTTTCTCTCCCCTGAATAATACAGCCAGCACTTTTCTGATAAACTTCAGGGAGCAGGTTTATTATTTGGTTTCTATGATAAATAGGAAGTGGCAAGCATGCCCAGGGGCACAGAAAATTTCCAATAATAGTGACTAGGTGGAGTGGCTTCTGAGCCACGTGAAATCAAGTCTATTTGAAACATTTTTCATTGATTTGAAAACTATAATTACGCTATTTTGACTTACAGGATTTATGAAGTGGCAAAAATTTAAGTTCTGATTTTTAAACAGTCAGCAAATATTTGTTGAGTTCTTCCTGCTTGTTAGGTACCTCAGGAAACCCACTTAAAAAGAATGTCCTCTTTTCCTTGCTATGCCTGCAACTAAGTTCATGCCAAGGAATGCACTCTCTTCTCCCTTTTATGACACTTTCCCAAAGTGTAGCTATGGTCATCATTCCATCTTTTTGTTTGATAAAAACAAAGATTCTAAGCATTGCTAAATACAAAAAAAAAATGCTAATTATATTGATGTATCTGTTTTTCCTTCTATTTTTTCCAATTATATTTAGAATTTATAATTATTTGGAGAAAAGGGAATTAAATACCAAGAGTTAATAAGATATCCATTCTCTATTTGCCACCTGATATGGTCTGGCAGTGTCCCCACCCAAATCTCATCTTGAATTATGATTTCCATAATCCCCATGTGTCATGAGAGGGACCCAGTGGAAGGTAACTGAATCATGGGAGCAGTTTCCCTCATGTTGTTATCATGATAGTGAGTGAACTCTCATGAGATCTGATAGTTTTATAAGCATCTGGCATTTCCTCTGCTGGCACTCATTCTCTCCCCTGCCAACCTGTGAAGAGGTGCCTTCCACCATGATTGTAAGTTTCCTGAGGCCTCCCCAGTCATGTGGAACTGTGAGTCAATTAAACCTCTTTTCTTTATAAATTGCCCAGTTTCAGGTATTTCTTCATAGCAGTGTGAGACGGACTCAAACAGTAAATTGGTACCACAGAGAGTGGGGTACTGCTATAAAGATACTTGAAAATGTGGGAGTGACTTCAGAACTGGGTAATAGGCAGAGACTGGAACAGTTTGGAGGGCTCAGAAGAAGACAGGAAAAATGTTGGAAAGTTTGGAACTTCCTGGAGACTTATTGAATGGCTTTGACCAAAATGCTGATAATGATATGGACAATGAAGTCCAGACTGAGGTGGTCTCAGATGAAAATGAGGAACTTCTTGGGAACTGGAGTAAAGGTCACTCTTGCTATGCTTTAGCAAAGAGATTGGCAGCTTTTTGCCCCTGCCCTAGGGAGCTGTGGAACTTTGAACTTGAGAGAGCTGATTTAGGATATCTAGTTGAATAAATTTCTAAGCAACAAAGCATTGAAGAGGTGACAGAGTATAAAAGTTGGGAAAATTTGCAACCTGATGATGCAGTAGTAAAGAAAAACCCGTTTCGTTTTCTGGGGAGAAATTCAACTCCTCTGCAGAAATTTTCATAAATAACGAGGAGATAAATGTTAATAACCAGGACAATAGGGAAAATGTCTTCAGAGTATGTCAGAGACCTTCCAGGCAGCCCTTCCCATAACAGATGCAGAGACCTAGAAGGGAAAAATGGTTCTGTGGGCAGGGCCCAGGGCCCTCCTGCTCTGTGCAGCCTAGGAAGTTTGTGCCCTGTGTCCCAGCCATTCCAGCCATGTCTAAATGGGGTCAAAGTACAGCTCAGGTTGTGGCTTCAGAGGGTGCAATCCCCAAGCCTTGGAAGCTTCCACGTGGTGTTGAGACTGGGGATGCCCAGAAGTCAAGAAATGAGGTTTGGGAACCTCTGCCTAGATTTCAGAGGATGTATGCAAATGCCTGGAGGTCTAGGCAGAAGTTTGCTGCAAGGGAGGAGCCCTCATGGAGAACTTCTGCTAAAGCAGCACAGAAGGGAAATGTGGGGTCAGAGCCCACACACAGAGTCACCACTGGGGCACTGCCTAGTGGATCTGTGAGAAGAGGGCCACCATCCTCCAGACTTCAGAATGGTAGACCAAGTAACAGCCTGCACTATGTGCCTGAAGAAGCTACAGACACTCAGTGACAGCCCGTGAAAGCCCCTGGGATGGGGGTACTATATTCTGCAAAGTCACAGGGACAGAGCATCCCGAGACCATGGGAGCCCACCTCTTGCATCAGCATGACCTGGATGTGAGACATGGAGTCCAAGGAGATCATTTTGGAACTTTAAGGTTTAATGACTGCCCTGTTGGATATTGGACTTGCATGGGGCTTGTAGCCCCTGTGTTTTGGCCAATTTCTCCCATTTGGAATGGGTGTATTGACCCAATTTCTGTACCCATATTTTATCTAGGAAGTAAGTAACTTGCTTTTGATTTTAAAGGCTCATAGGCAGAAGGAACTGGCCTTGTCTCAGATGAGACTTTGGACTTGGACTATTGAGTTAATGCTAAAGTGAGTTAAGACTTTGGGGGACTATTGGGAAGGCATGATTGTGTTTTGAAATGTGAGGACATGATATTTGGGAGGGAACAGGCATAGAACGATATGGCTTTGCTGTATCCCCACCCAAATCTCATCTTGAGTTGTAATTTCCATAATCCCCATGTGTGGTGTGAGGGACCCAGTGGGAGGTAATTCAATCATGGGGGCAGTATCCCTCATGCTGTTCTCATGATACTGAGTTCTCACGAGATCTGATGGTTTTATAAGTGTCTGGCATTTCCCCTGCTGAAACTCATTCTCTCTCCTGTTGCCCTGTGAACAGGTGCCTTCCACCACGATTGTATAAGTTTCCTGAAGCCTCCCCAGCCATGTGGAACTCTGAGTCAATTAAACCTCTTTTCTCTATAAATTACCCAGTCTTAGGTATTTTTCATAGCAGTGTGAGAACAGATTAAAATACCGATATGATTTGGCTCTGTGTCTGCACCCAAATCTCATCTTGAATTATAACTCCCTGAATTCCCACATGTCATTGCAGGAACTTGGTGGGAGGTGATTGAATTATGGGGGCGGGTCATTCCTATGCTGTTCTCATGATAGTAAATGAGTCTCACGAGATCTGATGGTTTTAAAAAAACAGGAGTTCTTTGCTTGCTGCCATCCACGTAAGATGTGACTTGCTCCTCTTTGCCTTCCACCATGATTGTGAGGCCTCCCCAGCCACGTGGAACTGTGAGTCCAATTAAACCACTTTCTTTTGTAAATTGCCCATTCTCGGGTATGTCTTTATCAGCAGTGTGAAAACAGACTAATACAAATATGAACTCATCTAAAGAAGCTGTGGAAATATTTCAATTGTGTATATTTGCATGTGTGTGTGTCTGTATAGTCAGTATCTAATGAAATGAAAAACACCTGAAAATAATAAAAATGAATAGAAAATTTACTGACTATTAAACTATGACAAAGCAGAAGAAGGTTCTTATCCACACACCTTAAATATCAAGAGGTGGTAAAAGGGATAGAGTCTGAGGATTCAGAAGAATCTCTTAGCCCCTCTTCTACCACCACCTTCTAGAAGCAGTACCAGTGAGTTGACAACATCCTGTAAATCCTTATGAATAGCTGACATTTTCAAAAAAATTGTCTGAGGATATTTTCTGTTTCCCCGTTTCAGATGAGGGAGAGCATAAACAGTTGGTGGGGAGGTGTAGATGAAGCATTCAGGGCTGAAGAGCTGAGGCTTAAGACTATATAAAGAATTGGAAAGATTTGAACTCCAAGGGTAACTTAGACATTTCAGCCATCTCAGAGAGGACAGGGCCAAGCTCCATCAGCAAAAGGTGCATGTGCCTTCAGAAGAGCCTTTCCCCACCATCGCTTCCCAGAACTATAGAACACAAGACTCCAATTATAGCCAGTGAGGCTATGAAAGAGAATTTAAACATCCTATGTCAGAAGAAATTAAAAGTTTAATAAAGGATCTCATATTAAGTATGATCAAGATGAAAACAACTAGTATGATAATGTGGAAATGAAACAAAGCAAACATAAAATCAATGTGCAGGAGAAGAGTGTAGAACTCTCTGAATAAAAGGCAACCTAAGAACATGTTTCTAAAAAGCCCCATGAGACTATAAAATATTTTAATGAAAACATGAATTTAATAAAATACAAGATCAAATAAGAATATGAATATAATACATCTTAAGATCAGAGACTAGATGATAAAACAACTACACAGGATGAAAAGGAAAATAGCAGAGTCAAAGAAACAAATTGAGACCCCCAAATAACACCAACACAGAACAATAAATTAGCAATAGCAAGGGGCAGAGGAGACATGAAAGAATAAAATTGCATACTGTGCTGGATGTTTTCCATTTGGCTGTAATTGCACTGTATCCCCAGTGGCCAACCAGAATAAGATAATACATCAAAGGTTTCTCATTCTGGGGCTTTTGGCTGTGTTTAGCTAAAGGGACGTACCTGCCAAAGACTGGAGCGGGGTAAGAGAATGAGGTCTGGGTAGTTTTCTCTTTGGCCAGCTCCTCACAGGATCAGAGGATGAGAGTGGGCTGGCTGCCAGCCTTCTCCAAACCATAGGTCCCCTCTACTGTGCATATTCGCTGTCTTTGTCCTCCTCTCCCTCTACCCCCATCGCCTTCTCTCTTTCTGTATTTCTCTTTGAGTTTCTGTAACCACTTCCTTGCTTCACCACTTCAGATCTGGGGAGGTAAGAACTCTTCTTCCCACACTTCCTGTCACTGCACATCCCTTGGGGTTTTCCTATGACCTTCCCACACTTTTATTTCTTGAACTCTCCCCAAATTACCACATTTGATTGTGCTGTTTCCTGACTGATAACACTGACAGAGAAGAAAGACGAGAAAAATAGAATAAATAAAAGACAATGATATTGTAACAACAGATATGATAGCAGTTAAAAATAAGATTATTAAGCAATTTGTGCCAGGTACTTTTTAAGGGCTTTACATATATCTTCATCTGACACAATCAACACAACAATAGGAATTATCATTTTTATTTCTCTAATAAAAAGATATTTTTAAAATTAGCTTTAAGAAGTTAAATTCCTCAGCGGTCACAGAAACAGGAAACGGAGAAGCTGGGGCTTGAAGCTGGCCAGCTTGGCTCTAGTGCCAGTACTCTTCATCGCTATATTCCATCATGTTCCTTTTTAGGTGTGGAGGGTGGAGACAAACCTATAAATGATAAGTGGTATTTCAGAATAACTCAGTGAATGAAACAGAAAAAGCATCAGTCAAAAGTGTAACAAAGGAGTGATCCCTAAAATTAACAGTTGACTCTATAGCTTAAAAAGGCACGTTTTGTTTCAGGAAACTGGATTCAGATCAATGGATGCCAAGAGTATTAGACCTTAAACGTAAGAATAATGTTTTTTTGTTTTTTGTTTTTTGCAGATTTTTTCTTTCTGCTAGAGGGCCTTTTAGGAAATAATATCTCCTGCAGTGAAGAAACTTTTATGTACATTTCAGATTCTTTCAGGTTGACTTCCAGTTTTTTCCCCTTCTGTTTAATTCAGAAAGTAAAATGGTTGCCTTTCATTACAAAGTAGCATTTATAATATGATCAAAGTATTCTAAAATTACTTATATATATCTTTCTGTGTATCTTCTACATATATATGAGTAAGAGAATTTCTGAATTTATGATTGTCCAATGTTAATGAAAGTTAAGTGCCAGTGGTGAATTTGTATACCTTACTTTTTTCTTTACAATGAAAATGAATAATTCTTACAAGAATAACACTATTATTCCTAACATGAAAGAATATATAATACATACATTTAAGAAACGCTTTTAGCTGCAAATAGCAAAATTTTCTCTTTGTAACACACACATTTAAGTCTTTGTCTCTGGCAGGATTAAAGGGATGTTCAAGGAATGGGGTGATTTTATGTACATAGACTTGCTAACTCAGAGCTATTAAAGCAAGTATCTTTATAATTCTAGAAAATCAGGCTGCCTTTCAATCTTTGAAACTAATCTATTAAACTTAATTTTTCTTTTAAGTCTAAGAATCTTGTAGGAGTTAAAGAGTTGTCATTATGGGATCAAATTCTCAACTATGATATACTCCATGTAGAATTATAAAGTATTGATCTACTTTTGTCCAGATTCCAGGTCATTCTTTAGTTTTAATAAAAGACAAAAGTCCTTGCTTTCTTTTTCTATATATTGATGTTTTCTTTTTAATTTTTGAAAAAGGCAAAATCCAAGATATGAACAAGATAGATTTTATTTCATTATTTTCCAATAGTGCATTTATTTAGTGGCCTTGTTAGGAATTATGCAATATGCAACTGATTTGCTACCTCTTACACAGAGAAGGATAATGGAAAAAATATTTTACTTCAATTGCTTAATATCAAAGCTGATCCCTGTGCTCACTGAAAAAAAAATGCAGAATGGAAGTTATCATTTTGTCCATTGACTCAATATTCTTATCTTTATGTTTATTCATTCACAAACTATATATACATATATATGATAAAGGGATTTATTAAAGATTAATATTTATAAAGTTGAACGAGTCAAGTCAATTCAGTATTCTTGTATCTTATTCAAAACTATTCAGATTGCACTTCAGCCAGAATATTCATTCAATTAATAGATGTTGATTGAGCCTTCATCCTAAGCAGGCATACTGGGGGGATAGCGTTGAACAAGAGAACACCCTTGCTACATGGCACTTACTTTGCAGCAGGATAGAAAGCCAAACTAACTACTTGTGCTGCTTGAGAAAACTGGAAACACAAATGAAATTAAAATTATTGATCTTGTATAAATGTAACCAAATATTACATGAAAGGGGAAATACGAGCAAGGCAGATTTAAAACCAAACCTAAATTATATTATGACACAGAATAAATATAGAATATAAAGTAGAAGAAATAAACAACAGCAGCAGTAATACCTTTATTTTGGATGATGTCCTGTGTTAGAATTTATTTTGTGAGCTATTTCTTTGAAAGGCTCAGTTACAGTTATCTTAAACATCATCATTGTAGGGACTTTTACAATAATTATTTCCTAAATCATTTTCAATCTTAGAAATTTGGGGTCTATCTTGCAACAACTGAAGATTTTTAACTTGTTGAACATTTAAATTTAAGCTTATGACTATCTGAAACTAAAAATGTATTACAGAAGGGAGGATCTCTACTAGCCAGATTTTTCTGTCTTTCATTCTACAAATAATGTCAAAGAAAATTTGTCAAACATGGAAATAGGCAAAAGAGATTCCTAGGTCCTTTCCGTGGACTGTAAGACATTATCAAGTGGATCTTTGGGGAAATTATCTGATTATCTAGGGGTATGCACCTCTGTCTTTCTATTGCCTGGAGTGATTTATAGCTCTATAGGAGTAAAATATTAAGTTGTAGGAAGCTGAGAATAATGCAAATTATTCTTGTTTAGGATTATTTATTCTCTGTAGAAAATATAATCCAAGCTTTATATTTTATTGTTCTATAAGATATTAAATTTTTTTACATTTATTAGCAAATGTATTTCAGCATTTCTAATTGTCTGTATACCTATATGTCTATTCTTCCAATTACCTTTAAACCCATTCCAACATCGGACTGATTTCCACACTAATTAATAAATTATATAAAATCTTTGTCACATACACATTTTATATTTGCATGAGTCTCATGGCTTACAATTTGAAATATTGTGCTTCAGAGGTAAAAATATTAACTTAAGTAATATCTGCATTTTTGAAGATGAAGGTTATTTCTTAAATTTCATTTTGTTTTGTTTGGTGTTTTGTTTTTAAGCACAAACAGAAAACAAAATATTTCAGAAAAGTTTGTTTGCATGCACTGAATGTAAAATTAGCCTCCTAGTTTAAAAGATTGATTTTTAAGTATATATGTTTAAATTTGTTTGAATCACTTTGTAACTCCTTAGAATTGCCATACAATTTTATAAGTACTTCCAGTCTATTATTTTATTTGTAGTCTCAACACCATCAGAGGCAAAAAGGGAGAATGTATTACATTCTATATTTTAAAAAAAGCACCAAGTTGTTAACTGGCTTGGATTCTCAAAATTAAACAGGGAGAAGTTTGTAATACTCTGAACAGATCTTTGGCTTTCTGTTATATGATCAGATGGTGCAGGTCTTTTTTTTTGCTATAATGAATGTTGAAATTATGGATGAAATATCATTCCCTGCCTTTTCTGGTTTTGCTGAATGAGTGCAAGTTACTTTGCTCAAGTTGGTGAGCAGATTCTTTTTCACTAAATAATGCAAGAGTTAACTAATGTCACAGAAATGAACAAGGAGCTTTTGTTTTACCATCATAGCTTATGCAGAATTTGGCTATTTTGTAATTTAAACCAATTTCAAAACAGCAGCTTAGTTTTAATATATTTCTCATTTTGTGAACTTGCAATCATTCTAGATGAAATTTAATTTTTAATCTTTTTAAATTAAAGAGTGAAGTAAAGACCAGGGTATTTCCAACAGTTTTGTGAAGAGGAGATTTCATTCCACAAAGCCGTGAAACCTTGGGGGAAAGGGGAAAGGCAAAGGTTAATAAATAGCTAAATCTAATAGTTTCTTCCTTCTGACAAGATGAGCAAACCTCAGAAAAAAGAAAATTTATCATTTCGTTAATGCAATAAATATATATTTTTTGAATGCCTTCTGTGTGTCAGCCACTGTGCTAGAGAGGCTGGTGGGGGGTGGTGGGGGGGCAGTACAATGTGGAATAAGATTGTCTCGTGAATGTATGGAAATTCTAGTAAAGGAAACAGAGAACAAATAGCAAATAAGGAAGAGGAGACAGTAGCTGAGAAGTGCCACCACTGGAATAGGTACCAGATGATATGGAAGCACAAGAGCAGAGAACTAACCCAAGTTCTAAAGGGCAAGAAAGATGGTGGCAAAGAAACCAAGGATTTGTATAGTAAATAACTTACATTATTTAACCTTAGTTTCCTCATCTTTAAAGTATCCATTTATGTACCTCCTCATGGATTTGGTGTGCAAAGAAAAAAATTTTGTGTATAGTGTTAAGCACATAAAAGAAATAATCCATATAACAAACTCCATGACAGAAGCTCACCTATGTAACAAACCTGAACTTGTACCCCAAACTTAAAAAGTTTTAAAAAGGAACAAAAATAGTCTATGGGTATAGACATAACTGAAAAAAGTATTAAATGTTAACCATCATCATTACTCTTATTATAACTAATAATAAAATGGAATTGGAAGGATGAGTAACATTATCCCTTAGAAGAGGAAAGAGGGACAAGAAGAAATTTCATATTCAAAGGCTTAGAATGAGAGCAAGCTTAATGAAATTCTACCACATGACTGGATCTAGAGTGATTGAAAGAGACGACAGAGGTAAGCTGGAAGATCAGAAGGAATACAAATCATATAGGGCCTTACAAAACACCTCAGGAATTTGGAATTTATCCTAAAATCCATGAGAGGTATTAAAAGATTTTTTTTTTCAAGTGGGCTGTGATATTTTCAGGTTTTCATCTTGCAAGAATCTATTTGAGTACAGTTTGGAGAATGTGTTGAAATGGGGCAAATTTGAAGGATATGGGTAGACAATTACAGAAACATATATGGAAAATGACCCTATCTTGAACTGATCTAGAGACACTGAAAATGGAAAGAAGTGGATAGATTTGCAAGTTATTTAGCAGATGGAATCAACTTTTTGAGATTAGAAGTAAAAGACGAGATAGGAAGGATTGAAAGAAGAACCCAGTGTCTACTTTAGGTAAATGAAATGTGTGGCTAGTGGTAAATCTTCACTGACTTGGGGATGCAGGAGGAGGAAGACAAAGAAGGAATGGAGGAGGAAGGAGAGGTTTTATGGGATTTGATACATTCAGATTTGGCCATGTTAGGTTCTGAGACAGACGATGAAGTGAAAGGTCTTCACAGGTTGCTGGATCCATGATCTGGAGCTTAGAAAAGATATCAAAGATGGAAACAGAGAGTTGATAGTTGTTGCAGCATAGATATATTCCTGAAATTATATATACACATACCCTTGGAAAGACATCTTATTTGCAGAATCAAACTCAAACAAAAATTCCAATTTGTATTTGTATCTATCTCAAAAACAATAGTCCCAAAGCAAGTCCTCAGCAACTCCTGTTACGAGTTAGTGGGTGCAGCGCACCAGCATGGCACATGTATACATATGTAACTAACCTGCACAATGTGCACATGTACCCTAAAACTTAAAGTATAATAAAAAAAAAAAAGATCTTTTGACTTTCACTGCTGTCTAGAAAATCTTGAGTCACGTATTCTCACATTTTTCAAAGCCTGCCCTTTCATGGCGTTACCCACACTGTCTCATTCCCTCTGTCCTTACTGCATGCCATGTTTTGAACTTGTCACAGCCCCCCAACTTCATGGAAAGCAGTTCTTCCTTTTTGACGGCTTTTTCATGAACATCATGGACATGAACCAGGAACAGTTTTGAAATCTACTCACATAAACCAATCTACTGGCAAAAGACCTATTTAGTACAATGAATATACTTAAGCAGTAAGCTTATTATTCTGTTTCTTAATGTGTAAAGCCAGGCTAAAAATGAAACCCAAAAAAACAAATACAATTAGCCCTTACATGTGATTATTTGGGTTTGGGTTTGTTTGTTTGTTTGTTTTTTGATGCAGTCTCTCTCTGTCACCCAGGCTGGAGTGCAGTGGCATGATCTCGGCTCTCCACAACCTTCGCCTCCCTGGTTCAAGTGATTCTCCTGCCTCAGCGTCTTGAGGAGCTGGGAGTACAGGCACATGCCACCACGCCAAGCTAATTCTTGTATTTTTAGTAGAGACAGGGTTTTGCCATGACTACAGGCACATGCCACCACGCCTGGCTAAATTTTGTATTTTTAGTAGAGATGGAGTTTTGCCATGTTGGCCAGGCTGGTCTTGATCTCCTGACCTTGTGATCCACCCGCCTCGGCCTCCCGAAGTGCTGGGATAACAGGCATGAACCACTGCACCTGGCCTTGGGGGATGTTTTATGGAGAGGAATAACATATTTTCTTTCGAGCCTCAGAAGGAGATCAAAAGGTAATAACAGTAATACCATCTTCCTGAATTCCAAGTATTAGGGAGTTGTACCAAACAGAAAGCTGTTTCAGGTTCTGGGACACAGAACACTTTCATGCTTGTGAGTAACAAGCATGTCTCTATAGCCGTACTCCAAGTTCTGGATCTGGGTTTATTATGTAATTATGCAAAAATAAACCAAAAATTGAAGTACATAAATACATCTATCTCCATCTATTTTTATTTTGTGGAGAAAACATTGTAATTTTTTCCACCTGTTTTTTTCCCCCTGAAACGTTATAAGAAAGGCAAGTGGTAGCTGCAGGTATTGAGGGCCTGCCTCAGCCTCCCGAGTAGCTGCGACTACAGGCACGTGCCACCATGCCTGGCTAGTTTTTGTATTTTTAGTAGAGATGGGAGTTTTACCATGCAGGCCAGGCTGGTCTCGAACTCCTGACCCCAGGAGATCTGCCCATCTGAGCCTGCCAAAGTGCTGGGATTGTAGGTGTGAGCCACCGTGCCCAGCCTAAATACTGAAATTTACTTGTAGCTTATACCATCCATTGGATCACTTAAATCCTCTTTCAACACCACCAAGACTGTGTCAGGACCTTCTGTGTGTGTGTATATTTTGGATTTTGGATTAAAGAAACTTCAAATGCACCCTTCCACCTACTATTTAGGAGTTAATTTCTATGGCAGTCAGTTTGCCACTTGGATTGAGGGATTTGAGAGTCTTCACTTGTGGTTGCTTTTATCTGTGTCATGTGGGGAGGAGCAACAATGAAGAATGTTGCGTATGTCTTACGCTATTGTCATCTGTCCAACCTATTTTATGTAAATTTCCCTTAATGACATGTTATAGATATGGTCTGCAATATTGGAATTTCCACTGTGAAGTTAATGTGTGGAGATAAATTTTGGCATGACCACAACCTGGTCTTTACATACCTGGAGTCCACTCATTGTTACAGACCATAACAGCCCCAACATAAAAAATGCTGAAGGAAAAGCATGGATGAAGTTCAAAACTCTGGGTACAAAGTTCTGGATGTATTTATAATTTTTATCTCCTTATGTTGTGGTCATTCAGCAGCATTTAATTATCTGAGTATATTTGAGTCAGTGTGTGGAGTTTCATTCATTCATTCTCATTACTATATTCACTTTTGTTGAATACAGTTACTCTTGTGTAAGGTGTTTAGTTGCTGCAAGTAAAACACGTGTTCCATTGCCCTTCCAAAGGGAAACCTATAATGTCTTTTATTCTCTCTTCTACTTAATCAACAAAATGCATTTGTTTTAAGCCGTGATAATTTTTGACCTTGAACAATTCATAAACCGCTCCAAAATAAGTGGTTTGCAAGCAAAAGAAGGGATTAAGCTTTTCATGAAATAATTCCATTATCAAATAAGAAACTTCAGTTTTAATTTTTAGAAATTTTACCAACTCAAATAGTGTCTCAAAATCTCTCATACTGATGTTTATTGGTGATATAAGTTGGCTGTTGATATAGACACAATTACCAGGAAATAGACACCCAAATATCCATCTTTACTGCTTCATGCACCTTACTTCCATTCACTAAATGGTGGATACCAGTCAATTCATTAGGCCAATTTGAATAGGTATGAAAAATCTCCAAGGAAAAAAAATAATCACCAAGAAGGTAGCACTGTATTGGGGGGTCTTCATTTCTCCAAACATTTTGTTGAGAGAAAGCAGGAGAAGGTATTTGCAAAAGAGGGGAGAATAATGAAATCATTCCCTGCTTCCTTCCTTAGCACATATGGTACTAAATGAAGTATTGGATATCACTGGTGTTCCTTTCTTGTGGTTGAGACCAGCTTACATACTGAGAATCCTAAAAGGCATAGAATATGTTCCTGGAAATGTCAAGCTCTTCTTGAGTTGGGGAACACATTAGATTCTCAGTTTTCTGACACCCATAAAGCAGAAGAAAAGACAAAAATCCCATAATGCACAATGACTTTGACATAAATAACCCAGTTATTCAAGAACAGCACAATGTATTAAGAAGAAAGATACAGTTCTTCCCATGGGACAAAGACTATAACTTCATACTAAATGACAACTTTAGGAGTATCTTAGAGTAAACAAAATAAGGACCTACATAGAGCCTTTCTTTTCAGGTCCTATGATACGACATGTTTCAAAGCGGAGTTTTGTAAAAGCATTTTGCTGTCTGGGAGGAGGGGGCAGAAGATGGGAGGGGTGGCGTCTCTGACACTCAGATTTCTCAAGGATGCCTACTGGTTTGTGGGTCACTCAGGTCCATGGATCTTACTTCTCTTAACTGAGTTTCTAAAAAGAACTAGACTGGAGTAGCTTTGATATCATATCCTTTAATTAACAAATGTATTGAGTATAGCTCCTTGGTGTTGCTGGCCAGGGAAAAACCTTAAACTTACATAATCAGCATGAACCTTATCAGAAAGCTGAATCACTTCTGCTTGGGCATAAACTGAGAGTTATTTTTTTCCACAGCACTACAGTATTCCTCAAGAGATCGTTGTGGATGTTTTCTAATAAGACATTTTTAAAGGTGTGGTCAGAGTCTCGAGTTTTTACTGGTAGAGATTGACTGTATTTTATTATATATGTAATTTGATGGACATCTAAATTATGACTTTCTGTTTTGGTAAAACATTCATAGCATATCTAGTGCTGAACCATGTAATTTACCCTCTAGTCCCCAAGATAATCAGGTCATAATGTATAGATTTTAGCTTCAGTTACTAAATGTGATTTATTTTAATACTTGGTAGTCATAGAGCAAATAGTTAAAGATAAAAATCTCTACAGTGCCTGAAAAAAATTTTCTGAAAGTGTATCTGTAACTCTTTTAATTTTTTTTGTTATTTTATTGCAGAAATCATGTATGTTTCTGGTAGATAGAGAGTATGAGTAAAATTTAAAGACATATATTCTTATCAACCAGAGAAAACCAAGTAATATTTCTCTCTGTTTTTTCTAGGCATTTTATAAATACATACAATTTATACTTCACAGCCCATTTTTGTTCACAGAGTCAAAAGTTGATGAAAACAGAACAAAACGTGCCAACTAGCTTTTTTTGTTTGTTACGGATAGAACATTTTAATAGAAAAAATTGTGTATTTTTAACTGGTCAGATCCCAATGTAGAACACTAATTTGAGAAGCCTAACTTTTCAATTTTCCAAGGACGAAAGAGCACACATTTTATATTAAATATCCAGTAATCTAATGAGCCTATAGCTAAGAGACAGGAAAGGATTCCATTTTAAAAAGGTAAATAGACTATAGACTTCAATGTTGGGAACATCCATACAGAGTGGTCCTTGAATAATTTTGAGGTAGAAAATATCTTTCATATGTAGACAAACTGCTATATTTTGTCTAATTGTCTCTGAATAATGATTGAATGTTATCATGCAGGGGATTTAAAATTCTGGCTTAAATAAGGCTTTCAGTATTTAAATGAATAGTTAAAATGTACATAAAAAGTATATTAAGGACAGTCACAAATTCTCTTGTTTCACCCATGTTATTTCAAGGTTGAATCTGAGCTGAGTATATTGCTTGCCAATAGGATAGAATGTGGGAGAAAATGTAAGATAAGTAGCATTCTGAGACATCTAAAACTATAAAATGCCTTGCAGCTTTTACTTTGGTCTTTTGGAACACTTATTTTGGGGGAAGCAAACTCCATGTAAGTAGTGCAAGCCCAGGACTTCATGCTGTGAGGAAGCCCAAGGTAGCTACAGGAAGAGAAGCAGATGCCTGAAGCTTCTGGCTGTTCATCTATTCAAGCCCAGGTACCAGATTTGAATGAAGAAGCTGTTAGAGGACTTCATCCTTAGCTGCTCTGTGGCTGAAACTCTACGAAGGACCCCAAGCTGAACATACCATCTGCAGAACCATGGGTGATGAAAAAGTAAGCTACTGAGTTTTGGAGTAGTTTATGATACTATAGTAAGTAGGTAACTGGAACACCCAGGTTGTAACTGAAAAGTGCCAGCCCACAGTCAACTTACTTTTATAGCAGGAACATTAAAGAGCCTTGAAGTATACACTTTTGGTGAAATAGAACATTTCTTGAGAGGGATCAGGAGACCCAGGATTTAGTCCTAGTTCTGCAACTGCAAAGTATGTACAGTTGGGCAATCAGTTAAGCTCTTTCAGTTTTGGTTTCATCATCTGTAAAATGAATGATTGGGACAAATGAATTTTAAAGTGGAGTTCTAAAATGCTTGAGTTAATAACTTGGAATCAATAACGGGTAGTCCCTGGTTGCCTGTATTTTTTAATTCCCTTAGGCTCTTAAGTGCCATCATAACCAAGCAGGGAGGAAATAAGAAAATTATGAGCCCCACTGATGGTAACTTGACTGTTTCATATATTCCCTCTGAGAAATTTTTGGCTATGCCAGGAATATAGCAGTCATGTAGTGGGAAGGTTTTGCTGAATCATAATACCTTAGAATTAGAAAACTGGCTTCATGCAGGGTGAGCAAGCCTATGTTTCAAATTTATTTCCAGAAGGAAGCTGTGATTACAGTCTTTGCTATAAAGGAATCAGATACCAAATGCCTTCTTGTCTTAGAATTCATGCTACTTAGATGACTTTCTTTTTTTTCTTTTTCTTTCTTTTTTTTTTTTTTTTGAGATGGAGTCTCACTCTGTTGTGCAGGCTGGAGTGCAGTGGTGTGATGTCGGCTCACTGTACCCTCTGCTTCCTGGTTCAGGCAATTCTCCTGCATCAGTCTCTCAAGTAGCTGGGACTACAGGTGTGTGCCACCATATCTGGCTAATTTTTTATTTTTTAGTAAAGATGGGGTTTCACCATGTTGGCCAGGCTGGTCTCGAACTCCTGACCTCAGGTGATCCACCCGCCTTGGCCTCCGAAAGTGCTGGGATTACAGCATGAACCACTGTGCCCGGCCTTGGGGAAGTTTTATGGAGAGGAATAACATTTTCTTTTGAGCGTCAGACGGAGATTCGAATGGCAATAATAGTAATATCATCTTCCTGAATTCCAAGTATTAGGGAGTTGTACTGTACAGAAAGCTGTTTCAGGTTCTGGGCCACAGTACACTATTTCATGCTTGTGAGTAACAGTCATGTCTCTATAGCCATAATCTAAGTTCTGGATCTGGTTTATTATGTAATTATGCAAAAATGAACCAAAAATTGAAGTACATAAATACGTATATCTCCATCTATTGTTAATTTGTGGAGAAAACATTCTGATTTTTCCACCTGTTTTTTTCCCCCTGAAACAATATAAGAAAGGCAAGTGGTAGCTGCAGGTATTGAGGACCTGCCTCAGCCTCCTGAGTAGCTGGGACTACAGGCATGTAACATCATGCCTGGCTAATTTTTGTATTTTAGTAGAGATGGGAGTTTGACCATGTAGGCCAGGCTGGTCTCGAACTCCTGACCCCAGGGGATCTGCCCACCTGAGCCTCCCGAAGTGCTGGAGTTGCAGACGTGAGCCACTGTGCCCAGCCTAAATACTGAAATTTATTTGTAGCTTATACCATCCATTGGATCATTTAGATCCTCTTTCAACACCACCGAGCCTATGTCAGGACATTTTGTATGTGTATGTATTTTGGATTTGAGACTAAAGAAACTTCAAATGCACTCTTCCACCCACTATTTAGGAATTAATTTCTATGGCAGTCAGTTTGCCACTTGGATTGAGGGATTTGAGAGTCTTCACTTGTGGTTGCTTTTATCTGTGTCATGTGGGGAGGAGCAACAGTGAAGAATGTTGCTTATGTCTTATGCTATTGTCATCTGTCTAACCTATTTTATGTAAATTTCCCTTAATGACAAGTTATAGATATGGTCTGCAATATTGGAATTTCCACTGTGAAGTTAATGTGTGGAGATAAATTTTGGCATGACCACAACCTGGTCTTTACATACCTGGGGTCCACTCATTGTTACAGACCATAACAGCCCCAACATCAAAGATGCTGAAGGAAAAGCATGGATGAAGTTCAAAACTCTGGGTACAAAGTTCTGGATGTATTTATAATTTTTATCTCCTTATGTTGTGGTCATTCAGCAGCATTTAAGTATCTGAGTATATTTGAGTCAGTGTGTGGAGTTTCATTCATTCATTCTCATTACTATATTCACCTTTTGTTAAATACGGCTACTCTTGTTTAAAGTGTTTAGTTGCTGTAAGTAAAACACGTGTTCCATTGCCCTTCCAAAGGGAAATCTTTAATGTCTTTTATTCTCTCTTCTACTTAATCAACAAAATGCATTTGTTTTAAGCCGTGATAATTTTTGACCTTGAACAATTCATAAACCGCTCCAAAATAAGTGGCTTGTAAGCAAAAGAAGGGATTAAGCTTTTCATGAAATAATTCCATTCTCAAATAAGAAACTTCAGTTTTAATTTTTAGAAATTTTACCAACTCAAATAGTGTCTCAAAATCTCTCATACTGATGTTTATTGGTGATATAAGTTGACTGTTGATATAGACACAATTACCAGGAAATAGATACCCAAATATCCATCTTTACTGCTTCATACACCTTACTTCCATTCAGTAAATGGTGGATACCAGTCAATTCATTAGGTCAATTTGAATAGGTATGAAAAATCTCCAAGGAAGAAAAATAATCACCAAGAAGTGAGCACTGTATTGGGGGTCTTCATTTCACCAAACATTTTGTTGAGAGAAAGCAGGAGAAGGTATTTGCAAAAGAGGGGAGAATAATGAAATCATTCCCTGCTTCCTTCCTTAGCACATATGGTACTAAATGAAGTATTGGATATCACTGGTGTTCCTTTCTTGTGGTTGAGACCAGCTTACATACTGAGAATCCTGAAAGGCATAGATTAAGTTCCTGGAAATGTCAAGCTCTTCTTGAGTTGGGGCACACATTAGATTCTCAGTTTTCTAACACCCATAAAACAGAAGAAAAGACAAAAATCCTATAATGCACAATGACTCTGACATAAATAACCCAGTTATTCAAGAACAGCACAATATATTAAGAAGAAAGATACAGTTCTTCCCATGGGACAAAAACTATAACTTCATGCTAAATGACAACTTTAGGAGTATCTTAAAGTAAACAAAATAAGGACCTACATAGAGCATTTCTTATCAGGTCCTATGCTATGACATTATTCAAAGCAGAGTTTTGTAAAAGCATTTTGCTGTCTGGGAGGAGGGGGCAGAAGATGGGAGGGGTGGCGTCTCTGACACTCAGATTTCTCAAGGATGCTTACTGGTTTATGGGTCACTCAGGTCCATGGATCTTACTTCTCTTAACTGAGTTTCTAAAAAGAACTAGGCTGGAGTAGCTTTGATATCATATCCTTTAATTAACAAATGTATTGAGTATAGCTGCTTGGTGTTGCTGGCCAAGGAAAAACCATAAACTTACATAATCGGGATTTTCCTCCTATGGCATAAACTTTACCAGAAAGCTGAATCACTTCTGCTTGGGCATAAACTGAGAGTTAATTTTTCCACAGCACTACAGTATTCCTCAAGAGATCATTGTGGATGTTTTCTAATAAGACGTTTTTAAAGGCGTGATCAGAGCCTTGAGTTTTACTGCTAGAGATTGACTGTATTTTATTATATACATAATTCGATGGACATCTAAACTATGACTTTCTGTTTTGGAAAACATTCATAGCTTATCTAGTGCTGAACCACGTAATTTACCCTCTAGTCTCAAGATAAACAGGTTATAATGTACAGATTTTAGCTTCCGCTACTAAATATGATTTAATACTTGGTAATCATACAGCAGATAGTTAAAGATAAAAGTCTCTACAGTACCTCAAAAAAATTTTCTGAAAATGTATCTATAACTCTTCTTTAACATTTTATTATTATTTTATTACAGAGATCATTTATGTTTCTGACAAAGAGTATGAGTAATAATTAAAGACACATATTCTTATCAACCAGAGAAAACCAAACAATATTTCTCTCTGTTTTTTCTAGGCATTTTATAAATACATACAATTTATACTTCACAGCCCATTTTTGTTCACAGAGTCAAAGGCTGATGAAAAGAAAATAAAATGTGCCAACTAGCTTTTTTTGTTTGTTACAGATAGAACATTTTAATAGAAGAAATTCTGTGTTTTTAACTTGTCAGATCTCAATGTAGAACACTAATTGGAGAAGCCTAACTTTTCAATTTTCCAAGGACGAAAGAGCACACATTTTATATTAAATGTCTAGTGATCTAATGAGCCTATAGCTATGAGACAGGAAAGGATTCCATTTTAAAAAGGTAAATAGACTATAGACTTCAATGTTGGGAACATCCATACAGAGTGGTCCTTGAATAATTTTGAGGTAGAAAGTATCTTTCATATACAGACAAATTGCTATATTTTGTCTAATTGTCTCTGAATAATGATTGAATGTTATCATGCAGGGGATTTAAAATTCTGGCTTAAATAAGGCTTTCAGTATTTAAATAAATTGTTAAAATATACATAAAAAGTAAATTAAAGATGGTCACAAATTCTCTTATTTTACCCATGTTATTTCAAGGTTGAATCTGAGCTGAGTATATTTCTTGCCAATAGGATAGAATGTGAGAGAAAATGTAAGATAAGTAGCATTCTGAGCCATCTAAGACTATAAAGTGCCTTCCAGCTTTTACTTTGGTCTTTTGGAACACTTATTTTAGGGGAAGCAAACTCCATGTAAGTAGCGCAAGCCCAAAACTCCATGCTGTGAGGAAGCCCAAGGTAGCTACAGGAAGAGAAGCCGATGCCTGAAGCTTCTGGCTGTTCATCTATTCAAGCCCAGGTACCAGATTTGAATGAAGAAGCTGTTAGAGGACTTCATCCTTAGCTGCTCTGTGGCTGAAACTCTGTGAGGGAGACCAGGCTGATCATACAATCTGCAGAACCATGGGTGATAAAAAAGTAAGCTACTGAGTTTTGGAGTAGTTTATGATACAACAGTAAGTAGGTAACTGGAACACCAAGGCTGTAACTAAAAAGAGCCAACCCATAGTCAACTTACCAGTTTTATAGCAGGAACATTAAAAAGCCTTGAAATATACACTTCTGGTGAAATAGAACATTTCTTGAGATGGATCAGGAGACCCAGGATTTAGTCCTAGTTCTGCAACTGCGAAGTATGTACAGTTGGGCAATCAGTTAACCTCTTTCAGTTTTGGTTTCATCATCTATAAAATGAATGATTGGGACAAAATGAATTTTAAAGTATTGTGGAGTTCTAAAATGCTTGAGTTAATAACTTGGAATCAATAACAGGTAGTCCCTGGTTGCCTGTATTTTTTAATTCCTTTAGGCTCTTAAGTGCCATCATAACCAAGCAGGGAGGAAATAAAAAATTATGAGCCCCGCTGATGGTAACTTGACTGTTTCACATATTCCCTCTGAGAAATTTTTGGCTATGCCAGGAATATAGCAATCATGTAGTGGGAGGGTTTTGCTGAATCATAATACCTTAGAATTAGAAAACTGGCTTCATGCAGGATGAGCAAGCCTGTGTTTCAAATTTATTTCCAGAAGGAAGCTGTGATTAGAGTCTTTGCTATAAAGGAATCAGATACCAAATGCCTTCTTGTCTTAGAATTCATGCTACTTAGAGGACTTTCTTTCTTTCTTTTTTTTTCTTTTTTTTTGAGATGGAGTCTCACTCTCTCGCCCTGGCTGGAGTGTGGTAATGATCTCGGCTCACTGTAAACTCCGGCTCCCGGATCAGGCAATTCTTCTCCCTCAGCCTCCTGACTAGCTGGGACTACAGGTGTGTGCCACCACACCTGGCTAATTTCTTATTTTTAGTAAAGATGGGGTTTCACCATGTTGGCCAGACTGGTCTCGAACTCCTGACCTCAGGTGATCCACCTGCCTTGGCCTACCAAAGTGCTGTGATTACAGGCATGAACCACCGTTCCCGGCCTTGGGGGATGTTTTATGGAGAGGAATAACATGTTTTCTTTTAAGCCTCAGATGGAGAATCAAATGGCAATAACAGTAATACCATCTTCCTGAATTCCAAGTATTAGGGAGTTGTACTGTACAGAAAGCTGTTTCAGGTTCTGGGCCACAGAACAGTATTTCATGCTTGTGAGTAACAGACATGTCTCTATAGCCATAATCCAAGTTCTGGATCTGGGTTTATTATGTAATTATGCAAAAATAAACCAAAAATTGAAGTACATAAATTCATATATCTCCATCTATTGTTAATTTGTGGAGGAAACATTCTGATTTTTCCATCTGTTTTTTTCCCCTGAAACAATATAAGAAAGGCAAGTGGTAGCTGCAGGTATTGAGGACCTGCCTCAGCCTCCCGAGTAGCTGGGACTACAGGCACATGCCACCATGCCTGGCTAGTTTTTGTATTTTTAGTAGAGACGGGAGTTTTACTATGTAGGCCAGACTGGTCTTGAACTCCTGACCCCAGGTGATCTGCCCACCTGAGCCTCCCAAAGTGCTGGGATTGCGGGCATGAGCCACTGTGCCCAGCCTAAATACTGAAATTTATTAGTAGCTTATACCATCCATTGGATCATTTAAATCCTCTTTCAACACCAAAAAGACTGTGTCAGGGCCTTTTGTGTGTGTGTCTATTTTGGATTTTAGATTAAAGAAACTTCAAATGCACCGTTCCACCTACTATTTAGGAGTTAATTTCTATGGCAGTCAGTTTGCCACTGGATTGAGGGATTTGAGAGTCTTCACTTGTGGTTGCTTTTATCTGTGTCATATGGGGAGGAGCAACAGTGAAGAATGTTGCTTATGTCTTACGCTATTGTCATCTGTCCAACCTATTTTATGTAAATTTCCCTTAATGACATGTTATAGATATGGTCTGCAATATTGGAATTTCCACTGTGAAGTTAATGTGTGGAGATAAATTTTGGCATGACCACAACCTGGTCTTTATATACCTGGAGTCCACTCATTGTTACAGACCATAACAGCCCCAATATCAAAGATGCTGAAGGAAAAGCATGGATGAAGTTCAAAACTCTGGGTACAAAGTTCTGGACATATTTATAATTTTTATCTCCTTATGTTGTGGTCATTCAGTAGCATTTAATTATCTGAGTATATTTGAGTCAGTGTGTGGAGTTTCATTCATTCATTCTCATTACTATATTCACTTTTGTTGAATACAGTTACTCTTGTATAAGGTGTTTAGTTGCTGTAAGTAAAACACATGTTCCATTGCCCTTCCAAAGGGAAACCTATAATGTCTTTTATTCTCTCTTCTACTTAACCAACAAAATGCATTTGTTTTAAGCCATGATAATTTTAGACCTTGAGCAATTCATAAACCACTCCAAAATAAGTGGTTTGTAAGCAAAAGAAGGGATTAACCTTTTCATGAAATAATCCCATTATCAAATAAGAAACTTCAGTTTTAATTTTTAGAAATTTTACCAACTCAAATAGTGTCTCAAAATCTCTCATACTGATGTTTATTGGTGATATAAGTTGATTGTTGATATAGACACAATTACCAGGAAATAGACACCCAAATATCCATTTTTACTGCTTCATACACCTAACTTCCATTCACTAAGTGGTGCATACCAGTCAGTTCATTAGGCCAATTTGAATAGGTATGAAAAATCTCCAAGGAAGAGAAATAGTCTCCAAGGAAGAAAAATAATCACCTAGAAGGGAGCACTGTATTGGGGGTCCTCATTTCTCCTAAACACTTTGTTGAGAGAAAGAAGAAGGCATTGTGCAAAACGGGAGAATAATTAAATCATTCCCTGCTTCTTTCCTTAGCACATATGGTACTAAATGAAGTAGTGGATATCACTGGTGTTCCTTTCTTGTGGTTGAGACCAGCTTACATACTGAGAATCCTGAAAGGTGTAGAACAAAATCCTGGAAATGTAAAGCTCTTCTTGAGTTGAGGCATGCATTAGATTCTCAGTTTTCTAACACCCATAAAGCAGAAGAAAAGACAAAAATCCCATAATGCACAATGACTTTGACATAAATAACCCAGTTATTCAAGAACAGCACAATGTGTTAAGAAGAAAGATACAGTTCTTCCCATGGGACAAAGACTATAACTTCATACTAAATGACAACTTTAGTAGTATCTTAGACAAAATAAGGACCTATATAGAGCATTTCTTATCAGGTCCTATAATATGACATCATTCATAACAGAGTTTTGTAAAAACATTTTGCTGTCTGGGAGGAGGGGGCAGAAGATGGGAGGGGTGGCGTCTCTGACACTCAGATTTCTCAAGGATGTTTACTGGTTTATGGGTCACTCAGGTCCATGGATCTTACTTCTCTTAACTGAGTTTCTGAAAAGAACTAGGCTGGAGTAGCTTTGATATCATATCCTTTAATTAACAAATGTATTGAGTATAGCTGCTTGGTGTTGCTGGCCAAGGAAAAACCATAAACTTACATAATCAGGATTGTCCTCCTATGGCATAAACGTTATCAGAAAGCTGCATCACTTCTGCTTGGGCATAAACTGAGAGTTAATTTTTCCACAGCACTACAGTATTCCTCAAGAGATCATTGTGGATGTTTTCTAATAATACATTTTTAAAGGCGTGGTCAGAGTCTCCAGGTTTTACTGCTAGAGATTGGCCATATTTTATTATATATGTAATTCGATGGACATCTAAATTATGACTTTCTGTTTTGGTAAAACATTCATAGCTTATCTAGTGCTGAACCATGTAATTTACCCTCTAGTCTCCATGATAATCAGGTTATAATGTATAGATTTTAGCTTCAGTTACTAAATGTGATTTATTTTAATACTTGGTAGTCATAGAGCAAATAGTTCAAGATAAAAGTCTCTACAGTGCCTGAAAGAAATTTTCTGAAAATGTATCTATAACTCTTCTTTAACATTTTATTATTATTTTATTACAGAGATCATTTATGTTTCTGGAAGTGAGTATGAGTAATAATTGAAGACACAGATTCTCATCAACCAGAGAAAACCAAATAATATTTCTCTGTTTTTCCTAGGCATTTTATAAATACATACAATTTATACTTCACAGCCCATTTTTGTTTGCAGAGCCAAAAGATGATGAAAAGAGAACAAAACGTGCCAACTAGCTTTTTTTGTTTGTTACAGATAGGACATTTTAATAGAAGAAACTGTGTATTTTTAACTTGTCAGATCCCAGTGTAGAACACTAATTGGAGAAGCCTAATTTTTCAATTTTTCAAGGAGGAAACAGCATATATTTTATATTTAATGTCTAGTAATGAACCGATAGCTATGAGACAGGAAAGGATTCCATTTTTAAAAGTTAAATGGACTATAGACTTCAAGGTTGGGAACATCCATACAGAATGTGGTCCTTGAATAATTTTGGGGTAGAAAATATCTTTCATATATAGACAAACTGCTATATTTTGTCTAATTGTCTCTGAATAATGATTGAATGTTATCATGCAGGGGATTTAGAATTCTGGCTAAAATAAGGCCTTCAGTATTTAAATAAATTGTTAAAATATTCATAAAAAGTAAATTAAAGATGGTCACAAATTCTCTTGTTATTTCACCCATGTTATTTAAAGGTTGAATCTGAGCTGAGTATATTGCTTGCCAATAGGATAGAATGTGAGAGAAAATGTAAGATAAGTAGCATTCTGAGACATCTAAAACTATAAAATGCCTTGCAGCTTTTACTTTGGTCTTTTGGAACACTTATTTTGGGGGAAGCAAACTCCATGTAAGTAGTGCAAGCCCAAGACTTCATGCTGTGAGGAAGCCCCCTTGGGCTACAGGAAGAGAAGCAGATGCCTGAAGCTTCTGGCTGTTCATCTATTCAAGCCCAGGTACCAGATTTGAATGAAGAAGTTGTCAGAGGACTTTATCCTCAGCTGCTCTGTGGCTGAAACTCTATGAAGGACCCCAAGCTGAACATACCATCTGCAGAACCATGGGTGATGAAAAAGTAAGCTACTGAGTTTTGGAGTAGTTTATGATACTATAGTAAGTAGGTAACTGGAACACCCAAGTTGTAACTAAAAAGAGCCAGCCCATAGTCAACTTACCAGTTTTATAGCAGGAACATTAAAGAGCCTTGAAATATACACTTTTGGTGAAACAGAACATTTCTTGAGAGGGATCGGGAAACCCAGGATTTAGTCCTAGTTCTGTAACTGCAAAGTATGTACAGTTGGGCAATCAGTTAACCTCTTTCAGTTTTGGTTTCATCATCTATAAAATGAATGATTGGGACAAAATGAATTTTAAAGTATTGTGGAGTTCTAAAATGCTTGAGTTAATAACTTGGAATCAATAACAGGTAGTCTCTGGTTGCCTGTATTTTTTAATTCCCTTAGGCTCTTAAGTGCCATCATAACCAAGCAGGCAGGAAATAAGAAAATTATGAGCCCCATTGATGGCAACTTGACTGTTTCACGTATTCCCTCTGAGAAATTTTTGGCTATGCCAGGAATATAGCAGTCATGTAGTGGGAAGGTTTTGCTGAGTCATAATACCTTAGAATTAGAAAACTGGCTTCATGCAGGATGAGCACGCCTATGTTTCAAATTTATTTCCAGAAGGAAGCTGTGATTAGAGTCTTTGCTATAAAGGAATCAGATACCAAATGCCTTTTTGTTTTAGAATTCATGCTAGTTAGATGACTTTCTTTCTTTCTTTTTTTTTTTTTTTTTTTTTTGAGATGGAGTCTCACTCTGTCACCCAGGCTGGAGCGCAGTGGTGTGATCTCGGCTCACTGCAACCTCTGCCTCCCGGTTCAGTCAGTTCTCCTGCCTCAGCCTCCTGAGTAGCTGGGACTACAGGCACGTGCCACCACACCTGGCTAATTTTCTATTTTTAGTAGAGACGGGGTTTCACCGTGTTGGCCAGGCTGGTCTTGAACTCCTGACCTCAGGTGATCTGCCCGCCTTGACCTCCCAAAGTGCTGGGATTACGGGCATGAGTCACCGTGCCTGGCCACTACTTAGATGACTTTTTAAAGGAGAAAACACAAAACTCATGATTAACTCAAGTTTTAATTTGCTGTAGAGAACTTGAAATCCCCTTTTGCTTTTAATGTTTCACCAAAATCCATCTAAATTTCAACCTCTGAGGACTTTGGATTTGTTATATGAAAAGATATTTAATGAAGACTAACTAAATGTATTATAATCACTGAATGTGGCAGGGTAAAAGTCTAGCACCCATGTTTTCCCTTCAAGTGATTCATAACACCTCCAGGAGAGAACACATGTTTAAAAAATAGAAATATTAATAATGAAATAAAGTTATATAGGAGATATTGATAATGGTTATATAAATAATCACTTTCAGGGTTTTTAGACTGAGACTCTGGTGTATTCAACTAGGGGCCACATTTAAATCCTTTTGATTGCAGCATGTTTGATGGTCATTAGGAAACCTGGGTTTAGGGACAGGAGACAAGGTGGAAGAAAGGAAAAAAAAAAGAAAGATGATATATGAAGTGCATTCATAAGAGGGTTGTACCTTCTTAGACATGGTGGGAGCATGATCACACACACACACACACATGCACCCACACGCACAAGCTGAACCTTCTTCCTCTTTTATTTAAAACATTGAATTGGTTATAGCTACTTGCAGTGTTCTGTCCCTAGCATTACTATTTCTCTGGCAAAGATGGAGTAAGGGTTGGGGAGTTTCCTCACCTTGACCCAAGTGATTTGAATTACATTCAGTCTTCATATCATCACAGAACAACAAACAAGACCAGACTAAGGGTTCATATAATGGGTCAGGGTTTTCAGCTTTCTCAGCTTGAATATAATTCAGAATGAGCTGTCCCTGAACATGTCTGGAGAGCTTGGGAAGCTGACCTACAGGAAGCCTAATTTACATCAAGATCAAGGGCCTCAGTGATAATTACATTAGAGTATTCCTGGAATTCCTTTTTATTTTGGGATGAGTCACTCTTTAAGCAAAATACATGTACTGCGTACCTTTGTGGTGCTGCTGACTGGTATGTGTAGCTTGAGTATCTCATATTTAAGCACTGCCTAATGTGTGTCTGAGCTCTAGCCACACATTCATTTACTTAAACACTTTGCCTATACATAATTATTTACATTTACTCTTTACCTATACTTTTACCTACAACGTTCCAACTTTCCCACCTCATTCACTTTTCTTTAATGTGTCCACTGATCCACTTCATGGAATAGGTCAAGCACCATCTCCTTAAGCAAACTGCAATAGCCTTGACAAGGCACTTCATAGCACACTGCAAACCTTTCGTGTTCTTTGCTATGCTGTTTTACAAAGTTTTTGTACCCCCACTTAACTATAAACTCCTTGAGGGCAAGGATAATGGTTTGTTTCTTAATTTTTACTTTAGATTCAGGGGCACATTTGTAGGTTTGTTTTATTTATATATATATATATATACACACACATACATATATATACACACACATATATACATATATAAATATATATATACATATATACACACATATATACATATATACACATATATACATATATACACATATATACATATATATACACACATGTGTATATATATACACATATATATACACACACATATATATATACACACATGTGTATATATATATATATATATATGTCATGTGTCACAGGAGTTTGCTGTACAGATTATTTCACCACCCAGATAATAAGCATAGTACCTGATAGGTAGTTTTTTTGATTCTCACCCTCCTCCTTCCCTCTACTCTCAAGTAGGCCCCGGTGTCTGTCATTTCCTTCTTTGTGTCCATATGTACTCAATGTTTAGCTCCCACATATATGTGAGAACATGCAATATTTGGTTTTCTGTTCCTGTGAGAACATGCAATATTTGATTTGGTTTTCTGTTCCTGTGTTAGTTCGCTTAGGATAATGGCCTCCAGCTCCATTCGTGTTGCTGCAAAGGACATGATCTTGTTCTTTTTATGGCTGTGTAGTATTCTACAGTGTGTATGTGCCACATTTTCTTTATCCAGTCTACTGTTGTTGGACATTTAGGTTGATGCCATGTCTTTGCTATTGTGTATAGTACTGCCATGAACATATGCATGCATATGTCTTTATGGCAGAACAATTTATAGTTCTTTGGGCAGATATCCAACAATGGGGTCACTAGGTCAAATGATAATTCTGCTTTGAGTTCTTTGTGAAATCGCCCAGCTGTTTTTCACAACGGCTGAACTAATTTACATTGCCACCAGTAGTGTGTAAGCATTTTCCTTTCTCCAAAACTTTGCCAGCATGTTATTTTTTGGCTTTTTAGTAATAGCCATTCTGACTGGTGTGAGATGGTATCTCATTGTGTTTTTGATTTGCATTTCTCTAATGATTAGTGATGCCGAGTATTTTTTCATATGCTTGTTGGCTGTGTGTATGTCTTCTTTGAAAAGTGTCTGTTTATGTCCTTTGCCCACTTTTAAATGAGTGGCTTTTCTGGTTGATTTATTTAAGCTCCTTATAGATTCTGGATATTAGCCCTTTGAAGGCCCTTGCTTTTACATCTGTGTTCTCAATGTCTAGTTCAGTTTTTTGAATCAATTAATAAATAAGTGCTAGAACAAGAGAAAAGTGGAGGGTATTTTCAATTTGGGTAATGCTTGAGGTAATTCAATGTGTCTGTGTTAGTTTCCTATTGCTGCTATAACAAATTACCACAAACTTAGCGGCTGAAAACAACACAATATATTACTTTTCAGTTTTGGAGGGGTTAGAAATTCTATGATCAAATGTCCATAAGGCTGCATTTTTTTTAATAGAATCTCAAGGAAACAATCCATTTTCTTGCCATTTCTAGCTTCTAGAGGCTGCCTGCATTCTTTGGCTTATGGCCCTTCCTCCATCTGCAAAGCCAGCAGTGTAGCATCTTCAAATCTGTTTGATTCTGACTTTCTTCTTCCATTGATAAGAACCCTTGTGATTACATTGAGGCCGCCTAGATAATCCAAGGTAAACTTCCCCTCTTGAGATCCTTAATAATATCAGCAATCTGCCTTTTGCTATGTAGATAACATATCCGCAAGTCTTGGGTATTAGTACTTGGACATCTTTGTGGAGCCATTATTCTGTCTACTACAACATCTTTTTAGGATGTCTATTAGCAAATGTGGTTAAGTGAATGGTATCCTGGCTAAGACTGGAAGGAGGAAGCTCACAATCTGGCAAGACAAAGCTGCATCTTACACATCTATCTTTAAAAGTTTGTCTTCTTGGATTTAACTAGGAAATAAACACAGTGCTTCATAGATAATACTGGAAAATTTCATGATATAATGTTCTCTGTTCTCATATTGAAGAAGCTTTCTTCCAATAACTAAATATGACTCTCTAGACAAATGACAATCACAATAACAGTAACAACATCAACATGTGCTATTTCCCTCCTTGAAAGTAAGAATTATTGCTACATCAAATAACAACCGTTGCACATTTCTATCACCAGGGAAGCTTTCTAAAGGTATTAATACCTGGGACTCTTTCCCATCAAAGATTCTTATTTAATTGGTCTGGGGTGGGTTCCCAATATTACTATTTTAAAAGCTACCCAGGTGGTTTTAATATTTCAGAGGTTTCCTTTGGCCTATATATACATATATATATATATGTATATATATATATAAAATCAGAAATGACTCATTATAAGTTATTAAGCTATTAGTTGCTCTGGTGTCAAGTTGAAAAGACTAAGAGCAGTGTAAACTGTGCAAGTTCAGCATGATTAAACCATATTAAATTCTTCTAGACAATTTTCTCATATTTCAAAAAGAAACTGTAGTTAGAAATTTGAGATGATGTGCGTTTACCTGTAAGTTAACTTCATGAATCTCACTTTACTTTTGATATAGACACCGGAGATATATTTCAGGAGAAATGATTTAATGTTTTCATGGTGTGATGGAGCTTGAGAACATATAAAGCAAGAAGAAATTGAGCACTAAGAAGCTGATCTTAGTTTTCTCTGAAAGTGGATAAAAAGAAAAAACCTCATTAATTGTTTCATAATAGTTTGATTCAAAAAGCAATGTAATGCAATCCACAAGGACTGGTGGATTTGGGAATGCATATGAGCCAACCAAGGTGATTATAAATAAGGAAAAGGGCTCAGGCTATTTCCCCATAGAGGAAAGGACAAGGCTTTCCAGTGCACCAATGCTTTGGTAATGTGAACATAATTATATTGTTCTTTAAAAATGCACTGCAAGATGGATTACCTGTCAGAATGGCAGCCACTTTATACTTCTTAAATCACAATGGCCAGCAATTGCATTATGCAGGAAAATACTATCTCCTGAGTTATAAGTTATATAAGTTACAAGATGCATTTTTTCTGCACCTTACTCATCCAAATCACTATATTATAAATATAATGCCTACAGATTTCATTATGTATCAGAATGACTTTTTTATTTTGGTGACGATGCTCTAAATATTAATCCCTGGTTGAAGATAACAGAGGAAATTCAAGAAATGTTCTAGCTGTTCATACTGACATTTCTGCTGAATGTGACTGCTTTATGAGCTTGGATTTCTTTTTTGTCAAAGTACTCTCAGTTCAAGGAGTAACTCTCGGCATACTTTAAAAAAATTGGCATAGAGCGCCCCAGAAACTCATAGTACTGTGACATTGTCATCTTTTGCAGGTCATAACTTTTGAATACACTTCAACATAACCCCCTGAACTCTTCGTGTAACTGCCTGCTATACCGCTCATTGCTCCACAACAGAAGAAAAGTCACGGCAGTAATTTGAACCTTAACAAATATAATATCCTTGATTCACTAGGAATGGAATGAATTCTGTGTGCTAGAGGATCCATCTTTTCAAAATTTAGAAACTTTGTTTAAACATTTATTATACCCTTGTCTATTTGGATAAGTCATTTAGTTTAAGGGCTATACAAAGCATCTTTGCTAATGAAATTTTGACTTTAACATCAATAGTACTGCTGTGTGTTTTCCCGTAAACAAATAAACAGCAGATGTGCTATTCTCTGTGTTTAGCTCTGCATTGACCTTTAAGATATATACATATTTTTACTCTTAAGAATCTCATATATTTAAAAAGTTGCGCTTTCACTTCCTCTCCATCTAAAAACATTGCTGAGGTATTTTTTCTCCTGTTGTTCCCCACACTTACTGCAGAAATATTACCTTATATGTAGTTATATGGAAAATAGAAAGTGTCAGACATGAATGGTCCACCCAACAGATAAGATCTTCTATGTATGTTCTCTTTATATTTCCAGTTCACCAACTTCAGCCTATCTTAAAGTGGAAGAAATATTATTTTTCCACAATACAGAGTTAATAAAGGGATAAAGAGGAAACTGAATTCATCTTGAAGCTGCTTTTATCCTTGTGCTTAATTGTAAGCTGTAGCAAAGTTGATAGCGCACATCGGGGCAAAGGAAACCCTCCATATCTCTAATGCCTCACAATTGAGAGACACTAATGTTTGCCACTGTGGTCTCAGTGGCTTTATTGGGAAGAAAGAAAAAATGCTCTAATGGTGTCTGCTGGGCTTGAGAGTATAGCTGGACAAAAAGACAATGCCCTGCGTTCCAAATACAGAATGCGTCTTTTTTTTCTTTCTGTTTTGGAAGGGTATGTATGTTTCTTTATGAACACATCGTGTTTGTTATGCATGCCTTTTCAGTGTGCAGGTTTAAAGCTTTTCCACAAATAGCAAGCAAAACTAAAGCTAAGAGACTATCCCTTTTAACAAAGTCAAGCACAACAGGACAATGGGACTTTCCTAGGTTGAAGGGAAAATAAAATGGGAGGGGGGAAATTTCTGGAGCTCTCTACCCACAACACCATGGTAGGATCTATATGGTCTTCAATCTCCAAAATTTCTTATGGTTTTAAATTTTCTGCCTCAATTTGTTTTCACTGGGATGCTAGTCACATATTCTGGTATTGGAAAAATTAATGAATGAAGGTATTCTTAAACTTGGCTGCATTACTGCTGTGCATACTGAGACAAATCCAACAGTGAAAATAAACATCATCAAGTTCTGGTGCTTGTGTGTTTGCAGAACCATAATATTTTTGAATTGCACCAGGCCTTGGAGATCATCCAGTTATAGTACATCATTTTCCCCCTGAAAAATAAAAAGATTGAGGCCCTCTAGTGAGAATGTTTTAGTCATGCTTGTAACTCCTGAGTGAAAACATAAACCAATGTAGTTGCTGGCCTTAAGTGGCTCCCAGGGGCAATTTTGGCAGGACTTACCTTCTTTATAGGCAGAAATTTACATGTGCACTAAAAGGTCCATGGTTTAAAGCATAATGACTGGAATATACATTTGTTGATTGAATTAATAAAACAAAATGTGATCCTCTAATGGACTGTCTGAAATGGCTACCCTTGCAGGGATTTTCTTATGAGTTAAGACATTATGCTTCCAAGCACTCCTCTGGAAGAAGTAAAACATAAAATTAACAGATAATGTTGGGGAGTATTATTCTGGGCCAGCTCCTGTCTGAATTCATGTAGTTTAGGGTGATGCTTCTGTAATACTGTGTAAAAAGTGGTATTAATTCACAACAGAGTTTTTTTTTTAATCGGTTCAAGGCTAAATGAAAAATTAAATAAATAAAAAAATAAAATAATTTAGAAATATTTTAAATTCTCTCAATTTAAAAGATGGCCCTTTTCTATGATATGAATTCCTTTTCATTTTTCTGATATTGAAATATCTATTGTCTTATGAAATAATTGTGCTACTACGTAAGATTTTTTTCTTATGTCATCTTGAAAAAAATTGCCAACACTGTATTTCATTGGTCCATGAAGTGAAATGTTTGGTACTTCTTGATTTCCACACCTTGGGTGGCTTTTACTATGTCAAGGATAGGGTTGTTGGAGACGAGTAGGAGGTCTTGTAGCCTGGCTGCTGGGTTAATAATGAGGCACTTGCATAGAGAAAAGTAGTGGACCATTATAAGCTGCCACCCTAGCCACAAAACAGTGACCCTTGTCTGTCCATAGAACACACAAAGCCCAGACTGTTTTTCTTCTGCCATATGTTCTGCCATATCCTTTATCTTCCATACTTTTTTGTTCTTTTCTGGATAGTGTAGGTAAATGTCCCAGAGGCTGACCAATGGATGGCTTTAAGCTGCCTGCTTGACCAAGGCATCCTATGTCAAATAATAAAAATAATAAAAATGAATAGAAATTTTTGTCAGTGGTGGAAGGAATAATGAAAACTGCATTGGTTTTGAAAGACAGGTGAGCACTATGAATGCCCCAGACTCTACCAGTCTGGGAGTACACGTAAGGTTGCCTTAATAGTTGAACTTCCAGTCCACTGATTGTGTGGCTCTTACGTGCCTGATGGGAAACATTTGGCATCTTCTCCAAGGTCCTTCTCCCCTGTGCTTCTCCCCTGTGCTCGCAGACTTTAGAGGAGACTACCAGAAGGAATCCACAGCAGTCCAAGCTGCAGATTGTGCATTGCCTGGCTCCACATTGCTAACCTCAGCTCCACCACAGCCTTCTGTCCCGTTGCTGCACATTTCCAAATTGTCACTCCCCGTTCCCTCCCTAAAACACTGCCACATCCCTTCCTGTAGTTCTGGGTTTCTGGGCCTCCCTCAGACTTCTGCTCTTCAAAACTGACCTCAGGGTTACTGCTCTTCCATATACCATCTTGGCTTAAGCACGGATACACATTCTTTCCTACATTTCCTGCATTACAGCTGAGGCTAAACCTCTCATCTCAGCCCCATATCTGCCTCCTACATGGAATGTCTCTCTCTATATATTTACTGGACTGTTTCCTTGTGACAGAGGCCTGTACACCTCAATCCTTAGGAACGTGCTTAAACACATAGACACTTTGAAATTCAGGCTAAATACTTGGGACCCTTTTTCATCTTTAAGACCCACCCTCCCCAAATTCCTAATTTGAAATCGTAAGATCTCTATCTTTTTAGGATGGCTGAGAATTTGAATGCCCAAATCTTTCAAAAGAAGTGCTACTTTAATTATAGCAAGGGTGTAGCCTTGCCCACCAGCCAAACCAAAGCTATCACCTGAGCATACAATAGTCTCACAGGAGAGCATTCTGGGTTACTCTGTGACACCACATGCATGGCATAAAGAATATGGTCTAGTTAGAGGCTGACTTCCTGAGAGTGGCTTAAATTAGATATTTTAGGTGCTTCCAAAATTTCAAATTTCTCAGGAAGCTTGTGAAGTTCTAAATTTACCTGGATATCTAGAATGAGTTTGCGATTTGGTGGCAAGATTATGGAAGAGGATGTATGCTGGTTTGGAAATGGGTTAAGAGGAAGAACTGTGTGAATTGCTTCACTCTGACAGTGGGATTTAAGGAGAATAGAAGTGATGATCACTGTTTGTTCCACAATACATAATGCTCATTGAATATACCCAAAATGAGCCTTTTGGAAAAAGCCCTCAGAAGGAGAAAGAGAAACACTAAAAAAAAAAAAAAAAAAAAAGGATTGTTTCAAAGGAATGGATTTTTTCATGGTAGCAAATGTTCACTGTTTTAGTTAGGTTTTCTGGGAAATAGACTCTTGAGATGAAGATTTGTATGTAGAATGTTCATTGGTGAATGACTTTGTGGGGACAGCATCTGTTATTGGGCAGAAGACTATGATACAGTTAAAATAATCATTGGCCATTCTCATGGGAGTGCTGAAACCTAGATGACTCTTGAAAGGTGACCTGAATTAAGGCAAGAAGTACAGGCTTTTGTATCCCATCCCAACTAGTCATTGCATGGGAACTGCCGGCAAGGAAGCAAAACTTGGACAAAATTTCCCTTTGGCCAAGAGCAATGCCTGAGAAGGGATTCAGCTGTCAGCCATCAGCAAACACTCTCTGCTTCTAAGGAAATAGGTGACTCCATTTTGATGGGGGATCTAGGCAGTGAATTCAGGATCCATAGCACTCAGGAAGCCCTGAGTGTAAACTAAAGGAAACCAGGAAATGTGTAAATGCTCTGACTCTGCTGTTAAAAAGAGGTCATAAAAGTATAATTGAAGGAATAGGTTTTTGCCATGTATACATTATTTGAGAAATTTGTATCTCCTTGGATTGAAAATGGTGCCTGTTGGACCCATAATAAATTTCACCTCAGAGGCTGTGAGGATGTAGTGAGAAAACATATATAAATTTTTTTTAAATATATATGAATGAAGATAATTAGAATGCACAGAGCATAGGAACGAAGGCCAGTAGCTATAGGAAGAAGCTGGTCTAGAAACAAAGGTGTCAGGGGAAGAGAAAATAAAAGAGGCTAGATGAGCTTGAGGAAAAGTTAAACTTTGTGCTATTTTGAATGGAAAACACTGCTCCTCTATAAGTCCTATTATCACTGTATTTAAGAATTTAAAATGATGTTGATGGGTTTTTTTTCTGGTTTTAGATGAGGCTGAAAGGTCATTTTTTTCCTCCTGCTTTTATGATTTGTCTCCCCAGGGCGTTGTGAATGGCCCAGCATTCCCTGTACTAAACTAAGGGTAAGTCTTTCATCCTTTGTAAAAATGCTGTCTATTTAGGCTCTTTCTAATACCCACTTGTTCCACCCCACAGGGTACTCTGGTTTGTGCTTGCAAAAATTATTTTCTACATATCAAAAAATTTAAATAGAATAAAGAGCAATTCTAGTCACCTTGCCAACCAACTGATAAGTTGATTACATGCATTCAAGTGACAGACTCCAGCTGCCCGTTGCAGTGATAATCTTTGCAAATACTATTTTGAGGCCCAGTTTGACATAGAGGCTGACAAGCTGGAACGCAAAAAGCTATATTAAAATTAACATGCTGTCACCTAGGAAATTTAATTTGCTTTTATCTAAGCAAACACAAGGATATCTTCTGAGATTTTATACTTTTTTAAACATCTGTAGACTACAAGTTCAGTAAGTCTGCTGCACAAAATTATTCATTCTTTTTTTCAAATTATACTTATTGGGTACTGATATAACTGCTTGTTTTAGAAATACGGAAGATGTTAGTGTCCTCAAGGACTCTATAGTGACTACAAGTTCAGGCTTTAGATTCAGATAGTCTGAATTTCTAATTCCAACTTCACTACTCAGTACTAGTTGTGAAATTACATGAAACTTGCTTAGCTTCTTTAAATTTCAGTTGTCTCTAATGTAAATGGAAATAATATTAATGATCAACTTATAGGGTTATTGAAAAGACTGAAAAACTTTGTATTTGTTAGTGCTTGCACATAGTAACCCCTCAGTAAGTGGTAAGCCTCTCTATATGTATGTCTATAGAATTTTATACATAACATAGACATGATATGTACATATATAATCTATATATACACTATGTAATGTGTATGTACATGTATATGCAAACATATACATGTATATATGTGTAATGTATACATACAATATGACATATTAAATAATATGATGCAATTAAATGGTAAGAATGGTTTACAGATTCAAAGTGTGATAGATAATGGGATGCAAGCATATCAATATTTAGATATAGCTTCATGGATTAGTTGGGGTTCTTACTAAGGCTTGGAGGATGGTAATCAGGGAAAAAAATGAAGCTGCTCTTCAGAGGCAGATGGGGAATTGCAGAATAACCCTGGGAATTGAAATTGGATGCTTATGCAAAATGCCAACAACAGTTGGCATTATTCTTATTTTCAAAGTTGGTACAATATGTTTGCTAACCACCTTTTCAAAACTAAATCTTTCTCAGTTATATTAGTTAAGAGTTGAGGAGGCCAGGTGTGGTGGCTCACGCCTGTAATCCCAGCACTTTGCGAGGCCAAGGGGGGCGGATCACGAGGTCAGGAGATGGAGAACATCCTGGCTAACACGGCCAAACCCCATCTCTACTAAAAATACAGAAAAATTAGCCGGGTGTGGTGGCAGGTGCCTGTAGTCCCAGTTACTCGGGAGGCTAAGGCAGGAGAATGGCACGAAGCCGGGAGGCGGAGCTTGCAGTGAGCCGCAGAGATCACGCCACTGCACTCCAGTCTGGGCGACAGAGCGAGACTTTGTCTTAAAAAAAAAAAAAAAAAAAAAGACTTGAGGAAGACACATGACTTTTATGCCATGGAAATTTTTTTCCACCCGAAACATTAAAGTCCATAGATATTAGAATGAATCCAAAAGCCGTGCTTCAAGTTTGTTTTTTAAAGAATAAACGCCATAATCATTGCAGATTTGTGGAAGTTAGTAATATACAAATGCATCTGTTTTGCATTTGATTGATGACATCAAAGGTCTTTTGTAGGGTTTTCTGATTTTTGCTTTTAGCCTTTGAAATATTAAAAGGGATTTTGAAATGAGCCTTTATTTTTAGAATGTTTTTGGCTAAAGTGGGAGGATATATTAAAGGTATTTCTTCAGAGAATTATTGGACTCTTGCTTCGATGATACTAATTCAAGCCCGAGAGACATGATATTATTAAACTTGATTTTGACTTCATAATGTGGTGAGATCTTCTTGAATGTTTTCTTAACAGTTATATTTCAGTGGGTTGTGAGGATCTATCTCTTTCATAATAAATATTAGACTCACTCAACTTTAGGTACTCAAGTATCTGCTTTCAATATTTATGATCACTTTTAGAGTATATTCCCTTGCATAGGACTATCTACTGATAAGAATTGGAGGACAGGAACCAAACACAGGGTCAGTTTACAGAAATTGATGTCGTGATTTTTCTGTTTCAAAATGAACAGCATTTTTCTTATTTCTCATTCACTTTTATGGAATTAGTGATAGCTTCTCATTCATCCACTCTTAATTCTCAAACCTGAATCTCCAGATATGACATATTACTTCTATCCTTAGCTGTATTTCTCACTGTCTTCTGGGCTTTTCTAGCCATTATTCCACAATCATATCAAAGCTAATTTTTCAGTGATTGAATCTGTATTTTCATCTTTCCAAAACAACTATAACAAAAACAAAACAAAAAAGCAATCCTAACGCTCCATTTTCTCAACAAAAATATCTTTGTCAAAGGCTGCAAAATTTAAGTTCCTCTTTGCTATTTCTCTTTCTTGTATAGTCCTTTGAAGTACCTTTCAGATCGAGCCTATCCTTTCAACAGTGATAAGCCTCTCCTATTTTTAGTCCATTAGACAGTGAGGTGACTCATTTAAAAACATTAAATGTTTAGCCTGCTTTGCTAAAGTATTATTGGCCCTGTTACTTAATCCATAGAACACATCCCACTTTTCAAGGTCATCTGTTCCTTGTTCCCACCTTCCTATCAATTCAACTTACTCCCAGCCCCAAGATAGCATGCTCACATACGTGAATGCCCACCTATCCAAGTCAAACCATCTTTCTGTGCATGCCACACTCAGATTCCTTTCCCTTCACTGATTTACACTCTTGAAAGTCTGAAAATATCCTCATTCTACCTTTTTCTGCATAAACATCATGACTCAGTTTGGGGCCTGTTCAGATTTTGAGCCAGTTTGTCTTCTTTGATGCAGCGTCCTCAACTATTCAAATTCATCTTTTTTCTTCCTCTTTGAAATTGTTTTGCAACTAGATAGAATCTCACAAACTATTACTTAGTTGTATTACTTAAACTATTATTGTTACTGATGACTTCATATGCATGATTGAATTCTGGAGCCTGTTGTCTAACATGACACTGTGCACATAATAAGTACTTATTTTTTGAGTATTGATTGATTATGTCTCTATTTTGGGGTTAAATATCACACTCATGTTCTTAGTAACCATAATCCCACTCTAAAATAATTTGTATAAAAACCAGTTTTTTTTTTTAAAAAAACTGTAAGACTAAATAAATCCTTTGAGAAACAGAAGTGGCTTTAGGGTTGGGTCTAAAAATCATCACTTTCTTCAGAAAGTTATACATAAGAAATTCTGAAGCAAATACCTTAAAGACTGTATAATAAAAATATACATTTATGCTTCCACTCTTATCCACATATATCAGTGCCAAAGAGACAATACCATAAATAGAAAAAAGCCCTCAAGGCAGCAGCTGCAGATGCTGAACAACGAATGAACAATGAAAAACAGTAAGAAAGAGACTGTGGGACCATATGCTATTACTTGAGGAATATTTTTAGTTACAATAGAGTAATTCATGTCACAAATACTTATTGAACACTTCTATGAAGGGAGCTTGCTGTCTAGGAACTATGGGGTACAGAAAATAAAACAAGATAAAATACAATAATAGAGTCCTATCTATATGTAATAAATCTATTAATATAATAACTACTATTTCTTAGGAACCCACTATTTGGCATGCACTGTGCTAAGTGCTTCATATATATGAATATAATCTCATTTAATAGTCACAGCCATCCTAAAACGTAGATGTTTTTCTCCTATTTAAGAAACCTAAATTTAATGATCTTACCCAAAGTTATACAATATCTGGTGGAAATCTGATTCAGGTCCACTTGTGGCTCACTTCAAATCCCATCACACTCTGCCTTCTGACATAGCTCTGAAGGAGTTTCTAATTCTTTCTGAAAAATAAAGGCTTCTAGGGGAAGGAAGCCCTTGGCATGTGTTTAGAAGGGCGAGTTGTATGTTGGCAGATGGAGGCAGGAAGAGAGGAAGTGCTGAGCAGTTCTAGGCTGGGGCATCAACTCGGGGGATAAAGCACGAAAGTAGAAATTATTAATAGAGTATATCAGTGTAACAACTATAAATCGCTCAGTATTGTTCAGGTTAGGGGGTAGATGACAGAAGAAACAAAACTTAAGTTGGTAGAAGCCACGCCACAAAACAACACTGTTCAGAGTTTATACTTTATCCTATAGAGAATGGTGACCCACTGACGGTGCTAAGCAGGAAAACATAATCAGATGGCCATGTTAGGAAGGCCGTTGCATTTGCAGTATGGAAGATGGATAGGAGGAGACCAACGATAAGGATATGGAAATAATTAGAATGAGAGATGGTGGGATCCTGTACGAAAGTTGTACAAGGGCATATGAAGAGGAGTCAACAGACCTGAGAAGTATTTTTGGAGGTGAATTAATAGGGCTTAGTAATCAATTTGCTATGGTGAGAGATAGAAAAGGTAGAGATGAAGATGGGCTAACGTGGTACCATCCTTAGATCCAGGCAAGAGTGTTCCTTGCCCTAACCTCAAGCTTTAGGAAGTCCTACTCTGGCTCTTTCCACAGGGTGTGAAATTTGCAGAACAAAAGACATATCCAAGCTGAGGTCACACTTCCCCTTCCAAATTATGCTCTGAGTACCTGGGACAGACAATCCCCTATCCAAACTACTCTCACACTACTGCCAGGGCCTAAGTGGGCCTCTTGCCAGCCTCTTTCTCATGAGGATAAATCAGACCGCTATGTATATATCCTTTGGTCTGAGAGCTAGACAAAGGCCAGATGTTTGGGAGCAAGTGAGCAGAAACTGAACATGAGGGATAGGGCCCCACAAATATTAGGGATAGGCCTTCTCTCAGGTTACTTGTTTAGGTGATTGGAGGGGGGCAATAAACAAACAACATTGTGAATAGAGAAGGAGAAGTGGGTTTGAGGGAAAAGCAAATAACTTGGCTTGAGATATTTGTGAAATATCTAATGATGCCCTCTAGACAGTTGGAAACAGGATATAAACTTCAGGTGAGAGATGTGGGTAAGACATTGATATGGTTTGGCTGTGTCCCCACCCATATCTCACCTTAAATCGTAGTTTCCATAATCCCCATGTGTCGTGGGAGGTAATTAAATCATGGAGGCCATTTTCCCCATGCTCTTCTGGTAATAGTGAGTGAATTCTCATGAGATCTGATGTTTTGTAAGTGTCTGGCATTTCCCCTGCTGGCACTCATTCTCTCTCCTGCCGCCCTGTAAAGAGGTGCCTTCCACCATGACTGTGAGTTTCCTGAGGCCTCCCCAGCCATGCCAAACTGTGAGTCAATTAAACCTCTTTTCTTTTTAAATTACCCAGTCTTTATAAATTACCCAGTCATAATGAGAACGGACTAACACAGACATAGAACAAGAAATCATCAGCACACAGCGGGAAGTCAAAGGTGTGAATAGAAAACTAAAGTAGATTGCCCAGCTTATCTCTCCGGGAGAAAGATGGTCAGTGATGAAATAGAATCTTGGAGAGCAGCTATATTTTATAGGCGATCAAAAGATGAGGAAAATCAGGGAAGTGTAAAAAATTAGAATAAAGGATCCCTGGATAACCATGCCATAACATTGCTTCCTTCTTAAGAGCATGGAATAGCAAGTTGTGAGCAAGTCCATGAGAAAATTTATATACATTCTAACAAAATAGGGAAAAGTATTCTTCATTTTTTTGAATTCTGAAATACGTAAACAGAATTTTTACTCATAAAAATTATTTTACATGTATCTGCTAGAAAGTAGAGGAAGCTCAAACTATGATATTCATAAAATGCAAAAAGAAAAAGTTGTAATTACTTGGTTATCCCAAACATAAAAGAGATAAATGGTATTCCTGAAAGAGTGAGAATGACCAAGATTTTGTTGATGGAGAGTGACAGAAAATTAATTTCATTATAACAACTCCTTTACAAAACAGGACAGATAGTTGGGAGTCTCTGATTCTGTTTGAACCTTTGACGTTGAGAAACTTCAATAGCTACATGGTAAGAACCCATTATGGTAATAGTTGATCATTATTTATTGTTAGTTTCAGTAGAAAATAAACAGGCTGTTTGTTTAGAGCGATTAATAACATCACAAACTATTTGAGTGATGGTTTTCTCTAAGAGTTCTGAATTGCTTTATAAATATAGCCTGCTAATTAACTTAGGACTTACTAAGAAGAATGAAATATCTGCTGAATTTTGGCCAAAATGTTCCTTGAAGTAGATCCCAATAAGATTCTGTTCTTTTTGAATTATTAGTGCCTAATATACGGTTGATACATAAAAGAGTTGCCCATGAAAAAGAAAAAATGAAAATTTCAGATTAAGATGGGATCTGAAAATCATCATTTGCTTTAGCACCCACCAAGGGAAACTAGATGGTTTCCACAGCTTGAATTAACTTTAGATAGGGTTCTAGGCACTGACCTCTCTTAAAGAATTTCCTTAAAAAAAAAAAAAAGGTGTAATTTTTAAAGCATTTGTCTGCCTCCTTGAGATGTAAATCTTGTAAAAATCCTCTTGCCAGCTTTACAACTCAAGACTGTCTTTCGCAAGGACCTAGGGTTGTTCTAATTGAAATGTAATTTTCTAGAAAGAGAAAGCTCCTACCTTCTAGTCTTTGTAGAAAGGTAGGAGCCTAATTTCCGTGGGCACCATGCTATAGGCTGTAAAACTACCCCCAGTCATGAAGAGAGGGGAAAGTTTACTGTTCATTTGGATAAAGCCAATTACCCAAATACAGATGCCACACAGTCTCTCAACACCAGCTTGTCAAAGCAAAGCAAAACTCTCTGCCCTTTACTTTAGCTGAGCTAAGTATCCAGATGTGGTTTGTGCTCCCTCCCCTATGGCTGGCGATAGTATTAGAATAAAATCAATATCTGTTTGCTTAGGCATGATTTTTTCTTTAACAGTGCATGTGAGAATACTGGCAACCTTAGAGAGCACTTTCAGTGGAACAGAATGGATGCAGATAACTATATTGGATTGAATAGTAATTATGAGGTGAGAAACTTAGGAGAGTAAGATAAGCTATCAGTACTTCCTTTTCAGCCCTTCCTCTCTTAATCCTTTCTAAAATTTTTAAATCCAAGAACTTTAAAAAATCGTATCTGGATTTGTCCAACTAAATAAAATGTTCCTTCCTTGTGGAGACCATTTCTTAGGACCTTTGCACATCTCCAGCTCCCAGACGAAATATGTTGCAATCATTAAGTTCTCAGTAATGTTTGTGTAATTAAATGCTTTTGTAAAAGTAATTATAATACAAGATAGAGTAGTCATTGTCCTATAGGAGTCAAAAGGTGCTGTGACATCATAAACCTTGCAATAAGAAGGATAGTATTGAAATTTTAAAGTTTTTGTTCTTTTATTTCATTAATCCTCTATAATACAATATTATTCACATTTTTACTTGGAAAAAAGGAATCTGAAAGTTAAATGTCCACAGGATTGGTTTTCAGATGATATGAGTTTTTCAGTTAATGTACTAACCTCAATTATGAAGGTTTATTATTATTATTATTATTGCTGCTAAAGTTAGAATAAAAGAAAAGCTAAATTTTTGACACAGAGGAGGGGAAAAAAGGTGTTTCAAAAAGTTTCATTAAAAATGATAGTAATGTTCTTTTAAAATTATTTTTAAAACAAAAGCAGCATGGCATTTGGAAACAAAAGGCAATATTGATGATATTACAATCTGCCTTAGATATTTGGCAGACAGTAATGACCACCTCTATGTAAATTTTGTGGACCGTATACAGGAAACTAATCTGATGTAAACCTTTGTCGCGTTCACAGCTCTCAGATGGTCGTCAAGTTTGGGGGCTCTCAGGTGGTCCTGGTTGACCCACTTCCTCCCTTCCAGTTAGATTCACATCACAAATACGTCTTGGGCATTGTGTGATGTTCAAGAAGCTTATTCTGGCAGCGCTCCTACAGGATGAACAGCAGGAGGAGGCTGGCAGCCCTGGCCAGATGCAGTCAGGGGAAGGATGACCGCCTGAGTGACAGGGCTTTCATTACAAGATCATTTTCAGAGTTTGAGGGATTCTTCCTCTTTTGTGTACTTCCATTCAGTCTGGGTTAGTTGCCACGTGTTTTTTTTGTTTTGTTTTGTTTTTATTTTTTATTTTTTTCATAAAGAAAGTTTAAGCCATCTTGTAAGGGAAAGCTTTGTTTTAAGGTTCATGAAGTTGCATCTGTGCTAAGGTGGCCTTGTGTCTAGAGTAGCCACAGTTTTTGTCATAGAGACCATTGTCATAGAGACCTGGTAATCTCCTGGCCAGGGCTGGAAATCCCCAGGCCAGGTTGCATCATCTTGCTCAGCAACACATAGTATAAGACTTGTAAGATGTTTGAGTGAGCCTGTGGCTATTCTTAATCTTCTAGCCACTTATTAGCCACTTGAGCCAATCTTAATCTTATAAAGAGACATAGAGATATGTCTTTTACAGTTATACCACAACTTTAAATGTCATCTATTTGTTTCCCTAAAATTTTCAGTGTTTAAAGAATGGTGTTTTGGTTACCCAGAGGCAATGTTTTAAATTTAGAACTTTTAATGTTGAGGTACTGCCATATTCCTTTTGTTTTAAAGACAGTGTATACTCTCTCTAAGTATGCTGTTTCACTCTGGCAACTTCCTAATGAAGTAAATTTAAAGAAACAGTTCTTGTTTAAAAAGTTTAATGACTTAAATTTGTAAGCAAATGATATATGCTCATTTTTAAAATCAAGAAACAGAGAAAACTAAAAGGAAGCAAGCATAGAAAAGATACCTAATGGGGAGGAGGTTGAATAGGTGAAGCACAGGGATTTTTTTTAGGATAGTAAAGCCATTCTGCCTGATAGTGGTGGTACGAATAGCATAGATGATACATGACACTGCATTTGTCAAAACCCATTGAATTTTGTAGCACAAAGAGTGATCCTTAATGTGTGCAAATAAAAAGTCACGTAGGAGGCTTAGAGATCACAGGATGGAATGCCAACTGTGACAAAATAACCTAACTGCATTACAAATATATAAAATTGTCACTAAAGAGAATAGGGGAAAAGAGCCTCACCTAAGTGACTTTGTAAATGAATAGCATCTGAAAGACTAATGGCAAAAAGAAATGTGGATAAGAACTTTACTATAGTTGATAAATTTGCTTTCCTTGCGGGGGGCGGGATATGAGTTAGCAAGTATGAAACCACTGTATGTGTATGTATATTGGAACTGAGCAGTTAGGCAAATGGATGTCAAATGATGGAAACGAAGTTTTTTTACTGTTGGAATGGGAAGTTATAGGTAAGCAAAAGTAGAAGGCTAGAATGATCTATAGAGTTGGAGACTTCATTATGAGCTCATGTTTGTTTTAATATAGATTCAGATGGTTACATACAGAAATATTTATAGAGATGAGTATATACATGGTTAGTATATACACATATTTTCTTGCTCTCTCAGCTGAGAGGAACTAGAAGCACTGCCGTACCAATAACAGTAAACACACCTCGTATCCAGACATTGGTTTCTAATGCAGTTCTCCAATAAAAGGAACCAAGACTCCTTTGAGAACTGTATGATTCTAGGACTGAGGCAGGAATTATACAAGATGAGCCTATAGCATCTTGCAGTGCCAGAATGTAATGCAGCACCCCTCCAAAAAAACACCCTCAAACTCACAATGATGGGAGTAGGTCAAAGGAACTCAGGATCCCAGTGAAAGAGCTCCTAAAAACCAAAGCTGGAACAATTTGAGCAATAAAATAAAGTAGTATTCAGTTATAATACAAAACATAAAATAAAGTCAGTCCATATTGTTAGAGATAAATGTAAATAAATGATAATTATGTTGGGGGAGGGAAATGGAGAAATCCTTCATGCAGAAAAATTACAAATATTGGGTTGGTGCAAAAATAATTGAAGTTTCTGCTATTCCTTTAATGACAAACACTGCAATTTTGTTTGCATCAACCTAATAATTTATGTAGATATTCTGCTCTCAAGGAAGTGGAGCCTAACTCTTTACTCCTTAGTCTGTGCATGGTGTTTTTTTTTTTTTTCAGAGAGTACAGTTTGGAAAGGAGGAAAAAAGAGTAACCATTACAGTGAAGAAAACTGACAAATACTATCTCAGTGAAGTGACCAAGTTTCACATTAACAGTGATGTCCTGTTAACAGTATGTACTCTTGATATAATGTGATGAGAATTACATTTTACCACTCTGGCCTTCCAAAAACTGATAGTCCCAGTTTAATCGTTAGAAAAACACCATACAAATCTTAACTGAAGAACTTTCTACAAAATAGGATGTGCACGCTGTCATAGACAAGAGGAGCCCAGAGACATGATGACTAAATGTAACATAGCATCCCAAATGAGATCTTTGAAAAAGTGATATTATATCAATACTAAGAAAATATGAATAGAACATGATTTTAGTTAATAATAGTGTACTGATATTGACTCATTATTTGTGACAAATTTTTATAATCACATCATACTAATATATATTTCCTGTACTAATGTAAGATGTTGATAGTGGGGGAATTGGTTGTGAGGTATGTTAGAACTCTGTAATATCTTCACAATTTCTCTGTGGATGTAAAGCTATTCTAAAATAAAAGTTATTTAAAATATCACTAATCTTGCTACTCAGGGATACTTTTCATTAAATATTTGGCAGACATTTTTATGGATATCTCTGTAAATGTTTAGTTATAAAACCAAGTGGATAAATAGCTATAGAATAAGGATTTTAGAAAATTATTATACTTGATATACCCTTTTATGTTAAAACTCTAATATTAATTTTTACCTGAATTTAACCAAAAAGGAAAACAGCAAAGTGAAACTTGAAGTAAAAGGTGAATTTCAAATAAAGATATTTTACCATCAAACGTATTAGTTCCTAAAAGAGACTTCTAAAGCCAGAAAAAATGATTTTGAGAAAGAGCCTACATTAATTAACTATGGGTTGTAACTTTATACTGTATATATTGATTATTTACTATGAAAGGTAATAAAATTTACTATGAAAGGTAATAAAAGTGGCACCCTTATATTCCCATTTCCCTCTCTCCTCTTGGTCCTTTAATTATAACTTTTATCTTCTCAAGGTTTGTAATGTATATATTATCTTCCATAACTATAGAATAAAAATCTGAAAATTTTATTCTATGCTTAAACTGTGTCAGTTCTCCTCAACTTGTTCTGCAGTTTCTTCATCCTTAAATTCCTTATTTTTTCACTCCACTGGCTAAATTTTATAGTTTAGTAGTCTTTTAAAGAAAGACTCAAGCATGTATAGTTCCTAATTTTGTTATGCTTGAAAAAATTCACTTTTGCCTTTATATATGAACGGCAACTTGGCTGGACATAAATTCCTTTGGCATACTATTTTGTCTTATAACTCACTGGATGTTGCTCCCTATCTTCTGGCATTATATTTGTTACGGAGAAGTATGAGGTCAACTTCATTTTCCCCCCTATTGAATGTACTATGCTTTTTCTTCCTGGGTGCTTCTTTCCTTATCCTTGAAATGCAGTAACATTATCAGAATATAACTAGGCATGGGTTGAGCTCTATTACCTTTCCTGGATATAAGCTACAAATTATTTCAATGTTCACATTCAAATTTTGCTTAATGTATGCACACATTTTTCATCTTCTGTATTATCTTTCTAAAAATTGTTATCATGCTGCTGTTTTTGCCTCCTTTGTTTGTATGTCTAAGAAAGAATCTGACTATTTTTGATGTGTGACTGCTGACTGCTTACAAGACCCAATATCCCTACTCTCTTTCTTTATATCTAGGAAAGCTGATAAGAAAGCCCAGTGTTCCTTCCTTTGTCACTGGCAGGAAATTCAAATCTCTGAACACCCTAGCTCATTCAAGGGAACCATCATCCCAGTCACCCTTCCAACTATGATAAAAACCCAAGCTAGGTAGTTTCCTATCCCTGCTGTCTCTCAAGACATTTTGGAACCTGTTTGGGATTTTGATCTGCTCTCCTGACTAAAGGAATCCTTATTCACACCCTCATGGTGCACATGTGGTATCATCAGTCTTGACACTCAAAACAAATTTTAGATGGAGAGTACATGTCACCTCAGCAAGATGGCTGAAACAGTGTGACTTCTTTGAAAGTATTTTACCATTTCTCTGATTGAGGTTCTACTGACCGGTTTTTTTTTTTTTTTTTTTTTTTTTTTTTTTTTTTTTTTTTTTTTTTTACTTTCCTGGAGTATGTTAGTGTTTATTGCATTGTCAACTCCACTCTTCAGTATATTTTCTGTTGTCAGAGAGGATCATCTTAGAAAGATTGGGACCATAAGCTAAACCACGGGCTTTTGATGTTCCATGCAACTGTTTCCTGGAATATCGTGAACTACTAAGATTTGAAGACTGAGTTAGAATCTCGAAAAACAGTTTCAAAATAATGTGGTAATAAAACAAGTTGGTATAATCGCAATTAGTTTTCTAAATCCACAACGGTCAAAAAGCACACCTTGGTATTAGATATTCAATAAAGTATTCCGCATTTCCTATAAAATGCTTGGTTATGGTCATCTTTAATTATCCCTGAACTTATTCTTCTGATGAGCATTCTTTCACAAATATTCTTGTCCATGTTTTTCTTTGTTTGTTTTCTTTTCTTAGTTGGGAAAAATATCTTGTGTTAAGGTCTTCAAAATGGTTTGTATATCTCATGTTAATCTCTTAGGGTAAGCTTTGCCAATAAATAAATACTGGAATTTAATTGGAGCTTGTAAGACCCAGTAAACTAGGTAAGAACCTTTATGTAGTCTTCATGTTTTGTTAGTTGTTTCTCATCTCTGACAATTCTTAGCTTTTTCTTGATTTTTTTTTTCTTTTACCTTTACAGTTTTGAAGAACATGGGTCAGGTTCTTTGTAGAAAGTTAATTTCTTTTTATTTTGACTTATGTTCCAATATAGGGACACATTACACTTTGCCTATCTATTCACCTGTTAATGGAATTTTGTGCTGTTTCCAGTTTTGAGCTATTACAAATAAAGCTGTGATGAGCAGTCATACACAAGTTCTTGTATGGACATATGCTTTCATTTCTCTTGGATAAAAACCTAGGAGTTGAATGGATAAATCATATATGAGGTATGCATTTAACTTCTAAAAAATTGCTAAATTGTTTTTGAAAGTGGCTATATCATTTAACATTTCTACCAGCAGTGTATGAACCTCTCGTTTTTTTACATCATTGCTAACAGTTGGTATCAGGCTTTAATTAGGGCCATTCCTGTATGGATGCTGCGGTATTTCCTTGTCATATTAATTTGCGTTTCCTTAAGGACTAATAATAATGTGCATTTTTTATGTGCTTATTTGCCATCCATTTATCTTTTTAGTTGTAGGTCTGTATAAATCTTTTGCCCATTTTGAAATTTGGTTGTTTGCTTCTTGTTGAGTTTTGAGATTTCCTTATATATACTGTATACAAGTCTTTTGTCAGATAAGTGCTTTGCAAATACTTTCTCCTGGTCTGTAGATCCCCTGTTCATTCTCATCACTATCCTTTCTGCTTCATTCTTCTGTCTGTCTATTTATGTGCCAATACCACACTGTTTTGATTAGCTTTACCATGTTTTAATATCTGGTAAGGCTGGTCGCCTCCATCTTACTATGTAGTTTGAGTTTTCTGGGTAGTCTTTACGTTTCTATTTTTTATGTTAATATTAGAATGGACTCATATAATTCAAAATTCTTACTTACATTTTTAGTGGGATTAAATTACACTTTCAATTTACTTTGGGGAAACTGGTATCTTTGTGATCTTGAGTGTTCTTTTTCAATATCATGATATGTTTCTCATTTGTTCAAGTCTTCTGTTCATATTCTTGTGTAGCATTTTAAAGTTTTATTCATATTGATCTTATACTTACTGTTATGTTTATTCCTAGATTTATCTTTTCTTGATGGTATTGTAATGGCATCTTTTTCCAATATATTTTTAAAATTTCTTGTTTGCACATCTGACAAATATTGTTTTCTGCATGTTAATTTTTAACCTATCCACCCCATTGAACTTTCTTACCATTTCTAATTGTTTCGGCTTATTCTTTTAAGGTTTCCAGATATATAATTTGTAGTTTTTTCAATTTCTATATCTCTTAATACTTTATCTTTTCTAATTGTGCTATTATTTCCAAAAAAAATGTTAAACAAGAGTGGAGATAATGGCTATGGGTTCTTTTTTCTGTTTTTAATAGGTATGTTTCAAGTGTTTGATCATTTAACATGATAGCAGCTTTGAAGAAGAGGTAGACTTGGTTTTTATCATCATAAAATTTTTGTCATTGTAGTGCCTGCTGGCTGCTGAAGTGCCTGGATTTGGGGTGGGAGAGAGAAGGGTAATTTGGGTCATTGCACAGCGTTTTATCAGAACACACACATGTGAACTCTTGTCATTTTATTTGTTTGTTATATATCTATTTCTTCAGTTTTTGGCATTCATAAGTTGTTGTATCTCATCCAAAGTTCTTTAAGTCACAAAATGTCCCTTCACCTTTTCTTCTCTGAGCTTTTTATTCAGAAGTCTCCCCTCATCAAGAGACTGGCTTATATACAAGAGGAATGACATGTGGTTGTGGGTTTTGCTTCTTTCTCAGCTTCCCTGCTGCTCTGTGCTATCACACTGGAATCTTCAGTGACATTTCCTGCCACACTCATGGCAGTTCATGACCCTGCATCTTAGCATTCTCTCAGTGGGTAGCTAGGGGCTCTTATTTTGTAAAAATTCATTGTCTTTTTTAATTTTAAAAAGAGTAGAGTTTGTCTATATTTGCACACTTTGATTCAGGAATCATCTGGAGTAATTTTGAAATGAGCAAAATGTACATGTAGCCCTTCAAAATAGTTGCTTTATGTTACCTGCCTCCTCAGTGCAGTAGAGAGTGGTCAGTCTCACAATCTGAAGAAAGAATATGCTGACACTAATGAAAATGATATTTTGCAAAGGCTTTAAAAATTTCTCTTTTGGAAACAAGCTCAGGATTGGCTTTTGTGCCATATAAAATCTAACTAATTGCTTAATAGTCACATTGCCTTTTTTACATGAAATGATTCTGCTTAAATGCTCACCTCACTTTTCAGTTACTGAATAATTTTGGCCCATATCTGAAAATTAAATTAATCAACAAACACTGAAAATTTAACATTACTGGAGAATTTCAAATAAATGTCCCGAACAGGTTTGTTCTTTGCCTTTCTCTTAGGCAGTTCAAAAGGTATATTGCCTTTTAATTTTTTCCAAAGGTAGAATTATTTTCCTCACAAATTAACAATAAGCAAATTTATCCATTTAACTTTTAGTGAATTATGAATATTTTATGAAGTAGAAACTTGGCACTCACCTTTTAAAAATCAACTCTTGTTGAGTAGGCTGAGGAGGAGGAAGAAGAGGAGGGGTTGGTCTTACTGTCTCAGGTGTGGCAGAAATGAAAGAAGTGGAGGTTGAAGGGGAGGCAGGAGAGGCAGACACTAGGTGTAACTTTATAGAAATACATTGCCCCTGTTAGCATAGTTGCAGTGATGATTTCATAATTTTTTTTACAATGGTTCTTTAAATGGATTCATTTATCTTGAAATGGAAGGCAACTGCAGCTACAGTCCTCAATCTAAAGTACGTATCAAGCAATTCAACTTTTTATTTTAATGTCATGAGTTTTCTCTGCTTCTTGGAAGCACTTTTGGCAACACTAGTGGCACTTTCTATGGGTCCCATGGTTTTACTTAAGGTTTATGATATTGCACTAAACATGATGTAAAATGCACAAAAACCATGAGAGATCACTTTTTACTGCAAGAGACAATTTACTGGAGAGACAAACTGCTGGCTAGGAGATGACTAGCATTGCATGGTGTTTTGAGTGGATACTTGTAACACTGGAGCTCAGGGAAATAGCAACAGGGAGTGGCTATAAAATTATTACAGTAGTATAATATGTACTATAGTTAATTTTATGCAGTTATGATTTAATACTGTATCTTTATGTTTGCTTACATTTCTCTCAGCTGCAAATGGTGCATTCTTTGGACTACAAGTGTTTGTGTTCACAGTGCTGATAAATTGTAAGTTTTTATGACAGATTTTTGTAGATCTTATATTAGTCAATGATAAAATAGACTAGTCTTTACATACATTTATCCATTCAAGTCACACCCAACTTTTTCTTAAGTTTTCTAATATTTCTAGGCTACAAGATTTATCCGAAAGTTTTCTCAGATTGTCTCATATCTCCAACAAAATTTGCAATATATTTACTGACAAAACATTGTGTATTAGTGGACCCATGCAGTTCAAACTCCTGTTGTTCAAGGGTCAACTATATAATACACCTGGTGAAGCAATGCGTATTCTCATCTTTCAAGTTTCTTTGGTGATTTTAGAACATTGAAGAAGATCTAATTGATAACACACAACACTTAGTATCACTTCCATTGTTCCAACTCTTAGTCAAGTCTTTCAAATACCATAACTATGCTCAGATCTTTCTCTTGTCACTCTTTACTTTTAACTTTCAAGTAGAACTTCCCCCTTTTCCTTCCTCTCTCACTCTTTCCTTATGCTTCTGCTAGTTTTCCTCTCTGCTTAACAACATTCTCTCTTTTTCTGTTCTCTGCCTACAAAGTATTTCAATTACCACAACAAAATATAAGAGATAGCAAGGAGAGGTGAAAATCTACATGTTCTAGAAATGTCCTTGGGAAAAGGGAGAAGAGATAGTAATCAGGTTATTAATGTTACACATTTGGGAATTATCTTTGGCCTTTATTTCCTCTTACTTTCAGTATCTAATAAAGTACAGCATCTTGAAAATGTGGCCTTCTAAATGCTAAACATTTGTTTTAACATATGATTTAACATATGTTGTAACATATGATAGTTTCAGGAATAAGTATTATAGTATAAAACCATGGTTGACCTTAGCAAGGAGAGTTTCAGTGGAGTGGTGTAAGTGGAAGACATAGTGAAGAGTGTAAAGCAATGCAGGAAAGGGTAAGGAAGTGGAGAATAGGTGAATTCAACATTTGTGAAAATTTGTTTGAGCAGTGGAGAAGAATAAATAAAAGTGTAAATGAATGAACGAATATACTATGTTGCACTCTATTACAGTTATAAAGTCTTTTACCTCCAGAGGCAGCAGCTTTACCAGTTACATTACACTTACTGAGTTTTTATTGAGATTGCAGGTGCCAAAATTACAGATTTCCAGTGGAAGCCTAAGTTGTAAACTTTCTCTTTAAGCCTCCAGTTTAGTATCACAGGAATTATTCAAGAACAGACTAGCAACCTGATAAAGGGCTTATAAGGAGGTTAAATTATCAGGTGTGTATATTTAGTAGTGATAAACTTTATGATCTCTTTCAATTCTGAGATTCTAGTATTTTATGGCTTAAGCAGTCATTCAGGCATAGAACCAATTTTGTTCCCTAAATTTGTGGTCATTCTACTCATGTTCTCAAGTTATAAAGTGATAATACTATTGTGTGATTTACAGACTATTTGGTTTTATTTTACTTGGCTGAGCATATTTTATAAAGTGAGATTTAAGAGTTCTAGATTTGGATACCTGAAGCAGAAATTCAGACTGTCCAGAAGTATTTAGTGGCTCCTTGTCCTTAAAATGCTTAAGTTTAATGGTGGATAAGACATAAAGCCCCAAAACATTTAAGTCAGTAATTTAAAAATGTTTTTACAATAGCACCTTTTCTCCTCAGTGAAGCACTATGCCATATTCTAGTGGTGCAGAAGTAATTGCAGTTTTGGACTGTGAATTTTACATCATTATATCTGGGCTCAAACACATCTTTATTAATTAAAATAGGAGCCATTACAATCAATGCATTTTTGCCAATGAGAAATGAATTTGTTTATCCCTGTAGTGTAAAAATCCACGCTTTGGGATTCAACAAACTCTTGGAGAGCACTTTCTGCATCCTGCTGGTTATGGAAGCATTTTCCCTGCAAAAAGTTGTTGAGATGCTTGAAGAAGTGGTAGTTGGTTGGTGAAAGGTCAGGTGAATATAGCAGATGAGGCAAAACTTCACAGCCCAATTCATTCAAATTTTGAGGCATTGCTTGTGCGATGTGCAGTTGGGTGTTGTCATGGAGAAGAACTGAGCTCTTTCTGTTGATCAGTGCCGGGTGCAGACATTGCAGTGTTCAGCACATCTCATCAATTTGCTGAGCATACTTCTCAGATGTAATGGTTTTGCTGGGATTCAGAAAGCTGTAGTGGATCAGACTGGCATCCGACCACCAAACAGTGACCATGGCTTTTTTTTGGTGCAAATTTGGCTTTGGAGCTTCTTGGTCCAACCACTGTGCTGGTCATCACCAGTTGTCGTATAGAATCTATTTTTTTGTTGCATGTCACAATCTGATTGAGAAATGGTTTGTTGTTGTTGCACAGAATAAGAGAAGACAACACTTAAAATGACAATTTTTAAAAAATTTTTGGTCAGCTCATGTGGCACCCACTTATTGAGCTTTTTCACTTTTCCAATTTGCTTCAAATGCCAAACAACCATAGAATGGTCGACGTTGAATTCTTTGGCAACTTTTTGTGTAGTTGTAAGAGGATCAGCTTCAATGATTGCTCTCAACTGACCATTGTCAACTTCTGATGTCCGGCTACTACGCTTCTTATCTTCAAAGCTCTCGACTCCTTTGCAAAACTTACTGAACTACCACTGCATTGTATGCCCGTTACAGTTCCTGGGCCAAATGCATTATTGATGTTGTGAGTTGTCTCTGTTGCTTTATGATCCATTTTGAACTTGAATAAGAAAATCACTTGATTTTGCTTTTTGTCTATCATCATTTCCATAGTCTAAAATAAATGTAAAATAAACAGTAAGTAACAGGTCATTAGCCAAAAAACATAAAGCGAGAACTGCACATTAAAATGATATATAGCATAACCACATTTATTTAAGAACACATTCCGATATCAATCTGCAAATTTCAACAATGCAAAAATCACAATTACTGTTGCACCAACCTAATACATTTAGCAGATAAAAGAGAAACTGTTCTTGCTGAGGTAGAAAAAATGCACTCAGAGCCCTGTCTACCTAACTTCTTTATTTAAACTTTCACCCCAATCACACACTCACACTGCATATAAAAAGCAAACATATTCATACACATATATTCCTTAGGGCCCTGTAGAACATCATTTGAACATGACCAATTAACACTAAGTAAACAATGCAAGACAATTAATGATTAACTTACAAAACGAGTGGTATCATTCAGAGATGGAAGATATTAATATCCACAAGGGACATTTTATGGCCTGTGTATAATTTATCTATTGCTGTGTAATAAATGCCCTAAAACTTAGAAGCTTAAAAGAATAATATTTATTATCTTACAGTTACAGTGGGTTAGGAAACTGAGCGTAGCTTAGTGGGGTCTTCCAGTTCAGGGACTCTTGCAAATCTTCAAGGTGCAGACAAGAGCTGCAGTCATCTCAAGTTCTACTGTACAGTATGTGCTCATAAGTTCTTTGTTTTTGATAGGATTCTTTCAATTCTGAGATTGCAGGATCATTCAAGTTCATTGCAGGACCTTGGATGGGGTACATCCATTCTTCTCTGACGATTGCTTGTCTCAGTTGCTTGCCAGTTGGGCCCTTCCATGAGGCAGCTCAGAGAATAGCAGCTGGCTTCATCACAGTGAAAGATAGCACAAAGGAGTATGAACAAGATGGAAGTCACCATTTCACAAATATAAAAAAATCTATACATTTATAATCAATATTATTTAAGTTCTTAAACATGAGAAATGTTTTACCAGTTATACTGATTCCGGTGATTTTTGTGTTTAAAAACTTTTCAGACTTTTTGTATTTTTAGACTTTTTTTGTGTCCAGAAACTTAATGACTATTTGTCTTTAAAATATTCTACACTTCACATATCTAAGTTCTATGGAATATTTCATAAATTCGAAGGAGAAACAGGAAGTTGATGGGAGATGTGATGATGCCATTAGGCAAAGCTTAATGTCTTATGTTAAAGGTAATCACATTTCCCTCTTTGAGGTGTGTGCACTGACTCTATTCCTGCCATAATATTGAGTCCCACAACCACACGCTGATGAAGAGCCGGAACCATTGTCAGGGGTACTTACTTGTCACTTCAGAACAAATTATCCTAAAAAGAACGAGACCAGAAAGCAGGTTGCTGTGAATTGGATGTTGACATGGCAATGAGATAATGTGAAGTGAGCAGCTGTGGGTAATAGGATAACTGATACTGAGTGATCTACATGAATGTCATGCAAACAAGGCACACTTTGAAAAGTGAGTTTTCTCTTCCATAACCCTTACTGAATTCCACACACAGGATTTCTAAATGCAAGACAATGGAATTCTTTCAGAAGCACTTCAGTAATCATGCCTCATTTTCTCAAGGAGAAACAGAGAGCAGCAAATAAAAAGAGCTGCATTTTCCTAAAAGAAAAGAAAGTACTGGATTAATTAAGGGTTTGATGCTTTTCTTCTAATACTTTTCCTGAAACATCTGGAATCGCAGAGCTGGAAGGTAGTGTTAGGCCTTAAAATATTTTTGCCTTTCCAGAGAAGGAGTCTTTTTAAGAACAGAAAAGCCTGGGGACTGGGGTGAAATCTATTGCACAGGAATCCTTGGGCTGCCTCACCTCTCCAAGAGCTCTTTGCATGTTGCTTGGGACAAGCCTATAAATTTTATCAACATTCTCTCTCTCCTACTTTTGTCTGAATTTACATCATATTTTCCCCAATTTAGATCCTTACAATCCATCATTCACCATACTAGTGCATTCTACTGGCCACTACTGATTCTTCATACAACAGTTACTTTAATATATGTGGCTCAGTGTTGCCCCTAGTGGGAGATCTTGCTATTGCCTCCTTCCCACCTCCACCCTATGTCCTCCCACTCCACCACTCACATCCTGTTCCTTGTTGGTTGCCCGTTAGCTTTCTGCTGGACCCTCAAGAGACCACTGGAGCTCCTATCTGCACTGCACTGAAAATTGCCCGGCCTTGAAAAATATTGCCCTGCCAGTCTGCTCTTCCAAGGACTTAATGAGTCCCTTAAAAGTATTCTGTTTTTACTCTCCTTTGGAAAACTGACTTCAAACAGTCATACAAATTTTGATAGTGATATCTCTTCCCAGCTCCCTGAGATTTCCTTGCTTCAAAAGGCAAGGCCCTTTAATGTTACAGCTTTCTTATCCCTCCCTCTGTGTACAAGATTTAAGACATTGCTTAGGGGAAAGCCCGTGTGGAGTATTTCAACCCTGATTATCGTCACATTCTAAGACATGGTGCTTTCAGGTGCTGGAATAAGGGACATGCCACTACCCCCATAAATCTTTGGATTTCTTGTGTCTTGCATACAATTACGTTCTTTAGGAAAAGAGCCCAGATTTGTTGTTTCTGTAATCATGTTTCTGCTGTCCTCAGAGTCCTACAATGACCACTCATAGTACAGTTAATTCCTGGAGGACAAAGTCACTCAGGCACATGCTTGATATGGGTTGGCTGTGTCCCCACCCCAATCTCATTTTGAATTCCCACGTGTTATGGGAGGAACCCAGTGGGAGGTAGTTGAATCATGGGGGCAGGTCTTTCCCCTACTGTTCTCATGATAGTGAATAAGTCTCACGAGATCTGATGGTTTTTAAAAAAGGAGAGTTTCCCTGTACATCTCTCTTCTCTTGTCTTCCATCATGTGAGTCATGCCTTTCACCTTCCACCATGATTGTGAGGCCTCCCCAGCCATGTGGAATCGTAAGTCTAATGAACCTCTTTCTTTTGTAAATTGCCCAGTCTCGGGTATGTCTTTATCGGCAGAGTGAAAATGGACTAATACAATGTTCTAAGGCTTTCTACCTCTCTTTATCTTGAAGAGTAAAACCTATAAGGTTAAATACTATATTGGGTGGCTCAGAAAGTTAGAAAGCAATGGGAAATAAAGTACTAATGTAAAAAGGATTTTGAAGAGATATCCCAACATGAACTATAGTCAATAGGAAAATGGCATGGTCAAGGTGAAGCTTGAGATATGCTTCAAAGGAAGAGCAGTTGACTAAGAATAGGAACAGGCAGGAGGGATGAATAACCATATATATCTATGTGATTTGCGCACTCAATATAGGCTAAAGACACTGACTCTTGTTCATTGTAATAAAAAGACAATATTTTTGTGTGTTCTTAGAAAATTAATGGCTTTACAATTATGCAGTCTGTTTTTGGAATGTCAAGTTGAATACTTCACAGTAAGAGAAGAAAAACAAGTTAGTTCGTAACTCAGGAGAGTGGTGTAATGGGAAATTTCATCCTTTGTATAATGCATATTATTGTGGTTTTTGAAAGTCCTATCCAAAATATTGAAATAAATCTCTCTATATCCATATGCAACTATCTATTCAGAAGGAGACTACATCAGGATATAAATACAATTAATTCATTACAAAGAACAAAAAAACTTTTAAAGGCAGACATTTGATATTTTGCCCATTCTTTTCATTTGTAAGTACATGTAATTTATGACACTGTCAAAGGTCTTCAGAGAAACAGAAACAATAGAATGTGTAGATAGGTAGGTAGGTAGGTAGCTAGCTAGATAGATAGATACGGATATAGATATATAGATATAGATATAGATATAGATATAGATGAATATATAGATAGATTTATTTTAAGGAATTGTCTCACATAATTATGGAAACCAGCAAGTCCAAATTCTTCAAGATGGGGAGGCAGTCTGAAGGCTGTCAGGCGGGAGATTCAAGAAAAGATGATATTGCAATTCAAATCCAAAGGGACTCTGCTGCAGCATCCACTCTTGTTGAGGGTAGGACAGTTCTTTTTTTTTTTAATCTGGACATTCAATTGATTGAATGAAACCCACCCACATTACATAGAGTAATCTGCTGTACTCAGAGTCCACCAGTTTAAATGTCAGTCTCATCCAAAATGTCCTCACAAAAACATACAAAATAATGTTTGGCAACGTAATCTGGGTACCATGCCTAACCTAGATGACACTCAAAATTAACTATTAGAGACACTTGGTTTCATATATTTATATGAAACATATATATATATATGAAACATATATACATGAAACTATATATATGAAACATATATGAAACATATATATGAAACATATATATATGAAACCAAGTGTATATATGTATGTATATATCCTGTAATCCTAATGATAGTGGATAAGTCACTCAGCTCATTTTTCCAGTCCGCAGTCTTATGTATAATGAGAAGACAAGATTTTTAAGTTTCATCCTATTCTAACCTTACTATGTCCTTTTCCCTAATACAGTGTCTTTCTCATTTTTCTACCCCTCTTCCCCACAAAGATAATTTTTTTTTTCTGAGACGGAGTCTCTCTCTGTCACGCAGGCTGGAGTGCAATGGCGTGGTCTTGGCTCACTGCAACCTCTGCCTCCTGGGTTCAAACAATTCTCCTCTTGACTAGCTGGGAGTACAGGCACGTGCCACCATGCCCAGCTAATTTTTTGTACTTTTAGTAGAGATGGGGTTTAACCATATTGGCCAGGCTGGTTTTGAACACATGACCTCAAATGATCCACCCACCTCAGCCTCCCAAATTGCTGGGATTACAGGTGTGAGCCACCGTGCCTGGCCTCCCACAAATATAATTTTATAGATATATAACTGTTCCAGCAGAAGCAGGTGATAATTAATGGATCTAATTGTAAGAGGCTGACACCAATGATGGCTCGTTTTTATCTATGTGAAGATAATATTCTCATCCATTGTTGGAAGAATGTTTGAGCTGAGTTGCCTTTTAATACATGCTGATAGGCTTGAGCTCTCTTATCCTCATTTTATCAACGGGTTTACCTTAAAGCAAAAAGTACGCATAATGAGAACACTTGCTATTATTTTAGTATAGACTGTGCCTTTAGAACAGAGATAACTGGCATCTGGGAAATTTAAAGACCTTATTCACATTAGAGCTGTGTTCTCTAATCAACTGAGTGTGCGAGGCTAATGATCTAAGGTTTGTCTGCATGGCTATCTCACTAGGATTCATGGAAAAAAATAGCTTACTAATTAAAATACCAATCTCAAAAGGCATAATGATGTTAAACAGATCCTATCAAAATTTGTAACTTCAGACATGAACACTACATGCAAAGTTGCTAAGAGCACTTGGCTTTTCTGAATTAAGGAACAGAAAAGTAGGGCATTAGGAAGTATAAGTATAAACTTATTTAAATTTCACAATTATTAATACATTGTCCTATGTTTCTTATGTTTGCAAATAAGTTTCTGCTGTCACTAATCAGAAATGGTAATGATCAGTATGTTTTAAAAAAACAAAGTGAACTTTTCTTCCTAGAGTGCAAGGGCATCACTGAAGGTTGAGCCAGTGCCACACAGATGCTTGGCTCTGGGGATTTCCCTAAGACTCTGCCCTGTGCATACAGCCTTGGACTCACTGTCTTCATAAATAGCTTAATTGTCTTAGTGGAAAAGCATGTGAAACAGCTGGAAAGATTTCTTAAAAAGGATTATCGGCTGGGTGCAGTGGCTCACACCTGTAATGCCAGCACTTTGGGAGGCTGAGGTGGGTGGATCATGAGGTCAGGAGATCGAGACCATCCTGGCTAAAACGGTGAAACCCCATCTCTACTAAAAATACAAAAAAAAAAAAATAGCCAGGTGTGGTGGTACATGCCTGTAGTCCCAGCTACTTGGGAGGCTGAGGCAGGAGAATCACTTAAACCCGGGAGGCAGAGGTTGCAGTGAACTGAGACTGTGCCATTGCACTCCAGCCTGGGCGACAGAGCAAGACTCCATCTAAAAAAAAAAAAAAATTATCAACAAAAGTAGATAAGATAGATATTATACAGAATATTGATATAATTACACATATACACTCATATTTCTTTAAGAAAATTATTTATAATGTGGGCATTGTCTAGTACGAAATAATTTTAAAATAAATAGATACGTTTTAATTTTATAATTAAGGAAATCTAAATTTCAGTCATTGCATTGTAGAATTAATTTAGCTAACTTTACCCAAAAGATCTATGTGATATTTGTGTAAGATTTGTGGAGACAGTCTTCCTTAAAAATAATTATGTTGAGGTCATTTATCACAGAATATTAGAACATTCCAAAATTGTAACCAAAATTGACTTATCAAAACTCAGAAAGTTTAACTAAAATTAATTCTCAAATAACAAATAGGCATGTTATGAACATTGCATGAATTTTATGTCCTTAGAGAATAAATCTTCACATGCAACAATGGTCTTTGAAATGTACTCATTTCTTGTAAAAGAAAAATTGTACACTGCAAATATAATGAATAGCAACACCAAGTATACTTGAAGCAAGACTTACGGTGCTTGAGCCATCAAGATTCTCCTGTTTAACCTAACGTTGTTGCTTTTGAAATCTGAAATTTTTTAAATATGTCATATTGATGATGGATCCAGAATGCTAAAGTCATTTTACAGTCTACAGAAAAAGTAAATATTCTGTTAACTGCTATGTAACAGTCAGTTAACTGTTAAACTGCTATGTGTCAGTTATGTAACTGGTCCAGTTAAATAAATATCCAAATATGTGTGTGTCTAAATTTTGAGTTCTTTTATTGTGAAGTTATGCCTATAAGATCACCCCAAATTATCTTTAAATTCAATTCAGTAAGCATTTTTCAGTTTTTTTTTCCTCCACTAACATGTGGACAAAAAAATGCATGAATTGAGTATAACACTGCTGACCATTTTCTCTGTGATGCGTCTGTTGCTTTTCAGTTTAGCTTTCACATAGGCCTCTGGCGATATCATTATTTCTGTGATTGTATTTGTACCTCTCTCTTTTCTGGCTTCATTTTGCAAGGGAAAGCAATAGGTTCTTTCTCCCCTAGGTTAGATGCATTCTCTCTCAGGACTCTCATCTTCTATATGGATTCAGTTGTATAGAAATGACTGTTCTCTCTAGCTCATTCATCCTGATAAGCCACACTCTCTTAAGTGCCATATATTCTGCTTGCCGTATGATTTTGTGCTTATAGCACAAATCAATTTTGCACTGTTATAAACAAGCAAAGGTTTATTGATGATATGTGATGAGATGTCCAATAAAAAATGTTTAAACTCACAAGAAATAATCAGATAGTATTTCTTACATTCCAAAGATCTGCCATGGGATCCTTTAGCTATGGAATTTCCATGACAATTATTAATTTCTATCATTTAGTCATAAACATGTTACCTGATTCCTTCATTAGAAAATTACTTATTATCAACTTTATAGGTACAATTATAGATAAGATTCTAGGAAACTGTAAAAATTTAAGATAAATAATAATTTAATTTGTCAATTTAGAAGTACCCTCCTACATCTCAATATTAACAACCATATTTTCTTCTATACAGTGCACAGAATTAATATAGTATACAATTTGAAGTTGCCTTTTAAATGTAGGAAATTAACTTATTTCTTACAGTTATTACAGAAAATTGACAGAAAGAGCTCATGATGAAGGCTAATGCATCATAGTGAAGACTGAGACATCATAGGCTGATTCTTGCGGATGTAACTGCTAAGGTCTGAGTATGTCCCCCAAAGTTTATATGTTAAACCCTAATTGCCCATGTAATAGTATTAAAAAGTAGGGCCTAAAGGTGATTAAGTCATGAGGGCAGACCCCTCATGGAATTAGAGACCCTTATGGAAAGGACCCTGGGAGTGGGTTCATTCTCCTCTGCACTTCTGCCATGTGAGGTGACAGCATTTGTCCTCTTTGGCCTTTCTGCTCCTTCTACCTTGTGAGGACGTAGCCTTCATCCTCTCCAGAGGAAGTAGCAGTCAAGGCACCATCTTGGAAGCACAAAGCAACCCTCGCTAGACACCAGACCTGTCGGCGCCTTGATCTTGTATTTCTTAGCTTCTAGAGCTGTGAGAAATACCTTTCTATTGTTTATAAATTACCCAGTCTGTGGTATTCTGTTATAGTAGCACAAACAAACTAAGACAGTAACAAAAGCTCATTTAACAGGAAGAGAAGGCTCTATTTTCTCTCCCCTGCTTCATCTTGTGACACTCTTGCTCTTACTCTCTGCTCCAGCAACCCCTTCTTACAGTTCCTCAAATGGGCCAAGCTTTTTCTTGCCTCAGGGTGTTTGTATATGCTGTTTTCTCTGATTGAAATGCCCTCCCTCCTTACTCTTCACCTAGGTAATTCTCACTCATACTTCAGAAAGGACTTTAGTCAGCCTCCCAATCTAAATAAAGTATCCTTATTATTATTCACATTCATTGAATCTGTTTTTTCCACTTTAGTTTTCTTCAAACTTGGTTATCATTTATTTCCTTACATGTTTATCGTACTCTAAACTGCAAATTCTATGAAGCCAGGGTAAATGTTTCATCATTATGACTGCAGTACCTAACACATTTTAAGTACTCAGTAAGCATTTATTGAATGATGAAAAATTTAATAATTATGGGAATTTCAACTCTCTGAATAGTTCCTGTAAGATGCTTAAAGAGGAGGATAAGATAAAATATTGACCTACTTTTCTGACAACCTCATTTCTTAAAGAGTAGGTGAAGTAATATGAGCATTTGCCTTCCTTGATATAGATATGATAAATAAATACTCTTTTGTAATAAAAACCTTAGAGGAATATAGAAATAGAAAGGGAAGACATTAGTAAACATTGCTATAAAGGTGTATTTACAGACTCATCTGTAAAATGGGAAAAAGACCTGTCCTGCATATATCATATAGTTTTTGTGGAGGTCAAATAAGCTAAGGTAGATAAGTAAACTTTGGAAACTGAAAAGCCTTATATCACTATAACATGATAGTTGCAGTTAAAGCCAGATTTAAAGAAAGAACATTTCAAATATTCAAATAAATAATAGATATCAAATGAAGAAAAAGGCTTTTAAAAATAGAAATCAAAGTTTATATTTTTAGATTAAGTCATTTTATTTTAATTTGAAAATAATGTATTTAAAAAGTTATACAATTATATAAATTTGGAATTGTCTTAATTTTATTGGTCATAATCATTTTTAACATTTTATAGATATTTTGACATTTAATTTTTGTTTTTATTAGGAAAATTGGTGCTCTGTAATTTTATTTTTACTTAGTGATATCATTCTTAATGGATAAATAGTATTTCCTATGTTAAGCTATTCATTCATTCTTGCATCTGTTCACTGATCCAGTAATTGTTCATTGAGCACCTACTCTATATAAAGTACTATGCTTGGTCCTGGAAAGATGGTAGGGTAGTCAATATAGAACATAACAAACAAATTACTCCCTTAAACATTTAGTTCTGGTGCTGACAAATGCTGGAAAGAAAGGTACATGCTGCAAGTGCATTTAATCTGATGACCTAGTTGGAGACTGCAAAGTTAGGGAAGACATATTTTGGGATGAGGTTTGAAAGAGGAGGAGGAGAGGTTAACTAAGCAAATAATCAGAAGACTGGCATATGGAAAGGCCTAAATGAAGAAAGGTACAGGTAAACGGAGTGATTTTCAGAATGGAAACATCTGACAATTGAACCAAAATTTAAAAAAAAATGAAATTCTGAACATCTTGAAAATAATTCCAGTTAGGAAAAACTAGAGAGTAGCATTAAATAAATGAAAAACAAGAAGATCTTTTAAACTCAAATTTTAGAAAAATACCTAAAAATTATGAAAGAAGAGACATAGAATTAAATCTTATTCAAAGATCAACTCAAATGGTCTACAATTTGGTACACCTTCTGTCATCTCCTATGCATAATTCAATTGGGATATCAAACTGAGCTGATACAGTATAGTTATTTTCTACCTTTTGGAAATACGTCATACTAGTTATTGCATAGACTCCCCAGATTATTGCATAAATCCCAAAACATGGACTACACACTGTCTTCATAGATGTGTTTCTATGAATTATTTCTCACATGTATGTAGATGAGTTGTTAGGTATAATAAAATACAAATAAATTTAAAGGCATTACTTCTCCCTAAGAACTAAGCCATCCATTTCTCCTCCTAGCTATGTCACTGAAGCTTAGGCTACCTGACTTGCACTATCAAGATATTAGTTCCAGGCTCATTGGTACTCTCTTCAATTTTGTTTGTCATAATCCTTAATGAAATTTAATATTCACATAGAGAATCCTTACAACGTCTTTATCTCTTGGTTACTTGACATACTTTCCCCTTCCTTCATCCTAACACTGCCATTTGTTACTTATCTTCACTGATCCTTATCTTCACTCAATCAATTTCAAATTTTCACATTCTTCTATAATAGGGAGATATTCATGGACAGATCATTCTCTTTGGGAATATTTTTAAGAATTAAGGAATATATTATGTTTAAATTTGCAAAGTAATTTAGGACTAACAAAACATCTTCTCCTGCATTATGCCTTAGATCTTTCATTGGACAGCTCTCGTCCAGTTCCTCTTGCAACTCTGATAATTAATAAAGTTCAAGTTTGATATGATTTGGCTCTGTGACTCCACCCAAATCTCATCTCTAATTGTAATCCCCATGTGTCAGAGGAGGGGATTGTTGTGGGGTAACTGGATCATGGAGGTGGTTTCCCCTATGCTGTTCTCATGATAGTGAGAGGGTTCTCATGAGATCTGATGGTTTAAAAGTGGCATTTTCCCCTGCACACTCTCTCTTCTGCCACCATGTGAGACGTGCCTTACTCCCTTTCACCTTCACCATGATTGTAACTTTCCTGAGGCCTCTCCAGCCATGTGGAACTGTGAGTCAGTTAAACCTTTTTTGTTTGTAAATTACACAGTTTCAGGTAGTATCTTTATAGAGTGTGAAAATAGATGAGTGCAAAGTTTTGGCTCATATTCTTGAATTAGAATAGTATCAGATGTCCTATAAAATTACTTGAACCTTGGTCATGTACTTCCTTGATATTCTATGTGAGTCATAAAACCAACTTTTCAGAAAAAAAAATCCAAAAACTAGACTTCTGCCTATTTAAGCAATGAGGTAAACCAAAGAAAGTAGAGGAAGGAGGAGGATCTTAAAAGGCAAGAAAACTTATAATTGGAACAGAAAACACATATGTTGCTAGAACTGGGGAAGAATGATGTTGTGATAAACAGTTAATATTTTGCTACTAAGCTTGTTACACTGTTTTGTAAACCTTAAGATATTGCAATATTGCTCCAAGTATTCGACTTCTGTTCTGCGCTCTAAATGGCTTAGAGACAGAAAAACTTCTTTAATTCACAGATTTAAGCATTTAATAGGTCCTCTCTATAAATTGTGATTAGATGGCTTTTTTTTCATGATTCAACTAGTTCAATAATAAATGTCAGCACAGGACACTACATAAATTAATACCTGCGTAAGGAAAAAAGTTTGATTTCTCATGGCAGAGAGCTATCCTGAAACTCAATAAAATATTGAAGAGTATTTGTGTTTTCTAAAGCATAGACAGGTGTTTTTTCATTGCCATTCTGCTATTAATTCATTCATTCATTAAACAAATGTTTATTGAAACCCTACTTTATGCCAGGTGCTGGACTAAGTTCTTGGGGTATAAAGATGAATAGAGACATTCTTTTTTTTTTTTTTTGAGACAGAGTCTCGTTCTGTCCCCCAGGCTGGAGTGCAGTGGTGCGATCTCGGCTCACAGCAAGCTCCGCCTTCTGGATTCAGGCCGTTCTCCTGTTAGCCAGGATGTGTTAACCTCACCGTGTTAGCCAGGATGGTCTTGATCTCCTGACCTCGTGATCCGCCTGCCTCAGCCTCCCAAAGTCCTGGGATTACATGCGTGAGCCACTGCGCCCGGCTGAAAAGAGACATTCTTAACTTCAAGTCTAGGATGGGTGGGAGGCAGACAAGTCAAGCAGCAATGGTAGTACAGAGCTATTGCCATTATGTTGGAATTGTTATAAGAGAAAAAGCAGTAACAATAGGTAGTCTGGTCTAAAGGAATTCAAGGAGAAGCATCATGGAGAAAAGATATATAACTTGAAACCTGGAGGATGAGTAACAGACAGCAAATGAGCTTAGGAGTGAGGTGAGGAGGGTGAGTAAAGTCGGTATCTTAAAGTGGAGCCAGGCTGTGAGAATAAGGAACATTTGAAGAATCAGAGAGGTTAATTTGACTATAGCACAACGTGGAATGGCAATAGGTGAGATAGGCGAGGCACAAGAATATTGGAGAGCCTTATAAGACATATTAAGAAGGGATCCTGAAAATCAGCATGGGACTTTTGATTTATACTTAAGGAAAGAAAAACACACATACATACCATGATATCTACCCTCTTAACAAATTTTTAAATGTACAGTACATTATTGTTAACTATTAGCACAATAGAAATTTGGCAAGATCATTATTAGATGTGTTAAGATGGCTTAATCATTTTTCTTTTGTGTGTGTTTGTCACTCTATTGATGACCGGGCCTGGTTCAGCTAATCTTGCTGACTCCAGATGCCTCTCTCCTCATATGGTGCTGTATACTGCATTTATCATAGGTTTTTAAAAATACTTTGTAGACATGTCTTAGTGAATTCACCTAGGAATTTCATATTTATTATTTAAATATTAATGCTGAAGCAAACACAATAAGCTTCAAAGTAAAACGACTCTAGAGGAAGAGGCCAAGAAATAAAGGTACCAACTAATTTTCCTAATTATATTGACCCAGGGAGGCTGATTAATGTAATATGTGAAACTCTCTAGGCAGGAAACCATGTTTCTCAAAGGTCTCAGAAATTGCAAATCAAGCATGTTTTAGAATTTAGAAAATGTAAAACCTGAGTAAAAGTCTATTAACTGATTTTTAAAATGGAAACACAAACTCAGGAGGCTTACTTTGCTGTTCTGCTGAAGAGCTCGAGATTTATCATCCAAGGAGACTGTTGATTTGGTAATTTGCCCTCTGGCAGGTCTGACATTGGAATAATGCAGAACACTTGATTCAGGTCATAGAAGAAGCAACACTTCGGGCACAACACAACACAACCAAGTGAGCACTGGAAACCTGGTGAGTTCCCGTTTTCTACTTCAAAAGTGCTTCTCAGCCAGTTGAGTCACGGGCAAAATGAGTTTTATAGAATGTTCTCTCCCTTCTTCTGAGATAGAGAATGTTCCATTATACTAACTTGCTTCCCCTATCTCTATCATAATGGTATATTCTCTTTTTCTCACTCAGGATTGTAGACTTTTGTGCTTTGGGGTATCTTTAACTCTCTTTACCCCAACATCCAGGAAGAGAACAAAAAGTTGTTCCTTCTTCATGATGGCACATTTTCATTCTTCTGGAAATGACTTTACTCCCATAAAATACTCCCCTAAGCAGCTTCAAGACTGAGGGAGAACATAGCCCCTTTCTTTGAATATCTGAGGAGCTGTGGTACAGAAGCAGCAGGCTGACCTGTGTTGCCTCACAGGGCAGCGAGAAGACTGGGCATCTGATCTGTGCTGCAGACCACTGTGTTCAACATCCAGCAACCTCACAAAAGAGTGAATCTCTTATTTCTTTATTCTAAGCAGAGTTCAGATGATCCTGTCAGGGAGGTGGTAGAAGAGATTTCTACATGGGAAACGTAGTTGGATTTGAATCTGATATTCTACGATTATTTGATTAAATCATTAATGACATATATATTGCAACAATTTATCAACTTTCTCAGCAGAGTATAGGAAATTCAGAGTAGAATTAAGTGTTATATATTAAGGGAAAACACATAAACATGTTCAATGGTATTTTAAAATAACTTTTGGCTTAAAGCATTAAAGCATCTTATTTAGGTACTATCTTCAGAAAATTAAAATTAATCACATATGCTCATCCATCTGCTTTATAATATCCTGGTAATAATACCCAGCATTTTAATTAATTTTAATTTAGTTAATACCCTCGTTTCCGTTTTGCAGAGGAATGCAGCACAACAGTATCTAGATGAGGATATTTTCTGGTATTTGGCAAACATGTATTTATTGAAACCTCATGAAAATAAGCAGAAGCTTTGAAGTTTAAGGTTGTCTAAAAATTTTGGCAGCATGCTGAACATGATAGGCAATTCTAAATGCCAGGTGAGATGTTAGTCAGGGAATCCAAAGTAGACAAGCAACAGGTTTGTGGACAATAATTGAATGTTCTTTCCGCATTGAGGTTTTATAAAAGAAGAAAAATAAACAGAACACAGTTTCTGTCTACCTTTATATAAAAGAATAACACTTTCCTCCTTTTAAGATTATAAGTTGTTTGTTTAAATTCTATAAATGCAGTGCATGGATCTTTGTTGTGGAGGAACTTCATGTTCTAGTTTACTTATTTGGTTAAAATATTTATTAAACGCCTACCACATATCAGGATATACCAAGTGGATATGGAATGGATTACTTTTTGCATGAATTCCTGCAAAACCTTTCTGAACTCTTTCCTTACCTTCAGCAAATACTCCTTCCAGTCCACCCTCCACACTACTGCCAGAGTCATTCTTTTAGAACACAGATTGCCTCACTGTCATAGTTATACTTTATAACGGTTCCCACTGGCAACCAAATGAAACCCAAACACCTGTTCTATCATCTGTTTGTATTTCCAGCCTTGTGTTCTAACACTCCCTTTTGTGTTCTGTTTCACCCATCATAAATGACATACTACAGATTTAAGAACAATTATACTTCCATGCTTTCATATATACCGTTTCCTAGACCTTGAATGCACTTTTACTCATTTTCTGCTTTTGCCCTAGTCAATGGGATATATATTGAAGACACTTCCCATTGACTTAATTTTTATTTCTTCTAAGAGTATCTCTTTAATGAATAAATTTCTCCTTAGTGTCTTGGTTTTGGTAATCTAGTTCCTCTGGTGAATGCAGGGTTGTTAGAAGGGATGATCACGGGGTATGAGAAGAGGAATGACATGGGAGGAAGTATTTATGAAGAGAACTCAGATGAGGAGGCTGACAAAACGTTAATAGAAGCCAAGTAGGCATCTAGCTTTCACTGTCAGTACCAACTGATTCCACCACTCGAGGTTAAAGTCACTCCTCCTTAGGTTGAGAACTTACACATATTTCTGCCTCTTTAAGTATTTTTCAGCACCTTTCTCCCATGAATATTTGTCATCTAGTATCATAATTAGCTTCTTATATTTCTGCCTCCACCACTAGCCTGGTGTTTCTTAAAGGCAACTAGCCTCTACAAGGTTCTTGATGTGATTTGATGAATGAATAGCAGGCCTTGCTTCCACAGAAAGTGACGAAAGAAAATGGTGACTTCCTCAGCATCAGGCATTATGGCAGGCACTGGCTAGGTAGGAAAAAAGACGATTAGGACTCCTTTTCTCATGGAGCTTAGTGTTTGCATGTTGAGTGGTGAGTGACAATTTTTATTATTTTTACTCTCTTTCCAGCTTTAAGGTATAATTGACAAACAAAAATTGTATATATTTATTGTATACAATGTGATGTTGTATACATTGTATACAATGTATACAATAATAAATGTATACATTATAAATTGATTACCACAATCGAGGTAATTAACTTATCTGTCACCTCACTCAGAATATTTTTGTGTGTGCTGAGTACATTTAAGAACTACTCTTTTAGCAATTTTCAACTATACAATACATTATTATTAGCTATAGTCACCATGCTGTAGAGTAGATCTCCAGGATTTATTCATCCCATCTAATTAAAACTTTGTACCTTTTGAGTAACATCTTCCCGTTTTCCCCCCTTTCCTACCCATCCCCATCCCCTGGCAACCATCATTATACCTACTTGTCTTGTGAATTTGAATCTTTATATTCCACATATAAGTGAGTCCATGTAGTATTCATCCTTCTATGCCTAGTTTATTTCACTTAACATAATGTCCTCCAGGATCTTCTATGTTGTCACAGATGACAGAATTTCCTTCTTTTTTTAAGGCTGAATAGTATTCCATTGTGTTCTTCATCCATTAATTAATTGATGGAGATGGATTATTCCACATCTTAGTATTGTGAATAATGCTGCAATAAACATGGGAGTCCAGATAGTCTTTGACATCCTGATTTCATTTCCTTTAGATATGTACCTAGAAATGGAATTACTGGATCATATGGTAGTCCTCTTTTTAATTTTGGGGGGAACTTCCATACTGTTTTCATAATAGCTGTGCTCATGTATACTCTCACTACGAGTGTGCAAGAGTTTTCTCCACATCCTTGCCAACACTTGTCTTTCATCTTATTGGCAGTAGCCATTCAACAGGTGTGAGGTGATATTTTTGTTTGGTTTGTTTTTTTGAGACAGAGTCTTGTTCTGTCACCCAGGCTGGAATGCAGTGGCACAATTTTGGCTCACTGAAACCTCGAGCTTCCAGGTTCCAGCAACTCTCATGCCTCAGCCTCCCGAGTAGCTGGGATTACAGGCCTGCACCACCACGCCTGGCTAATTTTTGCAAGTTTAGTAGAGATAAGGTTTTGCTACATTGCCCAGGCTGGTCTTGAACTCCTGGCCTCAAGTTATCTGCCCACATTGGCTTCCCAAAGTGCTGGGATTACAAGCATGATCCACCGCTTCCAGCCTGTGAGGTGAAATCTGATTGTAGTTTCTTTTTTGTTTCTTTTTAGGCTGAGTCTCATTTTGTTGCCCAGGCTGGAGTGCAGTGGTGCAACCTTGGCTCACAGAAACCTCCACCTCCTATGTTCAAGCGATTCTCATGCCTCAGCCTCCCGAGTAACTGGGACTACAGACACATGCCACCATTCCTGGCTAATTTTTTTGTAATTTTAATAGAGACGGGGTTTGAAATGGCCAGACAAACTCCTGACCTCAGGTGATGTGCCCACCTTGGCCTCCCAAAGTGCTGTGGTTACAAACGTGAGCCACTGCACCCAGCCTGATTGTAGTTTTGATTTGCGTTTCCATCATAATTAATGATGGTAAGCATTTTTTCATATATTAATATTTATTGGCTATTTCTATGTCTTCTTTTGAGAAATGTCTATTCAGGTCCTTTGGCCATTTTCTAATTGAGTTAGTTATTTTCTTGCTATTGAGTTGTTTGAGTTATTTCTGTATTTTGAATATTAACTTCATAGCACATATGTGGTTTGTAAACCTTTTCCTCCATTCTATAGGTTGCCTCTTCATTCTGTTCATTCCTTCCTTTGCAGTGCAGATGCTTTTAATTTGATGCAGTCCTATTTGTCTATTTTTGGTTTTGTTGCCTGTGCTTTTGGGGTTGTATTAAGAAAAATCATTACTCAGACCAATGACAAGAAACTTTTCCTTATGATTTTTTCCAGGAGTTTTAGGTCCTACACTTAAGTCTTTAATCCGTTTGAATTTATTTTTGTATATACTAATAACATGAGATAAAGGTCCAACTTTATCCTTCTGCATTGTGGATAGCCAGTTTTCCCAACACTATTTGTTGAGGAGACTGCCTTTTTCCCACATTGTGCATTATTGGCACCTTTATAGAACATCAATTGACCATAAATGTGTAGATTTATTTCTGGGCTATCTATTCTGTTCTATTAGTCTACATGTCTGTTTTCATGGGCAGACAATTTTTAAAGGAGAGGATCACAGAGAAGTATTACTTGTAATTAGAATATAATATGATGATTGCAATTACTAGGTTCTTTACAATGCTGAACATATAATTAGCTTTGCTTTAAAGGATAATTAGGTGGGTAAGATGAGATAAAAGTAGTATGTTATATAAAATCATGTTTAAAAGCATGAAGATGTAAATGTATATGTGTTTTCAGAGGCATGATTCATAATTCACCATGACTACAATGAGACTAGCATGTGAGGCATGATATTTATTTAATGATATTTCTGACCCAGGATCATGATTCTAGGTACAAATGTCTCCAAATGCCCTAGACTTTCCACACCTAGTGCAATACTGCAAGACTGTAAGATCTGTGAGAGCAGAGAATGTGTCATTGACTTGCGTATCCTAATGTCTCACAACATGCTTAGTCTCCGTAGTTCTAGAGTTATATTTCTGGTTCTGTCTTACCTGGTCTGTGAGAGCCTTTCTGTGATTAGCAATGACGCTTTGAAGGCACTGTTCTATAATCAGCTGTGTCCTGTGTGTATGAGAGCGCTTCTTAACGTGTACTTACAATCTGGGGATTTTGAGAAAAAGTGGGATTTTTTTTGTCTTTTTCCTTCATCTGGCATTGATTACTTCAGATATTCTGATTAGTATAGGTCAGGGACTATTCTCAAATATTAAGAATCTTTATCTACAAGGAAATTGAATGTTGGTTAGTACTATGGGTTCAAGGCTAGGGAAAGGATCTTTCTTGTAAAATAGATACATTTCAAATAACAGGCTCTTTTTCCTGTGGGCAGAGAAAACCACCTTGTTTAAGTAAAGCAACTTGATCTCTTCAAGAAATTAAAAGATGTTTCTTTTTAAAATCATCTTTGTTTTAGTAATGTAATACTTTAAAAGTACTTCTGAATATGAATTACAGTCAAGTCAATTGGAATATCTATATTCAGTCTTAACGCTGGTTTAAACATAGAGTCACAAATGTACTTTGTAGAATTCTGGCATGATGCTTATTAGCATTATCATTTTTTTTTATCTAGGATATTCACATTAGTTAAGGTGAAATATTTCTATAAAAAATGTAATAGAGCAGACAGCAGTCATACAAACAAGTTATATAAAAACAATAAAAATAAATAAAAACTTATAGTACTTGGGGAAAACTATCATTTTGAGACCAAACATCCCATTCTCCTCTATTCTTTTATTGGCCTTGTTACCAGCATGTGTACTTAGGTCCTCAAGAGTGAGGTAACCTTTGTTTTTCTCATAAAATATAAGAGACAAATAACTTATATTTCAAGTTGACATTATTTCCTTGTAGAAAACCACATTTTTACTTAATCTCTAAATTCTGAATCTGGATTGCTGTAATCACCATATTTAGTGTTTTAGAATCAAGACACGTATAGAATAACCCTAGGGAAGCTTTATGAAGCCTTTTAGATTTCAAGGCAAACAGCATTTCAAAGACAAGGCTACCTTTCTGGGGTTAAAACAACTTTTTAATATAAATGGGCATGACGTGGAAAAGGGAACAGTGTGTTGTCAACATCAAAAGAATGTGGCATTGCCTTTCCAAGATGATGCCAATTTAAAGTCATTTCTTAAAGCACGTCCCATTTATAATGAGGTTAAAAGTAGTTAGTATGTTGTTATGTGGGTTTTGCTGCATAGATTGGGCATAATCAGAAATTCTAATCATAAGAGGCCAAAAGAACATTATAATTGTGGAAAAGGGAGGTCTACCATGTGTCAAAGTCTCAGAAGGGAAGTGGAGGTTTATCACATCAGTGGTGAGACAGGTGATAGATGAATGGGATGGTTTAGTGTCACTGCAGTGAATTTAGTGAGAAAATGAAAGACAGCCTTTGGGGAGTGGTCTAAAAAAGAGTTGCGAATTTATGAACTAAAATCTATGTTATAATGGGATTGATCTCAGGAATCTTACTCTTACTTCTGTTGTAGCCACAGCCTCATAGATGAGTCCAGTCAGTATTTTAATAAAAACCTTTCAAGCCAATTGGATGTGCATTACCTCCATGAACTTCTGCACAGCTGCAAGCATTCCAAATTTCAGGTTTATGCCTGTGTGTTCCATGAAGGTAAAGATCTCATTACACATTAAGTTTTTCTTTCTGTTAATACAAATATTTGCAAAATAACACGTGAACAAAATTAGATTTGTTTTCTTTATTCTCGAACCTACATACCTCCATCTGTACTTAATTATGTGTTGTAAATGTTCAGAGTCAGTCATGGTGAAGAGCAAAAGCCCCAAGGAGAAGACTAAGAAGCCTCTTTTTGCTGCCACCTTTTCTTGTCCCAGGTATTTGAAAAACACAGATTTGTAAGGTGAGCATATTGGATTAGCAAGAGATACATTTGAAGGTCCGTCTTGTTCTAGCATTCCATGAAATAAGAAAGGGACTATGACTCTATTTTATACCTTTAATGAAAAATAAGATCAAATATATAAAATAACATTAGCAACCAAACACCAAATCATAAACATGTCAAAACATTAGCATATAATATAAAGTAGTAAGTAGATTTACTGATTTTTGTTATATTTATGTCATCATGCATGTATATTCTATATCTACATATCTGATGTAAAAATTACACTGTGTCTCTGCCTGCACTGAAAATATTTTATTAGATACACATTAGGATGGTTATTGTGAAAAAAGAAGAAAAAAGTGTTGGTGAGGATGGGGAGAAATTGGAACCCTTGCGCATTGCTGGGAGTAATATAAAATGGCACAGCCACTGTGGAAAATGGATTGGCAATTCATAAAAAAGTGGTATATAGAATTACCATGTGATCTAGCAATTCTACGTCTCGGTGTATACTCAAAATAAATACAGGCAGAGATTCAAACAGATATTTGTAGACCAAGGTTCATAGGAGCATTATTCACAATAACCGAAATGTGGAAGCAACCCAAATGTTCATTGAGAGATGAATGAAAAAACAAAATGTAATGTATATGCAGTGGAACAAAATGTGATGTATATACAATATTCAGTCTTTAAAAGTAAGTAAATTATGACAGATGCTACAACATGGGTGAACCTTGAAGACATCCTAAGTAAAATAAGCCAGTCACAAAAGGACATTTACTATAATACTTCAGTTATATCAGGTACCTAGAGTAATCAAATTCATAGAGACAGAATGCAGAATGTAGAATGCTTGAGGGAAGGGGAAGGAAGGGAAAACTAGTGTTTAATGGGTACAGAGTTTTCACTGGGGAAGATAAAAAAGTTACTAAGTGGTAATGGTTGCACAACAATGTAAACATACTTCTTGCCATAGAACTGTGCACTTAAATGATTAAAATAGTATATATTATGTTATGTATATTTTACCACAATAAAATATTCTATTAACATAAAAAATAATTAATATAGAAGTTCCAATTATACTTTGGAAACTGAGTCACTTTAGTTGGCTTCCTTTTCTGACTAGATTTTTAGGCAATTTACATTTCTACTTTTTCATTGTAATGGAAGCCATTGCCAGAAAGTAAGAGAAATAGATGCTGAATAAGCAAAAGTAGCAAATGCTGTCTATACCATAGCTCCAAAGCAGGATGTAGGCTTGAGGTAGTTGCAAAAGCTAAAAAAAACAAGTCAGGAGGAGAGTTCTGGCAATCAGAAGCAGAGGGACCATGGATTTTACAGAAGGATCAAGAGGGCTTTTGTGAATAATGTGTTTTACTTTTAGATTCTCTTTCTGCATCTGTAAAATGGGAGACTCATCGGATACTATTTACAGTTTTTGAATCAGTTTGAATCACCATACAACCCCCATTAATTCAGTTCAGCATTTTGATTCTCCCTCTAGATTGCAAGATCCTTTGAATATAATTGATGCTATTTTTATTCCTAAATTCCTTGTCATTTATGGTAATAATTTATTAATAATGAATAAATGAAGGCAAACTCTGTAACACAGTGCTCATCTTATCAGAATGTGCAGTTCAGGGAAATATTGATTTGCTTATCAGCCAAACAACTGACATATCTTAATTGATAAGTTGAAATATCCAATTCGGGAAAAGTATTCAAAGATTTTGTTAATCTACAAGTGCAGAATAAAATACCAATTTTGGTGAATTAAACCTGCCACAAAATAACAATCCATAGAGAAAGATAAGATAATAAAAGCATAATAACAGTCAACATTTTATTTAGCATTTACTAAGTGCCAGACTCTGTATTAAACACTTTTTATGAATTCTCTTATTTAAATTTCACAATGAATTTTAAGATATGTATTTTTATTTTAAAGGTGAAAGAATCCAAAGATATAAAGTTAAATGATTTCCCCAAGACCAAAGTAACTATTAGATTAATAGTTTAAACCCAGAGAATTGAATCCATGACCTACGGGGTTTTAAAAACAATGTACATTTCTTAAGTGGGGTGGCATGAGAAGAAGAAGACCAGGAAGTTCTGACTTTGTGTAAGCATTGGGCCACTCTGCACATGTAACTTCTTAACTCAAAGATTTGTGCTAACTCTGCAATGACTGTTGGTGAGATCCTTATTAGTGGTCACAGATTTCACAGCTTTTTTTTTTTCTGTTTTCTGTTTTAAGGAGTGAACATTTTAATGGTTCTCAGCAGTGAAATAACCATTTAAGGTTTATTAAGAGCATCTGTAAGCCGGAGGCTTTTTGTGGAATGCTATGGGAACAGATACATATTTAAAATAAAAGTGACATGCCTATTTCTGTAAAAGAGGAGCTAAAATATTTCTGTAGGAAAAAGATCTGGTTTTTAAAACAGATAGTTAAAAGTACCTTTTTCAATAAAATAAAACGATTTAACTTTTTAAGTACATGATTTATTTATGCCAAAAAATTAAGTATATATGAGTTCTCATTTTAAGTGCTCATGTGAAAATATTTCTCCTTGCAATGCATGATTTACAGGTGTTCCTGTAACATGGGGCCAGCCTTATATGTAGCTTTTCAATATGCTAGACATATGCGATACGTATAATACCGCTGACCAGGTATACACTCATTGGTAATTACTGTCCAGCCTATTTAGCTCTTTTGGTTTTAGTGTACTACTAATGAGATCTAGCTCATCACTTCATTCCTCCAAATCACATAGCTCTAAACAAACAAAGCATAGCTGCATAGAGCCATCCTCCACACCTTTAACCCAATTTAACTCTTGTCCATGTGTGTTATGTTGATTTGGGCAAGAGAATCTCTGTTGTGGAAACAAAAGAAACTAAATAAAACAAAGAAGAATCACCACCCCCACTCTCACCAGGCAACTCAAAATATAGGCCCTGACTTACCAATACTATTTTTACCTTATTTCTGCATTATTTGATAAAGCCATCAGTTTAATCATTATGTTCTATTTCTGAAGTTGTTTCATTGAAGAATAACAGACATGTAGAAAAAGAAAACACCGTGAATATACATCTCAATAATTCATCATGAAGAAAGTATTCTCATTTAACCGTCTCCAAGGTACGCATGATAATGATTTCTAATATCATAGTCTGTTTTTCCCTAGTGTTTGGCTCCATGAATAAGTGTCTACTCACATTTTTGTTGGTATATACTAGGAAATGGGATTTGCTGCGTCACGGTGCAGGTTTAGATTCAGTTTTAAAACATAATACCAAACCATATTGCAACATTGGTTGTTTAATTTTACACTCCTACTACAGGGTAGGAGAGTTTCCATCACTCATATCCTTGCCAACCTTCTTATAAGTAACACAGGGCTGAGTTTTATTATTGTATCACTATGACACAGTGATATTGTATTCTTTTAATTTGGGACATTTCATACCTTTACATTCAATATAGTTATTGATATGATGTAAATCTGTAATCTCACTCCTTGCTTCATATATGATTCACCTAGCTTTTCCTCTTGTTAATGAGGATCAGACCCTATGTTTTGCTTCCTTGCCTTTGCCTTTCCATCTTCTATTCTAGCTTCATCAAGGGCCCTAGGGAAAAAGCACCCTCACATATAATTTTTTTAAATTCAGCAACTCAGACTTTATTCCAGATCTTCTGCAAAACAAAAACAAAAACAAAAACAAAAACACCCCTGCATAACAAGATCTCTAGTTTATTGTACACATTTAAATTTGAGAACATATAATTTTATAAGCATTTGGTATTTGGTGCCTTTTGTGTGCTAGGCATTTCATAAACCTTCTCTCATTTTCTCTTCAAAGAATTTTACATGAGAGAGAGAGAGGATAAGAGAAGAAAAAAAGAGAGGGAGAGAGAAATAAGTCAAGCTACATGGTCAAGGTCAGGTTCACAGATGTAGGAAGCTAAAGAAAGCAGTATGACCCAGTTTATTTAATTCTAAAGTCTGTACAATTTTCAGAGGATCCCATGGTCTTTCTTGTTAGTGATTGCTTACATCCACTTTTTAAGTATAAAAAAGATATAAAATAATCATAAAGGTAATAAATTTTATAATTTTAGTTAACAAATGACTGTTTCTTTCTCTAAGAATATTTAACTATCGTTTTACAAATTCATCCCATCAGAAAACCTATGTGTCTGTACACACATACACATGCAGAGATGTGCAAACATGTACATAAATATGTATAAAATATGTGTGTATACCTATAACATGTACATATACATATAATTTGGAATGTTTTCCCCTTTCATTGTATATATTTATATATATGTATACTGTCAAGTGTACACATATAAGATTTAGAATGTATTTTCTTTCTGTTTCTATTTTTTATTTCCAACTTTTATTTTAAGTTCAGGGGTACATGTGCAGGATGTGCAAGTTTGTTACATAGGTAAAACTGTGCCATGATGCTTTGCTGCACAGATTATCCCATCATTCAGGTATTAAGCCCAGAATCCACTAGCTATTTTTCCTGATCCTCTCCCTCCTCCCTCTCACACCCCATCTTCAACAGCCCTAGTGTGTGTTGAACACATGCATCCATGTGTTCTCATAATTTAGCTCCCACTTGTAAGTGAGAATGTGTGGTATTTGGTTTTCTGTTCCTGCATTAGTTTATTAAGGATAATGATCTCCAGCTCCAGTCATGTCCCTGAAAAAGACATGATCTCATTCCTTTTTATGGCTGCATAATATTCCATGATATATGTGTACCACATTTTCTTTATCCATTCTATCATTTATGGGGATCTAGGCTTATTCCATGCCTTTGCTTTTGTGAATAGTGCTGCAATGAACATACACATGCATGTATCTTTATAATAGAATTATTTATATTCCCATACCTAGTAATGGGATTGCTGGGTTGAATGATATTTCTGTCTCTAGGTCTTTGAGGAATTGCCACACTGTCTTCCACAATGATTGAACTAATTTACACTTCCACCAACAGTGTGAAAGCATTCCCTTTTCTCCACAACCTCACCAGCATCTGTTATTTATGACTTTTTAATAAAAGTCTTTCTGACTGGTGTGAGATGGTATCTCATTGTAGTTTTGATTTGCATTTCTCTAATGATCAGTGATGCTGAGTTTTTTTTTCATATGTTTTTTGGCCACTTGTATGTCTTCTTTTGAAAAGTATCTGTTCATGACCTTTATCTACTTTTTAATGAGGTCTTTTTAAAAAAAATTTGTTTAAGTTCCTTGTAGATTCTGGACATTAGACCTTTGTCAGATGGATGGATTGCAAAAATTTTCTCCCATTCTGTAGGTTGTCTGTTCACACTGTTGACAGTTTCTTTTGCGTGCAGAAGCTCTTTAGTTTAATTAGATCTCATTTGTCAATTTTTGCTTTTGTTCCATTTGCCTTTGGCATCTTTATCATGAAATCTTTGCCAGTGCCTATCTATCTCATGAATGGTATTGCCTAGATTTTCTTCTAGGGTTTTTATAGTTTTGAGTTTTACATTTAAGTCTTGAATGCATCTTGAGTTGATTTTTTTATATGGTGTAAGGAAGGGGTCCAGTTTCAATTTTCTCCATATGGCTAGCCAGTTCTCCTAGCACCATATATTAAATAGAGAATCCTTTCCCCATTACTTGTTTTTGTCAGGTTTGTCAAAGAGCAGATGGTTGTAAGTGTGTGGTCTTATTTCTGGGTTGTCTATTCTATTCCACTCCATTGGTCTATGTGTCTGTTCTTGTGCCAGTACCATGCTGTTTTAATTACTTTAGCCTTGTAGTATAGTTTGAAATCAGGTAGTGTGGCGCCTCCAGCTTTGTTCTTTTTACTTAGAATTGCCTTTCCCATTTGTGCCCTATTTTGGTTCTATATGAATTTTAAAATAGTTTTTTCTAGCTCTGTGAAGAATGTCATTGGTGGTTTGATAGGAATACCACTGAATCTATAAATTGCTCTGGGCAGTATGGCCATTTTAATGATATTGATTCTTCCTACCCATGAGCATGGAATGATTCTCCACTTGTTTGTGTCATTTCTGATTTCTTTTAGCAGTGGTTTATAGTTCTCCTTGAATAAGTCTTTCACTTCCCTTGTTAGCTGTATTCCTAGGTATTTTATTCTTTCTGTGACAGTCGTGAACGGGAATACATTTGTGAGTTGGCTCTCAGCTTGCCTGATATTGGTGTATAAGAAAATGCTGGTGATTTTTACACATTGATTTTGTATCCTGAGACTTTTTGAAGTTGCTTATAAGCTTAAAAAGCTTTTGGGGTGAGATGATGGGGTTTTCTAGATACAGGATTATATCATCTTCAAACAAAGATAATTTTACTTCCTCACTTCCTAACTGAATACCCTTTATTTCTTTCTCTCGCATAATTTCCTTGGCCAGAAGTTCCAATACTATTTTGAATAGGAGTGGTGAGAGAGGACATCCTTGCCTTGTGCTGGTTTTCAAGGGGAATGCTTCCAGCTTTTGCCCATTCAGTATGATATTGGCTGTGGGTTTGTCATATATGGCTCATTATTTTGAGGTATGTTCCTTCAATACCTAGTTCATTGAGAGTTCTTAACATGAAGGGGTGTTGAATTTTATCAATGGTCTTTTCTGCATCTATTGAGATAATCATGAGGTTTTTGTCTTTAGTTCTGTTTATGTGATGAATCACATTTGCTGATTTGCATATTTTGAACCAACATGGCATTCTGGGGATGAAGGCTACTTGATTGCAATGGATAAGCTTTTGATGTGTTTCTGGATTTGGTTTGCCAGTATTTAGTTGAGGATTTTTGCATTGATATTCATCAAGGATATTCACCTGAGGTTTTCTTTTTTTATTGTATCTCTGCCAGGTTTTAGTGTCAGGATGATGCTCGCCTCATAGAATGAGTTAGGGAGGAGTCCCTTCTACTGAAATTTTTGGAACAGTTTCAGTAGGAATGCTATCAGCTCTTCTTTGTACCTCTAGTGGAATTCAGCTGTGAATCTGTCTGGTCCTGGGCTTTTTTTGGTTGGTAGACTATTTTACTGCCTCAATTTTAGAACTCATCATTGGTCTATTCAGGTATTCAATTTCTTCCTAGTTCAGTATTGGGAGGGTGTATGTGTCCAGGTATTTATCCATTTCTTCTAGATTTTCCAGTTTATGTGCATAGTGGTGTTTATAATATTACCTGATGGTTGTTTGTATTTCTGTAAGGTCAATGGTAATATCTCCCTTATTATTTCTGATTGTGTTTATTTGAAGCTTCTCTCTTTTCTTCTTTTATTAGTCTAGCCAGCAGTCTATTTTATTAATTTTTTCAAAAACCAGCTCCTGGATTCACTGATCTTTTGAAGGGCTATTTTTGTGTCTATCTCCTTCAGTTCAGTTCTGATCTTGGTTATTGCTTGTCTTCTGCTAGCTTTGGAGTTTTCTTGCTCTTTGTTCTCTAGTCCTTTTAGTTGTAATGCTAGGTTGTTAACTTGAGATACTTCTAGCTTTTCGATGTGGGCATTTAGTTCAATAAATTTCCCTCTTAACACAATGTTAGTTGTGTCCCAGATATTCTGGTACATTGCCTCTTTGTTCTCATTCATTTCAAAGAACTTGATTCTTCCTTAATTTCATTACTTACCCAAAAGTCATTCAGGAGCAAGTTGTTCAATTTCTATGTTGTTCTAACATTTTGAGTGAATTTCTTAATCTTGAGTTCCAGTTTGGTTGTGCTGTGGTCCAAGAGGCTGTCTGTTATTATTTCAGTTCTTTTGCATTTGCCGAGGAGTGTTTTACTTCCGATTCTGTGATCAAATTTAGAGTTAATGCCATGTGGCAATAAGAAGAATGTATATTCTTTGTTTTAGGGTGGAGATTTCTGTAGATATCTATCAGGTACACTTGATCCAGAGCCAAGTTCAGGTGCTGAAATGTATTTGTTAATTTTCTGTCTTGATGATATAATATTGTCAGTTGGGTGTTAAAGTCTCTGATATGGTTTGTTTCCCCATCCAAATTTCATCTCGATTTGTAATTTCCACACGTCAAGGGAAGAACTTGGTGGGAGGTGACTGGATCATGAGGGCAGTTTCCTCCATGCTTTCTCATGATAGTGTAGGAGTTCTCATGAGATCTGAGGATTTTTAAAGTGGCACTTTCCCTTTTGCACTCTCTCCTGCCACCATATAAAATGTGCCTTGCTTCCCAGTCAACTTTTGCCATGACTGTAATTTTCCTGAGGCCCCACCAGCCTCCTTTCTTTATAAATTAGTGATTTATAAAGAACCGTGATTCAATCAAGCCTCCTTTCTTTATAAATTAATCAGTCTCAGATAGTATTTTTATAGCAGTATAATAATGAATTAATACAGACAATTGGTACCAAGATAGTGGGGCATTGCTATAATGATAACCTGAAAATGTGGAAGCAACTTTGAAACTGGATAACAGTCAGTGGTTGGAATAGTTTGGAGGGCTCAGAAGAAGACAGGAAGATGAGGGAAAGTTTGGAACTTCCTAGAGCCTTGTTGAACGGTTTTGACCAAAATGCTGATAGTCATATGGACAATGAAGTCCAGGCTGAGGTGGTCTCAGATGGAGATAAGGAACTTATTGGGAACTGGAACAAAGGTCATTATTGCTATGCTTTAGCAAAGAGACTGGTAGCATTTTGCCCCTGCCCTAGAGATCTGTTGAATTTTGAACTTGAGAGAGATGGTTTAAAATTAGAACTTAAGTTTAAAAGCAAGCAGATCATAAAAGTTTGGAAAATTTTCAGCTTGACTATGTGGTCAAAAAGAAAAACCCATTTTCTGGGGAGAAATTCAAGCTGGTTGCAGAAATTTGCACAAGCAATGAGGAGCCAAATGGTAATAGCCAAGATAATGGGGAAAATGTCTCCAGGGAATATCAGAGATCTTTAAGGCAGCCCCTTCCATCACAGACTTAGAAGCCTAGGAGGGAAAAATAGTTTTGTGGACTGAGCCCACAGCTTCACTGCTCTGTGCAGCTTAGGGACTTGGTGCCCTGCATCCTAGCTGCTTTAGCTCCAGCCTTGGCTAAAAGGGGCCAGTGTACAGCTCGGGTCATTGCTTCAGAGTGTGCAGGCCCCACGGCTCAGTGGCTTCCACATGGTGTTGGGTCTGCAGGTGTGCAGAAGACAATAGTTGAGCTTTGGGAACCTTCTGCCTAGATTTCAGAGGATGTATGGAAATGCCCTGATATCCAGTCAGAAATCTGCTGCAGAGGCAGAGCCCCCTTGTAGAACCTCTGCTAGGACAGCATGGAAGGGAAATGTGGGGTCAGAATTCCCACACAGAGTCCCCACTGGGGCACTGCCTAATGGAGCTGTGAGAAGAGGGCCACTGTCTTCCAGACCCCAGAATGATAGATCCACCAACAACTTCCACTGTGCACCTGGAAAAGCCACAGGCACTCAACTTCAGCACATCGAAGCAGCTGCAGGGGGTGTACCCTGCTAAACCACAGGGACAGAGCTGCCCAAGGCTGTGGAAACCTACTCACTTGCATCAGTGTGCCCTGGATGTGAGACATGGAGTCAAAGGAAATGTTGAAGCTTTAAGATTTAATGACTGCCCAGCAGGATTTCAGACTTCTGTGGGGCCTGTGACCCTTTTTTTTTTTGGCCAATTTCTCTCATTTGGAATGGAAACATTTACCCATTGGCTGTACCCTCATTGTATCTTGGAGGTAACTAACTTGATTTTGACTTTACAGGCTCATAGGCAGAAGGGACTTGACTTGTCTCAGATAAGAGTTTGGGCTTGGACTTTTGAGTTAATGATGGAATGAGTTAAGACTTTGGGGAACTGTTGAGTTAAGACTTTGGGGAACTGTTGAGAAGGCATTATTGATTTTTAAATGTGAAAAGGACATGAGATTTTGGGGAGGCCAGGGGCAGAATGATATGGTTTGGCTCTGTGTCCCCACCCAAATCTCATCTCAAATTGTAATCCCCGCATATTGAGAGAGGGACCTGGTGGGAGGTGATTGGATGATGGAGGCAGTTTTCCTCATGATGTTCTCATGATAGTGAGGGTGTTCTGACAAGATCTGGTTGTTCAATAAATGTCTAGCATTTCCCCTGCACTCTCTGTCTCTCCTCCACCATGTAAAATGTACCTTGCTTCCCATTTACCTTCTGCCATGATTGTAATTTTCCTGAGGCCTCCTCAGCCATATGGAAATGTGAGTCAATAAACCTCCTTTCTCTATAAATTACCGAATCTCAGATAGTATCTTTATAGCTGTGTGAAAACCGACTAATACAGTCTCCCACTCTTATTGTGTGGAAGTCTAAGTCTCTGAAGGTCTCTAAGAACTTGCTTTATAAATCTGAGTGTTCCTATATTGGATGCAAATATATTTAGGATAGTTAGATCTTCTCTTTGAATTGAACCCTTTACCATTATGTAGTGCCCCCTTTGTCCTTTTTTACCTTTGTTAGTTTAAAGTCTGTTTTGCCAGAAACTAGGATTGCAACCCCTGCTTTTTTTGGTTTTTCATTTGCCTGGTAAATTTTCCTCCATCCCTTTATTTTGAGCCTATGTGTGTCTTTGCGATGTGAGCTGCATCTCTTAAAGTTAGTATACCAGTGGGTCATGGTTCTTTATCCAGCTCGCCACTCTACATCTTTTAATTGGGGCATTTAGCCCATTTACATTTAATGTTAGTATTTCTATTTGTGGATTTAATCCTGTCATCATAATGCTAGCTGGTTATTTTGCAGACTTGTTTATGTGGGTGCTTCATAGTGTCACTGGTCTATGTACTTCAGTGTGTTTTTGCAGTGGCTGGTAATAGGTTTTCCTTTCCATATTTAGTGCTTCCTTCAGGAAGTCTTGTAAGGCAGAGATGGTGGTAACAAATTTCCTCAGCATTTGCTTGAGAATCTTATTTCTCCTTTGCTAATGAAGCTTAGATCGTCTGGATATGAAACTCTTAGTTGGAATTTCTTTTCTTTAAGAATGTTGAATGTTGGCCCCCAATCTCTTCTGACTTATAGGGTTTCTGCCCACAGCTTTCCTTGGTTAGGTGTGGGGGTTCCCTTGGCTCAGTGTCACTCCTGGGTGGGCGGGTGCCCTGCCCTGCTTTTCCCTGTTCTACATAGATTGAGTTGTTTCCCTGATCAGTTCCAATGTGAGTACCTGCATATTTCAGTTAAAGATGCTGTATTTACCTGCCCCTTTCATTCCTCTCCTGAGTGCTGCACAAGGTAGCTGCTTCTAGTCAGCCTTCTTGGCCCTGACCCCTCCTTTCTTTCTTTTAAGACATTGTAATTAAAAAGCCAGTAAGTCATAAATACTTATTTTAAATGCCTTCTTAGATAAAAAATTTTAATATAAAATTAAGGATTACTTTTTTCTTTCTTTTTTTTTTTTTTTGAGACGGAGTCTCGTACTGTTGCCTGGGCTGGAATGCAGTGGTGCAATCTCAGCTCACTGCAATCTCCATTTCCTGTGTTAAAGAGATCCTCCTGCCTCAGCCTTCCGAGTAGCTGGGATTACAGGAGTCAGCCACCACATCCAGCTAATTTTTTGTATTTTTAGTAGAGACAGGGTTTCACCATGTTGGCCAGGCTGGTCTCAAACTCCTGAACTCGTGATTTGCCCACCTCAGCCTCCCAAAAAACTAAGGATTTATAATATAAAACTAAGGAGATTTCAGGAAACCTAACTATTTTAATAAGTAATATTGACTTTATTTCTTGGAATATTTAAGTTTCTTTCACCATGAAAAATGTTAACAAAAATCAAATTTTTTACTTGGTTTGGAATACACGCTGTTGCAAAGGCCAATATCTGAACAGTGTCAACATTAGCCAGAATGTCTGATTAATTTTAAATCTTTAAAAATACAATTAATGTTGAAATCCACCTTTTTCACATTAGCATTACACCTTTGCATAGTCACTTTTTTTATTATTTCAAATAATTATTTAAAAATCAATCAATTCCAACACTACTATTTCTTTGCTATGTTGTAAACCTTAATATTTCCCAGATCTAAAACTACATTTGACAATGAAACAGTTGACTACCATTATAAACTTCATATGAAATATTTTGGATTTTGTTTTTCATTTTGAGTGTAGGCACCCATAGGATATTGAAAGTTATCAGGATATTCTTCCCACTCCAAGATCCAGGAAAGTAACATATCAATACAGGACAAGGAGATGCTTCAACATCAGAAATGCGTGGGAGAGGTATGTGTTCTTCCCTGGGCTGATTTTGAACAGTTCTTTGAGGATCGCATTGACTCTTCCTACCTTCTACTCCCCTATGTGTCTGGCACATCAGTTTGCCCTTAGGTCCTTGCACTGAGTGTCTTTCCCTCAAGATTCCCTTTGCTGAAATTGTTACCGATTGTAATAAACATCCAGATGAGTTGGGCTGTGCTTTACCACTTGAAAGTATTTTCAGGTCAATTTTTTGTGATTTTTTAAAAAATGAAACCTTAATTTTACTATGGTGCTTAATGAACTTGTGATAAATATCAAAAAACTATGCCAAAATTTAAGGTTGGACCTGAGTTGTTCATATTTAGGGATTTAGGGATGACTGAGACATGAGTTCACCCTTTCCGCAGAAAGTTATGCACAGTAGAAAAATATAAAAACAGAAGGAAAAATAATTACTTTGTGCCTATTTTTGCTAGCTACTGTGCATACATTATTTTATTTTACACAAAAACCCTCAAGGAAGTTACAGCACCTCTATTTTACGGAGGAGTAAGTGGGCATTACAGAGGGCAAGTATCATAATTTACAGCACCTGGTAAATTAGGAGGATTTACCTCATATGGGTAAATGGGACACAAGCTGAGGATTATAGGATCAAAACCCGGTGAGCCTCATTCCAAAGCCTCTCTTCTTTTCACAAAACATCTTACCCTGCCAGACTTGTAACTATTGGTGATATTTATGAATATACAGACAAATAGTAGAATAAATCTATGTGAGTAATTTTTTCTAACTTGTTTTTCTCCATGCATGGGAAGCAGGATGGCATAATGGTAGATAAATGCAATTTTGGTGGTCAGGCAAGCACGAATTTCAATCTTGACTCTAATATCTATTAATTACTTTCCCTCTAATATGCATTACAGTATTAAACTGAACTAGCTTCTGTGAGGCTCTGTTTTCTCATATGTAGAATGGGAATAATAATGGTACCTAGATTGTAAGATTGTTTAAGTTATAAATGAGATAATGAAAATTAAATGCTTAACAGGGTATAGTAGATAGTAAGCTTGCAAAAATATTAGCTATAAGTCTTAGTACCTATTGTCATCTTTAACCATTTAAAAACTGCTTAAAACAATGCACCTATTATTAGCAAAAAATTAAAAAGTAAGTCATAATTTATCACCATGCTATGTCTAAAAAACATATTTTGATGAGTTGGCAATCATCCATAAATGCATTTACCATCATTTAAAAAATAAATGGGGCTGAGTGCAGGGGCTCATGCCTGTAGTCCCAGTATTTTGGGAGGTTGAAGTAGGAAGACTGCTTGAGGCCAGGAGTTTGAGACCAACCTGGACAACACAACGAGACCCTGTCTCTACAAAAATTTTAAAAATTACCAGGAATGGTGGTGTGCACCTATGACTACTCAGGAGGCTGAGACAGGAGTTTGAGGCTGTCGTGAGCTATGATCAAACCACTGCACTCTACCTAGGCAAAAGAGCGAGACACTGTCTCTAAAAAAATAAAAATGTAAAACAATCTTTAAATTGGAAATAAAAGTATCAATACAAGCACAATTGCAGTTGCTTATTATTAATGAACTTTATACCGACAAGGAAAGTAAGGACTCAAAATGTCCATTTCCTTACATCTTTGCTTAAATCTTCCCGATTCTATTAAGGGTTATAAATTGGGAGTATTAATTGTGAAATCATTTTTAATAAAATCCAGGTGCTTACATAAAATTTTGACCCACTTGTAATTGTTTGGTCTGGAACCTTCTGTAAAGCCATGATGTGAGAGGAACCACATAACACAATAGCTATAGCAATGAATTATAAATAAAAAATTGTTGATATATGGAACAAAGGAATTCATCAAGTTTAGCATTTTATTTCAGCTCAGTAGTGATACCACTTCAAACTGGTATCATTGACTAAGATTGACTTTACTGGTTGTCATGACCACAGTTCCAAGCACTCATAGTTGTTTTCAGTCCACTCAGCACCTTACAAAAGGGGTAATTTTCTTATCATTGATCTATTTCTTTTTCTTTGGCATGCTTTACATAGGGACCTTCAGAATGTGTCACCTTTCCAATCTTACCTGGGTCACAAGCTGGAGTAGGAAGGGCTATCATATTTCTAGCCTGTAGAAAAGAAAGATTTCCAAATATTTGGAAGGAATGGGAAGCCTAGTGGATCCAATTTAACTTCGCAATAAAAACATGTCATTGTACCCTCAAGATTAACAATCTAAGTAAAATATATTATATGTGAATGAGTATTTTTCCCCTCCACATGTGAATAAAAGTCTTGTGGAAACGTTTTTTCCCGTGCGACAAAATATTTTTGGATTTTATCAGAAATACTAAATACAGCATTTTTATGTCTAGTTTACATTTGCCTCTTATCTACAGAAGAACCCTGTGAGTTGGAGGAGCTGTTACTCTGTCCTACATTGTTCCTGTGAGAAACAATACATCACAAAAGAATAGGGCTGTGTCTCAATAAAGCTTTACTTAGGGTTATTGAATTTTGAATATCATATAATTTTCATGTGTCATAAATATTATTTTTAAAGTGTTTTTTCAACTCTTTGGAAAAAAAGTTCTTAGTTCATCTACCATACAAACACAGGTAGTAGGCTGGATTTGGCCCATGGGCTGGCCCCTGCACCAGGTGACTGAATTGAAAAAAATTGACATACTGTGATGTTGTTGTATCTCACTCATACAAAGGTATCCTGGTCCTTCCCTAAAAAGAATATTCCCAAACTCTCACACTAAAACTAACAGCTCAGTATATTAATGACTATTTGAAAAAGTAATTCTTTGACAAAATATAATTAAGTCAATTTTTGTATGTTTTATACTCATAATCTGATAGAAAGTTAAGTATTTTTACTGTCCATATTTTCTAAGGATACTTAATGTATAATTTTTTGATTTACAAAGGCTTAAGTCCCAATTCGTTTGTCATTAAACATGTTGAATAATTTACATCTATGTATTAAATAACTATAAGAATAAGTTTGTCTGACAGCATAAAACCAATATGTTGCCAGATGTTTGACTGTTCATGGTTGTTTTTACATGCCCACTCTAATTTTTAAGGAGTCTAGGAAGCTCATTTTTGAAAATTATCAGGTGAGGATGTTTTAAAAAGTCAATAATGATGGCAATAAATTAAGATGAAGACCCAAACCTCATTCTTTAATCCCTTTGGGCCTTAGTGTCTTCAATGACTGAAAAACAAATGTCTGTCTCATGATTTCATGGAGATTCTTTCTAAATGATGACATGCTAGAACCATACAAAGGATTATAAAGGCTAGGATCATTATTTAAATAAAATATCGATTTTAAAGATCAAAAATTGTGGGTATATATGTACGCTTTTTAAGTGGTTATTACATGAATTCAAAATTTGGAATTAAGTATAGAAGTAGAAATTTCTTTGAATGCATGTGTGTTTGCGGGTATATGGCATAAGATAGATGTGTATATATTTACAAGGAGCTTTAATTTATATATTTTTAATAGACAGTTTTAACAAATTGGACTAAATGTCTCTTAAATCTGTACTTTCATCACAGAAAAAGATATAAAATTATGTGGAGGAATATGACCCAGTTTTCCAAATTAACATTCATGAAGTTTGGTGACTAAGTCTTAGCAGAACATATTGAAAATGTAGCTCTGATTGTTTACAACCTTTTCTACTACTATGTTTTTTAATATCAGCATTTAGAAAGCCCCCAAGGATGCATTTATCTGCATTAAGAGGACCTAAAATCACACGGTTAGGTGACTGTCCTTTTTTTATTCTAAAGATTTATTGTCACAAAAGCAAGGTTATGTTTTATTGCTGATCTAAGTGATAAAATTAATGCATGCTCATTTTTTAAAAGTTGAAAACACTGAAGGATAAAAGAAGACAAAAATTCACACATTGTCTCACTGATCCAAACAAAATCACAATTAATATTTTGGTGAATTTTAAATCCATTTATGTTTAACCTATTGAAATTAAAATTTAAATCAGTTTTGCATACAGGCTTTTAAAATGTAATATTATGCCGTATTCCTTTTTCAATATTATCATACAGAATGTATAAACATCATTGCAGCATTCAGAGCTGAATCAAGAAGAACCATATATACATATGCACACACATATATCTGGTTCTTTATATGATATATAAATATATTTATATATTATATAATATACTATATTATATATAAACCATATATTTACATTATATATAACCCGTATATAATATAGTTCAACCATATTATATGTATCTTATATATTGAGAAGCCAGTTACAACGATGTGAACTTATGCAATTGAGAAAGCAGGATAAACAGTCTATATGAAGCTACTGTTCTGTGTCTGATGCAAGAGGCTGAAGTCATCTGGGCGAGTAGTTGAGAAGGAAGGATAGTAGTAAAGTACAGATGGGGTAAGGGTAAGCTGGAATCTAATCTACAAGGATGAGCTGGGACCTATGAGGCAGGACTGGAGCACACACTGGTTTCTGATGGCCTCCAAGCCTCCAACTTTGATAACAGGGGTGACCAGGACAGAGAATTTGACAGCCACCTCAAGCAAAACACATTCCAGGCCCAGGAGGTGAAGCAGCTGATGAAAGGGAACTACCAGGCACTGTAGGAGCTATGGCCTGGCTGCTGATCCAGGGCAACACAAGAAGCCAGCAGATCAAGGAGGAGGATCAGGAGCTATGACACATGCAGAACTCTGCTCTGTCCTTCCTCTTGAAGAAAGAATATGCCTTCTGTGACTTCACTTTACCTTCCAAATCTCAATCTCATACAAAATGTCTTTTTCTGGCACTCTAACTTAAAACTGTGCAGGGTAGGGAATTCTGGGAAATACAAATCCTGCCTAAGTGGACACAATTCACAAAGATCATCTTTATTTTAAGGCCTATGAACTATTTCATGAAGTACACATACCATACTCAACATCACTGTACCCAATTATTGAATATATGGAAACACTAAGATGTCTAATAGTATTTATATATACTCTATTATTTTGCACATTGTCTCTGAGGATCGTGGTGCTTGACATTTGTTAATTGAGAAAATCGACTGATTCTTCTGCTTTTATACCTTCTTAACTCTCCCTTTCTTCAGGTCTCAGCTTAAGTGTGAAGGTTGAGGAGAAGTCTCTCCTGATTCTGTAAAGTTGGTTTGTGATCCTCCACGGTGTTCCCGAAGCATTATGTATGCAGCATCCTTATTTTTCAGTGTAGTTTCCTAAGTACCCGTCTGTGCCTTTTACTACCCTCTAAATCACTTGATGGCAAAGTATCTGGTATTGTTAAATCTCCAGTTCTTAGGAATGTTCTTGGCACATAGTAATTTAGCAATTAATGCTTACAAATTAATGAAATTATACCATTAGTCAACCAAGAAGGTGCACTATTTTCATTTTTGTTACTTTCCCTATTTGAAAAATATGCTCTGATTTTAGTTAACTGAATTTTCCTCAGAAAAATTGAATGAAAACTGCTTTCCCTTGGACTCATATGGTATTTTTTCATTACCAGTGCATAAAAATTACTTGAAATGTTTTCCACTAGAGTCGCTTGATGGGTTAATATCCTCTGAAATCAAAGACATTTCATTATGATATAACAATGTTTTGAAATTTTCTGTTTTGGATTGACTATTAAAGTTAACAAGCAATTGTTGTATACTATGCTTCTGCTGAGACTCCAGATAACTTTAGATAATTCGTTGCTATTTTTTGGTGAATATTAATATGAAAATATTAATATTGACATTTATGTCATTGTTCCTGATTCATCTGTTACTCAAGATGCTTTTACAAAGAATAGTTCCATCCTAAAGGAGGAAAGGGAAGGCATGAATAAAGAATAGACAGAGGAAAATTTGATGTTGTCTGATTATTTTGCTTTATGTTTCCACTATTTATTTTTGTAGTATTATTTATATTTCAAATGTTCATTATTGTGCTATTCTACACATACCAATTGTTGAATCCATAGGTATGTGAGTGGGTTGGTAGTGATAGGAAGATAGCAGGCTCTTTCCCAAAATTTGTGATATGGCTATGTGTATTGAATTGCTTTCTGACGATAGCTTCTTTCTGTATATTTTTAGTTTTATTTTCCACCAAAACCAGTAAGTTCTAAAATAGTTAAATATTAAATAGATTTCACATATATTTTTATACTTTCATGTTACCAATAACTCATTCTTTTCATTATCCCAAATATTTGTTCCATTTTAAGTTTCTTTTCTGTGATATGGTTGGTCTTGGTGAAGTCATCTTTTTAAAAAGTGAGATAATCTGGTTTGAGTTGGTATTTGAAATAAAAAGCAAAAAGTGAGATCGTTGGGCTTAAATTTTAAGTTTTCTCTCTTTGTTTTGCAAGCAATCAGAATTGAATCTCTCAAAACAAAGTAGAATACTCAAATATCACTGAAGAAATTTTGATGCATCAATTACAAACAAAAGCATTTTCAATAATCTAGTTAGTAAAAGATAATCACTTCCCTTTGTCACTGGATAATTTTAGATTTGGTGGCCTGTAAAATTTTGAGATAAATAGCTATAACTCCATGTGTTTTCTTCTTTTAGAGTTGTTGCTGCCATTGAGATGCACTGTGTTCTCTATCTCTGACAGTTAGATTCCAATATAACTTATCTCTGTCAAGCCAGCTTCCCTGAGATGGCAGCCAGGAAATCGCTATGCACCAGTGATGATGAGGTGAGATGCAGCAGAAAGTATGGGTTGCAGCTGAAGATATCTATGGCATTGCAGCACATTCTTCCTCAAACTTTGGATTTTTGTCACTTAAGAATCAATTTGCAGTGAATTCCTGAATAAACAACCCAGCTTACTCAATTATTGAATAGTACATGGAAATTTCTAATTGTATTCTTTCATACTGTATTATTCTGCTGATTGGAATTAAGAGAAATGTAATATGAAAGAATATTGCTTCTTGGATTTCAGAGTTTCAAAACCTTGCCTTTGTCCCCTTGGTGTTTCTTTGATGTATCTGTGCTTGAAGTTATTTCTTTAATTTGTTTCCGTTGGTTTAAGAAAGATTATAATTCAATGAACTATTCTTTTTCTTCTCGCGTGGCTTTGCATTTCTTTCTTTACAGAGTTAGGGGAAGCTTACCTAATTGATACATTTCATTTCATTTCATTGTGCGGATCACCTTTTACCTGTCTGGTACCTGAGATGAGTGGTAGTTATCAAAAGCAAAATGACTGATCTGCAGGGGTAAAGAGTAGGGAGGATGGGATTATGATGGCTGATGACTGCTGCTATTCAGAGTCAGGCACTTTCATCTCTGGATCCATATCTTATTTATTTTTTCACCCGCAACACATAGAGCAATGCCAAAGAACACAGAAGATAATCAATAACTTTTCAAATGAAAGAAAGAGCAGTAGTGCCTGAAAGAGAAATAGGCATTACATTAGAAGCAAGCCTGCAGCTGATATTTCTGATGAGTCAAATGTCTTATTTCTGAATGTTGGTACCCTATATGAGCTGGGAGACAGGAGACAGATGATATTTACTACACTCCATGTCACCCCTCCTGCCAGGCAAAGTTGGAAACAGCAGGGACACTATGAACTCCCTGGTACTTCCTGATGTGTCTCAATGGTGCTATAGCTCATCTTGCTTTTTCTTCCTCCTCTTACAAAAAGCATAGTGTAAATATCCTCGAGGTCTCATTAAGCATCTTTTAACTTTGGTGATTCTTCTCAGAATTAACGGTATAAGATCAGGGCCACATATCACTTTTTTCTTTAAATGCTGCTCATCTGCACACTGGAGGCAAGAAGGGACCATAGCTGGGTGGTGGAGACAAGGAGAAAAGGGTGAATTGGACATGAACTCACACATGAACCTACTAAGCTCTTGCTCCATCTCTTAATCAATTTATGATATGGCAGGAGAAAAGACAGATACTACCATTTAGATATGTGATAAATTTAAACCAAATGCAAGTGCTATGGTTTTCAATAGTAAAATATATTTCCAAAGACACACTGAATGTAAAGTTTTATTTAAATTCTAAATCATCCAAAAAGGAGTTGAATTTGGAGTGCCTATGTATATATAATACAACAATATAAATATATCATGTGTGGTAAACTAAAAGAAAACTGACAATGAAGTTTAAAAAATAAGGTGCAATCTAGAGTAAGGACAGTCCCCATGTAAAGAATAGGAACATACAATAAGGTTTTCTTTTTCTTTTTTATTTTATTTTATTTTATTAGTATTATACTTTAAGTTTTAGGGTACATGTGCACAATGTGCAGATTAGTTACATATGTATACATGTGCCATGCTGGTGTGCTGCACCCATTAACTCGTCATTTAGCATTAGGTATATCTCCCAATGCTATCCCTCCCCACTCCCCCCACCCCACAACAGTCCACAGAGTGTGATGTTCCCCTTCCTGTGTCCATGTGTTCTCACTGTTCAATTCTCACCTATGAGTGAGAACATGCGGTGTTTGGTTTTTTGTCCTTGCGATAGTTTACTGAGAATGATGATTTCCAATTTCATCCATGTCCCTACAAAGGACATGAACTCATCATTTTTTATGGCTGCATAGTATTCCATGGTGTATATGTGCCACATTTTCTTAATCCAGTCTATCATTGTTGGACATTTGGGTTGGTTCCAAGTCTTTGCTATTGTGAATAGTGCTGCAATAAACATACGTGTGCATGTGTCTTTATAGCAGCATGATCTATAGTCCTTTGGGTATATACCCAGTAATGAGATGGCTGGGTCAAATGGTATTTCTAGTTCTAGATCCCTGAGGAATCGCCACACTGATTTCCACAATGGTTGAACTAGTTTACAGTCCCACCAACAGTGTAAAAGTGTTCCTATTTCTCCACATCCTCTCCCGCACCCTTTGTTTCCTGACTTTTTAATGACTGCCATTCTAACTGGTGTGAGATGGTATCTCATTGTGATTTTGATTTGCATTTCTCTGATGGCCAGTGATGGTGAGCATTTTTTCATGTGTTTTTTGGCTGCATAAATATCTTCTTTTGAGAAGTGTCTGTTCATGTCCTTCGCCCACTTTTTGATGGGGTTGTTTGTCTTTTTCTTGTAAATTTGTTTGAGTTCATTGTAGATTCTGGATAAAATTTTCACAACCTACTCATCTCACAATAAGGTTGTCTATGGAATTGTTAAAGTTGACCAATAAAGTAGTCAGGGTTGACCAGAGAAACAGAACCAACTATAGATATATGAAGAAGTTCATTGACTCGTGTAATTACAAAAGCTAGAAATTCCATAATCAGCAGTCTGCACGATGGAGGCCCAGGAAACCTCATGGTGTTATTTAAAGACTTGAGAGCCAGAGAGTTGATGGTACAGATTTCAGTCCAAGTTTGGAGGCCTGAGAACCAGGAGCACCAAGAACAAGAGAAAGTTGACATCCCAGCTCAAGCAGTCAGTCAGAGTTATCAAATCCTCATTTTCTCCACCGTTTTGTTCTATTCAGGCCTTCAATAGACTGAAAAATACCCACCTATACTGGGAAAGGCAATCCACCTACCCTGTCTACCAATGCAAATGTTCATCTCTTCTGGCAAAACCCTCAGAGACATACCCAGAAAGAATGTTTAACCAGATACATGGGCATCATATGATCTAGTCAAGTTGATGCATAAAATTAACTATTATTATCTCTCATCTTCTTAGTGGTCAAGACTACATAAGATGAATGTAATGGATTACTGAGGAGACATATTAGTCTTCTGGCACTGAAATTTGTAAAACATTTCTCCTGTGACTTCTTATAAAGGAGAAATAGTACGATGCCCTCAGCATTTCCAAAATAAATATAATAGTAACTTTCAAAAAACTGCACCTTCATGAAGGCCAATGTCATGAGGCCAGAGTTAGCTCAGTTGAGGCGATTCCATGAGACACTGAAGAAAACTTATCCCCATATATACTTTTCAATATTTAGATTGATGCAATAATAAATTTAGTCTATAGATCAGTGCTTTTCAGTATTTAGTGTGGTATTCCATTAGGGTAGATAATTGATCAATAATATTTAAAAATTCAAAAAAGTCCTACACTTACATAGTCAATTGATATTTAATAAAAATACTATTGTGGAACTATTTCAACCACTGGATACTCATGGGGATAAAATGAACGTCAACCACTATCTCACATCATATACAAAAATTAAATTGTGTTGGATCATAGACTTAAACACAAAAGCTATAACAATAATATTTCTATCAGAAATACAATAATATATATTCACAACTTAGGGATAGACCTAGGTTTTATACTGTTCTTTTTTCTTTTGACATTCAGCGTACATACTGGAGATGTTTTATGTTTTATCTAGGCAATCAGCATAAAAAAATAAATTCAGCAACCCAAAACTTTTGTTCATTATAAACAACACCATTATAAAATGCATAAACAGACCACAGGCTGGAAGACTATATTTGCCAAACACATAAGACTGCAGCTTTCTATTTGACTTTCAGCTTTTTAGTTGCACAGACTGAGGAAAGCCCTCACTCAAGTGAAAACTAATAAATGTGTGTCAGTCAGTGCAATTTTCCTCTTTCAAGGGTGACTCCCTTCAAGTTTCTGCCTGCTTTAGGCCCTGGTCCAGTGGATTCAAATACTTCTTTTAAATTTAGGGTACAGAAGCTTATAATTGTTATTTGTTAGAGGGCTAATCCAACCAAGCTACTCCACAATTTCTTAAGGTGATTCTTATAAACTCTAAAGTTTAAGAAGCACTGCTAATTTTTTTTTTGGAGCGGGAGGCTGGGGGGGCTGATATGTAAAGTCAGTAATTCCTTTCAGCCAATAATATTTCAAGATCTTATTTAGTAAATGAATGCATAAGGTGGTCAAAAGCAGTATGGAAAAACAAACTAATTCTTCATCTTTGAAGGCGATGAATGTTCAAAGATCAAACATTATTTCTTTAAAATATAATTAACTTGGTATGCAGTAAAAAAAAGGGACTTAACAAATGTCCATGATTGTAATGTCCACGCCAGAATCCAAAACTGACCTCTGAATCCTTTATATAATCCCAGGGCTCCCTATGTGGAGAATAATTACAGAATTTGGCATAAGAAGAGTAAAATATGAGCTCACCTCCACTTCTTAATAGCTCTGTTGTCTCAGGTGAGTTTTGTGGTCTCTCTGACCTGAAGTAGACGTCTTAATTTTATTAGCCTGAGAAGATACTGTGAATAGCAAATGAAGTAATAGTTGTTGGAGCACTTTGTAATTAAACAGTGATATAAGATACTATTTATTACTATTATTTTCATGGTTGTACCTGGAAATCATTCATTTGCAGTCTGTTAATTTTTTTAAAGAACTTACTTTAAAAAATGAAAGCATATGCAAAGCTAATGATACAAGTCAAAGGAACCCTGGTAGCTCATCACCCAACTTCAACAACCATTAACTTTCAACCTTTTTGCTTCATCTATTACCACCTCACTTTTTTTTCTTGACATAATTTAAAGCAAATATAAGACCTTATATTATTTCATTTGCAGATACTTCCATATGTTGCTTTACTGGTTAAGAATTCTTTTTATCTCTATTTGTTAGTAATTACTTAAAACACAGCCATGGTACCACTACCCAACACAACAAAATTAATAGTAGTGTTTAAATATTACATAATACTCATTCCATTTTCATTTTTTCTCAATTGTCTCACAAAAGTATTTTTAAAGTTTGATTATTTGAATTAGGATTAATACAAGTTCTACCCATTAGATTTGGTTTATATGATTCATAGTTTCATTTAAAGTATAAAAATTATCCCTCCTTTCTTTTTCATTTAGTTTTTATAGCAACCAGGTAATTTGTCCTGTAGTATTTCTTTTATTCTGGATTTCACCACTAATAAATAATGGATCTAAACAACTATCATCAATGGCTGATAACACTGTTAGGTGAACAACTGGTAGAAAACTTCATACTAGATATAACATATAGATATCATCTGAACCCAACAGTTATTGTAAACATCATTGAAGTGGGGCAGCAAGACATTATATTCCTTCTGCTAAATACATACTTATAAAAAAAAAGTATTATTATAATACTTGGGATTCTCCTTGAAATGTTACTTTCTTTAAAATCAAACAAGAACTATGAGAAGATAATTTACATTCACTTTATAGATTCAATAAAAATGTATCTACAAACAAGAATGTTGTAGTCACTAAGGAATCAAGCCAAGGCCAAAGCAGTACAGCAAAATAAGTACCAAGAGGGAAGTTTATAGCAATGAATACTTGTGCCAAAAATGTAGAAGGACTTCAGATAAACAATGATGCACTCAAGGAGCTAGTAAATCAAACACAAACCAAACCCAAAATTAGTAGGAGGAAAGAAATAATAAAAATCGGAACAGAAATAAAATTGAAACCAAAAAAAATACAGAAGATTGAAAAAATGAAAAATCGTTTTTTTGAAAAGATAAAAAGAATCAACAAACCTTTGGCTAGACTGAGAAAAGAGAGACGATCCAAATATATGACATCACAAATAAAAAGACATAACAACGGAGACCACAGAAATACAAAGACTCATTAGAGACTATTATAAACAACAATATGCCAACAGCTGGAAAAGCTATAAGAAATGGATAAAATCTTGGACACATATAACCCATCAAGATTGAACCATGAAGAAATATAAAACCTCAGTAAACCAATAACAAGTAATGGGTTCAAAGTTGTAATAAAACGTCTCCCATCAATGGAAAGCCTGGGACTGGATGGCTTCACTGCTGAATTCTATAAAGCATTTAACAAAGAACTAACACCAATTCTACAAAAAATGTTCAAAGATATGAAAAGGAGGGAACATTTCTAAGCTTCTTCTACAAGACCAGCAATACCTTGATACCAAAATCAGACAAGTACAGAAAGAAAAAGGAAAACTGCATGTCAATATCACTGATGAACATAGATTTAAAAATTCTCAATAAAAATACTAGCAAAATGAATTCAACAACATATTAAAAAGATTATTCACCATCATCAGGAGGGATTCATCATGGGGGGTGCAAGGATGGCTCAACATTCACAAGTCAATAAATTTGATACATCACATGAACAGAACCAAAACAAAAATATATATGATTATTGCAATTGATGCAGAAAAAGCATTCAATAAAATTCCACATCCCTGAACAATAAGAATACATGGACATAGGGAGGGGAACAACACACATCGGGGTTTAATAGGGAGCGGGGAGCGAGGGGAGGGAACTTAGAGGATGGGTTGATAGGTGCAGCAAACCACATGGCACACGTATACTTATGTAACAAACCTGCATGTTCTGTACATATATCCTAGAAATTAAAGTAAAATAAAATAAATAAGGTTCAACATCCTTTTGTGATAAAAACCTTTATCAAAATAGGTATAGAAGGAACATACCTCAATATAATAAAAAGTCATATATGAGAAAACCACAGCTAACATTGTACTGACTGGGAAAAAAATTGAAGGCGTTTCTCTTAGATCTGGAACAAGACGAGCATGCCCATTTTCCACCACTTCTGCTCAATGTAGTACTGGGAGTCCTAGCCAGAGCAATTAGGCAAGAGAAATAAATGAAGGGCACCCAAATTGGAAAGGAAGAAATCAAATTAGCCTAATGGCAGAGGACATGATCTTATAAAAACCTGAAAACTCCACACAAAAACTGTTAAGACCAGATAAACAAATTCAGCAAAGTCTCAGGATACAAAAATCAACATACAAAACTTTGTAGCATTTCTATTTGCCAACAGGAATCATCTGCAAAAGAAACCAAGTAAGCAATCCCATTTAAAGAATATGAAATAGCTAGGAATCTATTTTACCAAGGAAGTGAAAGATTTGTATGAGGAAAACTATAAAACACTGATAAAAGAAGTTGAAGATGACACAAACACATAGAAAGTATTCCATGCCCATGGTTGAAAGAATTAATATTGTGAAAATGACAATACTACCCAAAGCAATCTACAGATTCTATGGAACCCTTATCAAAATACCAATGACATTCTTCACAGAAATAGGAAAAACAATCCTAAAATTTATATGGAACCTAAAAGACCCCAAATAGTCAAAGAAATCTGGAGGAAAAAGAACAAAGCTGGAGATACCATATCAACATGGTACTAGCATAAAAACAACATATAGATCAATGAAAAAGAATAGAGAACTCAGATATAAATACATACATGTACAGCCAACTCATCTTTGACAAAGGTTCCAAGAACACATAATGGAAAAAAGGAGTCTCTTCAATAAATGGTGCTGGGAAAACTAGATTATGCAGAAGAATGTCACAAAATCCCTATCTCTTACTATACACAAAAATCAAATCAAAATGGATTAACGTCTTAAATCTAAGAGATTAAAATATGAACCTACTAGAAAAAAACACTGGAGAAATGCTCCAGGACACTGGTCTGGACAAAGATTTTGTGTGTGTAAGACCTCAAAAGCACAGGCAACCAAATTAAAAATGAACAAGTGGGATAACACCAAGCCTAAAAGCTTCCCGTGTTCTGCTGTTTTCGCAGCAAATAAAACAATCAACAAAGTGAAGAGACAACACACATAATGGGAGAAAATATTTTCAAACTACCCATCTGACAAAGAATTAATAGCCAGACTATATAAGGAGCTCAAACAACTTGACAGAAAAAAAAATTTAATGGGCAAAATAATACATTTCTCAAAAGAAGACATACAAATGGCAAACAAGTATATGAAAAAATGTTGAGCATCATTAATCATCAGAGAATTGCAAATCAAAGCTACAATGAGATATCATCTCTCCCCAGTTAAATTGGCTTTTATTAAAAGATAGGCAATAACAGATGCTGGCCAGGATGTGGAAAAGGGGGAACCCTTGTGCACTGTTGGTGGGAATGTAAGTTAGTACAGCCACTATGGAGAACCATAGGAAGGTTCCTCAAAAAAACTAAAAATAGAACTACCATATGATCCAACAACTCCACCACTGGATGTATATCCAAAAGAAAGGAAATCAATATATTGAAAAGACGTTTGTCTCCCATGTTTATTGCAGCACTATTCACAATAGCCACAACATGGAATCAACCTAACTGCCCATCAACACATGAATAGATTTGAAAATGTAATATCTATATCTACATCTATCTATCATTTATCTATTTATCTATCTAATCTATCTATCTATATACCATATTTTATGGCTGTGCTATTCCACAATGGAATATCATTCAGCTATTAAAAAAGAATAAAATCCTGTCATTTACAGCAACATGGATGGAACTGGAAGTCATTATATTGAGTGAAATAAGCCAAGCACAGGAAGACAAATATCACATATTCTTACAAAGAGGCTCTCAGGAAGATAAAGAGTAGATTGGTGATTGCTAGAGATTGGGAAGAATAGGAAGGAAGCGGTACTGAAAAGAAATGAATAATGTGTATATATGTGAATATATGGTTTGATGGAAGAAATAAAACTTAAAGTTAGATAGATCACTAGAATGACTATAGTTTACAATAATCTATTGTATATTTCAAAATAGCTAGAAGAGGAGAACTGGAGTGGTTCTAGCATAATAAAGAAGACACGAACATTTAAGGGGATGGATATCCCATGTACACTGATTTGATCTTTACAAATCACATGAATATATTAATTTACCCCATGTGCCCTGAAATTATGTACATCAATTATGCATCTATTTTTTAAAATTTTAAGAGAATAGAATTTAAAGAGAATATATGTTGACTAAATTAATGAACTAATGCACAATTAGATACTGTTTTAGCCAGATCGTTACTGTAACCTTAGCTTTTTTCCTTCCAAACTATTTTACATTCAGTAAGATTAATTCTCCTAGAGAACAGCTCTGTTCATGTTGATTATTTAAGAAAAAATAATTATAAAAACCAAATTTGATCAAAATATCTGGCCTAATATTTAAAGTTATTCACAATTTTATCCAACTATCTTAAATTTTACTTATTCTCATTGGGAACACTATTATGACTGAACTACATTCCCACAACCATGACTCATTTTCTTTACCCTGCCCCGCCTGTTTTATTTTCCTGTAATTAGTAGCCTCTACTCCTCATCTTTACCTAGGGAAATTTTGCCTATATTCAAGACCTAATTTCTAGATACTTGTTTTAATGGCATTTGTCCAATTAATTTGGAGACAAGTGATTATTTTTACCTCTGAAATTATCCTTAATTTTTACATTTAAAATGCATTTATTATATTCTTCCCTTTACTTTGTTGACTTCTCTTCTCTGGATTATAGTCTATGTGAGGTTAGGAATTTACCTGATTCATTTTAATATAAATTAATTAAATAATAGTTGAATGAACAAAAGATAATGAGGGTAAAACATTTGTAGCTGGTTGGTCAGCAATATTATACTATAGTATTATTGGGAAGGTTTTCTACCAAGTGCCTTAAAATACACTATGTCACATCCTCTTGGAAAATCTCTAAGATTCACTTCCCTTCTTTCCATTTATTTCTCACAATCTCTCTACCTAACTTCCTCTTTTCCCTAGGTTTTATTTTTCTCCCCAACACACACTTCCAACTTGAACTTGTCTTATGCAAGCTCCCCTTTGGGCTAGGGAAGCCAATGACCCCTATACTCTGTCTGAATTTTAAAAAGTTTAAAAGTAAGTAAATCAGAAAACATCCTTTTCTTTCAAGCAGTAACAGTCTAGTCAGAAGTATGTTTTTATTGTGGTAAAACACACATAACATGGGATCTACTTGCATACATGTACTGCAGATCTCTCCCCATTTCTGCCTCTCCCCAGCCCTGGCAACCACCATTATACTTTCTGCTTCTACACACTTGACTACTTTAGATACCTCCCATAAGCAGAATAATGCAATGTATGTCCTTCTGGCTTACTTCACTTAGCATAAAGTTCTCAAGTTTCATCCAGGTTGTAGCATATGACAAGATTATTTTTTAAGATTGAATAACATGTCATTGTATGAGTATACCATATTTTATTCACTTATTCATCTGTTAATGGACGTTTATGTTGTTGCCACATTTTGGTTGTCATAAATAATGCTGCAGTGAACATGGGTATGCAAATATCTCTTTGAGATTCTGTTTTCAATTCTATTTTTAAAACCACCTTAATGGATCATGTAAGGGTGTTTCTTGTGAGAAAACAATGGCTCTACATAGGATAATTTAAAAAAATACTATGTACTCTCAACCCTGACCATTAAAAAATAGAAGACTTGTTAACAATTGACTGCTTTTTTCTTTTCAGTCCTTAGACCTATTAACAATTCAGTACCTAATTTTGCAGCATTAAGAAATCAGGAAAGTAACATTTCTTGGGAGACCTTGAAGGACACTGGAGATTGGCAAATAAAATGTGTAGGTCAGATGTACATTGGCTTGTGACCAGAAAATTTTATATTTAACACATCTGCATTAATAAATGAAAGTTTTAGTGAAATTCACAGCACATCAGGGAAAGAATTTAGAAAACCAGAAATAATTTAATCTCTTTAGTTATTTAAGAAGAACATATCTATATACTTGAGAGTCAAGCTAATAAAAGGCTTTGCCAAATTGTAAAAAATAAATGGAGGTGGAATATAATTTATTTGTAATTTATCTGATAAATTAATCATTTAACAAACATTTCTTGGATAGCCACTGCTTAAAAAATATTGTAAAAGCCATTTGATGAATAATTCTCTGACTCATATACAAATAACTATAATAAAATTCTTTATGGAGTAAGCACCATGGGTAAGAAATAATATGTTACAGAAATTCAAAGGAAAAAGTGAATTCCAATAGAATGAATAGGCTATAAACTTTCAAAGCTCCAGGCATAGTTGAATGAAATAATTAAAATGTAATTATTTGACAAGGTAGTTTAATTTAAGCTGTATCCTGACTTGCAGAGGAAGAAAGAGGGTGTACTCCAGGTAGAGGAAGTAGTATACGTTAAGCTACATTAGAGAAAACCATAAGATATAGTATAGAAACAATTAATTCAGATTAAATACAAATTATACATGATTAGGATGGAAAGTAGATTGAAGTCACTTTGTAGAAGTCCTTTACCCATTACTCACTAGGATATGGGTGGGGGGTGAGCCTAGGGAGGTTTTTGAGCAGTAGAGTAACAGGACAAAATATTGTTTTTAAAAATCGATCTTAAAGAAATATACAGCGTAGTCTGTAATCCCAGTACTTTGGGACGCCAAGTGGATCATTTGATGTCAGGAGTTTGACACCAGCCTGACCAACATAGTAAAGTCCTGTCTCTACTAAAAGTACAAAAAATTAGCCAGGTGTGGTGGCACACAGCCTGTAATCTCAGCTACAGCTACTCGAGAGGCTGAGGCAGGAGCATCGCTTGAAACTGGGAGGCGGAGGTTGCAGTCAGCCTGGAGATCATGCCACTGCACTCCAGCCTGGGTGACAGAGATTCCATCTCAAAAGAAAAAAAAAAGAAATATATAGGATAGACTGAAAGTAACTCATTAGATAATTGCTAAATCTGTAACAAGAGATAATAAGGGCCTAAACTAAAGTGGTGGCAATGTGACGAGAAATGAGGATATGTATGAAAATATCTAATAGTGGTAGAATTGTTAAGACTTAGTAACCAATAGGAAATTGTGATGGAGACAAGAGGAAAAAAAATTTAAGAGACTTTAATTTTTCACATCTAATTTAGGTAGAGAATTTTGCCATTATCAGAAACATTAAAATCAGAAAGAGAGGGTAGATTGAAGAGAAGAGGAAAGATGTCAGATTTATAATACTAACAGCACAGAAGTACACAACATAGTTAGAAAAACAAATAGAATGCTAGGAAGGTGTTAAAGATTCAGATTTGAAAATCATGTTTAAAGAATTAATAGTCACATGGACTACCATATTATCCAGCAATCCCACTGCTGGGTATATATGTAAAAGAAAGGAAATGAGTATATTGAAGAGATATTTGCACTGTCATGTTTCCTGCAGCACTATTCACATTAGCCAAGATATGAAATCAGCCTGTGTCCATCAACAGATGGATGGATAAAGGAAATGTGGTACATATACACAATGGAATATTATTCAGCTGTAAAAAATGAAAATGTTATTTTTAACAACATGGATAAAACTGCAGGACATTATGTTAAATGAAATAAGCCAGGAACAGAACAACAAATGTAGCATATTCTCACTCATATAGAGAAGCTTAAAAAAATGGATTTCATAGAGGTAGTGAATAAAATGGTTGTTACCAGAGGCCAGGAAAAGTCATAATGGAGGAGAAGTGGATAAAGAGGGGTTGGTTAATAAATATGAAATACAGTTAGATAGAAGAAATAAGATCCAGTTTTCAGTAGCACAATAGAGCAACTATAGTTAACCATAATTTATTGTATATTCCAAAGTAACTAGAAGAGTAGATTTGGAGTGTTCCCAACATGAAGTAACGATAAATGTTTGAGGCGATAGATATCCCAACTACCCATATTTTATCATTACATATTGTATGCTTGTATCAAAATATCACATTACCTTACAATTATATGTAGCTATTATGTACCCATAAAATTTTTTTCAAAGAAGTAATAGTCAATTCTTTAGAATGTAATGAAATACTAAAGGAAAGGAGAGACTCTGGTGAAAAAGGAACAAATAAATGCTTGAGAGTGTTTTTGTTTAGGGAGAAAATGGAGCCAGCTCTATATAGAAGAGGAGGAGTTAGAGATGAGAGAAGACTCAGATTGTTTGTGTCACAAAACCCAGTGTGAACATGGTTACAAGACGGTAAAAAAAAAAAAAAACAGGAGAAATAAGAACAGAATTTACATTATAAGCATCAAAAGAATGATTTGGTAGTGAATAGAGCAAGTGAGAAAATTGTCACTGAAGTAAATGGGAACATAAGTTATGTAATAGTGTTATGAAAGTTTGCAAAGGTAGTGTTTTAGAACAGGCTAGACATAGCACTGTGTCAATAAATCTGAGGAAGTAGATAAGGAGGGACTACCTGTTTTAAAAAGAAAAAATGTAAATGGTTATATCAGGACAGAGAAAAACATAGGAAATTTATTATAAAAAGGGGGTCAAGGGAGTATCCTTGAAAGGAATTACTCTGATACAAGATAAAAATAGATGGAGAGAAGTTGAGTGAGTTAATTGTGCAGGTTCTTGACCTTCACAGTAAGAAGAAAGTTATATGGTATGCAGTGATGTTGGGAGGCTAAGACAATTGAAGAGGTTCTGTGTAGCCACACTGAAGGTGTCTGTAAGAGCTCAGGTGATTTGAGTGAAAGAATGTCTGGGCACGGGGGAAGTTAAGTGGCAAGAAAGTGGACCCCAGATAGACATAATCTTGCAATAGTATTTGATATACTTGGCTGGCAAAGAAATGGCTTCCATTAAGTTTAAACGAATTTTGCAGGAGATACTGGAACCACGTTGAGGAACATGCTAAGTTATTGAACAGCTCAGTAGTTTGCCATGAAAATACATTTTGCTTTTGTTCTTTGTTGTACATATTTCCTTTGGAGAGTTTGTTATAAACCAATATATTGCTTAAGAATGAGAAAAATTAGGAGCATCACTGTTACTCTAAGAAGTTGTTACTGTAAACAAACCTGTGAAACTTTGCTCAATCCAATATTTTTCAGATTTTTTTGACAGGAAAATTAGAAACATGTTGATTTTTGTTATGGCACTTGAGTGCTTACATATGATTTCAAACCTAAGGGTGCTTTTTTCTTTAAGAGTATTTGTATCTTGGGTTCATGAAGATAATGCATTTTCAATATAGATAACATTCTGCAAATTCATTTAACTATTTTTTTACAAGTACTTCCGGAAGACCTGAAATGCTGCCTTAAAATAGAAAGGATTGTTGAGCTGAAGACTAGAAGCAGCAGATGCAAGAAAGTTCTCTGCTTTCCCTCTATTTGCCTAAAAACAGGATATTGATTTATAAAGACAAAATGTGCCCCAGCCCCACTTCTATCAGGGAGAAAAACAGTTAACCAGTGAGGACAGCTTAGGACCTTTACTGGCCTGGAGATGGTACCAGAGGAGTTTATATTAACAAACTTGACTAACTAGCCTTTATCTGTCATTATTTGTCTTTCCCCAAGATGCTATCCTATAGAAGCTCAAAGTTATTTTCCTTTGTATTGTCACTTCTCTAAAAATTTACTGTTCTTTGTTGAAGATGCTGTATAAGCTGGGTTTCCAAGCTGCCTCTTTCAGAATTATTCATTCCCTGGTGCCTCACATGTATATATGTAATATATGTATTAATAAATATTGTTTGTTTTTCTCTTATTATTCTGTTTTTTGTTAGGGGGCTGTTCCATCTAAGAACATATGGGGGTTATTCTTCCCCTACACTCTTATTCTTCCATATTTGCATATATCAAAATCTTTGTTCATTGTTGTGGAATTGATTTTTTTCTTTCATGTATATCTTCCAAGTTTATTAACAAACAATAACAAAGCTTTTCTTTCAGCTGATACTTCTGTCCTTAAGAAATCTAAGACAAAAGTTAAAGTTAGATAAAGGAAGATTTGCTGTCATAGTAAGTGTGGCAGCATGATGGGGAAATCAGAGTTTCTTCCTAAGTAAAAGTATGGATGATCCCCTAAAATCCCAAAGAAAAAGCTGCAGAACACTGGGAGGGCAGGGTAATTGCCAACAATAAAGCAGGTGAATGTTTTTATGCTAACCAAAAATAGTGCTTCCCAAACTTTTCCACACCTTAGAAACATCTCGGGAGCTTTTTAAATATCCCAATGCCCGGTCTCATTCAATACCAATTATATGAGAACATCTGGGGTAGAAGGCTGGTATTAGTATCTTTTTAAAGTATACTAGGTGACTCCAAAGTGCAGCATAATTTGGGAACTGCTATTCTGTAATAAGATTCTTTAAAAATACTGACAGTATTATTTTGACTAAACTCCATATATTAATAGTTTATATTTACGCTGGCTCTTTAATTTTCCTTATCCAGGCTAAGGAAAACTTTTGAGGCTGAAGATTATGATCAGGCGCATTGCAGTGAGGTGGCTTCAATGAACCCTGACTGTTGCTTTTGTTTTTCCTTCCTTATTTGAATAGCCTTAAGCTACTTATTTGAACTGATTGTCCTAAACGTGAATGTTTTTGCATGATTTCCTCCCTGCTCAAATTGTCTGATTTGGTTCTGCCTCTTGTAATCCTTGCAAAAGTGACTAAAGTCCAGGGACATGCTTGTGGAGTGACTTCCTCCACTTGGTGTCATTCAATTAGGTAAAGATTACCAACAGCAGCTGCTTCTATCCTTTGCAATTTACTCACAGTAGCTACCGCATATGCTTCATTTACATGAAGTTATTTTGTTTACTAACCTCTGGCATAGGTCCCCAAGTCTTAATGCACACTTTAAGTGTCCTAAATAGACAAAACAACTGTTTCCTTGAGGTGGCATTAGATAACGTAATGGTAAAACTCTTCAAGAGTGTTTCTTAAAGTTCCTGCTCATTTGCACTTCCAAGTTTTTATTAGATTTCAAAGCATCATGCATTTACATATATCAATTTCTAAGTACTATGAAGTAGTTCATTAAATTGAATTTCTCTGATGTTTCCTGTCTCAGTTATATGCCAATTTCAAAACAAAATATTAACTCAAAATTTGATAATTTGATATTATCCAAATATTCATCCTTACCTGTATATTAATAATGTCCATTAAATTTATATACATATAGTCTATTGAATAGCAACATTCTAAACATATTCCCATCTTAGTTATAATTAGTTCATCAAAAAGGTTGTATTAGAATTATTTTTTGGCTATCATTCACATACCTGATTATTTACAGGAAGGATTTGAATGACAAATACAGCAATATCCAGAGACATACAGTGAAGAAGGTGTGATGTAGATAGAAGAAAGAAGAGAGCCATACTCAAAAACACTGGCCTTGAAAAGCAAAGAGCAATTAACAGGGGAAGAGAATTATTCAATTTTCAGAACTTAAAAAAAAATACACAAAATCCTCTGAATTTTGTGCTAGTCAAATTAAAAGAGAAGTGACATAAAATCATAATAATCTCTTTAGATATTAAAAGGAAGCATGGCAACTCACTACAAAGGGCAACATTTTTTCTGATTCTGATGTCTACATGATATGCTGAGTCTGATGTCTAAGAGAGATGTCATCATATAAAGTATGTTTAATCGTATTATTACATATGTAGAAAATCATTCATACAACCATGTTTATATAGCCATTCCTTATACTGACCATTAATGTAAATCAGTAATAAAAGATTAAATCACAATTGTTCCATGGCAGTTAGAATGCACTGTAAAGCAACTCGTATAGCTGTCTAGTATTTTTACATTATGTCCAGACAAAACTCAGAGAACTCCGTTCTAAAGAGAAACATTTTACCATGTCTCATAGGCTATTTTTTATAGTAAATGATTTCAGACTAATTCTCTCATCTTTTTTACAACGTAGAGTTTGTGTGTTTGTTTGTTTTCTTTTGCTACAAAATAACTATGACCATATTTGTAGTTAGTATATACAACTACAAATATACACTGTATATAGTACAGTGGCCATATTTATTCACCAAGATAAGATTGATATAATATGTAACAATAAAAATAACAGTTGGGTTAATGCACACTTCTTTATTGTTGCAGTTAGCAAATAATGCAATGAGCAGCTAAAGGAGGAAGAGAATTATTCAGTTTTCAGAATCTGAAAAAGAAATACACTTAGTCAAATGCGGTTTTGTATGGACTCATGTCTTAAAGGTACAACCAAGTCTTCTCCTCCCTGGGCTGACTTATTATAATTTGTTTATTTATTAGAGTTTATAATTGAGGGTAATCATGGTATTTATCACTCAAACTGACACTTTGTGGACTGAAAAGGGTCTTCTATTAATTATGAGGCCAGGAAAATAGATATAACTTGGGACTGTCCTGGAAAAAAGGAATGCAGATTGTGAACACAGAAAAATTAATTTGCTTTCAATTGATCAGCTATTTAAAGAAAGCTTTTTGGTGTCTACGGCTTCTTTCTGAAGTGTTTAATTTACAGATGATTTAATTAGAGCTCTGTTGCAAAATTTTGAGCCGAAAAGAATGTTCACACTCTCAGCTTTATATGCCAGGGTGCCCTTTCCTGGATTATTTTCATCCTTCAGTTCACAGCGGAATTATCATCTTCTTACATAAGCCTCTTCTGCTCTGTTTAAAGTAATCCTACAATTTGAGCTCCAAAATAAATAAGGAGAGCACTCCTCTTTCCAAGAATGTAAACAAATAAATGTAGAAGGGGTGGTATAGTTAGAAAAGTACCATTCTAAAATCATCATACTAATAATTAATTTAGGTAATAATCATCAGTGGAAGCCAAAACCATTTGATGAGAGTTGGTTAGCAGTAAAATATTTACATAGTCTCACAGATTCTCTGCACAGAACAGTTAATAATTACACAGGAAAAAAATTACTGCAGTTAAACAAAATCTGGGCAGTATCCATTTAACTAAGTGATCAAAGTTAATATCATCGAAAAATGAGAAAAACTATTAGATGATTCATGATTTGACACACTGAGGACACAATATTACTTATGTAATATTTATTTTAAAATATCTAATTCAAATCTAACCATTACAAAACAAACCCAGGTTGAAGACAATCTCTTCAAAAATGTCAGTGTCACAAAAGACAATGAAAGTCTAAGGAATAGTTCAAGATTAAAGGATACTAAAGACACTGTACAACTAAATTCAATGCATGATCCTAAAGAAAAAAAATTCTATAAAGGACATTATTGAAACAGTTATCATATGAACTCTTTGCTAGATCATAATATTATATCAAAGGTAAAATTCCTGAAATTTGAAATTATAGTGTGATTAAGAGAACGTCTTTTTTTCTTAGGGGATATATGCTGAAGTATGTAATGATGAAGGATTATGATCTCTTACTTTCAATGGTTTAAAAACCTACTCTCAGTGTTTCATAAACACGAATAAAAATAATACATTAGTCTGCTCAGGCGGCCATAACAAATACCATAGGCTAGGTGGCTGAAGAAATAGAAATTTAGATCTGGAGGCTGGAAATCTGAGGGCAGGATGCTAGCATAGTCAGGCTCTGGTGAAGGCTTTCTTCTTGGAGTGCAGAGAGCCACATGCTCACTATGTCCTCATATGGTAGAGGCAGAGCTTTGGTGTTTCTCTTTTTAATAAAGATACTAATATCACCATGAAAGCCTCACCTGCATGACTTTATCAAAATCTAATTATCTTCTAGAGGCCCCATGTCTAAATACCATCACATTGGGGGTTATGAGGAGGGGCAAAATTAAATTAGTATCAAATAACTATCATAGTATTTAAGTTTAATATATGTTTAAAGATATTTAAATATATATGTGTTATATATATATATATATACACACACACACAGAGAGAGAACAGGAGAGGAGAAGAGTGGGGAGAACAGGAAAAGAGAGGGAAGAGAAGGAGAGGGGAGAGGAGAGGAGAAGACTCAGTAGGAGTCCTCTTGCTACTGAGAAGAGGAGTAGAAGCGACAACAATGTGACTGATATGGTTTGGCTATGTCCTCACCCAAATCTCATCTTGAGTTGTAGCTCCCATAATCTTCAAGTGTCGTGAGAGGGACTCGGTGGGAGGAAATTGAATTATGAGGGCATGATTTTCCCATTTTGTTCTTGTGATAGTGAGTAAGTCTCACAGGATATGATGGTTTTATAAAGGGTGGTTCCCCTGCATATGCTCTCTTTTCTGCCACCATGTAAGATGTGCCTTTGCACCCCCTTCATCTTCTGCCATGATTGTGAGGCCTCCCCAGCCATGTGGAACTGTGAGTCCATTAAACCTCTTTTTCTTTATAAACTACCCAGTCTCAAGTATTTCTTCACAGAGTATGAAAATGAATGAATACAGTAAATTGGTACGCAGAGAGTAGGGTGCTGTAAAGACACGCAAAAATGTGGAAGTGACTTTGTAACTGGGTAACAATTAGAGACTGAAACAGTTTGTGGGGGGTGCTCAGAAGAAGATAAGAAAATGTGGGAAAGTTTGGAACTTCCTAGAGACTTGTTAAATGGCTTTGACCCACATGCTGATAGTGATATGAACAATAAAGTCCAGGCTGAAGTGGTCTCCATGTAAGACCTTGCCACTATGTAAAACGTGCCTTTGCTCCTCCTTCACCTTCTGCCATGATTGTTTCCTCCCCTGCCATGTGGAATTTTAAACCCACTAAGCCTATTTTTCTTTATAAATTACCCAGTCTCAGGTATTTCTTCATAGTAGTATGAAAATGGACTAATACAGTGACAAAGTATTAACAATGTGGAAATATAGGTGAATGGTATATGAGTATTTATTGTAATGTTCTTGCAACTTTCCTGAATGGCTAATTTTTTAAAATGAAGTTTAATAAAACATTGACTAGATGCCTTTCATCTTATTATTGTCTCTCACAGTGCACTGTTCTTTTCCTGGAACATATACTACAATTTACAGTTTATTTACTTATTTGTCCATGTAATGTCCAATTCCTTTACCAGACCTAACACTGAGACTTGGGATTCGATCTATTTGGCTTATTGTTCTATCCACATCATTTTAAAGGCATATTAGTGCTCTTTCACTACTTGTTGAATGAAGGAATGAGCTGTTTCTGAACTTCCCAAGTAAAAAAACTGAAGGAAGATGTAGATTTGTATGTACACTTAGCAGTATGGACCTTGCAGAAAACAGCCGTGGATCACCTCTGCCTTCTGACTGAAGAGATCTGGCATCTGCAAGTATCTGGCAATATAGTTGCATTAACACAATTTGCTTTTGAACATTTACAGTCCAGCACCAAATGCATTTGTCTTCTGTAAATGGAACACCTGTGGTGAACACTTCTCTCTTAAGAGAACTGACTTGTGTGAAGGCACTCCTTGTTCATCACAGGTGTTCCATTTACAGAAAATGCCTTTCTCATCTTCTCTCACTACCCAGACAGTACTCATGCACTGAGCAACAGCAGAAGATCCCTCCAGCACTTCCTTGAAGTCTTTCTCACCATTTGGTACTGTGATCACCCTCTTTGCTCTGATTTCTTTTGTAATTGCTGAATCATTTATTTGGGTTTTATTTATGTACTAATTTATATTCTTATAAATGGTCCTTGTATTATTATAAATTATCTTATAAACAATAAATTATTTAGTATTATACAGAATAAATTATATTGCATTGTAATTAATCTTATGTAAGTTATAAATGATCTTTAATTATTGTTTATGTTTATCCTATCTCCTTAACTACACTTTAAATTCCTTGAATGCAGGGAAAACTTATATGCCATTTTATATTTCCAGTAACACCGTCTTAGTCTTTTTGTGCTGTTTTAGCAGATTAGTTCCAGCTATGCCCATCTGCGACTGGGTAATTTATAATAAACGGAAATTTTATTCTCACAGTTCTGGATGTTGGGAAGCAGAAGAACAAGGTGCCAGCAGATCCAGTGTCTGTGAGAGCTGCTGTCAGCTTCCAGATGGTGCCTTATTGCTGCATCCTTTAAGGTGTTGAACCCTGTGTCTTCACATGGCCAAAAGAAGAGAAGGGTAAAAAGAGCCTTGCTAGTTCCCTCTAGCCCTTTTATAAGGTACTAATCTCATCTATGAAGCCTCCACCTAATTACCTCTGAAAGGCCCCACTGTTAATAACATTGCGTTGGGGATTAACTTTCAATATAAATTTCGGAAGGAACACAAATATTCGAACCATAGCAAGCACCTAACCAATTGTGGTACACATAGGAGGCTCTTGCTTTTGTGTAATAAAATTTGTCTGGAGCTGTATCTACATATCTGAAATCATAAGGCTGGGGCATATTTTGTTGTAATTCTATAGACATTATTATGTGTCTTTTTTATTCCTTCTTTTGTAGTAAATGTAAAACTGGAAAATATGTTTAGAATTTGTATTTGCTAATGACAGAGGAAAGATTTGGGTCCAAAATCTGGTAACGATAATGACAAGGAGAGTCTTATGGTATTTAGTCTTAATGGTATTTACAAATTGATAAAAAGAAATTCAACTTTATCAGACAAGAGAGTCTCCACTAATCTATTTTTCTATGTTGGGGCATAAACTACAGTATTGCTATAATTATCTTTCTATCCTCTTTCATTAATTTCCTATATTAATGATGCACTTTAGTATTTTTTTTTTAGCTTTTTGGTAAATTCTCTGTTGAGATATGAAATGAGGCCACCAATGTTGGAAAGATCACTTAGTTTATGAATTCAAAAACTGTGAATTGGTGATACTACCTTATAATGCTCTTCCAGATGATTTATACCCCTTTTAATTTGCCTCATAATGCCAGAGGCAGTTTTAGATTTTCAGGATTAAAATTAATATCAGGGATTTTCTATCTATCTATCATCTATCTATCTATCTATCTATCTATCTGTCTATCATCTATCTATCTATCTAAAATATATATCTTTTATATACAGTTTTAGCTTATATATATAGCTGGATATAAAACTATAAAAGCTATATATATTATATATAATGTTATAAACAGGATAGAAAGATATATATATCTATAGCTACATATATAATCTGTATGGTTTTATACACAGTTTTAGCTTTTAAGGATTAAAATTAATATCAGGGATTTTATATATATATAAAATCATTATATATACATATGTTTCTCTATATATAGACATAATAATCCATCTCTATATATGTATGTGTGTGTGTGTGTGTGTGTGTGTATATATATATATGGGGGTATGTTCTGAAATATATGTTAGAGATAATTTAATTTTATTGCTTCTAACACAGAGACCATGGAATCCTAGGAAACTATAAAATTAGTGCATAGTGTCCACAAATACTTCTCTGCTTGGCACATTGCCTAAGAAACGAATATTAATATCTTTTTCATATGTAGTTTTTCAATGGTACAGAAATCATATTATTATGAATAAAATTCATTTCTTAAAACATTACATAATTCATAGCACCATTTTGCTATGTACTTCTGAAGAAATTATAGAAAACTGTTGATATTTGTTATAATGTTTGTTGTTTAGTATTCTAATGTTTAAATATGTTTTTAAAATGTTATAAGAATTTTTAAAAATAGATTCTAATGCTTGAAAACATGGGCACATTCATGACTTTTAACACTAGCGATTCTTAAAGTGTGACCAAGCTCCCTGAAATCCCTGAGAAATTTTAGTGAGTTGTATGAAGTCAAAACTATTTTTGTAGTAATACTAAGACATTATTCACCTTTCTCTCTCTTCTCTCACGCAATTCCAGAGACTCCAAAGAATAAGATATTGCAGCAGATTGAATACAAAAGCAGATATAAGGATACAGCTGTCTTTTATAAAGGCAGATATTAAAGGAATTTGTAAAAACATAAAACAGTGCCATTCTTGCACTAGTATTTTGTCTTAGAAAATTATCTTTATAAACATATTGTTTTATTAACATATTTTGGTTTATTACTATCTTAAATTAATAATGTTTTTAAATTTTCTCAGTTATAATTTCTAATATAGTAAATATAGGTGTATAGGTAATACATATAAACAAAGTTCTTTGGGCTTCTCAGTAATTTTAAAAATATGAAGGGGCTCTAAGACCAAAACACTCCAGGGTTGCTGTTTCAGCTGATGAAATATATTCTCTATCACACTTCTAGAATGAGTACTTGTTTGGTAATTCCTGCTCCAAGAACTTAATTTTCAATGTTTCAATATAAAAAACTCCAGTGTTGGTTTTTATAACTCATTGTCCTGTGTAATAATTTATTTGGTAACCTGAGAAAGTAAAAGCTTAATAAGCAGTGTTCTCCCTTTCCTTTTCCAAAAAGGCAACTCAAGGAGCAATCAAAATTAGACTTTTAGCTATCAATTTTTAAATTTCTTCCATTCCACTAAATATAACTGCCTACAAGAAGAAAGTATTATATGGCTAGTTATTTGCTTTACTCCAAATTTACAGAGATTTGAACATAGCTCTCTGGCTAACAATAGCTTAATACTACATTTCATGGTCACACAACTTATTATTCATTGGAAGTTCTCTTGACATCAATTTCCACTTACTCTCATGTTCATTAATTCTGTATATTACTTCAGTTCAACCTAATGGCTAAGAATAGACTAGGTCAAATGGGTTAAGTTTGCCATTTCTGTGTGTGCGATGATGCTCAATAGCCACAATGACTGCAACTTTGGACAAGAGAATAAACATGCTGCTGTCCAGGTAAAGGCAAGAGAAATGAGTTTCACCTTTCAGAAATGTCACTGTGGTTAGTCTTCTGAACAAAGAAATCATATATCATTGCTTAATATTTCATTTTACCTTATTATATCTCTAGTGCTGCTCATTACAGAGCATGAATAGGAAGCACAGGATGAAGTGCAGGTCTGATACACGTTAGGTTCAAGCATGAACGCTGATGAAGATAGCCACATGCTAATTACATGTGTGGGAAAGCGGTTCTGTAAAATGACATGTTAAAACTATTGCAGTAGCTAAGATTAACAATAGAGACATTACAAAGAAAAATACAAGGAAGTCACGGGCAGACTCTGGAACACAGTTGTATTTAAGACATGGCAAGTAGTGGAATAACTATGTGCTTATTACTTGACCGTGAATTCCTTGTGGACAGGGAGTTGCACAATTTCTAGCATGTCTTCAATACTGAATGAATCAATGAAGGAAATAAGCCATTAGATAAAAGCAGAATAAGGAAAGTAAAGTTATACGGCAGTTAAGAGAATACTTTTTATAAAAACTGAGGGTGAGAAGCAAGTAAGATTAATCAATATTATTCATTGGTGCTGAGAAGTTATGCCAAATGAGCACTACTAAAAATATTTTTGGATATGGCTCTAAAGAGTCTGTGGCTGGAGCAAAATGTTTTCAATAGAGTGGTGTGGAGTTTGAAAACAACTGAGAGTAGTAAGTGGCAAGCTGACTATAAGGAAAATGTATGTGATTATATGGTGAATAAACATTATTCTTTTAAGAATTTTGGTGGAACAAAGTAGAGAAAAGCAACAGCAACTTATGTATGTATGTAGCAGGTACATGTAATTCTTAGATGCTTTTCTTTCAAATTTTTAGGATGAAAGAACAACCTTTTCAGTTACAATTAAAAATTAGGAATACCGAAAAAAAGAGAATGGAATGGCATAATGTATTTCAAAGTATTTTCTTTTTCTTTTCATTTATTTATTTACTTATTTTGAGACAGGGTCTCGTTGTGTCACTTAGGCTGCAGTGCAATGGCATAATCACAGCTCACTGCAGCCTAGACCTCCCCAGCTCGAGTGATGCTCCCATTGGTCACACGTAGCTGGAGCTTTAGGCACAGACCATCACATGGGTTAATTTCATTTATTTTTTGTAGAGACAAGGTTTCACTATATTGCCCAGGGTGGTCTCGAACTCCTGGGCTCCAGTGATCCTCCCACATTGGCCTCTCAGAGTGCTGAGATTAGAGGCGTGAACCACTGCAATCAGTCAAAGTATTTTCAAACCTTTGCAATCACAATCAGATGAAGCTCAAATTTTAAAACGTGCGTATATCAGGTGTTTTGTACACTGCTGTAATTACTAAGATATGTTTTCTCAGTTTTCTGGTCTGTGACTCAACTAATGCTAAATTATGGCAATTTGGGGAGTAATCAGATTCATCCTCAACCACACAGACCTAATCTGGGTCATCACTATACCTTTGTGAAGTTTATTGCTATTGTTACAATTTATAAGGAAGGAAACAGAAACTAGCTCTCTTTTCCTTTTTATTTTTTTTATTTTTGTTCTATCTCTTTAGAGTCTTCAAAGAGTTTGAATAGAGGAAGAAAAAACAAAGTAGGATATTTCCTTTATCTGTACTCTTAGATGTAATTTTTTTTTTTTTTTTTTTTTTTTTTTTACAATTTCAGAAGTTTTAGAAGGAGGAGATGGTCAAGGAGAAAAACATCAGGAAAGAGAGAGAGAAAGAGTCACACACATAATTTCACACACTGCTGTGACTCACTGGCACCATGGAGTATTCAGGGTGTCAATTAATATGAATATTATTTGGTGTATTAGATACCAAGTAGAATTAATTGCAAAAGGTCTTAATTGATCACAATGTACTATTTATTCTCTCTCAAATTGCACAGAAAATGCATGTATTCTCTTCCCCTGACTTTTGGAATGCTTTGATGTCACTAACGATAACTTCAGTTTTACAAGGAAGACTCTTGACTCATAAATTATTCATTCTTTATATAATCGCCTGGGAGCATTTCTTTATTATCTTAACCATTCATTGCTTAGCACACAGTTTTAAGCAGAGGAATAAAGTCATATTTGTAAAATAGGTAAACTTTAATTTCTTGGGGGAGCCATAAAATAATATGGTGGATAATTAGCTGAAATATTCAGCTTTAAAAATATGTTCTGCTCTACAGTATATATTCTGATCTGCTAATTTGCAAAACAATTTTGGTAGTTAGATATAAAATTTATATTTATCCCCATTACATTTATTCTGTTCATTTAATTCGGTTCACAAACATTTTATTTCCTTTTCCGTATCTTGATTCTCTAATGTAACATGTGAGTCGTTTGAGTCGGATTTGGTACGTCACACTGAGATATTGATGAAAGTGACAAAAGAGTCTAGCATAGCCTACAAAATACTTGAACAGTTGGGAAGGACCCACTAAACAGGAGTCTTAGCTCATGGCCATTCTGCCATTTATGAACTTAAATAACTGTACTATCAACTGCTTACTTCTGCAGTTTGTTCTTAAACCCACCAGAGGAGATGTTCACAAATAAAATATTAATAACTATATTAATTTTCTCTGCAGTAAGCTGTCAGACATAGCAGCAGCAGCGGTTAAGAGGAGGGATTGGCTCCAACTTTGAAACTAGTTAGCAGTGTAGCCTGGCACGAATAGATGTTGGCATCGCTGGTCACAGCAGACAAATTATAGGATGTGAAAGTATATAAATGACATGGAAAATAAGGCTTAAAAAGTCTACTAAAGTCCCTGCTAATTGTTCATTCCTAGAAAGTGACAAATTAGAAAATTACCCAATATGACTCTGTCCTTAATGGTGCATCTCTATCTGTGGGTGATGCAGTCTTTCATCTAAAAAATGAGAGAAAGAGACTAAAAGCTTCTACCTCTCTCTCCATAGCCTTGTTCTTTTAATTTAATTTTTGATTGTCCAAAACAGTGCGTGTATTTATCAAGTATAACATGGTGTTTTGAAATATGGTGAAATACAATGGAATGGCTAAATTTACATAACTGACACATGGATGACCTCACAAACATCATTTTCTTGTAGTGAAAACATGTAAAATCTACCCTTTTAGCAATTTTCAAGGACAGAACACAGGCATACCTGGGAGATATTGCAAGTTAGTTCCAGATCACAGCATTATAATGAAATCACATACTTTTAAAAATTTCCCAAAGCATATAAAAACTATGTTTACACTACACTGTCATCTATTAAGTGTGCAATAGCATTATGTCTAAAAAATGCACCTACCTTAATTAAAAAATACTTTATTTAAAAAAAATGCTAATGGTCATCTAAGCCTTCAGTGAAACATAATCTCTTCCGCTGATGAAGGGTCTTGCCTCTATGTCGATGGCTGCTGACTGATCAGGGTGGTGGCTGCTGAAGGCTGAGATGGCTGTATCCATTTTTAAAAATAAAACAATGGAGTTTGCCACATCAATTGACTCTTCCTTTCACAAAAGATTTCTCTGTAGCTAGCAATGCTGTTTGATAGCATTTCACCCACAGTAGATGCTCTTTCAAAATTAGAAGTAATCCTCTCAAACCCTGCCTTTTATTTATCAACTAAGTTTATGATATATTCTAAATCCTTTGTTGTCATTTTAATAACATTCACAGCATCTTCACCGGGAGTACATTCTATCTCAAGAAACTATTTTCTTTGCTCATCTGTAAGAAGCAGCTACTCATCCTTTTGGGTTTGATCATGAAATTGAAGCCATTTATTCATATCTTCAGGCTTCACTTTTAATTCTAGTTTTTTTGCTGTTTTCATCACATGTGCAGTTACTTCCTCCACTAAAGTTTTGAACTCCTCCAAAAATTATCCATGAGGGTTTCAATCTACTTCTTTCAAACTCCTGTTAATATTGATATTTTGTCTTTCTCCCATGAATCATGATTAATTTTAATGGCCTCTAGACTGGTGATGCCATATACTTTCCAGAAGGTTGTCAATTTACCTTGCTCACATCAATCGGAGGAATCAGTATCTATAGTAACAATAACCTTACAAAATGTATTTCTTAAATAATAAGGCTTGAGTGTCAAAATTACTACTTAATACATGGGCTGCAGACTGGATGTTGTGTTAGCAAGCATGAAAACAACATTAATCTCTTTGTACATCTCTATCAAAGCCCTTGGGTGACTAGGCACATCATCAACGACCAGTAATATTTTGAAAGGAATCTTCTGAGAAGTAGGTCTCATCAGTGGGCTTAAAATATACAATAAGCCATGCTGTAAACAAATGTGCTGTCATCCAGGCTTTGTTGTTCCATTTATAGAGCCCAGAGTTGATTCTGCATAATTCTGAAGGGCCCTGGGATTTTCAGGATGGCAAATGAGAATTGGCTTCGGCTTAAAGTCACCAGCTGCATTAGCCCCTTACAAGAGAGTCAGCCTGTCCTTGGAAGCTTTGAAGCCAGTCATTGGCTTCTCTCTAGCGAGAAAAGTCCTAGATGGCATCTTCTTCCAATAGAAGGCTATATGGTCTACATTGAAAATCTGTTGTTTAGTGTAGCCACCTTCATCAATGATCTTAGTTAGAGCTTCTGAATAACTTGCTGCAGCTTCTACGTAACACTTAACTGCTTCACCTTGCACTTTCATGTTATGAAGATGGCCTCTTTCCTTAAACTCATGAACCAACATCTGCTAGCTTTGAGCTTTTCTTCTGCAGCTTCCTCCCTTTCTCAGCCTTCATAGCCTAATCTCGTCTGGATTAGGCTTTGGCTTAAGGGAATGTTGTGGCTGGTTTGATCTTCTATCCAGACCCCCAGAGCTTTCTTCATATCGCCAATAAGGCTATTTTGCTTAATCATTCATGTGTCCCCTGAAGTAGTGCTTTTAATTTCCTTCAAGAACTTTTCCTTTGCATTCACAACTGGTATTAATTAGGAAATACTTTATTGCTAAAAAATGCTAATGGTCATCTAAGCCTTCAGTGAATCATAATTTTTTCTGCTAATGAAGGTTCTTGCCTCTATGTTGATGGCATACCTCAGCTTTCACCGTGTCTCACTAAGCTTAATCATTTCTAGCTTTTGATTTAAGGTGAGAGGTATGCAACTCTTTCTTTCACTTGAACACTTAGAGGCCATTGTAGGGTTATTAATTGGGCTAACTTCAATATCATTGTGTCTTAAGGAATAGATTAGCCCAAAAAAAATAGGGAGAGAGATGGAGGAATGCCCAGCTCGTGGATCCATCAGAATGCACACATTTATCAAGTTCACTGTCTTATATGGGCATGGTTCCTGGCACCCCAAATAAATTACAATAATAACATCAAAAATGACTGATCCCATAACATATAATAATAAGGAATCAGTTGAAATAGTTCAAGAATTACCAAAATGTGACACGGAGATACCAACGCTGTTGGAAAATGGTGCCAATAGTTTGCTTGATGCTGGTTGCCACATATGTTTAATTTGTAAAATAATACAGTACCTGCAAAACACAAGAAACCAAAGGGTGATAAATGGAGGCATGCTTGTATTTTAATTGACAAAAAAATTATATATACTTATCATGTACAACTTGATGTTTTGAAATACATATACATTGTGGAATGGCTAAATTGAGTTAATTAACATATTCATTAGCTTACATATTTATATTTTTGTGGTGAGAACACTTAAAATCTACTCTCTTAGTGATTTTCAAGAATAAAATACATTGTTATTAAGTATAGTCATTATATTGTACAATAAATCTTTTGAATTTATTTTTCTTATTTAACCGAAGTGTTGTATCCTTTGACTAACATCTTCCCGACCACGTCCTTGTTTTTTTATTTTATTTTATTTTTTATTTTTTCAGGTTTCACCTTTTACTCAGCATTCAGAACGCATGTATACTGGGTAATCTTATAGTGAATTTTCAGGATGGTAAATGAGCATTGGCTTTGACTTAAAATCACCAGCTGCATTAGCCCCTTACAAGACAGTCAGCCTCTACCCAAAACCAATAATAAGAATTTATTTCTATGAGGTTTCTGGCTCTGGTTTTACTCTCAGATGATCCTTTCAGTTCTCCCTCTTCACCACACACTGTGGGGTCAGTGTTAGCCCATGGCCACCCCCACCATTACCCCTGGAAACAGAGCTTGCTTTAGGTCTTCCAGGACTCTGTTTATCTGGAAGGAGAGTTTGGGCAAGTATACTCAGGGAAGAGAGAGCAGGATGAGGAGAAGATTTAAGACCCCCTCAATAGAGACTGGATACACTAGAGAATGTGGAGGGATTCACGGTAACTCTCTAACAAATATAACATGAAAATATTAGAAATTTAGAAAAACTCTTTAGATTTGTATGTTCCAGTAGAGATATGATAGGTTTCCACTCTTTGTTTTCTAATTTTATGAAGATGTTTTGGAAGAATATGAAAGCACCATGTCGACCATGGTTGACATTTAGTACTTTTTTAAATTTATTTTTATTTCAATAGGTTTTTGGGGAACAGGTGGTATTTGATTACATGAATAAGTTATTTAGTGGTGACTTCTGAGATTCTGGTGCACCTATCACTCAAGTAGTGTACACTGTACCCAATGTGTATTCTTTTCTCCCTCACCACCCTTCCACCCTTTCCCCCGAGTGCCCAAAGTCCATTGTATCATTCTTATGCCTTTGCATCCTCATAGCTTAGTGCCCACTTATGAATGAGAACCTATGACGTTTCATTTTCCATTCCTGAGTTACTTTACTTAGAATAATAGTCTCCAATTTCATCCAAGTTGCTGCGAATTCCACTATTTTATTCCTTTTTATGGCTGAGTAGTATTCCATTGTATATAAACACACATGTATATACACATATATACAAATATATATGTGTATATATACACATATATACAAATATATATGTGTATATATACACACCACATTTTCTTTATCCATTCATTGACTGATGGGCATTTTGTAGATCAACTAGTAGTGGGATTGATGCATCAAATGGTAGCTCTACTTTTAGTTCTTTAAGGAATCTCCACACTGTTTTCCATAGTGGTTGTACTAGTTCACATTTCCACCAGCAGTATTAAAAATGTTCCCTTTTCACCACATCCACACCAACATCTATTTTTTTTATTATGGCCATTCTTTCAGGAGTAAGGTGGTATCACATTGTGGTTTTCATTTGCGTTTCCCTGATCATTAGTAATGTTGAGTATTTTTCTACATGCTTGCTGGCCATTTGTATATCTTGTTTTGAGAATTTTCTGCTCATGTCTTTAGCCCACTTTTTGATGGGATTGTTTGTTTTTTCTTACTGATTTGTTTGAATTCGTTGTAGATTCTGAGTACTAGTCCTTTGTTGGATGTATAGATTGTGAAGACTTTCTCCAACTCTGTGTGTTGTATATTAATTCTGCTATTTCTTTTGCTGTGCAGAAGCTTTTTAGTTTAATTAAATCCCATCTATTTATCTTTCTTTGTGTTGCATTTGCTGTTGGGTTCTTTCTCATGAAGTCTTTGCCTAAGCCAATGCCTAGAAGGGTTTTTTTATGTTATCTTCTAGAATTTTTATGGTTTTAGGTCTTAGATTTAAGTCTTTGACGCATCTTGAGTTGATTTTTGTGTAAGAAGAGAGATCAGAATCTGGTTTCATTCCTCTACACATGACATGCCAATTAGCCCAGCAATATTTGTTGAATACGGTATCTTTTTCCCCACTTTATGTTTTTGTTTGCTTTGTTGAAGATCAGTTGGCTGTTAGTATTTGGGTTTATTTCTGGATTCTCTATTCTGTTGCATTGGTCTATATGTCTATGTTTGTACCAGTACCATGTTGTTTTGTACCAGTACCATGTGTAGTTTGAAGTCGGGTAATGTGATGCCTGCAGATTTGTTCTTTTTGCTTGATCTTGCTTTGGCTCTTTTTGGGTTTCATATGATTTTTAGGATTGTTTTTTCCAGTTCTGTGAGGAATAATGGTGGTATTTTAATGGGAATTACATTGAATTTGTAAATTGCTTTTGGCAATATGTTCATTTTCACAATATTGATTCTACTCATCCATGGGCATGGAATGTATTTCCATTTGTTTGTGTCATCAATGATTTCTTTCAGCAGTGTTTTGTAGTTTTCCTTTTAGAGATCTTTCACTTCCTTGGTTAGGTATATTCCTACGTATTTTATTATTATTATTTTGCAGCTATTGTAAAAGGGGTTGTGTTCTTGATTTGATTCTCAGCTTAGTCGCTGTTGGTGTATAGCAGAGCTACTGATTTGTGTACATTAATTTTGTATTCTGAAAGTTTTCTGAATTCATTTACCAGTTCTAGGAGCTTTTTGGAGGATTCTTTAGGTTTTCTAGGTAGACAATCATGTCATCAGCAAACAGCAACAGTTTGACTTTCTCTTTACTGATTTGGATGCTCTTTATCCCCTTCCCTTGTCTGATTGCTCTGCCTAGAACTTCCAGTACTGTGTTGAATAAAAGTGGTGAAAGTGGGTGTCCTTGTCTTGTTCCAGTTCTGAGGGGGAATGCTTTTAACTTTTCCCTGTTCAGTATAATGTTGGCTGTGGGTTTTTCATAGATAGCTTTTATTACTTAAAGTTTGTCTCTTCTATGCCGATTTTGCTGGGGTTTTAATCATGAAGGGATGCTGAATTTTGTCAAATGCTTTTTCTGTGATTATTGAGATGATCATGTAATTTTTGTTTTTAATTCTGTTTATGTGGTATATCACATTTATTGACTTGTAAATGTTAAACCATCCCTGCATCCCTGGTATGAAACCCACTTAATCATGGTGCATTATCTTTTTTATATGCTGTTGGATTGGTTAGCTAGTATTTTGTTGAGGATTTTTGGATCTATATTCATCCGGGATATTGGCCTGCAGTTTTCACTTTTTGTTATCTCCTTTCCTGGTTTTGGTACTATGGTGATACTGGCTTCATATAATGATTTAGGGAGGATTTTGTCTTTTTCTATCATGTAGAATAGTATCAACAGAATTGGTACCAATTCTCTGAATGCCTGATAGAATTCAGCTGTGAATCCATCTGGTCCTGGATTTTTTTGGTTGGCAATTTTTTTATTACCATTTAAATCTCGTTGCTTGTTATTGGTCTGTTCAGAGATTCTCTATCTTCCTGGTTTAATCTAGTAGAGTTGTATATTTCCAGGAACTGTTGCATCTCCTCTAGGTTTTCTAGTTTATGTGTGTAAAGGTGTTCATGGTAGCCTTGCATAATTTTTTGTATTTCTGTTGTATCAGTTGTAATATCTCCCATTTTGTTTCTAATTGAGCTTATTTGGATTGTCTTTCTTCTTTTCCTGGTTAATCTCACATGGTTTATCAACTTTATTTATCTCTTCAAAGAATCAGCTTTTTGTTTCATTTACCTTTTGTATTTTTTTGTTGTTGTTTCAGTTTCATTTACTTCTGTTCTTGCCTTGGTTATTTCTGTTCTGCTGGGTTTGGGTTTGGATTGTTCTTTTTCCTCCAGCTCTGTGAGGTGTGAGCTTAGATTGTTTATTTGTGCTCTTTCAGACTTTTTGATATAGGCATTTAATGCTATGAACTTTCCTCTTAGAAATGCTTTTGCAGTATCCCAGAGGTTTTGATAGGTGTGTCACTATTATCATTTAGTTCAAATAATTTTTAAATTTCCATCTTGATTCATTGTTGGCTCAGTGATCATTCAGGAGCAGGTTATTTCATTTCCATGGTTTTGGGGGTTCCTTTTTGAGTTGATTTCCAATATTATTCCACTATGATCTGAGAGAGTACTTTATATAATTTCAATTTTCTTAAATTTACTGAGACTTGTTTTGTGGCCTATCACGTGGTCTATCTTGGAGAATGTTCAATGTGCTGATGAATAGAATGTATATTCTGCAGTTATTGGGTAGAATATCTGTAAATATCTGTTAAGTCCATTCGTCATAGGGTAAAAGTTAAATTCATTGTTTCTTTGTTGACTTTCTGTCTTGATGACGTGTCTAGTGCTTTCAGTGGAGTATTAAAGTCCCCCACGATTATTTGTTGCCATCATTCTCATTTCTTAGGTCTCATAGTAATTGTTTTATGAATTTGTGAGCTCCAGTGTTAGGTGCTGATATGGCTTGGTTGTGTCCCCACCCAAATCTCATCTTGAATTGTAACTCCCATGGTTCCCACATGTCATGTGAGGAACTTAGTGGGAGATGATTGAATTGTGGGGATGGGTCTTTCCTGTGCTGTTCTCATGATAGTGAATGAGTCTCATGAGATCTGACGGTTTTAAAAATGGGTGTTTCCCTGCACAAATTCTTCTTCTCTTGTCTGCTGCCGTGTTAGATATGGCTTTCACCTTCTGCTGTGATTGTGAGGTCAACCCAGCCATGTGGAACTGTGAGTCCATTAAACCTCTTTTTCTTACCAGTCTCAGGTATGTCTTTATCAGCAGTGTGAAAATGGACTGATACAGGTGCATATACATTTAGGAATGTGATATTTTCCTGTTGGACTAGTCCTTTTATTATTATATAATGACCCTCTTTGTCTTTTTTAACTGCTGGTGCTTTAAAGTTTATTTTGTCTGATATAAGAATAGCTATTTCTGCTCACTTTGGTGTCTATTTGCATGGAATACTTTTTTCCACACCTTTAACTTAAGTTCATGTGAGTCTTTATGTGTTAAGTGAGTATCCTAAAGAGCAGACACTTAGTTGGTGAATTCTTATCATTCTGCCATTCTGTAACTTTTAAGTGGAACATTTAGGCCATTCACATTCAATGTTAGTAATGAGATGTGAGGTACTATTCTATTCATCATGCTGTTTGTTGCCTGAACACCTTATTTGTGTTTTTTTTTTTTTCATTGTTATTGTTACATAGGTCCTTTGAGACTTATGCTTTGAGGAGGTTCTATTTTGGTGTATTTCAGGGATTTGTTTTACGATTTAGAGCTCCTTTTGGCAGTTCTTGTAGTGTTGGCTTGGTAGTGGTGAATTCTCTTAACATTTATTTGTCTGGAAAAGACTGTGTCTTTCCTTCATTTATGAAGCTTAGTTTTGCTGGACACAAAATTCTTGGCTGATAATAATTGTTTCCTTTAAGGAGGCTAAAAATAGGACCCTAATCCCTTCTAGCTGCAGGGTTTATGCTGATGAATCTGCTGTTACTTTGATAGACTTTCCTTTATAGTTTACCTGATGCTTTTGCATCATAGCTTTTAAGATTATTTCATTCATCTAGACTTTAGGTAACCTGATGACGATTTACCTAGGCAATGATCTTCCTGTGATGAATTTCCCAGGTGTTCTTTGAGCTTCTTGTATTTGAAGGTCTAGATCTCTAGCAAGGCTGGGAAAGTTTTCCTTAATTATTCCCTCAAATATGTTTTCCAAGCTTGTAGATTTCTCTTCTTCCTCAGAAACACCAATTATTCTTAGGTTTGGACACTTAACATAGTCCCAAACTTCTTGGAGGCTTTGTTCATTTTTTTAAAAATTATTTTTTCTTTGTCTTTGACATATTGGGTTAATTAGAAAGCCTTGTCTTCAAGCTCTGAAGTTTTTTCTTCTTCTTATTTGATTCTATTGTTGAGACTTTCCAGTGCATTTTGCATTGGACATCTGTAAGTGTGTCCTTAATTTCCAGAAGTTGTGATTGTTTTTTATTTATGCTATCTGTTTCACTGAAGATTTTTTCTTTTTTATCCTAAATCATGTTTTTTTTATTTCTTTGAGTTGGAGTTCACTTTTCTCTGGTGTCTCCTTGATTAGCTTAATAATCAACCTTCTGAATTCTTTTTCTGCCAATTCAGAGGTTTCACCTTGGTTTGGCTCCCTTGCTGGTGAACTGGTGTGATCTTTGGGGGTGTTAAAGAACCTTGTTTTGTCATGTTACCAGAATTATTTTTCTGGTTTCTTCTCATTTGGGTAGACTATGTCAGAGAAAAGATCTGGGACTCAATGGCTCCTGTTCAGATTCTTTTGTCCTACAGGTGCTCCCTTGATGTGGTGTTCTCCCCTTTCCCCTAGGAATGGGGCTTCCTGAGAGCCAAACTGCAGTGATTGTTTTTGCTCTTCTGGGTCTAGCCACTCAGTGAAGCTCCCTGGCTCTGTGCTTGTATTGGGGAGTGTCTGCAAGGAGTCCTGTGATATGCTCTGTCTTCAGGTCTTTCAGCCATGGATACCAGCACCTGCTATGGTGGAGGCAGCAAGGGAGTGAAATGGACTCTGTGGGGATCCTTGGTTGTATTTTTGTTCAGTGTGCTGGTTTTGTATTCGTTGGCCTCCAACCAAGATGTGGTACTTTCAAGAGTGCATCAGCTGTGGTACTCTAGGGAGGTTGCAAACTTTTCCTAGGGTCATCCAGTTAAGTATTCATGTTTCTCAGGCAGTGGGCAGGGCCATAGAGCTCCCAAGAGATATGTCCTTTATCTTTGGTAACCAGGGCTGGTAGAGAAAAACCACGAGGTTGGGGCAGGGATAGGCTTGTCTGAGCTCAGATTCTCCTTTGGAGGGTCTTGCTATGGCTGCTATGGAGGATGGGGGTGTGGTTCCCAGGCCAATGGAGTTATATTCCCAGAGGGATTATGGCTGCCTCTGCTGAGTCATACAGGTCACCAGGGAATTGCGGGAAAGCTGCCAGTCACAGGCCTCATCCCACTCCCACACAGCCCACAATCCTAAAAGCCAGTCTCACTCCCACCATGCCCCACAAAGGGCACTGACTCTATTACCAGGCAGCCAGTGATCAGGGCTGAGAACTAGCCCCAGACCACCAGCCTCTCCACTGAGAAAGCAAACAGACTCATAGTTTTTCAGCATCTCAGGGAGCCTGCAGCGGCAATCCAGTTCCTTCAAATGGCCTGTGGTTTATCTCAGCTTTCCTGGTATCATCCTGCGGAAGTTCTTAGAGCAAAAGTTCACCATGTAAGTCACTACACATTGTTTTGTCTGTCCAAGCCAGAGCTTCAAGCTAGTCCTGCCTCCTATACACCACTAGAAATTTTGTTAAGGGAAAAATCTGAAGAATTATAAAATGAAAATCCATTTGGGGGAGTTTGGAAATTCTTCCCAGGCTGAGAAACAGTCTCAGATTTCAGACCTCAGCCTGTATATAGATTAGTTATTTCACAGGTAACCAAGTCACCGTTTTCTGAGTGGGCACCGTTTACTGGTGCCCAATAAGTAATACTGAAAGTTAAGGTGTTTTGTTTTGTTTTTTTAACTATATATAACTGACCCTAAAGACTCTCAAGTCTTCTTTGTAGAATTGAGAGCTGCTCTGCTGTTACTCCAATAAAACTGCATAGTGAGTTGGCATTTGGAATGATTGGATTTAGGTTGTTGCTACAGTCCTGCAAACCCTGGACTTCTCAAACTAAAACATGTCAAATTATGAAACTGTAGTCACTTAAGAACCTGAACTGGAATTTTATGCTTCGACATGTTCATCATGAGAATTTTCAGATTTACAATTTGTAGACCTAATCATTGTAAATACCTATGCATTCAACAGCTCACCTCTGATGGATGCAGAGACCCTTAACTGAGCCAAAGGGACAATTTTTCTCCCTGCAATAGGTGGCTCTACTGTTGTGGGTGGGAAACATGTACAATAAATTATTTCTGCTAAAGAAAGGGTGTTGAAATCTAAAGCCCAATTTGATATCTTGATGCCTTCTAAATTTTGCAAGCCCATATTCAACTGTCATTGCAGTTGTTATTACCTTAGTATACAATATAAGTGATGACATGTAACCCTTTGTGAATTAACAGTGTATGCAAATACTAGGAGCTTAAATTTTTTTCTCATGAGTGTTTGTTATTCAAATAAAATAATCTTGAGGGCTTATAGGTATAAGTAGATATATAAATAATCTATTTTTAACTATTTCTAACTAATTATTTTACAGATAAATAGAGTGAGGCCTATGGTTAAAAAGCAAATGAATAGGCCGGGCACGGTGGCTCACGCCTGTAATCCCAGCACTTTGGGAGGCTGAGGCGGGTGGATCACGAGGTCAGGAGATTGAGACCATCCTGGCTAACATGGTGAAACCCCATCTCTACTAAAAAACAAAAAATTAGCCAGGCATGGTGGCGAGTGCCTGTAGTCCCAGCTACTGGGGAGGCTGAGGCAGGAGAATGGCATGAACCTGGGAGGTGGAGCTTTCAGTGAGCCGAGATCGTGCCACTGCACTCCAGCCTGGGCCACAGAGCAAGACTCCGTCTCAAAAAAAAAAAAAAAAAAGCAAATGAATAATAAAGGCAGAACTTACACTCTTGTTCTTGAACTTTTTACTGATGGTCTTTCTCCTATTATACACTGATTCCCTTTTTGGAAATAAAAGTACCTTTTAGCCTCAAGTTTTTCCAATATTATTAACTTAGGAATAAAAGGCTTTATTTAATCTCCAAAGTCTATGGCATTTTAGCAAAACATCCTAACAATATTTCAGCTTGACTACTTGAAAATATAATTCATTATTTTGAAGATGGTAAAGCATAGTTATTATAAATGATTCCTCATGAATATTTGTGACTTCAACAGCAATTTCTTGCATATATATACATATACACACACACCCCTACACACCCCTACAAACACATCTTTCAGGGATGCCATCCCTTACATAAAGATGCATATAAATGTGGGTATGCATACACATACACACATATATCTACACACTCACAGACACACATCTTTCAGGATTGCCATGACTTATGTGAAGATGGAGTCCTAACATTTAATATTTTTTAAAACTATTAGGAATTGTGCTCACTGAGAGAAATCCGATACTTACAATGCTAAATCTTCAAGCTATTGAGGAAATAGCTGGAAAAATTGGAAAAGAGATTTGTTTCTTTCTGTTCCTTTTCAAGGGCAGAATGAAAACTGAGGTGTGAAGTTTACAGCTGTGTTTCGGTTCCATAATGAAAGGTCTTGGAATCACAAGTTGATGTAATTTTAATAGTGCATATCATTCCCATCACTTTGGGTACTTTGGGAGGTGTTTCCTACTGTCTGGGACTGTTAACATGTTCACGCAGCCTGCCATCTGAGAAGGAATTTTCCCTGGCGGCCATGACCTAATTTCAAGGTTCTGGCAGCTGAATGCAGGCAACTGACAGCCAAGGTTTTCCTACTTAACATATTAATCACCTCCATTTTTAGCATGCAGCCATGATAAGAGGAAGCCAGTGACGGATTCACCAGCTTTTCTGAAAATCAGGCTGATAGAACACCCTATGCACCTCTGTAGACCTCAGACTTTCCACACATACGTTTTTTGCGGGCATATCTGAGTTTCCAGTTTCTGGCTCTTGTTCAGACTTGAACATATGCTATATACAGTGAAAAGTGGTTGGATTCTAGAAGGTGTCAAAGTTTACTAGCTCAGATAAAGATTGGCCTGTTGCTTTTTTGTTGATTACCTTTTCTTCCCCTTTAATTCCCTTTTATACTTGTTCCTGTAATCTAAGGAAGAACATTTCATTTTTCTGTAGAAGGAGATGCTTATGCAGAGCCAAATGAACCATTGCCCTGTTCTATTTTCTGATGATATGCATTTTTAGTGACATAAGAAGAGAAAATCTTATTGATTTAGCATTCAATAAGAGTAAAATGATAAAATATTCAAATAAATATTTCAGTGTTTGAAAATGTTATAGAATCTATTGTTTGGAAAAATCTTCGGGCTTATCTGTAATAACTTTCTATTTTATTTCTTTATAAACTTGACAAACGTTTACTTCTTTTGCATTACAGGTCATAGGAAATGAAACAGACTGCTGTTTTCATGAGGTAATATTGTTCCTCATCTCATTAGCTTTCTTTGTTTGGATGGCATGAATTTTGACCAAAACACTTTTTTTTTTTCCCAAGTAGTTGTAAGCTGCTAACACTATCAAAAAGGAAATTTAATAATAAATATATTGGTATTTTTAATTATCACATTGAAGTTTTCATTTTTTCTTTGAGATTTTAGCTAAGCGTCAGTGATAAATATGATGAAAAAACAAATGATGGTTCAGAAAAATCATGTCATTTTATTTTCCTGTGTATGTCTTAGTTTCTTTTTTGACTGTGTGATTGTTTTTCTTAGAAGCATTTACAGAGGGAAATAAGGACACTCACCAAATAGGGCTAATTTGAAGAAGGACACAGCTGACTTAGTAGGAAGAAGGCAGAAGAATTATCTCCTGGTAATCAAGACTCTGAAAATAAGACTTAAGATAAAAGACTGGATACATGCAAGAACAGAGTTCTTAAAGATCACCAGCTGAAGATTGTGATTTTTCATTCTTCTATGCCCTAAGATAGCCATACTTTATCATTTGAAACATAAATAAAAATGACTTCCAGGCTTATTTGATTACAGACTGAATTGCTCTATCATAGGATGACAAGCAATGACAGATAGGTTCCCCATAAAGAAAAGTCTGTGAGACTCCATATTTCCTGTAAAAGATGATATGAGGAAACCGGGCAGATTTTTCTTTCATTCATACTCTTTTATATGTGGGCAATAGTACTGTCAATCTCTATTATATCATTAGGTTACCTGGAAGGTCTTATGTTTGGCAGTGGAATGTAAGTTTTAGGGTAATTTTTCTGAGTGGCAACCCAAGGCCAATGTAGTAAATTTTGAAAGATCAATTAAATTACAGAAAAGGCTTGCATAACATAAATGTGTTCTGCTCACTTGTCAACATGGGTAAAAATATTAATATTGTAATAAGTGCAATGACAGAATTTCATTTTCAGACTCCAGACTTCTTAACAGTAGCAGTGGCAAGGCATCAAACCAGTGAGTTTTGCTTCTTTAATAGTTTCTATAAAACTTGACAGCCTTTCTGTACATTGCAAATACTCTAAAACCACATTGACTTTATACATTAGCTAACTTGCGTAGGAACTTTTTCTAGATACAACTAATTCCTGAAGGTGAAGAAGACAGTGTGAGTATTGCAAGATCATGGATGCAGTTCTTCGAGGTAAAGGCTGTTTTACTCACATTTGTGATGTCCTGTTTGTCACATAAAAGAAAGTCAACAGATGCTTCACTGAATGAATGTATAAAGCTGTGAGCTATGAAATTTCTCTGAAGAAAAAGGTGAAAAGTCTGAATTCTTCTTGTGCACCTCAAGTGATAGTCATTGTTAAGTAAACCTAAGTGGCATGGAAGTGTAGGGTCAAGAATGATAAAAGGGACATTTTAAAATTATATTTAAACAGGAGGTGCCATTGCATAATATTTTCAGTTTAGAATCAAAAAAGAAAATGACTTTTTCTGCCAAAGACAAAAGTGTAAATCTGTTTCCTTCTCCACCATATGCCACAAAAAAAAAAAAAAAAAAAAAAAATCACAGATGTCAAAGAGAACACAGGCTGGAGGAAGCCATCCAGCTACAAGGACCAGTAAATAGTCAAAACCCATTCCTAGCTCAACAGTAAAGCAAAATCCAATATTTAATAAGCATAGCAGAGAGGAGGAGAGTTGTAAGATATGTACTTAAATTTTACCTGCATGCACATATGTCTTCAGACCTTCAGATTTGCTCTCACTCCTGGATCCAAAGTTCTGTTCTCTACATAATTTTTGTATTGTTCTAATTTTTCCTTTAGAACTTATGTCAAGCATCATGCATTCTTCCCTGATTTTTTTTTTTTTTGGAGCAATCTTCTCAACTCCTCCCAACAGCATATTACATATGCCTCTCTTTCTCCATTTGCTTTTACTCCAGTTAGAATTTGGGAGCCCAACAGGATTATATCTTGTTTGTAATAGCTGCTGTAGCTCCTAGCACACCATTTGACACATAAAGGTAATAAACAAATATTTATTAAGTAGTTGTTAATTAAAGCAAAATCCAAAACTTGGTAACAAAAACACATTATCAAATAAATGAACATCTCCCAGCAGGCAAAGAGGACCTAACAATCATTGAAAACGTGACAAGTCTAGGAGAAGAAACCAGAAGAGAAGAAAAATGAAAATCTTCTGTATTCCCATATTTGATTTTTCCAATTCGTACAGCTGATAAACTATCCAGTCTAAAGGCAGTGTCATTGTTAGTGCATTAAAATACTGTAATCCCAACACTTTGGGAGGCCAAGGTGGGTGGATCACCTGAGGTCAGGAGTCCAAGACCAGCCTGGCAAACATAGCGAAACCCTGTCTCTACTAAAAATACAAAAATTAGCTGGGTGTGGTGGTGGGCACCTGTAATCCCAGCTACGTGGGAGACTGAGGCAGGAGAAACATTTGAACCCAGGAGGCAGAGCTTCCAGTGAGATGAGGTAGTGCCATTGCACTCCAGCCTGGGCGACAAGAGCAAAACTCCACCTCAAGCAAACAAAAACATAAAATAAGGCTAACTGAGGACTTTATCTATCTTATTTAACATACAAAATATATTAATGTGAAGTTGTACATAATAACTTGTGATTTTTTAATACCGAAGCATCTGTATCAGGTTACTTTGTTCTACTTCTTTTTTCTTTATTAGTTTCACCAGTAGTGTATCACTGTTATGAGTCTTTTCAAATAATCAAAATTTACTTTGATTCTTTCTATTGTATGTTTATTAATAATTCATTAACTTTAGTTATTTCCTTCCATTTTCTTTGAATTAAATTTGTTGCTATACTTTCAATTTTTGAGACAAATACATAGAACATTCCATTACACCCTTTCTTCTTTACTAATATATATATTTAAGTCTAGAAAAATTCCTCTGAGCACAGACTTAGCTGCATCCACAGGTTTTGATTCAGTTTTAAAATTTCCCATTTTTTATCCATGTATATTTAGATATACATTTTAAATTATAAACCATTGGCTATTTTCTAGCTAGTTATATTGAGTTTGAGCTTAATTCTAACATAGCCAGAGAACAAAACCTTTTTAGTTAACTCTTGGAAATCTGTTGATACTTGCTTTTTTCTTTCCAATTTTCTTAAGTGATTTCTTGAAAAGATTGTGTAAGGTAGTCTTTGAGCATTTAAAGGTTTAATGTAGGTTAGATCAAAACTGATTTATATTCTTACTGATTTTTTTGTCTGCGTATTCTATCAGTTACTGATAAAAAGCATGTTATCATTTTCCTTTATGATTATGGTTTTGTCTATTATTTTTTCTTAATGCTTTCAAATTTTAATATAATTAGAACTGTGTAATAATTTTCTGGCTGACTGATGACTTCATCATTATGAAAGGTTTTTATTGCTTTTCATAACGATTTTTGCTTTGAATTCTTCTTTGATGCAAGTATAGCTAGGCCAGCATTTTTTGTTGTTTGCTTGTGGTTAGTATTTGCACAGTATATCATTTTTTATCACTAAAGGTGTATACCTCATAAACAAAGCTGAGGGCTTTTTTGGTGTTTGTCTTTGTAATGGGCTGAATTGTCTCTTTAAAAAATTCATGTTGAAGCCCTAACCCCCAGTACCTCAAAATGTGATTGTATTTGGAGAAGGGTCTTTAAAAAGGTAATTAAGTCAAAATGAGGTTATTAGGCTGGGCCTTAATCCAATATGACTTGTGCACCTATAATAAGAGAAAATCTGGGCACAGACAAAGGGAAGACCATGTGAAGACATAGAGAGAAGGTAACTGTCTACCGGCTGCAGAGAGAGGCCTTAGAAGTCTAAGTCTAAGCCTCTCTCCATAGCTTGTATCTTGATCTTGGACTTCTAGCCGCCAGAACTGTGAGAAATAAATTTGTATTGTACAAACCACCCAGTCTGTGGCGCTTTGTCATGGCAGCCTTAGCAGACTAACAAAGTCTTCTAATTGGATTATTTGTGTTTCACTCAGAATGTGTAGACTAAGATAATTACTAATCTATTGGTATGAATTTGCTATCTTATTTGTTTTCTATATTTCATAGACTTGTTCTATGTTTCTTTGAGTTAATAATATTTATTTTACTTTTCTCGTCTATTAGGTTATTAATTACATATTGCTTTACTATTTGTTTACTGACCACCCAAAAAAGCGTGTCTTCTTGACTTAAAGTCTTCTTGACTTAAAGTCTAACATACTAATACTTTTATAACCTACCAGCAATGCTAGGACCTTAGAAGCTCTCTCACCTTTTATGATGTTACTGCCATACATTTTATTTCTCAATTTATTTAAACCCCTCTATTACTGTTGTTTTAAAAAGTCAGTATTCTTTTAGATTTGCTCACATATTTACACTCTCCTTTATTCTTTATTTTTTTCTGCTCCACTGTTATTTTTGGAAGCATTTTCATTTTCTGTATGAGTTTCTATTGCCTGAACTGCTGTAATAGTTTTCTAACTGAGCTGTCTCCTTATACCCTTTGCCCCATACTCCCCATAGCTTATTTTCAGCATAGGAGTCAGGATGATTTCCATAAAACCTAAAATCATGTCACTCCTCCGCCTATTTCACTCACAGTAAAAATTTAAGTTCTTCTTTGGCCTACAAGGCCCTTCATGTTTTAGAATCCTTTTGTGTCCCTGACCTTGTTTGCTTTCTCCTTTTTATGCATTGGGCACAATCTGTTTTACATCTAACAGTCATGCTCCTACTTCAAGGCTGTTGCACTGCCTGGAATGCTTTCCCTTAGCGAATCTGCAAATCTCTCCCCTTCATCTTCTTCTTGTTCTGCTTATAACCATTTTAGGGAAATACATAGACTAAATGTATTACCTACTTTTTAGTAAAAAACAATCAAAAGCTGATATCAGAATATTCAGAGCACTATATGTTAGTGTTTTTTATGTTATGAACTGTTTTCAAAACTCCCAAGTTGTAGGTTCATTTATTTTCAATAAATCATTTATTCCTTTTCATCAAATTCCAAGATAAAGAATTCATAATTGTTATAACTTTGCCACATTTAGATACTTTCTTGAATACTATTTGAATTTTGGCGCTCGGTGGGCACAAAACAGGAAAGTAGTATTTCTTACTTAGTAAATATAGATAAAAGTTTATTTTTGCCAGAGTAAATTAGATGTTGTATTTATAGCCCTGGCACCAATTGCCTGTAATTAAGGTTAGGAACATTAACTGAGCAACTTCTATGAACCACACATTGCTTCAAGTATTTTTATTTAAATAATTCTATTTAATTATGTTGACAACTCTTTGATATGTTTATTCCTCTTTGAGGAATACTATTTCTGCTTTATAGATGAGAAATTCTGACTTAATAATTAACTATCTGTGCCTTCTGGCATGTCTACTTCTTATTTTTCTGTTCTGTACATGAAAGTTGGTTGTTAACCTCTCAGATTCTGAGTTTAGAGGATAGAAAATCAACCACTTGCCATAAAAGTAACTTCGGTCTGGTCGATTTATCTCCTCAGGCCAGGGTTTCCTCTTTTGCAAACAGTAAGGACTGTAATAACTGTAATTTTTATACAGCGATCTTTCTGATTCCACTGAACCAGAGCAGAGTAGAGGCAAAAGCATTCAGACTTTGCCTCTAATGTTTCATCAAATCTTACTTTTTTCTTTGCTAACTTTCTCTGGCTGCTATGATCCTTCCAATTTCCCCTAAAGGCCAGAGAAAAAAATTGGTGGAGAATGGGCAACAAATGATTGTATTTGGAGTTTCCATACACAGGAAATTCATTTTTTGATTCAGAAGTAATTATTCTATTGAATATCAGACTGCCATAACTTGAATAATTATAGCAAACAAATTCCAGCACTTTTAACCATTTAAAAATATTTTTTGCCCACCGCAATGTTTTATTTTAGCCTTTAAGCAATTCTATGAGGTAGCAATCATCATTATTGTCATATTATAGATGAGCAAACAGGTTCAGTAAAATATCTGTGCAAAACTTCACTGTTGCAAAACTCCAAATATAGCATTTTTCTTATACCACCTGGCTACTAATAAAAAAATGAGAGACTGCTATTAATTTGTCTGATTGTAGTTGACATGGAAAGGAAGAAAATAAATAAGGTAATGCAGCAATTTTCTTTAGAGAATATAGAGAATTGAATGAGCTTTCCTAATCTTAACACAAAGCCTTCCCTTTATTTGATATGTATTTTAGGCCAGGGAAAGAAATAACTGATTCATTTTTGCTTCAGAAGTAGCATGAATTAAAAGATGGAAGTATTCTTTCTTGATAACTTTGTTACTGTTTTCCTTATCCAATTTTATGTTTGAAGTAAAAATCAGAACACTTTTCCTTTGCCACATCGATAAATGATGATTTGTTGATTTTGTTTTTAACCTGGAGAATTTCTTTGTAGATGTACTATTTTATACATCTTTATAGATCATATTTCAGGGAAATGTTGTGGGTGTAATCCTTAAAATTAAACTCACATGTTTTTCAGCACATGTGCTTGTCTTGGTCAGTTTGGGTTGCTATAACAAACACCATAGATGGAGTGGCTTAAACAATGGACATTTACTTTTCACAGTTGTGGAGGGTGAGAAATCCAAGATCAAGGCTCTGATAGCTTTGGTCTGGTGAGGGTGCACTTCCTGATTTGTAGATGGACAACTCCTTGCTGTATCTTCACATGGATGAAGAGAGAGAGAGAGAGAGAAAGAGAGAGAGAGAGAAGCAACCTCTCTTGTGTCTCTCTTAAAAGGGCACCAAATTCATCATGAAACTTCTACCCTGGTGATCTAATTACCTTCTAAAGGCCCTGTCTCCAAACACCATCACACTGGGGATTAGGGTTTCAACATATGAATTTGGGGGAGACATAAACATTCAGTTAAAAAACACACATATGAACAAAAATTAGAAAATAAGATATCATTTTTTCTTTTACTCCAGGGAAAATAACCAATTATTCTCATGACTATCTTATTATATACAAATTAAATATATAATTATAAAAATGGAATCCATCTGTATGTACTATTTTTAATCTTCTTTTTTTACCTAAACATATTTTACAATTCTTCCTAAGTAATCATATATATATTTTTCTACACTTTTTTTGTTATATTTTTCCATTTACCAGTAATTTTCTTCAATGATATTTTTCTGTTTTGCCATCTTGGGTGATTGGTATGGTGAATTTTGTTTTATTCTATTTTCTGCTTTTTTTACAGTGACCTGTTCTTAAGCCTAAGAGTCTCTTGGGCCACCCAGCCCCACAGAGGCCAGTAGGAGGTCAACTCCCCACCTCCCTAAAAAAAAAAAGTATGTGCACAGTAACTCCATGTGGCACTGCATTCCTTGCTAGATGTTAGAGGGGTAGGTACTACGGAACTGTGAGTTTGGGAAAAACACTTGGATTCATGGAAGCAAGTGGGGGTCCCAAGAGCCCACCCATACTTCTGAGACAGACCCTCTCCTGTGTTCTTCTGTCTTCAAGAAGGACAGGCAGCCCTCCCATCACTGGAAGTCTGCAGTTAGAGTCACTGTCAGTGGAGATAACACTATAAAATAAGTGTGGGCTGGGTGTGGTGGCTCATGCCTGTAATCCCAACACTTTGCGAGGCTGAGGCTGAGGCTGGTGGATCACTTGAGGTCAGGAGTTTGAAACCAGCCTGGGCAACATGGTGTAACTCCGTCTCTACTAAAAATACAAAAATTAGCTGAGCATAGTGGCACACGCCTGTAATCCCAGCTACTTGGGAGGCTAAGGCAGGAGAATTACTTGAACCTGGGAGACAGAGGTTGCAGTGAGCTGAGATTGTGCCACTGCACACCAACCTGGGCAACAGAGTGAGATTCCACCTCAAAAAAAAAAAAAAAAAAAAAAGAGGTGTGCACGTGTGTGTGTGTGGACATAGATGCATGCATGCATGTACACTCCAAAGGTCCAGCTGCATATCTTCTCTGTGGCCGGATGGGGAGACAGATACTGGAGTCTCAATTTCTGCAGCAAATAACAATTGCCCCTGGACCACTGCTTCTTTTCTAGACGCTATTTATGTTGTCATTGTGTAACACTCTAACCCGTGTCCCCACCTGGAAACAGATGGTCTCTGTTTTGGGAGGTGGCACCATGGCACCAGGGATACAACTATGGCCTAAAGAATCAGGGTACTGCCTGGTCAGTACAGCCCTGCCCTGCCCTGCCCTGCCCTGCACACCCCGCCTCAAGTTTGTTTCACAATTAAAATATTGCCTTGTTTAAAAGAAATGTGCATAGTAACTCAGAAAAAATGCATAAAATATAAAGGAACAGCTTAATGTGTTATTTTAAAGTAATCTCATGTAAACACCAGGTGTAAACCTCACCCCGATGCATGTCTGCTTAACCTCTGGTCCTCCACAGAACATAAAGACATTAACTAAAGGTAACTTGATATGACAGCATAGAAAGGGTGGTTAAAGAAAGAGAGTATGAAAAGAAATCACAAAATTAGAAAAAAGAGGGTAAAAAAAGGAGGTCATAGGAGAGAGTTGTGTCATGCTAGATAAGAAAATAGTTAAAAACAAAGGAGAAAGTAATGCAAAGCTCCAGCATCCTCAAATAATCTCGGAAAATGAAGGCTGAGACTTGTCCAATGGGTTTGGAAATAAACAGGAAATCGATGACATTTTTTGCATAATAATTTGGTAGATAAAATGAAGGAAGGTCCTCAGACTTCATGGTTATGGATTGGAAGAATTAATGTTATCAAAACGATCTCTATCAAAATACCAATTACATTCTTCACAAAAATGGAAAAAAAATCCTAAAATTTGTAGGAAACAACAAATGATTCTAGATAGCCAACACAGTCCTGAACAACAACAACAAAAAAACTGGTGGCATCACACTATCTGACTTCAAAATATACTACAAAGGTATAGTAACCAAAACAGCATGGTACTGGCATAAAAACAGGCACATAGAACAATGGAACAGAATACAGAACCCAGAAAGTGATCCATGGATTTACAGCCAACTTATTTTTTATAAAGGCACCAAAACACATCCTTCAATAAGTGGTGGGAAAACTGGATATTCATAAATGTAGAAGAATGAAACTACAGCGTATCTTTCACCATATATGGAAGTCAAACTAAAATGGATTAAAGCCTTAAATGTAAAACCTTAAACTGTGAAACTACTAGAGAAAACATTAGGAAAGAACTTCTGGACATTGGCCTAGGCAAAAACTTTTTGGGCAAGACCTCAAAAGCAATGGTGACAAAAGCAAAAATAGACAAATGAGATTATATCAAGTTAAAAGCTTCTGCACAGCAAAGAAAACAATCAATAAAGTGAAGAGACAATATATAGAATAGAAAAAATAATTGCAATCTATTCATACAAGGGATTAATATGGGCAAATGATCTGAATAGATTTTTCTCACAAGAAGACATGGCCAAGGGTATATGAAAAAATGCTCAACATCACTAATCGCGGAAATGCAAATTAAAACCACAATGAGATATCTCATCCTAATTAAAATGGCTGTTATTACAAACACAGAAAATAACAAATGCTAGCAAGGATGTAGAGAAAGGGGATCCCTTGTACACGGTTGGCGGGTATGTAAATAAGTACATGATATGGTTTGGCTGTGTCCTCACCCAAACCTCATCTTGAATTGTAGTTTCTATAATCCCCAAGTGTTGTGGAAGGGACCCACTGGAAGGTAATTGAATCATGGGGGTGGTTACCCTCATGCTGTTCTCCTGTTAGCGAGTGAATTCTCATGAGAGCTGATGGTTTTATGAGGGGATTCTCCCCTCCGCCTTTGCTCTGCACTTCTCTTTGCTACTGCCATGTGAAGAACGACATGTTTGCTTCCCTTTCTGCCATGATTGTAAGTTTCCTGAGACCTCCCTGGCCCTGCAGAACTGTGAGTCAATTAAACATCTTTCCTTTATAAATTACCCAGTCTCAGGTATTTCTTCATAGCAGTGTGAGAACGAACTAATACAGTGTGCCACTGTGGAAGACAGTATGGAGGTTCCTGAAAAAACTAAAAATAGAACTGCCATATGATTCAGCAATTCCACGATTAGATATATATACACAATATAAAAAATAAATATATTGAAGTGATATCAGCACTATGTTTATTGCAGCACTATTTACAAAAGCTAAGATATGGAGTCAACCTGTGTCCATCAAGGGATGAATAAATGAAGAAAATTTATTTATAGTCAATGAAATAGTATTTTGTCATAAAAAAGAATGGCACCCTATCATTGTCAGCAACATGAATGGAATGAGAGGACCTTATGTTAAGTGAAGTTAGCCAGGCACAAAAAAACAAACATTGCATGTTCTCACTCATTTTAGGGAGCTAAAAAATTGATCTCATGAAGGTAGTAAATAGAATGATAGTTGACAGAGTCTGGGAAGAGTTCTGAGGAGGAGGAAATGAAGAGGAGTTGGTTAATGGCTATAAAAATACAATTTGATAGAAGGAATAATTTCTGGTGTCTGATAGCATAGCGTGGGGACTATGATTAACACTAATTTATGGTATATTTCAAAATAGCTAGAGGTTTGGAATGTTTCTACATAAGGAAATGATAAATTTTTGAGGTGATGATGGATATCCTAATTACCCTAATTTGATTATTATGCATTGTATGTATGTGTATGTGTAATAATCAAAATATCCCATGTACTTCATAAATATGTTCAACTATTATGTATTAATAAAAAAGAGAAGAAGTATATCAGAGAAAAAAAGAAACAGAAATCAATGTCCAGAAGGGGATTTTTTTTACAGTTTTTGAACAATTTTTATTTCAATAGCTTTTTGGGTACACGTGTTTTTTTTGGTTACATGGATCAATTATATAGTGGTGAATTGTGCTGCTATAATTATGAGATTTTTAGTGCACCCTTCACTCATGTAGTGTACATTATACCTAATGTGTAAAGTTTTTTTTAAATTTCTAGCTCCCCTCCCCCTTATGAGTCTCTAATGTTCATTGTGTGACACTGTGTACCTTTGCTTATTCATAGCTTATCTTCCACTTATAAATGAGAACATAGGATATTTGGCTTTCCACTTCTATGTTACTTTACTTAGAATAATGGCCTCTAGCACCATCCAAATGGCTCTAGAAGACATTCTTTTGTTCCTTTTCAATGGCTAAGTAGTATTCTATGGTGGATATAAACACATTTTCTTTATTCATTCATTCGTCGATGGGCACTTAGGTTGGTTCCACATCTTTGCAATTGTCATCGTGCTGCTATAAATATAAGTGTGCAAATGTCTTTTTCATATAATAACATCTTATCCTTTGGGTAGATACCCAACAGTTAGATTGCTGGATCAAATGGTAGCTCTACTTTTAGCTGTTTAGGGAATCTCCATACTGTTTTCCATAGAGGGGATTTACTCACAGAAGTTTATTGTAGTTGTATTACTTGTTTTCTTATTTGTTAGAAGAGAGGTTAAGTATCTCTGTAGTCAGAGGGGAGGAGCAAACAAGTAGTAAAGTGTTGCAAGTGAGAACCACAGCAGAGTGTTGAAGACAGGAAACATGCAATCAGGGCATAGAGAGGGAGATAAGTTATGAATAGAGGAAAATGGAGTGAAAGAGGAACCATAAGATATGCAGGATGGAGATCATTTGAAGTTAAGGGTGTTCTCTATCTGGCTCCTGTTTTCTCAGTGAAATAATTTGCAAGGACATTTACTAATGTTGATAAGGGCAGCCTCGGAGTTTTGGAATATTTTAGCGAGACAGGAGATGATATAATAGAAGTAAGATAAAATGAAACACAGGTGTTGAGAAACCAAAGGAAGTTGGAAAACACTCATTGGTATTTGCACCAATCTGAAGGCTGTGTGACCTTTTTCCTGCCACACTTAAGCAGATCAGGGTAGGGAAATGTGGAGTTCTTTGCGGTATATGGGGCAAATGGGCAAGGGAGATAGGGCATATTCTTACTTTACATGATCAATTATGGAGTCTAAACAGGGTAGGGAGGAAAGTAAGACAAGAGGTATATTGACGAGAGGGAAGGACCAAGGGATTTGCGATTTGTGTGTGGTCAAAAATCAAAGTATCCTGAGTGAAGCACTGAAACACTGAAGCCAGATCAGCTTGTGGTTAGAGTTTAGGAATTTTTTTTTTTTTTGAGACGGAGTTTCACTCTTGTTGCCCAGGCTGGAGTACAATGGCGTGATCTCGGCTCACTGCAACCTCTACCTCCTGGGTTCAAACTATTCTCCTGCCTCAGCCTCCCAAGTAGCTGGGATTACAGGCACGCACCACCATACTCAGCTAGTAGAGACAGGGTTCCTCCATGTTGATCAGGCTGGTCTCGAACTCCCCACCTCAGGTGATCCGCCTGCCTCGGCCTCCCAAAGTGCTGGGATTACAGGCATGAGCCACCATAAGCTTTTACATACAAGAAGACAAAAGTATTGGTGTGTGTTTTAGTTCATTCAGGGTGCTATAAGTAAACATGATAAACTGGGTGCCTTATAAACAAGAGAAATTTATTTCTCACCGTTCTGGAGGCTAAGTCCAAGATCAAGGGACCAGTGAGACTGTCAGCTGCAGGCCAGATTTCTGGTTCAAAGGTAGAAACTTTCCGCTCTTTCCACTGTCTACTCACATAGTGGGAGGAGCTAGGGATTTTTCTGGGGCCTCTTCTATATGGCCACTAATCCCACTCATGAGAGTTCCACCCGATTGAGTTAATCTTCTCCCAGAGTCTCCACCTCCTAATACTATCACCTTGGAGGTTAGGATTTCAACATATGAATTTTAGGAGGACGTAAGTATTGAGTTCATTGCACTGTTACTACATGAGAAAAAAATATGTTGACTTTTCTCTAGCATTGTTTAAAAACCTGTTTTAAAGAGGAATTAGGCTAAAATTGTGTTTAGAGATGAAGCACTGATTGATGCCTGTAGATTTATAGTACATTTGTCTGGACAGTAGTAAGTTCCTAAGCTATCAGAAATTTGGTAATAAGGTTGATATGCTGATTATTTGTAATCAGCATTACAAGTGATAATGCTGATTATTTGAAAGCCAAAGGTTCTTAGGGAATTCTTAGGGAATTCCTAAGCTTAAAGAAATTAATAAAATAAAAAATCAGCTGAGATTTTGTCTTGTTAATTTAGAAAACGCTTTTTAAGCTGTCTTTCTAAAAATCTCTGGAGTTACCTCACAGGAATATGTGTGTTGCAACAATACATTTGTAGCATGCATAACACAGAAGGAAAAAGAGAAGGAAATTAGTTTTTGAAATTGCTAATTCAAGTTGAGCATAAAAATATCCAGTGACCTGGCACCATTCTGTCAATTTTCCTCTCACTTCCTGTGTTGGTAGAGATGTGTACACCCTAAATGGATGGGTGAAAGCTATTAGCAATCTGTCATAAAAAGAAATTGATTTCTTTAATTTTAAAAATGCATCTTACCCAGGAGCTCTTTGGTGCTTTACAGAGATGGAAAGACTCAATAATTTATTTATAGTAAGTTCAGAGCTAGGCAAGGGCAATCAAAAAATTTCTTGCACAGTACAGGGATGATTTACTAAGAGAAAACTAAGAGAATGCTGGAAGTAGTTATCACATGCAAATCCTCTCGTTTGTTTAATATAAATATATATCTAACTTATCTGTGGCTGATTATCCATGTATTTAAGTCACTTTATCAAAAATGTCAAACATAAAAAATGTAAAGTGTTATTGCAGATACTTACTGTTATAAATTATAAAGGCAATAGACTGTACAACTAAGATCAAATACATATTATCAAATGGTGTCAAAATTTGGTGTGCCCTGGCATTTTAACTGTTTGATTTATTACGAGTGTTTTTTACTCTTAGTAGTGTAATTTCTTAAAGATAGATACGTTCTTTGCTTTTTAATTTTTGAACTTGAAGCCCATGTTAACAGCACATTGCCTGGGCTTCCTGCCTGTATGCTTGCCTTCTTTTTTTCATTATTCCTCTTTTTTATTCATTTCTTTCTGAATAATTTAGTCTAAAAGCCTGATGATGAGGCCAAGGAAGGTAGATTTCCAAGTACGGTGGGTGGCTCTCCTGTCAGAGTTTAGAGCTTGAGCAAGGAAAGTGCCAGGGGTTGAAGCCCAAGTGAGGAAAGTGGTCATCTTGGGTTGTAGCCTAGTGAGGTCAAAAGATTGGTTACATAAGTGATATTGATAAAATTGGTACATGTGTTTAGAACAGTGGGAGTTAGGTTTCTCACTGACAGAGAAAAAGTTATAAATATGGAAAGATGAAAAAATACAATAAGCCTTCTGTGCTATATGGGAGTTGGAAGCGTCAGAGGGAACATATAATTTTAATATGTATAGATAAGTGCAGAAAAGCATAGGTGTGTGTGTGTGTGTGTTTTCTAGCGTGACTCACTAAAAGGGCCTGGTAGCATTGACATTTCAATCACAATGAACACACATAGTGCCAGATCTTGGCTTCTAAAGATCATTCTCCACTAAGAGAAATCAGAGCTTCTTGGAGAAATGGCTAACTTCAGGGTAGTGGGAGGAAAAATACAAAATGCCCAGAATCTGTTGTGTTGGGAAGTGAGACAGTGAACTAAGAATGATGGAGATATGTTAAAAGAACACAAAACCAGCTTGAAGGAGTCACCACTGGCCACATTGGGGAAAATTTAACCATTACAATAAATAACCATAAATTTTTATAATCCATTGACTAGAACAGGAATACATGAGTCTGTAGTGATGTAAATAATTCAATAGTTGAGAAGAAACAGCTCTTTTTTATAGTATGATGCCAACTAATAGATACAGAAGAAATTGTAAAAATTAAACTTTGCTGTTTTAATGTTAATCACTTTATTTTGATGGATGCCCTGGACTTAGATGGATGCATGTCCTCACTTATAGGAAAACTGCACAAAGGTAGCCAGAGTTAACTGGGCATAATGTTGGCAAATTACTCTGAAAGACGCAGGAAGAAAAAATTCATACTCTTCTTGCAAAATACTATCATTGTAAATTTGGAATTACTTCAAACAAAAAACTTTAAAAAAAACTATAATGATCACATTTTCTATGAACACAATATGGCTATTTCTGTGTATAAAAAATTATGTTGGAGAAGTAGAAAAGATTACTGCTTTTGCTTATTTTTTTTCCAGGTATAAAGCATCATCAGTAGGTGTGGTTGGGCTTCATCCCTAAAATGTTATTTGAGGGATAAGCTCTGTAATTTTTAGGAAGGCTGAATTCAGTCAACCATAGGAAAGATTCATGTGATTCTAGTGTGTGAGTAGCATTTACAGACGTGTTTGGCTCCATGAAAGAAACCAAGATCCCCAGTCACTCAGATGTAGCTCCTCCTTGAGCTTGTATCCTCAAATGAAGCAAGGGGGAGAAAGTGGCACCATAAAAGAACTGCTCCTCAAGAAAGGGAAGCGCAGAATCACTAGAGGCATCTGGGTGACAGAGCTAGTACCCATGGGGAAGCAGTATAGGCAATGGAGTGAGCTTGGCAAATTCACAGCGCAATACTGTAACTATTGAAACTGTAACATATAAGGGTTCTCATTCCTGGGTCTACCAGACAGTATTATACAAACCCTGGCCTAAGTGTAGGTCATTGATAAATTTGTGACATTCCTTGATTATGGAATGTTTTACAATTTTTCTTTTATATGTTTCATTTAAAATTTTATAACTTTTTAAATGGGGGTTTCCTCAAACTCTGATGATGATTTGTATTTTTGACATTTTCCCTGACTTTCACCTGAGCCTAGACCTGTTAATAATATTTGCATAACAATATAGGGTGGCTTTAATCACTTTAATTAAACAATTATAATATCTTTAATAGGAAATGAATACATAAAATAGCCTTTTATTAAAATGAATTTCTGCTTTCCTACATATATTTTTTCCTATGTCATTATGTGTTTTTCAAACATAATTTTTTATAACAGCATAGAATTCCATTTTTGGACATATCACAATAGAACTATACTTCATTACAGAATATTTACGTCATTTTCATTTTTTAAAATGTTCTTATAGATAGCATTGTGAACTTCATTTAAATAAATAATTAAATTCCTCTTGTGTATAGAAGTTCTGGCTCAAAAATATACACTCTTTAAGGGTCTTGGTATACATTTAAAAATTATTTTCCTGAAGGATTTTATCTATTTATAACTTCAGCTTTGATTTTTATATAACATTTAAAATATCTTTGTGAATTTGATGTGCAAAAATAGTGTTTGTTGTAATTTGCAAATGTTTGATTCCTAGCCAGTTAAGTTTCTGCCTCCCACATCTTCATGGAGTATTTATATTTATTCTGTTGTGAATTGGTTTCCCTTGCCATTTTTATCTAATTAGCTATATTCAACTAAGAGTTAATTTGACTTTTAAGGTTTCATTTAAAAATGAAATTCATTCATCTGAGGTTTATTTTATGGTCAGGGACAAGGTGATACATAGTATACTTTTTTTTCTTTTTCAAAATAGTCAAGTTCCAATATTGCTGTTGCGCCATTTCTCCCTTCCCCCATAGCTGGCTGTGCTTTGTCAGCACATGCTGAGATCTATTCTGTCTACTGGGGTCTGTGTTTTCAGTTTTTTTTTCTGACTCACTGGCTTTCCCTTTGGTTCCTGGTGGTCCATTAGCAGGACACTCTTTTCCTTACCATTCACTGATAGGAATTTTTTTTTTACAATAACTTTTTTCTTCATTATTCCCACCTATGAATTTTCCCAGTAGAAAGCTTTATAATTATGTTGTTTCATCTTTCAAAAACACATTGAGATTTTTATTAACCTTAAAATTCAATATGGAAGCAATGAGCATACTTCTGTTATTCAGTCTTCCCGTTAAAAATCAAATTTACTCTTTCATAATAACTTTTTGTGGTTTTCTTTATGTGATCTTAAGTATTTCTTGTTATTCTATTTTCTAGCTACTTTATGAACTTTGTTTCTAGTGTGCATGGAATCTTTTTCTTTTCATATTTGAATATTTATGAATTCTCCATATTGAAGTTGTTGATTTTACAGCATCTGTATCCTGTTTTTTTACTATTCTTCCCGGTGGAAGGTGCTTTTCTTTTTGTTGTCTTTATTTTTGGTAAGTTTTCTTAAATATTACAGTAAGTATATAAATTAGTTTATTTGTACTATATAAACATAACGTATAATATAAAAATATAAATGTATCATGAATATTAGGAGACATTGTTTGATAGTGAGAGTAATACTGTGCTCTTCTCTTATAATTTTACCTTCTTTCTCACTCTCGGATTATTGCATTGGCAAGAATTTTCTGAACAATTTTGCATTCAAATAGGCCCAGTCTCAAGAAGATGTAAGCCAGATTTGAGCTAGGCACACCAATGTTATTTTTCCCAGATTCACCAGAAAAACTCCTCATCCTTTCCTTAGGTGGAGTGAATGAAAGAGAATCCAAATATTATATTAACTGAATTATCTTCAAATGAGAGAAAATATCAAGAGTGGGTAACAGGCTTTTTCTCAAATATTATAATAATTTTTGATATTATTCTCTTTAATCTATTCATGTTATAGTTATAATATAAAATATTAAAGTGTTCTTTCTTTATTTTGATGGATTTTATTTAATTGTGGTTTATTATATTAAATCATATGTAAGTATGCTTAATATTTTATATTGAGTATTTGTGCATATGTAATTTTTGTATAGCTTTGATATTTGAATTTATAACAACATACTGAAAAAATATTTCTTTCTATTTTTTATGTTCCATTTTTTTATGTTCCAGTTCACCTTTCATATCAATAAACTTGTCTCTTAAAAATGTTAAAGGCTTTGCTTATGTATCCAACTGGGCTTAGTTTTTTTTAGTGAATTTATTGATAACTTTTAACATACTTACATTGTTCTCCATCTATTCAAATTTTAAACTCTTGAACCAGAAAATCAACAATTTAATATTTTCAAAATGAATAGTTTAAAACATGAAAACACTTTATCTGGGTCTCATATTCTCTAAATCTTGTTCTATCCATTGTTTAATTCCTAATTTTGCTCCTTTTTTCTTTGTTAAATTTGATAAATTGCTACTTTATTTTTCAAAGACACTTCTTGTATATACTCATTATTAGTCATTATATGTTTTTAATTAGTTTCTATCTTTATCTTTACTTGATTTACTTATTGTTTTCCTAAGAGATTTTCATTGTTATTGTTGTGCTTCTGGGGTTGAAAGCTTAACTCATTTATTAAATTTACATTGAAGAAAGAAAGTTTTTGACCATGAATTTGACCTAACTATAATTTGGCTACTTATTATACCTTTTGATATTTCATATTCTGTTATTATTTCCTACATAGACTATAATTACAGTTCTAATGTAATTCACCACATTTTTATTTAGCATTTCTTTTCAAACTTTGAAATATTTGTCACCTTTTATGGTTTTCAAAATATCTTTAAATTAATTCTAGTTGCATTGGATTGCTTGAAAGAATGTGGCTGCTATAATGTCACCATTTTGTGATTCATCTGGAATTTTTATGCAAAGTAATGTATGAATAATTTTTATAATATTTTGTTAATTCTTACAAAATATTATTTTTTATTGCTTACCATGGCTTAATATAGCTATTACTACTCCTGCTTAATGATAATATACATCTTTATGACTTTATATTTTGGTCTTTTTTGTTAAAGTCTGTTAGAGCTCTAATAAGTTTGTTTAAAAAATACAATATTTTAAACTTATATATTTCTAGCAGTTTTCCTATGTATTTTATGGTGGTATTCAACACACAAGCAATGTATGGCCTATCTTATATTCATAACTTATTTGGTTTATTTTGAAATAGTCTTGAATACAAAAGTTGCAAGTACAACTTGCAAATAATAAATTAAATAAGTTATGAAATAATCAAAATTTGGTTTATTTTGAAACAATCTTGAACACAAAAGTTGCAAGTACAGTACAAATAACTTTTTTCTTCCTGCATCATTTGAGAGTATTTTGTTGATACGATGCCTCATCACTCCCGTATTCTTTAGTGTGTATTTCCTCCCAAAAGGCCATTTGCCCACTATAGCCACAATAAAACCTTCAGAATCATGGAATTAACATTGCTGTATTACTATCACCTAATGTTCAGAACCCATTAAAATTTTATCAGATGTTAAAATAATGTTTTTTAAATAACAAAAGATCAAACTCAGTTTCACATAACACATTTTCTTTTTTATATTTTTAGTTTCTTTGAATATCAAAGAGTTCCTGTCTTTTCTTGACTTCAAGACATCAACATTCAACAAAATTATAGGCCAGTTATTTGGGGCTTTGTCTGATGTTTTCACATAATTATATTCAGGTTTTGTATCTTTGGCAGGAGAATCACAGAAAAGTGCAGTTTTGCTCTTGCTGCGTTCTGTTAGGTGACACATGAATTCAATTTGTTCTATTATCAGTGATTATCTTTGATAATCTCTACATGAAGATGGAGGCAGAGATCAGAGTGATGAAGCTACTGGCAAAGGAATGCCAAGGATTACCGGCAACAATGGAAGCCAGAGAGAGGCAGGGAACGTATTCTCCCTCTGGAACAGAGGTTCCAGAAGGCACTGACCCATTGACAATTTAATTTCAGACTTGTAGCCTCCTGAACTGTAAGAGAAAAAATTTCTGTTGTTTTAAGCCCCCAGGTTTGTCATTTTTTGCTATGACAGTCTTAGGAAATAAATACAGAAGGCAAAGAGGTTAGGAAAAGGGCAAAGAGGTTAGGAAAAGGGAAAAGAGGAAGCTGATGTAATTATTGTAACTACCAAATATTTCTGTTGTTTCCATTGTTATTTTTTAAACAGCTTAATTGAAGTATAATTTGCATACAACAAGATTCACTCATTTTCAGTGTGCAGTTCAACGAGTTTTGGCAAATGTGTGCAGTCACGTAACCACAACCACAGTCAAATGATACAGCACCATATTGTCCCATGTGCATATTGAAAGTTAATTAAAACTAGTTAAAATTAAAAATTCATTTTCTTATTTTAACTAGTTACATTTCAAATGCTCAATAGCCATTATATGTGACTAGTAGCTCCCAGATAGGACAGAGAAGATTATGGAATATGTCCATCAAAATGTTCTATTGGACAGTGCTGAAACAGAATATTTTCATCAACCCTCGAATGTTCTACTGTTTCGTTTTGCAGTCAATTCCCTACCCTCACCCCTAGCCTCAGGTAATCACTGATCTTCATTCTGTCACTATATTTTGGCCTTTTCTGGAATTACACACAAACAGACTCATACCTCAGGTACTCCTTTATGTCTGGCTTCTTTTGATAAGCATGATATCATGGAGATTCTCCATGTTGTTCTGTATTTAGTAGTCTGTTTCTGTTTTTTGTTGGGTAGTATTCCACTGAATGGATATGTCACAATTTATCTATTCATTAGATTTAAAATATCTGTGCTATTTCCAGGTTTGACTTTTAAGAATAATGCTGATACAAATATTTGCTTGTCAGTTTCCGAGTGGTATATGTTGCATTCATTTTAGATTGCTTTATAACAAATTACCACAAATGTATAAGTTGTAAAAAGCACTCACTTATTATTTCACAAATTCTCTAGGTCAGGAATCCTGGCATGACTTAGCTGGGGGTCCCGTGCTACGCTATAATCAAGGTGATGGCCAAAACTGGGTACTCATTACTATGCCCAACTTGGGAAGAATCTGTTTCCAAGCTTACTCAAGGAGTAGCAGTATTTCTTTGCAGTTTTGAAACTGAGGGCCCTGACTTCTTGCTGTTCAATAACAAAAGGCTGCCTTTAGATCCTAAGGAGCTGAACCTGAAGTTCCTTGCTGCATAATATGCTTCTCCAAAATGGCCATTTACTTCATCATGCCAGCAAGGAGAGTCTCTAGCATGAGTAGGGTAGAAATAGGGTGGAGTCTTAGATAATGTTACACAATCACAAGTGATTGACATCCTGTCACCTTTGCCATGTCCCATTGGTTAGAAGCCAGTCATGGGCTCTGCCTTCACTTAAGGAAAGAGTTCTATAAATACATGAATTCCAGGGGTGAAGTTCATGGAGCAGACATTGTGGATTCTGTCTGCCTCATGTGTTTTCATTTTTCTTGATACCTATAAGTGCAATTACTGGGTCACATGGCAGGTATATGTATAATTTTATAAGAAAGTGCCAAATTGCTTTCCAAGACGGCCATATTATTTTGCATTCTTCTGAACAAGGTTCTATTGCTTTTAATTTATATGTGTTTTTATTTTTTTTAAATTTTTGTTGTTTAAGATGGAATCTGGCTCTTTCAGTCAGGCTGGAGTCCAGTGATGCGATCTCGGCTCACTGCAACCTCCACCTCCTGAGTTCAAGCCATTCTCCTGCCTCAGTCTCCCAAGTAAGTGGGATTATAGACGCGTGCCACCATGCCCAGCTAATTTTTGTATTTTTAGTAGTGACGGGGTTTCGCCATATTGGCCAGGCTGGGTTTGAACTCCTGACCTCAAGTGATCCGCCTGCTTTGGCGCCCCAAATTGCTGGGATTACAGGCATGAGCCACTGCATCTGGCCCTATATGTGTTTTTTAAAGCAATAAATACATTTTGCTAACCCAGAGAATCTTTCTCTTGTCTTAAAAGAGTAATTTACTCTGTTTGAGTCCTTATATTTTTCACAAATAAAAAAATGAAAATCAATTTGGGTAGAGACGTGGAGGCAAAGCCATGTAGGGCTAAGTTCATGAGAGAACACAGGAGACATAAATGTTAGTAGCAGGAACAGACAACACTCTCTGAGGATTTTGTATAAGAAAGCAGAAAAATGATGCTGTGGCAGGGGTCACATTTTGTTATGTTCAGTAGACGGGAGATTTTATAACATGTTTGTCCACTGATATGAATAATCCAATAAAGAGAAGATGATGAGGGGCAGATGATCGTGCAGGAGGAAGAACTCATGCATTGCCACAGGAAGAAATGCAATGTATATCCCTTCAAATGCAGATAGCTTAGCAGAGTTTTGTGGTGGAAAGATGTGTTCACACAGCTAGTGTGTGGCCGAGCCAGGATGCAAATGCAGGCCCTCTAGCTCCTGAGTCCATGCTCCAAACTACTTCACTGTTTTGCCAACTATACATTTCCACAGCTATGCATCTCTTAACTTAAATTGTTAAATAACAGAAACACTGCAATACAACAAATTAATTCTGCCAAAGGCTTTGTTTCCTTTAATAGGAAAAACAGACTTTAAGAACAATAGACTCAATTATTTTACTTTTCAACCTTTTGGGTGAATTCAATTTTATGAACTGTGAAGGTTTTTTTATGTTTTTAAAAAAGCCTCTTGACAATCCTTCCCCTACAAACTTTGAGCCTATTCGTCCTCCTCCATCAAAGACATATTTTTTGCAATTGTATTTAACAGTCATGGCCTCACTTTTCATTCACTCATCAGTTCACTGCCTTATGGATTTATGGGCTTAGAATCCGCTTCTCCTCTTATACTCATCTCTAAAACATTACTGAGATTTTTAAAAGGTCAGCCCTCTCGGGTTCATCCTTGTTTAACCTCTCTTCAGCTCTTGACTTTGTTGAAAATATGTTCTTTCTGAAGATATCTTTTATCTTAGATTATATCACACAACTTACTCTTGCTTCTGTTTCCACTTTCTTCTTGATAAATTAAAGATTTGTACGTCACGGGCTTTTTGTACTTAGCCCTGGAGATTTAAATGTCACATACACACCAAAACTTCTAACTCCACAACTCCAATGTCAGCATTTCCTCTGGTGTAGTCACATAGATCAAACTGCCTAATCTTTTAGCTGGTTTTCATAAGACCTCAAAGTTTGCATGTGAAAATCTAAATCACTATCTCCCATCTTCAACAACAAAAGGTATATAGCCACAGCCTGTACCCAGACCCTTATGACCTCTGGCATTTGTGCAATAATATCCTGTATTCACTGCTTTAACACTTTTCCTATAAAAACAAAAAATGCAAATTTACTACATTGAAAATTTCATTGACAAATTGAGTGATATAACATTGAGTGACATTAAAGTTATTGTGAAAATGTGGTAGGATTTTTACTAATTATGGCTGATTGGATAGAAATGAAATATCCACTCAGTGGTCCATTCATATTTTTTATCTAGAATAGAGAAAACCTGGCCATAGAAATGTACTTTTCATCATCTCTGGGCCACTGTCTGACTCTTAAATAAGAAAAAGAAAAAAGGACTGTTCGAAATAGAAAACTTGGCAGCCTTTCTTCTATTGCATGATGAAGGTTTCTGTGGGTAGTTAGAGGGCTGTTCATCATCTGTGCATCTCTCTCTCTTTCCAGAAAACGAGTGTGCGAGAAGTTTGTTGTAATTGAAGTAGCATACTGCCTGACACCCAAGAGGTTGCTCTGTAAGTGGTGAGTTTTGAGGAAATAAGAGTTTCATGTATTGTATCTTTCGTGGTGTCAAAGCACTGGGAAACATGTAGAAAATGATCTCAAGTAGTAAATGAAAGCTTTCCAGACATTAGGAATTAAAATAGAAACTATTTACATGTATGCTTTTATATATCTAAAAGAGGGATCCAGAAAGCACCACCTTGGCAGTAAGGAAAATCCAAAGACACAACAGAAAAAGAAAAAGAGCAAAGAAAAATGCTCCCAAACAAAGAAGTTAAAATATCATCAAACATCAGAGAAAAAGCAATCCGCAGGAAATAATTCTCTCAGGATTCAAAAGAAAGCTTAGAAAAGTTGTTGATTGTTACCAATGAAAAACAATGAAGCTTTTTATTAAATAGTGGCAGAAATTCTCAAGGCTGAGAAAAATGGACAAGAGCATGAGAAATAAAGTTATGCAAGGTAAATAAAGAATAACTATAAAGAAACAATAAAGAAGAATGACAAAGAAAATAAAACCATAATGACAGAATTTAAAAATCTATATCAGAGACATACAAATTAGAATTGACATGGAGAGTAACAGGATGAGATCTGAGGAGCTGTTCTAGAACGCAGAAGAAAAGTTCAAAAGATAAAATTTATGATCTGTCTGGACACAGTGGCTCACGCCTGTAATCCCAACACTTTGGGAGGCCTAGGCAGTGGATCACATGAGGCCAGGAGTTCAAGAACAGCCTGGCCAACATGGTGAAACCCCAACTCCACTAAAAATACAAAACTTACCCAGGCATGGTGATGCACATCTGTAACCCCAGCTGCTCAGGAGTCTGAGGCATTAGAATCACTTGAACACAGAAGGTGGAGGTTGCAGTGAGCTAACATGTTGCCACTGCATTCCAGCCTTGGTGACAGAGTGAGACTCTCTCAAAAAAAAAAAAAAAAAAAAAAAAGAGAGAAAACATAAGATATGAGAAAAACGGAAAATGAAAATACAACTTCAGCATTATAGACTGGTTTAAAGAAGACTTTTTGAGCAATAGGGAAAGAACAACAAAATATAATTCAAATACATTTTTCTGAAGTAAAAATATATCAAAAATATTGAGAACATTTGAGACAATCTCATCAAAAGCATCCTGGCACATCTCATATTAAACGTTAAATTCTAAGGTTAATAAAATCAGAATTATCCATCAAACACATCTTTTCCCCAAATACATATCTTAAGTCAGTGGAGATGCATGTAAATACATCTTAATGTTTGTATTTTTAAGTTTGTATCTTAAGAATTTTATATCTACTAAGTTGTCTTTTATGAGTAAAGAAAACAGACACCTTTGATATGTAGACTGTAAAGTATACCGCCTACATGCTACTTTTAAAAGATTTTTTAAGACTTGCCTTCAAAATGTGATTCCAGTCACATAACACAAAAATATCTTAAAAAGTGGATACGTCAATTTAAAAAATATTTTGTACTCAGTCTATTGCTGGAAAAGTTAACAGCAAAACCATCTAGCTAGCTAGCTAGATGGATAATAAACAAACAAAGAACAATAAGCAGACAGTAATAGGAAATTCTGAAAACTATAAAGCATGAACAAAACGACAGAAGAGATGTTAGATATAATTTTTGTGGCTCTTTTACTCTACCTCCTTACTGCCCTTAAAAGGTCTGTATAAGAAACCCAGAGAGCTTGTGGTGCTTCTGTCAATATACTCTATTTTTTCCCAATACTACCAGACCCCCATTGCTAACTTGCTGAAAGATCAACCTCGTAAGCTTATAATTTGTATTTATATCCACATTCCCTATAGAAACTACCAGGACTAACAATAATCATGCCTTATATTCCTATTCTCCTTAGCCACCACATGCAACACAAGCTTTCCGGGTTATCCCTGTGTTAGAAAAGGCATACCTGTGAGGGCAAAATGTTGACCTCATAAGCTCCAAGAAGGTTCAATCCTTCCATTGCCATTGTATTTAGTGGCTCTTGACCTTATTAGGCCCAATGTCCTGCTCATATAACAAATATTTCGTAGTGCTTTACTCTCCTAAAATAAAACTTACGGACAATATAATGAACATGCATGAATAATTTTTAAAATTGTACAAGAATAATAAAATAGAAAAATATAGAAGCAATTATTTATTACAAAACGATATATGTGTGTATGTTAGTGTGCAGGCATGACAACACAAGAAGAGACAACAAAGCAGTTAGACTCTTATGATATACAAAATTAACAGAATGTGATGGCTACGAAGACAGAGTGAGAGAGAAAACATTTCATTAGTGACTCAAATATAGATCAGTGGTGTGGTTTGTAATGTGGTTTTCCAACACATTGAATAACACCTAATAAAGTTTCAAACAAAATACCAAAAATCTTCCTTCAAGTTGGAAAGAGTTCCTATTCTTAGAAAATTTACTATTAATTAAAGTCATGTAGAAAATCTTTGCGTTATATGTTAAACAAAGATATATTGTAAGTGGCCAAAATTCAGAGCAGGTTTTTCATATATGTTAAAGCTCAGTGGGATATTTTAAGGTTGTGCATAGGTGCTGGTGTGTGATAATCTTTTTATATCTATTTATTTATTTTAAATACTATGATGTGCTATTCATTATTTAGCACCTTTGGTATTCTCCCATTAATTAAGTGTTGCTTCCCTAATCATTGTGACAACCAAAAGACATAAATTTCCACAATACCCCCTAGGAGCAAAGTACTACTTTTGCTGAGAAACTTTCATTTAGAATTAGCCTGAGAAGTGTATAAAACCAGGAAGGGGAGTGGAGGTGGAGCCAAATGGTTAAATAGAAGCTTTCACTGATCGTCTGCCCCTCAAAAACACCAAATTGAGCAACCACACACAAAAACATTTTCACAAGAACAAAACACTGGGTGAGTGATCACAGTACTTGGTTTTCACTGCACATCACTGAAAGCTGCACTGAAGCGGGTAGGAAACACAGTCATGAATTGCTGACACCATACCTCCCCACCCCCAGCAGAGGCTGTGTGGCCTGGAGAGATAATCTGTGCACTTTGGCGAGTGAGACCACAGTGATCATGGGACCTTGCATTGGAACTTAGTGTTGCTTCTCTGTCATAACAGCAAGATACACTGGGCAGAACTCAGATGGTAGCCAGAAGGGAGCATTCAGACCATCCCTAGCCAGATGGGAATTGCCCATCCCAGCAGTCAGAACCTAAGTTCCAGAAAGCCTCAGCACCACAGGTCAAACAGCTCTGGAGTTCTAAATAAACTTAAAAGGCAGTATAAGCCACAAAGACTGCAATTCCTGGGCAAATCCTGGTGCTGTGCTGAGCTCAGAGCCAGTGGACTTGGAGGAACACACGACCTAATGAGACACCAGCTGCGACAGCCACTCCTTCCCCAGCCACAGGCAGCACAGCCATGGCACTGAGAGACACTTCTTCTCTCCACCTGGGAAGAGGAGAGAGGAGGGTAAAGAGGACTTTGTCTTGCAACTGGGATACCAGCTCAGCCATAGTAGAATAGGGTACTAGACAGAGTCCAGAGGTCCGACTCCTTTACAACATTTCTAGATACACCATGGGCCAGAAGGGCACCCACTGTCTTGAAAGGATGGACCTAATTTCGGCAGGATTCATTATCTGCTGACTAATGAACACTTGGGTCCTTAATAATCAGTGTGGGTACCTAGGCAGTTCTTGCTGTGGGTCTTGGGTGAGACTCATAAACATACTGGCTTCAAGTGTGATGAAGCATATTCCCAACTGTGGTGGCTTCCACCCAACTGTGGTGGCTGTAAGATGGACTCCTTTTGCTTGAGAAAAGGAGAAGGAAGCATAAAGATGACTTTATCTTGCAGCTTAGGTACCAGTTCAGACACAGTGGAGTAGAGCACAAAGTAGGCTCTTGGGGTCACAAATTCAAGGCCATCGTTCTTAGATGTCATTGCTGGACCTGCCCTGGGCCAGAGTGAAGTCCATTTCCCTGAAGTAACAGTCCCAAGCCTGGCAGCATTCACCAGAAGCTAACTAAAGAGCCCTTGGACCTTGAATAAGCATGAGCAGCATCCAGGCAGTATTTGCCATGGGCCTGAGGTAGTGGTGCTCATAAGGGAAGATGCCTCTGCTTGTGGAAAGTGGAGGAAGGGAACCGGGGGAAAGCACTTTATCTTGTCACTTGAGTGCCAGCTAGGCCACAGTAGAATAGAGCACAAAGTAGATGCCTAAGTTTTCTTCCTCCTAGCCCTGGCTCCTGGACTGCATCTCTGGATGAACCTGGGATTGAAGGGAACTTGAAGCCTGCAGGGAAGGACACAAAGCTGGCTGGCTTCACCACCTGCTGATTGTAGAGCCCCAGAGCCTTGAGTGAACATAGAGGGTAGCCAGGTAGTGGTTACAACAGGGCATGGGGGACATCCAGTGCTGTGCTGGCTTCAGGTTTAACACAGTGTAGTCATAGTGGTAGTGGCCACAAGGGAGCTTGTGTCACCCGTTCCCCACCTTCAGGCAGCTCAACACAGGGACAGAGACTCCATTTGGGGGTGAAAGTAAGGGAAGAGAACAAGAGTCTCTGACTGGTAATCCAGATAGTTCTTCCATATCTTATCTAAGACCACCATGGGCAATACCTCTATGAGTCTGCAAGAGCCACAGTGTAACTGGACTTGGGGTGTCCACTAGTGTGGATATGGCTGCAGTGACCAAAAACTTAGATCACAACACTCAAGTCCTTCAAATACTGGGAAATTCTTCCTGATAAAGATGTGTACAAACAAGCCCAGTGTGCAAAGACTACAATAAATACTTAACTTCTCAATGCCCAGCCACAAATGAACATTTGCAAACATCAAGACCATCCAGGAAAACAAGACCTGACCAAAAAAACTGAATAAAACACCAGTGACTAGTCCAGGAGAGACAGAGATATGTGACTGTTCAGACAAAAAATTCAAAATAGCTATTTTGAGGAAACTTATTCAAATTCAAGATAACACAGTTAGAAAGAAATCAGAATCCTATTGGAAAAGTTTAACAAGAGATTGAAATAATTGAAAAAATCAAACAGAAATTATGGAGTTGAAAAGTGCAACTGACTTAATAAAGAATAATACATCAGAGTCTCAACATCAGAACTGATGAAGCAGAGGAAAGAATCAGTGAGCCTGAAGACAGGATATTTGAAAATATATAGTCAGAGGAGACAAAATAAAAAAATAATAAAGGATGCCTATAAGATATAGAAAACAGCCTCAAAAGGACAAATCTAAAAGGTATTTGCCTTAAAGAGGAGATAGAGAGACAGATGGGAGAGAAAGTTTATTCAAAGAGATAATAACAGAGAAATGTACAAACCTAAAGAAGGATATTAATATTTAAGTACAAGAAGGTTATAGAACACCAAGTGGATTTAATCCAGATAAGACTACCTCAAGACATTAAATGATCTCTCAAAATTCAAGGACAAAGAAAGAATCCTAAAAGCAGCAAGAGAAAATAAATAAATTACACCAAATGGAGCTCCAATATGTCTGACAGTAGACTTCTCAGCAGTAACCTTACAGGTCAGGAGAGAGTGGCATGACATATTTAAAGTGCTGAAGGAAAAAAAAAGAAAAACGTTTACCCTAGAATAGCATATCCAGCAAAAATATCCTTCAAACATAAAGAAAAAAATAAATATTTTTCTAGACAAACAAAAGCTGAGGGATTTTATCAACATCAGAACTGTCCCACAAGAAATGCTAAAGGGACCACTTCAATCTGAAAGCAAAGGATGTTAATAAGTGGCTAGGACTCATCAGAAAGTACAGTACTCACTGGTAAGAGCAAGTACACAGAAAAACACAGAATATGATAACACCATAATTGTGGTTTGTGAACTACTCATATATTTTGAGTAGGAAGACTGAAAGGTGAACTGATAAAAATAATGACTACAACAAATTTTCGAGATATAGAGAGTATAATAAAGTATAAATAGAAAAAAGTTAAAAAGCAGGGGAACGATTTTAAAACATAAAATTTTTATTAGTTTTCTCTTTGTTTGTTTGTTTATGCAATCAATGCTAAATTATCATCAGCTTAAAATAATGGGTTATAAGATTGTTTGCAAGCCTCATGGCAATCTGAAATCAAAATAACTTATGACAGATACAGAGAAAATAAAAAGCAAGAAATGAAAACATACCACAAGAGAAAATCACCTTCTCTGAAAGGAAGACAGGAAGGAAGAAAAGAAAGAAGAGAAGACCACAAAGCAACCAGAAAACAAATTACAAAATGGCAGGAGTAAGTCCTTACGTATCAGCAATAACACTGAATGTAAATGAACTGAACACTCCAGTGAAAAGACAGAGTGACTGAATTGCTAAAATTACAAGACCCAGTGATCTGTTGCCTGCAAGAAAAACACTTCACCTATGAAGACAGACATAGATGCAGGAATAGCTATATTTATATCAGCCAAAATAGATTTCAAAATGAAAACTATAAAAAGAGACAAAGATGGCCATTATGTAATGATAAAGGGGTCAATTCAGCAAGAGGATATGACAACTGTAAATATATATGCACCCCACACTAAAGCCCCTAGATACATAAGCAAATATTACTAGGACTAAAGAGACAGACTCCAATAATAGCTGGAGATTTCAACACTCCACTTTCAGCATTGGGCAGATCATCCAGACAGAAAATCAACCAAAAAAAATTGGACTTAATCTGGCCCATAGACTAAATGGACCTAACAGATATTTACAGAACATTTCATTCAACAGCTGCAGAATGCACATTCTTATCCTAAGCACATAGATCATTCTCAATAATAGACCATATATTACGCCACAAAACATGTCTGAAAAAGCTCAAAAATAAATTATATTAAATATGTTCTCTAACCACAGTAAAATAAAAGTAGAAATCAATAACAAGAGGAATTTTGGAAATGATACAAACACATGGAAATTATAAATATGCTCCTGAATGACTGATGAGTCAATGAAGAGAAAAAGGGAGAAATTAAAAAATTTTGTGGAACAAAACAATGGACAGAACATACCACAACCAATGTAATACAGCGGAAGCAGTTATTAATAGGAAAAATTATAGGTATAAGAACCTACATTTAAAAAGTAGAAAAAGTTGTACTAAAAATAAACAACCTAATGATGCATCTTAAAGAACTAGAAAAGCAAGAGCAAATAAATCAACCCAAAGTTAGTAGAAAAAAAGAAATAACAAAGATCAGAGTAGAAATAAATAAAATTGAAATGAAGAGAACAATACAAAAGATTAATGACACGAAAAGTTGGTTTTCTGAAAACATAAACAAAATTGACATTTAGCCAGACTTAACTAAGAAAAAAAAAGAAGGCCCAAGTAAATGAAACCAGAGATGAAAAAAGAGACATTACAACAAATACTGCAGAAATCCAAAGGATCATTAGAGGCTACTATGAACAATTACATGCCAAGAAATTGGAAAATCTAGAGGAAATGGGTAAATTCTCAGACATATACAACCTACAAACATTGAACCATGAATAATTTCAAAACTTGAATAGACCAATAGCAAGTAATGAGATCAAATAAAAAGTCTTCCAGCAAAGAAAAGCTCAGGACCTGATGGCTTCACTGCTGAATTTCATCCAAAATTTAAAGAACTAATATCAATCCTACTGAAACTGTTCTGAAAAACAGAGAAGGAAGGAATACTTCCAAACTCATTCTATGAGGCCAGTATTACCCAGATACTAAAATGAGAGAGACACATCAAAAATACAAAAAAAGGCCACTATATTTGATGAACATTGATGCAAAAATACTCAGCAAAATACTAGCAAACCAAATTCAACAATAAAAAGATCATTCATCATAACCAAGTGGGATTTGCTCCTGAAATGCAAGCATGATTCAACATACACAAATAGTGAAGGTGATACATCATTATCCACAGAATGAAGGCAACAAAATGCTTGAAAAAGTATTTTTATTGTGAAGGGATGTTGATGAAATTCAACATCCTCTTCTTGTGCCAGCTTTTAAGGGGAATTCTTCCAGCTTTTGCCCATTCAGCATGGTACTGGTACAAGAACAGACACATAGAACAATGGTATAGAATAAAGAACCCAGAAATGAGGCCACACACCTACAACCATCTGATCTTCAACAAACCTGACAAAAACAAGCAATGGGGAAATGATTCCTTATTCAATAAATGGTGCTGTGATAACTGGCTAGTCATATGCAGAAGATTGAAAGTGGACCGCTTCCTTACACTATATACAAAAATCAACTCAAGATGGATTAAAGACTTAAATGTAAAACCCAAAACTGTAAAGACCCTGGAAGACAACCTAGGCAATACCATTCAGGACATAGGCACAAGCAAAGATTTCATGACAAAAATGCCAAAAGAAATTGCAGTAGTAGAAATATTTGCCCACTCCAGTGTCCTGGAGAATTTTCTCAATGTCTTCTTGTAGTAATTTTATAGTTTGAGGTCTTAGATTTAGGTCTTTAATCCATTTTGATTTGATTTTTGTGTATGGTGAGAGATCGTGGTCTAGTCTCATTCTTCCGCATGTAAATATCCAGCTTTCCCAGCATCATTTATTGAAGAGACTATCTTTTAGCTAATGATGTTCTTGACATCTTAGTTGAGAAGACTACTATAAGGTCTAACTTTGGCTTTACTTGCAAACATATATAAACATATTGATACTAATAGAAGTAGTTTGAGATGTTTCCAGAAAAAAAATTTAACCGCCAAGTTTAGTATGTTTAAACCTAGTTTTCAAAATTGGTTCTGTTCTTTCAAGAAGTACTTCTATGTTAGAAATAATTATCCTTAAATTCTAGAAAAGCTGATCATCAAAATTGTGTCGCTGTTAAGATAGAATTTATTCTAACATTTCTAGTAGAAAGAAAAACTAACTCATTTTTAAATGCAATGGCTTTGTTTTATAATACTAAATAATTATGATATGCTTTGACTGCGTCTCACCCAAATCTCAACTTGAGTTGTATCTCCCAGAATTCCCACATGTTGTGGGAGGGACCTGGGGGAGGTAATTGAATCATGGGGGCCAGTCTTTCCCGTGCTATTCTCGTTATAGTGAATAAGTCTTATGAGATCTGATCGGTTTATCAGGGGTTTCTGCTTTTGCTTCTTCCTCATTTTCCTTTGCTGTCGCCATGTAAGAATTGCCTTTCACCTCCTGCCATGATTCTGAGGCCTCCAGCCATGTGGAACAGTAAGTCCAATTAAACTTCTTTTTGTTCCCAGTTTCAGGTATGTTTTTATCAGCAGCATGAAAACAAACTGATACAAATTATTAATAAGCATGTGTGTTTTAAATAGTAAATAATAAAAAATAATTCTTTAGTGATTTAGTAGATTTTCTAATTAAGAACAATTTAAAAACACATTAGTATATGTAAAGTAACATGGAATGTAAATGCTGAATTAAGTGAGACGTCAGAATGGGGCAAAATTAATTGGGAAGGCATTTTTATGTGGCGATTTAAAAATTATGTTGAAAACTATAGAATGCCAGAAAAGATAGGATTGTATTTGACGAAGAGCTCATGGAACATGAAAAGACATAAGGTAGAAAAGAGTTAATGAGGTTATCCAAGTTAGAAAGTGAAGCAATGCTTCAATTACTAAGGTCTAAAGAGTAGGTAGAATTCAATTATTTCTCCTTTGTATAAAGTTGATTTTTCCTTTACTTTGATGTTTTTCATTTATTTTAATAAGACATACTAAAAAAGCAGGGTCTTGATCATACTAACTAGACCTTTTGAGTGATTTAACTGCTTAACTGTGGGCATTGCTTCCATTCTTGACTTTTGCACTCTAGTTTCCTATTTTATAGCAATATTTGAACATAGGATTTTTTTTTTAGAAATAGCAAGTATTATCTGATTATTAAATGATAAATTCAGAACATTATTCTATACCACAGCAAAAAGCTATGTTTCCTCCCAGAAACACCAATGATTCAATTTGTAGTCTTGGACAACTTACAAACACCTAAACAGCTCACTTGCTGAAATTCTTATCTTGGCCTTTGTGTAGTCAACATTTGTGTTTCCATTAATTTACATTTTTTATGTCCAATTATTCACTCTCCATACTTATTCAAATTCCCAAGCAACATAGATGTTTGGTTACACTCAATACATATATATGTATTCATGTTATGTATATATGTATACATGTATATGTATTTATGTACATGCATGAGTGTATACATGTGTATGATACATGTCATGCGCACATATACACATACTATATACACATGTATGAGTGTATGCATGTGTATGATACATGCCATGCACACATATACACATACTATATACACATGTATGAGTGTATACATGTGTATGGTACATGCCATGCACACATATACACATACTATATACATGTGTACATGTATATATATAGTGAATATGATTTAAATTTAGTAGGAAAAATAACTACATCTATACATTAGTTTAATAAAGCATCTACTACTGGAATTGTAAAATTTCTTTTAAAATATTTCAGTTGATTGCTAGTTTTTAATAATATAAACTGAAGGAATATAAAGGAAGGGGCCACATCAAAACACCACTTATGCTTCATTTCAAATCAGTTATATCACTCAAGTTTTCTAAAATTATAAGTAAAATTAAAAAGAGTGGAAAATACATCAGATGTAAAAGAACGTTTTCAATTCAAGGACAAAATTAATTATCTAAATTATCCCAGCAGGTTTGGTGGTCTTCTTTGTATGAGCCACCTGCTTTTCCCTTTCTTGTCGCCCTGGCTTTTTACAATCGTGCCCGTAACCCTGTCATTGACCATGTTATCGCTTAAGAGCTTTGTGATTTTAGAAGGATGTGTGTGGGTCATGTTTAAGCCATTGTCAGTTGCTATTATAATTACAGTGATTGTTATCTAGTGAAAGCTTTTCTGGCAGAATTCCACCAGAAGGATAAAACTTGCATCCAAGTTTTCATTAAGCTATTGGGGTTTGTCATTCTATTTAAAATGAGATTTAATTCTGTTTTTATTAAAGTGTAAGCATTATTGAATTCCATAACTATCAAAAAGGGCTTTCAAATTTATTTAAAAATCAGTTAACTAATTAAAGACCGTCACAAACCAGGACATTAAATCACATATGATGCATATTTGTGATATCAGTTCTTAAAACAGGTATATACATAAAATACAGTATTATTTTTCTGAACCAAATTTTTTTATGAAACAGAAAATTTCTGAAACCATAGACTATTTGGTTTAAAAAATATCATGTTATATAACCCAGCAATTGAAGTCCTTTGTATTTACCCAAAGGAGTTGAAAACTTACATCCACACAGAGGGATCCACTGCACAGGGAGGTTTATAGCCTTGAGAAGCAGTGGTTGCCAGGGTATGGGAGGAGGAAACGATAAATAGATGAAACACAGTGGAGTTCCAGGGCAAGGAAACTGCTTTATAAGATACTGTATTGCTGGATACATGCCATTATACATTTGCCCAAACCCATGAAAGGTACAAGATCAATAGTCAGCCCTGTGTAAACTATGGACTTCAGGTGATTATGAAATATCAGTGTAGGTTTGTTGATTGTAACAAATATACCACTCTTTTTTTTTTTTTTGAGATGGAGTCTTGTACATACCACTCTTAATGGGGGTTGTTGGTAAGAGGGGAGGCTGCGCATATGTGGGGTAGGCAATATGTGGGAAATCTCTATGTCTTCCTCTTAATTTTGCTGTGAACCTAAAACTTCTCTTAAAACTAATGTCTTTTAATAAAAAACCATGTTTTACTTTGTGATCAGTAAAAATTATGCCCAAGATTATACTTAGATACATAACTAGTTACAAATCATTACAATAATTCCCCTGAGAAAGTTTACTTTTGTTCACTATTGTTTACATACAAGAAAAAGTTAATGGGTTTATAAGGAAGATATTTAGTAATCAGAATTGAATATGTGTATACTACATTTGATCAGAAAATACCTAAAATTATTACCTGGGAATATTGGTTAATTCATTCTATTGTGTATGCACCCATGTGTGATGAAGGGAGAAGGGAGATGAAATAATACCAGCATCCTGAACCTGAATGTCCAACTTCGCCTTGTTCTTCGTGGATTATAAGACCATTGATTAAATAAATCCTTTCATCAAAATTATCTTGTAAGTAGAAGTTCAACAAATAACTTGCTTCACATGTGAAGACACAAAAGTAGACAAATCAAAACCAAAAAACCTAAGGCTACCTGATGGCAAGATAACACTTGGAGAGCTAGAAACGCAAGGTTTTTATTTTTCTGTATCTAGCGTTTATATCGACTTCCAAAACTGGTTGTTTGTATCCTAGTCTGTAAGATGGTGCGGATATAAATTAAACTTAGGAGAGTGTTGTGATGTTTTCACCAGTAAACACTTAGGTCCAAGAATTAAGGAGAGCTAATACATATTCACTGTCTAATATATACCAACACTAAGCATATATGTGATGATATTTAATGTCCTTGGCCACTCCTCAGACTTCCTGGATGTGTCTCCTCTCACAAGTGGAACTTATAAATAGCAAGGGATGGTTAATTTTTAACCCCAGTTCAAGAAAGCTAAGTTAAATGCTCTGTAAGGACTCTAAACGTCAGTCATTAATAAAACAATTGCTGATATATTAGAAGAGTACAAACTAGGATCACCTAGTCAAGAGTGAATTATTTTTATAAGCAATGATGTTTAGGTTTTACAAAATTACAAACAATTTATTTCATATTCTATCCTTGTTATAAAATGAACAAAACATAATCTTTAATTATTAAACAAATTTAGAGATCAAATAGATAAGCTTTACATTTAGCAACTGCACCAACTGGCAGACATTTGGGCTATACTGACAATATGTGAAATATGTGCTCAAGTGTATATTTAGTAAAACACAAGGATTTTATGGTATAATGCATTGTGTTAATGCATTTGGTTGGTTCCAGTGTGAACTACATATACTGTATTCATTTCAACAGTAAACTTCCTAAATAAAACACACAAACATTTAAGCAACATATAGCATTATGACGTTACCCTTAAAATAATCTCTAATACAGTATTTTAAATCCATATTCCAGAAAAAAGAAACTACCATCTAAATCCAGTTATTCCATCTGACTTGGTAGCAGTGATGTTTGGAGTTTAGGACCTAAAGGTGAAATGGTAGGTAAGGAATGTCCTTTCAGAATTTTAGGGTTCTCTTTAAAATAAGGATCTATAAACCAGTATTAACCAATGCATTTATGGGTTATTAGTAACTTTATTTTTAGGATTTTCTACTTCAGTGAGTCTGAAATATTTGCCAGTGTTAAAGAATATGAAGGTTCTTGCTCAATAGTGAAAAAGATATGAAGGAAATCAGACGGACATCTTTTTTTTTTTTTTCTGGTTGATGTCATTAGGTGGAATTTAAATTGCATATGATGTTGAGAAACCGCACACTTAATTTTTTTGAAAATTGTAGGGTGCAATGACTGTCTTCTACTTGAATGGAAATGATTATAAATATGCTTTAAAATTTGACAAGTGCTAGCGAATATAAAATATTATTGCTATATTATTTTTCATTAAGTTGTGGTCTTAAAGACACTTCTAAGCGATACATTTTTTTATGAAGAGATTTAATTATCTTTTAAATTGTTCTTTTTAAAGTATTTATTAAAAACATCAACACTATTTTTTAAATTCTTAAGTATAATTCTTATGGAAAAATACGGTATGAAATATTCTAAAACACAAATTCTTTATCTTTTCATTTATTAAAAAATAATTTGTTTCTATTTCCTTTTTCCAGAGTCAGTTTGGCCCGATCTGTACATATTTTGCAGTTAGAAAAAGTATTTGATATGTATTTGATAAATTGATTAAATGCTAAGTGGTTTTGAGATGCTTCTTGTATGGGAATCTATATCTTTTAAATACACACTAAGTAGACTGACAAATAGAACAAAATTGCTAGAAGAATCAAGTTCATTCTCTGCTTCTTGCAATGTAACTAATTAAATATGAAGGAGAGACAAAATGCTAGCACAACGGATCAAAGAAACAGAGAGAGAGAGAGAATCAGTTCATTTTTCAATATGTCATTTTTTCTTAGACAAGAACAATGAATCACTGAGCACAAATGGCTTAATCTCCAGGCACAGCCTCTAGTGTTGCTCCAGATTCAAACTAACATTTGATGACAATATAAGACATTCATCTCTTGTGAATCTATTGTTTAGTGTGGGCTTTAATTTGTTGCAATAGTTATAAGCCACAACAAATGCAGGTTTTCAGAGAATCAGAAATGGAGTAAGAATGGAACGCTGTATGTTCTAGATCACAGGCCATTTATATATGTATGTATCCCTAGTATAATGTTGATGATGCTTATATAATTTCTTTATATGTAGAAAAGATACTTCAAATTTCAGATAGATGATCACACCAACAAATGGCAAATGTTGTATTTCTGTCAAAACATTAAATTTGGCATGCTTGGTGTTTCTACAACATGGAATGACCATCAAGTTAAATGGCTGGAAAACTTAAGCTGAGAATGGTGTTGTTTACATTTCTTCACAGAAGAAGCAAGATAAATACCATATTATGTGCGCATGTGTATATGTAAATCACAGTGCACAGAAAAAGAGAGAAGATGTCTTTCACTGATATTAAAACTAGGTGAAGATAAGCCAAAATAATTTTTCAATTAAGCTGTTTCTTAAATGCTTAACAATTATCTTTTCTAACTATAAACCATGTCATTGAATACAAGATTCACCAGCTATATTTTGGACAAAGGATGTCAAAAATGTCTTTATTCTTATGGTCAGCATCTGTCCATACCAAGAAAATGACAGACATACAGTAAACACTCAACATGTTTGCTGAATGGAGAGCTATGAAGCTTTGAGGAAACTGCATGACCTGATATTTCAAGGAATATCTTTTGGCTACAGATATTCTGATAAATATACAATTTTAGACGTTGGGAGATAAAGTACAGATCTGTAAGGTGGTCAAAATAATGTTTGCCTTTTCCCCTTTCTTACTTTTGTAGATATATATACATATATACATATGTACTCACACAGACACATACACACACACACATATGTATGTGTGTTGCCTGGAAAGCAAGTGTGTAGAAATCGTGGGATTAGGGTTAGGATTATGGGGATCTAACTGCGTCCATGTCATTCTAGGAGAAACAGTTCTAAGAACAAATGCTGAAGGCAAACAAATGATGCATTCTCAAATGAAAGAGGTCTGAACTGAGATTGTGCCCATCAATTCCTGAGAAGAGAATTTTAACAAAACGCAGCTGAAAGAGATGCAAGCTAAAGCCAGGCCACAAATTTTATTTACTTAAAAATATCAGGGAGCATCCATTTTTCCTCTTTCAACATGACATGTAAGACAAAGCATACTGTTGAAAAGAAAAATAAAATGATGTTTTAATAACTCAAAGAAGGAACACGTACATGAAAGTGGTTTCTCACTGGAACCTGTAATAGTGACAAAGGAGACAGTGAGCATCAAACATCTGGGTTGTGGGCTCCCCTACACTTCCATGAGATTATCCAGAAAACCATGAATTCTTGGGTGAGCGGGCAATTTTCCTGATAAGAGCGGATGGCTACAAGAAATGAGTCACCCCAACACTGGCCAGACTTTCACCTATAATCTTGGGTTAGTTGTCTCATTGAGTAGAACAGAAAAATAGCATCAATATGAATTATTTTTTAAGGAGGTAACTTTAGGAGTTTTCTTCTGAGCAACACACAAGCAAAAAAGAAAAAAAAAAAGAAAAAAGAGAAAAACCACTGACCATAAATGGCTTAATCTGCAGGCACAGCCTCCAGTGTTGCTCCAGATTCAAACTGACATTTGATGACAATATAAGACATTCATCTCTTGTGAATCTATTGTGAGAAATAGGGAATCTATTTCTCTATGGTTTTTTAGTAGTGTGGGCCGAACTGTGTCTCTTCTCCCCAAAGTTAACATGCTGAAACACTAACCTTCAGTACTTCAGAATGTGATATTACTGGGAACAGGGCCTTTAAAGAGGCAATTAAGTTAAAATGAGGCAATGAAGGTGGGCCCTAATTTAATTTTAATGGTGTTCTCATATAAAGGGGAAAATCTAGGTGCTCGGAAAGACACCAGAAGCACACAGAAGAAGATCATATGAAGACACAACAAGAAGGTGACTAGCTGCAAGCCAAGAAGAGAAGCCTCAGAAGAAACCAAACGTACTAGCACCTTGATCTTGGAATTCCAGTCTCCAAAGCTGCGAGAAAATAAAATTCTGTTGCTTAAGCTGCCAAGACTATGGTATTTTCTTATGGCAATCTTAGCAAAATAACCCTATTAGCAAACAAATGCATACAAAATCACTGTAAATACAGCAGGTTTCCTTTTTAAAAAAACTCTTTAGTTTGAAAAATTATAGTTCTACAACAAATAATAAAAAAGATATACAGGATGGTCCTATTTACTCTTGACTCAGTTTCCCTTATAGTAACATCTTATATAACTACTAGGAAAATGATGTTGATACATTCCACATATCTTGTTAAAATTTAACCAGTTTTACATGTATTAGTTTGTTCTATGCAATTTTCTTGCATGTGTAGACCCATGTTACCACTACCATAGAGAAAATCCAGAATCATTCCATCACCAGAGGCTCCTTCATGCTGTCTCTTTATACTCATTCTTACCTCTTTCTCTAGCTCATCCCTAACCCCTCACAACCATTAATCTGTTCTCCATCTCTACAACCCTGTTATTTCAAGAATGCCATATAATGAGAATCAAAATTAAGTGAACTTTTGGGACTATTTTCACTCAGAATAATTCTCTTGAAATTCAGCCAAGTTATTGTGTGCAACAATAACTCATTCCTTCTTATTGCGGAGTAGTAGTCCATGATATGGATGCACTACAGGTTCCTTAACCACTTACTAGGATATTACAGTTGTTTACAGTTTGAAGCTATTATGACTAAAGCTGACGCTCACATTTATATATAAGTTTTTATACAGAAATATGTCTCCATTTCTCTGGAAAAAAAATCCCAAGGGTACAATTGCTGAGTCAAATGTTAAGTGAATGTTTACTTTAAAAGTGTTATATTGTTTTTTAGAGTGGGTGTACCATTTTACATTACCATCAGCAATGTATAAGAGGTCCTGTTTCTCAGTATCAGGCAATAGATAATGTATGTTCCATGTATACGTTTCCAGAACATGAAAGTATAGGAATCTTCTTTTATTTTATTATGTTAGCATACCCTTCACACTCAAACCTAGCTGTGTGCTGAAAAGGTGATTCTCTGGAATTTAAGGAACTTAAAACCCCTGATTTATAGCAACTGCATATTTTCCAGTTGTGGCTATTTCCCACCGTGGTTTTCAAACTACCCACATGACTTAATTGAAAGTGAATTAAGGAAAAAAATACTCACACGTAGTTCTCACACAGTTCTCACTGGCACAAGCCAGTTCCAGCACACTGCTGCTCATACACAAACATATGCACACATGCATACACACATATATACACACATGCATATTCACAGACACATAAAAACACAGATGCATAGAGACACCAGATTTATCTCCTTCATTCGTACAGATGGACCATTAAATAAGATGACAAGATGAATTTAATAGCATGACATAATCAAATATAGAGACAGATATAAAATACATAGAGTATGAAACTATGAAACAATTTTGGAAATAAAAGTGTATATTAATGTGCAAATATATGTATAGAATATGAGACTGAAAACACCAAAATGTTGATACTGTTTATTTCTGGGTAGTTGGATGACAAGTGAATTTAGTTTTTCTGATTGTGCTTTTCTTTATCTTTAAGGAACATGTTTTCTTTTAATCAGAAAGAAATAATTACATATATATGTAATTAACATATATTGTATAATATATATCACATATATTCCACATATATGGAATATATATTGTGTTTTAAAATGTGAGGAGACCACGTCAATGAGGAACTTGGAACCAAGTAAAACATGGATGGATAAGTGACAATATTGTGGAATAGAGTAAAAATTCAGCTCAGAAATAGTGAAGCTTATTTTAAATGGAAACTAAAATAAGATCATGTGGATTAAATTAGAGATATTTCCAGGAGAAGATATGTTTGAGCATAACTTTCCTCTCCTCCCTATCTGAGGAAAATTCTGGAAGAGACTTCATACGTATCTATATTTGTATCTATGTCAGAAAAGGAGAGAAGTAAGGCCTGGGAGGCAGCTTGCTGTTGTGAAAGGAAAATGAAGTCAGATGATCCTTAATTTGGATACTCTTTCTTACCATTTGGGGCAAGTTACTTCCTCAAAGCCTCAATTTCTTCTTCTCTAGCATGAGATTAGTATTTGTGATTCATCAGAAGGTTAAACAAAGCAATTTTTACAAAGTAAAAAGCAAATTTTACAAAGAAGGCTTTCATTTTGTTCTGTCTTATTTTATTCTAAATTATGGTATGTTACCCAAATCCCAGTGGGAGCTTTTGTGAGTGAATGACATTAAAAAATTACTGGAACAGGAAATATTTCCCTTTAATGAACTAGATGAGATTTTTTTTAAAAAAAACACTAATTATGTATTTTACATTATGGAAAGAGAGATTATATAATGATAAAAAGATGTGTATTATATTTTAAAAAAATAGTTACAAAAAGTAAATCTTTTGTTTTCATGTGATCCATTCATTTGTCCATTATTCAACAGATATTTATACAATACTAATTCAGTGAAAACCAGCATTAGCTTAGGAGAAAGTATTAGGAAGTACAAGATTAATGACATCTGGGACCAAGAAATTTTCAGTAAAATCAATGAATGCCATTTTGCATATTTTGGAACAGCAAAATAGAAATACTCAATACTATAGTCTCTGCATCTAGTCCTTCTGTGTGAATATGTATCTAGAGGCTTATGCCAAATAATGCCTAAGGTTAGGACAAGCACTTTTATTCAGCTGATAATAAAATATATTAAGTGTACAATGAATATCCAAATGTATAATAATCTAATCCAGAATTACTCAATCTATGAATTATTAAGATATGGTAAGGACAAGATTAAAACTATGTTTTTCTGCCTGGCTGTCTTTAAACTATTGTTACATGGCAACCCTTTAACAACCCAGTAGTTAGCCATGATCATTGTATTAGGCTGCTTGGGTTGCTGTAACAAAATGTTAATACCATAGACTGGGTGGCTTAAATAACAGACCTTTATTTCTCACAGTTCTGGAGGTTGGGAAGTCCAAGATCAAGGTGCTGGCCAATTCTGTTCCTGCCTCTCTTTTCTGGCTTATATATTTCTGCCTTTTTGCCGTGTCCTTGCAAGGCAGAGAAATATCTTCCCCTACTCCAATTCTTCCTTCTTCTCCTTCTTTTTCTTCATAAGCCACTAATCCTATCATGACAGCCCTATTCTCATTACCTCATTCAACCTTAATTATCTCCCAAAGGGCCCACATCCAAATACCATCATATTGAGGGTTAAGTCTTCAACATCTGAGTTTTGGGGGAGACACAATTTGGTCCAGAGCAACCATCATTTTGCTAATGCCATCTGGCTTGTGAAATATTAATAGCAAGTCTAAGACTTTCCTCAATATTCAAAGAGGAAGGCTCAAAGAGATTTTGATAGTTTTTGGTTGTTTGTGAATATATACAAGCTGAATAGAAGTTTCAGTGTAAGGATGGTATCACGCCCTTTCTCACCACCTACTCCCAAATTTTGAAAGCCATTACTTGAGAAATAGACATCCTCTTGGTGTTGTCAATGTTCCTGAATACACAATAATTGTTAATACATTTTGCAAAGAGAATATGCACCGTTGAAAGGGAATATTACTTATTCATTCATTCAAAAAATTATTGAGCGCTGCTATTTTCCAAGCACTTTTCTGAATGCTAAGAATATAGGAATAATCAAAAGAGAAAAAGTCTCTTCTCTCAAAGAGCATATTGCCTTGTGTTGGAGGCAAACCATAATTAAACAGACAAGTGAATATCTAGTTTGTCAGATAATGATTAGTCCTATGGAGAAGTATAAAGCAGGATACAGGAAATGGGGAGGGCTGGTAGGTGGGGAGAAGAGTGGTTATTTTATGTAGGTAAACAGGGAACCTGAAGTAGATAAGGGAGTGAGCCATGCTGATGTCAGGAGAAAAGTTTCAGAAGGTGAGGAGAACAAATGCAGAGGCCACAGGGTGAGAGAATGCTTAGGTGTATGAAAGACAGCAAGGAGCCCAGTGTATATAGACCAACTGAACCAGAGGAAGAATCACAGGAGGTGAGAACGGTAATGTAGGGGAAGATTACGCTAAACCCTGTATGTTATTGTAAGAATTTTAGCTTTTGCTGGGAGTGAGATAGGCTACTGAAGGTTTATGAGCAGAGGAATCTTATCAGATTTAGGTTTTAAAAGTGAAATGTGTTGGTTGTAGAAACAGCTGACTTTAGATGGATAAGGCAGAAAAAGTGAGATTAATTGCAAGATCGTTGCAATAATCTAGGAGTTAAATGGAGGTTGAATGAATAAGGGAGAATGGAAGGGTGAGTGAGAAGGAATCAGGTTTTAGATACATTTAGAAGAGCTAGAGCCAGCTGACAGCATTTGCTAATGGATTGCATATGAAAGAAAGAAGTCAAGGATAATCCAAGTTATTTGGTATGAACAACGGAGAAACGAAGTTGCCATTTGTAAAATAAGTAAGGCTGAGGAAGGAGCAGGTTTGGGGAAAATGGGAAATTGAAGTCAATTTCAGATCAGTTATGTTTGAGAAGCCAATTAGATACACACAAGGAAATTCTGAGGAAAGAGTTAGTATTATTAATTTCACTTTAGGAGAGAGATATGGGATTGAGTTTGACGGTGAGTAGTTGTCACTTACAGATGATACGTCAAATCATGTGACAGGATGAGATCCTAGAAAGTGAATGCAATTACAAAAGGAATGAGGTCCAAGAAAACCTACTTGGGGCATTCTAAAGTCAGTGGTCTGAGCGGTCAGAAGGAATTTACAAAGGAACTGAGAAGAAGAGCCAATGAGAAAGGGAACTTCTTTTTTTTCACAGTGAGTGCTTGTGAACTTTAAAGGAATGTGTGATGAGGAGATTTTTTTTTAAATAACTGGAATTATATCTTTCTTTTCTAATGGTCTAGTAGGAAAAACTGTTTCCTTTAGGGGAGAGGGCAATTGCTGGAGTAATATCCTTAAGTAATATCACAATTTATTTATAGTAACAGGAGAGAATGTCAGGTATTCAGGTGCATAGGCAGATAGATTGGTACATGTGGTTGTGGGAGCATGAGGAACTTCTCTCTTCTTTCTTTTTAATTCTCACTGACGCAGGAAGTAGACTCCTTGCTGGCATGACTATGAAGGCAGAAGATTAAAGGTTTTTTTCTTTTTTTAATTTAAAATTTTTAATTTTTGTGAGTACATGGAAGATTAAAATTTGAAGAAGACATCTTAGAAATCTGGGAAAATAGACCATCCTGGCTAAGACGGTGAAACCCCTTCTGTACTAAAAATGCAAACAATTTTTTTTTTTATTATACTTTAAGTTTTAGGGTACATGTGCACATTGTGCAGGTTAGTTACATATGTATACATGTGCCATGCTGGTGCGCTGCACCCACTAACTCGTCATCTAGCATTAGGTATATCTCCCAATGCTATCCCTCCCCCCTCCCCACTCCCCACCACAGTCCCCAGAGTGTGATATTCCCCTTCCTGTGTCCATGTGATCTCATTGTTCAATTCCCACCTATGAGTGAGAATATGCGGTGTTTGGTTTTTTGTTCTTGCGATAGTTTACTGAGAATGATGGTTTCCAGTTTCATCCATGTCCCTACAAACGACATGAACTCATCATTTTTTATGGCTGCATAGTATTCCATGGTGTATATGTGCCACATTTTCTTAATCCAGTCTATCATTGTTGGACATTTGGGTTGGTTCCAAGTCTTTGCTATTGTGAATAATGCCACAATAAACATACGTGTGCATGTGTCTTTATAGCAGCATGATTTATAGTCATTTGGGTATATACCCAGTAATGAGATGGCTGGGTCAAATGGTATTTCTAGTTCTAGATCCCTGAGGAATCGCCACACTGACTTCCACAATGGTTGAACTAGTTTACAGTCCCACTAACAGTGTAAAAGTGTTCCTATTTCTCCACATCCTTTCCAGCACCTGTTGTTTCCTGACTCTTTAATGATTGCCATTCTAACTGGTGTGAGATGATATCTCATAGTGGTTTTGATTTGCATTTCTCTGATGGCCAGTGATGATGAGCATTTTTTCATGTGTTTTTTGGCTGCATAAATGTCTTCTTTTGAGAAGTGTCTGTTCATGTCCCTCGCCCACTTTTTGATGGGGTTGTTTGTTTTTTTCTTGTAAATTTGTTTGAATTCATTGTAGATTCTGGATATTAGCCCTTTGTCAGATGAGTAGGTTGCGAAAATTTTCTCCCATGTTGTAGGTTGCCTGTTCACTCTGATGGTAGTTTCTTTTGCTGTGCAGAAGCTCTTTAGTTTAATTAGATCCCATTTGTCAATTTTGTCTTTTGTTGCCATTGCTTTTGGTGTTTTGGACATGAAGTCCTTGCCCACGCCTATGTCCTGAATGGTAATGCCTAGGTTTTCTTCTAGGGTTTTTATGGTTTTAGGTCTAACGTTTAAATCTTTAATCCATCTTGAATTGATTTTTGTATAAGGTGTAAGGAAGGGATCCAGTTTCAGCTTTCTACATATGGCTAGCCAGTTTTCCCAGCACCATTTATTAAATAGGGAATCCTTTCCCCATTGCTTGTTTTTCTCAGGTTTGTCAAAGATCAGATAGTTGTAGGTAAGTGGCGTTATTTCTGAGGGCTCTGTTCTGTTCCATTGATCTAAACAATTAGCTGGGTGTGGTGGCGGGCGCCTGTAGTCGCATCTACTCGGGAGGCTGAGGCAGGAGAATGGCGTGAACCCAAGAGGCGGAGCTTGCAGTGAGCCGAGATGGCGCCACTGCACTCCAGCCCGCGCGACAGAGCGAGACTCCGTCTCAAAAAAAAAAAAAAAAAGAAAGAAAGAAGTGTGGAAAATAGGCCAGGTGCAGTGACTCACGTCTGTAATCCTAGCACTTTGGGAGGCCAAGGCGGGCGGATCCCATGAGGCCAGGAGTTCAAGACCAGCTTGGCCAACATGGCAAAACCCCATCTCTACTAAAAATACAAAAATTAGCTGGGCGTGGTGGTGCGCACCTGTAATCCCAGTTACTCAGGAGGCTCAGGCAGGAGAAAAGAGAATCTCTTGAACCCGGAAAGCAGAGGTTGCAGTGAGCCAAGATAGCACCACTGCACTCCAGCCTGGGTGACAGAGCAAGACTCTGTCAAAAAAAGAAAGAAAGAGAAGAAAGAGAAAAAGAAAGAAAAGAAAGAGAAAGAAAAGAAAGAAGGAAGGAAGGGAACGAAGGGAAGGAAAGAAAAAAAAGAAACGTGGGAAAATAAATGGAAAAGGGAAATCTTATATGATACTGTATTCATTTTCTATTACTGTCATTAAAAATTACCATAAACTTAGTGGCTTAAAACAACACAAATTTATTATCTTACCGTTCTATGTAGGCCAGAAGTTCAACACAGGTCTCACTTGGTTAAGATCAAGGTGCTAGCAGAGCTGGTTTTCTTTCTGAAGGTTTTAGTGTAAATTCCCTTTTCCTGTCTTTTCCATCTCCTAGAGGTCACCTGCATTTCTTTGTGCCTGGCCCTCTTCCTCCATCTTCAAAGCCAGCAATGGTGGGTGGGGTTAAGTTTTCAGATCACATCTCTCTGACCCACTCTTCTTCCTTTCTCTTTCATTTTTAAGAACTGATGGATTAGATTGAGTACAACTAGGTAATCCAAAATGATCTCCCTACCTTAAGGTCCTTAATCACATCTGTGAAGTCCTTTTCGCCCTGTAAGGCAATATATTTACTGGTTCCGGGGATAAGTATAGAGATATCTTTGAGGGACCATTTTTCTTCCTACCACAAATGCCTTGTCAGCACTATGGAGCCACTTAAAATGAATGGTCATCAATACAAAGTGGGAAACAACCTCGTTATTTGTTTTTCCCAGAAAAGTCTAGCAGCCTATGTGCAAAATCTGTGGAAAGTTAGATTTAACCAAGTTTGGAGTTTTACCAGAGATGTACAGTCATGTGCGGCTTGATAATGGGATATACTCTGAGAAATGTATCATTAGGTCATTTGGTCATTGTGCAAACATCATGAAGTACACTTACACAAACCTAGATGGTATAGCTTACTATACACCTAGGCTATATGGTATAGTCTATTACTCCTAGGCTGCCAGCCTCCACTTCATGTTACTATAATGAATACTGTAGGCAATTGTAACACAATGGTAAGTATTTGTGTACCTAAATATATCTAAGCATCAAAAAGGTACAGTAAAAATAAATTTTTATAATCTATGGGCTACCATTGTATTGGTCATCATTGGTCTTTGACCTAAACATTGTTGTGCACTACATGACTGTGTAAGAAAAGAGAGAGGGACAAAAGCTTGATGATATAAGCAGGGGAGTAATTTTATGATAGATTCCAATACCTTATGTGGATATTGAGAGAAGTAGAGATAGGAGATGGTAAGGGATAGGGAAAATAGTTGAATTGAAACAATGGATGTTAGAGTCAGGTAGGAGTAAAATATTTTGAAGTCAGAGAATAAGAGATGATGGTGAGAAAATGGGAAATCCGGCTATGGAGGGGTATAGGAGTTGCTGAAGAACAAGGATATTGGAGGTAATAAATCCAAAAACTGAGGGGGGCAGAGGATTCAAAGAACCATTCATGAGGATATTAAGTTAATCAAGAAAGATACAAGAAGAATTTTTTGAGTGACAGTGAGTCAACAGCTAGAATCTCCAAGATATGGAGGGAAGTCACCCACTGGCATCTAAACACCTGCAATGAGAAGGGTAAGAACAATAGACTATGCAACATGAGCTTCACATATGCTGGGGATTTCCAGGAAGAGGGAGGAGTAACTGTCTAGAGATAGAAATTAAAAGCAAGGAGGGCATGCCAAATAAGGCATGGGTGAGAAAGCCACCATTTGAAAAGGTTACAGAAGAATGCATATATCCAGGAGAGGGGCAGATTTCAATTAAAGAAAGAAGGTGAATTGAACTTGCAAAGAATTGGTAGAGAACATGGAGAAATTTGCTGACAACCAATTGTGAGTTCTAGAGGTTCTTGTCCAGAATGGATTTTAAGAGTTGGGAAGAGATGGGACCTATGTTTAAATATGAGATATGCAGAAGTTTGTGGGCATGGATTTCTAGTTATAAGAGACAGCCAGGGAGCATCTGCCTTCTCTCTTAGGTCTGTCAAAGAATAAAAAGTAAACAGGAATAAATGGAGTGATGACAAAGTTCTGATGGTTAGGCCAGAATCCCAGAGAGGGATAGAAAGGCTGTGAATGTCAGAGAGGGGTAAGGATTGTACTGTGAGTGTGCGGAGCTACGAAACAAGACATGCAGGCCAGAGGCAGGTCAAAGTTACCAGAAACACGTAGAATTTAGGCAAAATGCATATCAGCTGGAAATTTTTGATACTGGCTTTAAAACATGACCAGTAAATGGATAGTTCTGCTGTAACTTTTTTAAGATGGATAAATAATACCAGAGCTAAATACTGTTACAAACACACATAGTTATAAATGTATGTGTAATATAACTAATTCCTAAATTCACATTTAATGGAAGTACATAAGTATAATTTCCTTTTTAAAGAAAAGACTTAATTGTGAACAATTTCAACTTACTCAGAAAGTGTATGAATATGATAAAGTTGCCTATACTACCATCTGAAATTAATAATGTTAGCATTTCACAGAATTTGCTTCTGATCATATTTTAACTAAGAAAACTCAGCGATACTCTGATCTATATTTTGCCAGACCCATTTCTCTTATTTCCTTTCTAGAGGCAATCACTATCATGAAGTTTATTTATTATTCGTATTTACATTTTTTATGTTTTAACATAGGTATATGTCCATGAAAGGAGATAATATTATTTTGTGAGTTTTAAAATTTAATGTGATACATTTTTATCACATTATCAAAATTATATTATTTTTACTTGCCAACATAGAACTAACTTCTTTTCAGTTAGCATTATACTTGATATATCTATTCCATCATATAAATACATCATAATTTATTTACCCATTCATCTGTTGATAACAAGTAGATCGCTTTTAGTTTTTAAAATCCCAAAAATGCCACAATGAATATTTGCGAATATGTCTCCCTGAACATATGTTCAAAAGTTTCTCAAGGCTGATATACTTAGAAGAGAAATGATGTGTTGTAGGGTATGGAAATTTCCAACTTTGCTTGTTGGAAAATTTACTGCTAAATTGCTGTGAAAAGAGATAATACCAATTTCTACTCCAACCAGCAAAGTTTGAGAATACCTATTTACCAATACTTTGTCTACACTTGGGATTGTTAAACTAATACATTTGCCAGTTTTATTGGGAAGATATTGTATCTCATTCTTAATTTGCATTTCCCTGATTATTAGTGAAATTGAGCATCTTACTATTTGTTAATTGACCATTCATGCATTATCTTATGTGAATTTCCGGTTTATATACATTTACTATGAACTGTTTTCATATATATATAATGTAGTACTATAAGTATGTTCTCAATATTGGTTTTTGTCTGCTATACATTTTTCAAATGTCTTTAGTACCTAGTTTTAGCTTTGTTTATGATATTACTTTAAGCTTTTTCAATGTGATATAATTGAATTAATTAATCTTTTCTGCTTAGAATCTTTGTGTTTTTTCTTGTCTGATTTGGTTTAAGGTCATTAGTAATTTAATTTTTAATAGAATCCATGGAAATAGCTCATGCTATTATTTCATGGGTAGAGCTAGCTCAGCACTGAAGACACAATGATCAAAATTGTATGACCAGATTCAGAATAGTCATTTTCCAGATCGAGTACTAGCCCTCATATGTGAAATATGTCACCAATTACAAAATACTGCTAAGTAGGCAGGACTGTAAGTTCTGAAAAGAGTAAGGATTTCCTATTCACTTTGGCTTGTACATGTTTTATGTATAGGGTAACTTTGATTGATGAGCTTTAAAGTTGTTACAGGAAATGTTTGGAGCAGATACAGACGACAAAATCAATAGTACCGGGATAGACTGGGTTCGTGTAAGCAGATTTATTATCCTGACCTTTCATTCCGAATTCCCTGTCTTGTTTCTTTATAACAACAGCTAAATGTACTTATTTGTAAAGTAACAGAAAACAGATCACTTTAATGTGGCAACATTAACTGTTAAAATCTCAAGGCCTGAATATACAATAATTTATGATCCCAAAACTATTTTTGGCTTCTTTTAGATTATGTTCCCAGATGAAGAACATTCCATTGTTTTCCCTATCCAACTACCTTGAGTACTCAGGACAACCAAATTCTGCTCTATTTTTTAAGGAGCAGCTAAATTATTTTCAGTTCCAAATGAATTCAGAAGCAGGTTAAGGTAAATTTGGGTATGATAGAGTTAGCTGAGCTTATCTGGACTGTAAGTATGAATGAATTTGTTACAAGTCAGAATCAATATAACCAAAGTCTCTTTTTTCAATAAGCATAGATAACTGTTTATGTGTGTACTTTGCTATGAATTTACTACTTATGTATGTACTTAAACATGCCGTATTTTAAAAATTTGTCAACTCCCTTTACTCAGTATATTTGTCAGTTTCATGGCTCAAAAATATCATCTATTGGGGTGATTGACTCAAAATTATTTCTCTAGTCTTATCAAAAATGTTTCACCACTAAATACCAAACATACATTCAATGACATACCCAACATCTCTGATTGTATGTTGAGCAGGCTTCTCAAAGTTAATATTTTTAAAACTGAGTTTCTAAATTCTCCTACTTCATTCTCAAACGTGCAGTTCTCATTATCTTTCCTGACTCAGTAGTGGTTGTTCCATTCTCTTAGTCATCCAGGAAAATAGTAGTGTCATTCTTTATTTTACTCTTTCATACGTCACACTCCCACCTATGAAAGGCATCCCATCGCTTCTGTTATTATATTATGTTTGGAGCCAAATACTTCTTGCCACCTTTCTGATACTGTCCTAGCCCAAGCAGCCATCAGATAATCCATATATGAATTATTGCTCTAATTTTCTAGCTACTTCTGGAGTTTGGCAGTGTTTTGGGAGGTGAAGAGGTAAAGTAATGCTGACTCGAGGTGCAAAGTATCTGGAAGTCATGTCTGTTTAATGTTCAGAATACTAAACTGGTCAGGGAAGTGACAAAAGTATTCCATAATATTGGAAGGAACTGTCATATTTTAGCAAATTAGATGTTATCTCTGGCTCTAGGGATCAGTTCAAAGACAGCATGATATTAAAGGGGCATATTTCTGTTCAATGTGAGGAAAAGGTTATTTAGAATTAGAATATCTCCATTGAAAGGAGGGTAGTTAATGAGGTAGCAAGCAACTGGTAACATTATTTTTTAATTAAAACAGGATGTTCCTGTTTCACAGGGATATGGCAAATGGGAGCCTATATATGACTAATTGGCAGCTGAGAAAATGGAGCTATGAAATTATATTCTCTCTTCAGAATATGTGCTGAAAATACAACACCCACTGAGCCAACAAAAAGAGACAGCATAGTGCTGTGCACATAACAGATGGCCAATAAATCTATGTAGATTAATAGATTAAAAAATGGAATATGTCACATCATTCAAAGGATCATGGAGACATTTTCTCCATCATCTATGAAGGATTTAGTTGTTTGGGCTTACCAAATTCTTTATTTGGCGATTATAATTTCTGCCCATGTACTTTTGGAGCTATTTAAATTTCTGTGCTACTGACTTCATGCAAACAATAACTTGATAAGTTCCAAAGCCCTAGCATTGTATTCACCCTGTAGTTTTATGTTCTATCCAATAGTCATTAGTACAACTTATACAAAATAGACTTGAATGCTACTGTCTTTAAGCTCAGAAGATATGCTATGGAATTTACTATTCAGCTTTGTACATTTTTTAGAGAAAGAAATTTCACATAACAGCTGGTGAAATCCACGGAGCTAGCTACATAGGGGATTCTCCATGGCTCCTTGAAAATATGTGTAGCATAAATAAGATCTTTGTTTTTTTACATTGCTATCTACACAGACTTTGAAAGTCTTAAAATGATGAAAATTGAACCTTTGTTTTCGAAACACTCTTTATAAAAGTGGCTAAAGAATCTCTTAAGTCTAGATATTAGTTGATATTAAGCTTCTAACAGCAAAATTGCTCTTGAGAATTATGTATTAAATAATCAACCTTTTCTTCTTTTTCATATTGGCATTTATAAATAGGTTGAATGACTACGTAAAACATAAAAATTAATTCAAACAATTTGCTACAAAGTAGCTCTATGACCTCACGACTGAATATTTGATGCTTCTCAAACCCTGCTTAACTTAATGACATAGAGACAGTCTCTGACCAATTCATTTTATCAAAATTATTATTAATGAGTTTCTGTGAGTGTTCTCCTACAGTAAACAAGATCATACATGATCGTTTTTGGGATTATAGCTACTTATCTTTATTTGATCTTTTTTCTTTTATCCTCTAATTGTATCTGTTCTTTTCTTAACATCTTTAGTTTTTATAACCATCAGAATACCATATAATCTAACAACTAAAATAAATTAATTTTATGTTTGACTGAGAAATTGTACAATTGTTGAAAGGATTATAATATTCTGAGGTGCTGTCAAATGGGATTAGTAATTAGTAATTCCTGTCAGTTGGTGTAATGTTTAAATAGTACTCTCACAGGCATTCATCCTTTTCAGATATATAGAGGTCAACTCAACAGGCCCCTTGAACAAAGTTCTTGCTGAATTTCTCCCCAGAGAATATGTGATTGAAAGTATTTGAAAATTCACTGGATATTAGAAGATTATAAAGGACCATCTTCACTTCTAGGATTTGACAAATCTTAATAAAATCTAAAGAAACACATCGAAGAAGCATAATGTTTTAGGACTAGCTCATCTCTGCTGTAATTTTATTGATAAAGCAATTAAGGAGAGTCCTAAGTCACTCCAGTTTTCACTAATCTTTTTCAGCCAAGCATCCCAATCAGTAATTGAGCTCCCAAGAAATTTTAAACCAATCTTCTTTTTGCCACTTTATACTGTCTTTCTCAGGATATAGAAAAAAAATCCAAAAATTGGTGGAGTGGAACAGAAACACAGTAATGCCATGTCAACATTTATTTATAGCCTGCCAGTTAAGATGGGCAAATTTTTTTTTAAAGCCTGAAGGATTTTAAAAACAGTACCTGCCAAGGATTCCATGATGAGGTGGTACATCTCGCTTGTCAAGCTGGAAATGGAGACAGTACAATCTATATCTGTGATTATTTGCTTGGGTACACCATCCATTTTCTCAGATCCTACATTAATCATTTTATTTCTCCTTTCCTATGGTGACATTCTAACTTCAGAATAGAAAACACTTTGGATTTATTTATCTTTTGAAATTCATAATTTCTACAGACCTTATTAGTTTTACTTCATAATGCACCAAAAGTGTATATCTAGAGGTAATATTTCTTTTGCTAACTATCATTTATAATTTTGTTCTCACAGGCATAGAACTTTTCCAAGCATCCATCCAACCATCTATTCATTAATTAATTTAAAAATATTGAACCAATCCATAATAAGTGCTAGGTATTAGGATTTAATAGTGTTTATAACATTATTCTTGTTACTCAAACACATATGGCCTAGCACAAGTAACTGACAAACTACTAGGCAAAAACAACAGTGTAATAACTGTCATCCCCCTTCATGGCAGGGTGATTCAGTCATTGGTCAAGGGCAAGGCAGGAGATAGAAACATCAGTGTTAGGGGTGGTTACAATAATTCAGGAGAGAGATAGTGTTGACAGATGAGGCTAAAATTAGCAAATGTTAAGGAGGACAGGAGTCCAAGATGACACCCAAGATTTTGGCTTTGGCAACTGCTGGATAGTAGATTGGGAAGAAAGAGTTTATAGTCTAGCTACATTTTCAGAAGAGTAGGCAACTGAGCTCAAAAATACTAGTTTTCTGGTTGGGATAGACATTTAAAGTGGACTTTTCCTCAGTGTGATCAAGTTTTTCCTGATCTCTTGATTACTAGTTTCACTAATTTATATAGCCAATTATTAAATGATGATAGGATTTTTTTCTGATGGAATTCAGAGTTATTATCAGGCTGGGATCGCTGCATTCATTTTAAGGTATTATCTTCTCTCTAACCTAAGACAAATGAAATATTCATCATAGTCTTCATCTGCTCAAGGTGTTGAACATGGTTCATATTTATTAACTGCCAAAGCAATGGAGTGGCTCGACTCAGCTAATGAAGCAATATGTAGCTTTTATTTCCCTGGAATACCAAATATATGAGGAATTTGTGCAATAAAAAAACTTGATATTTCAGAACGATTTTACTGTCATGTGTTTCGATGCAATATTCTTCCTTATAATGTATTGCAAGCAGCCAACCTCAACATGTGACATTGAGTACTAAATCATAACCTATTTACTTAATAAGTTTTCAAATAAATGGTTCACAACTCTCTTTGGGTGCAAAATTGCAGTTATATTTTCAGAATTTTTGGCAGGCTAAAATTTTTTTCGGAAATAAACATCCATCCATTTTATTAGGCTCAAATTTACATAGGTTCAACATCAATAACTGCTTAAATTTCATATAAGATTGGGCTCATGCATTCTGGTGGACATTATCAAATATCCTTTCCTGTAAAGCTGACTTTCAGTGCTAATTTCACACCTTTAAATTGTTTAATAATCAGATAACTCTTTCAGTTTTATTTCGGGTATTGTTCTTTTGGTAATACATTTCTATCTTTATCTTTCAGAGTCTGAATAACATTCATTCCCTTGCAGATTTGACACATGACTTGCTCAAACATACAATCGCTTCACTTCCTGGTACATTTCATCTACCCAACTGTCACTCCAATCCTTTCAGCTCTTTGGGATATATTTCTTTTGTTCGTTTTCACATTTTACCTTTGGTTAAGTACATTGTCAGTCAAAACATGATTCACTGAATTTGTTTATCCAGTGCAGTGTAATTTGACACAGAATTGTGTGTTTCTAACTCTTATCCTTTTATTAATGTTTCCTTGTTACCTCATTTATCATTTATATTTTCATGACAGTTCTCTAAAAGAAAACAATTTTCCCCACATTTATTATCACTTTTTTCAAACATTGTCAACTTAAATTAGTACATAAGACTCAGAGAAACTTAGTTTTGTTAATAATAATAATACAAATTGAATGAGCTGATTTTCTTAAATTCTTCTGAGAAAAAATAATAGCAATTTAAGAGAAATGACTATTCATGTGTTTATTTTCTCTCTTTTAATGACAAGATTTAACCTGAATGATGAAACTTTATGTAGCAAGTGCATTAAAACCACTTATAGTTATTGCTTTTCAAAAGCAATAGCAACAGAAACAACAACAAATATATATTTTTAACTATCTGAGATGGCTGAGCTTATGAGGGGAATGTTTTAAATTTGGTTAGGAGTTTATGACAGTTGGGAAATGAGCCATCAATGTTAACAGGAGCTTTTTTTTAAATCTCCAGTGCTGGACATTTCCCACGTTAAATAAGCACACCTGTCTGTTTTGATCTCATAAAATACAGAAGAAAAAAAGCCTAATTAAAATTTTAACATACTTATGGTGACACTTGCTAGAGTATGTTTACCATATCTTGAATTAGATATTGTCTTGCCATGACTAAGTGAGTTCATCATGGTGATTAGGTCAGGAAACATAATTTCTCATGATCTACACAGCCTACATGAGGAATCCCACTTACCACTACCTAAAATCTGTGAAAAACCCATTTTATACTGAGGGTTGCTTCATCTTCATGGAAAAAAGCATGTGACAATTTGATTGCAGAGCTCAATTGGTAATATCCTTGTCTACATCCAGAATGGTACTAAGACTACAATGACATGAAAGTAGCGCTGAACCTAAAGTAAGAGGTTTGGAGTTTGAGTCTCTGCTTCACCAAATACTAACTATACAACCTGAAACTATATAATCGACTTTTAGGAATCATTGTTTTTCATTAATAAAAAGAGAATAACTGCTATATTTAACACAAAGGACTTAAAATAATTATATAAAATCATATATATATAAATCTATGAACTTCCACATTAATGTTATATTTATTCTATTAACCTTGCCCCCCAAAGTCCCCCACTCAATATGATAGGAAACAAATTTTTGTCTATGTGATATATGGATTTCTTTTCCTTTGGGTAGATATTCAGTACTGGGATTGCTGGATCAAATGGTAGTTCTACTTTTAGTTTGTTTAGAAATCTCCATACTGTTTTCCATAGAGGTTGTACTAATTTACATTCTCACCAAAAACGTGTAAGATTTCCCTTTTCTCCACATCCTCACCAAAGTCTGTTATTTTTTGTCTTTTCAATAACAGACATTCTGACTAGGGTAAGATGTTATCTCATTGTGGTTTTAAATTTGTATTTATCTGATGACTAGTGATGTTGAGCACTTTTGAATATCCTTGGTGGCCATTTGTATGTCTTCATTTTAAAAATGTCTGTTCATATCATTTTCCCATTTTTTAATGACATTCTTTGTTTGGGGGAAATCTTAGACATAAATTCTTTGCCCAGACTAATTAGGCTAGATTTTCACATGTTTTTAAACAAGATCATATTATATGGAAAATATATTAAAGTGCCATTTTTCTGGTTAAAGCAGAAGTATGGGTCTTTGGTACCTTCTCCATCAGCCCCTGAGATGCTTCCAAGGAATGCTGGGATTGTGTAACAGTTTGAAAGCCGCTGTTACCCCAAAGAGGGCTGCTTTTTGGGGAAATTTCTGCCTCCTAAAAAACAAAATCTGTATATATTTCCTTCAGTAGGAAAAATAGACACTAGCATTATGAAACATTATGAAATAAGTTGTTTTTGATACTTTGAGCTGAAGTTTTATTATATAGATGTGTTGACTGAAATGGCCTTTATAGTATAATTCTTCAAAATCCAGGAAACATTGTGAAATTTCAATATACTGAAATTTGTTCAATATATATTGGACACTGGCCTAAATAATGAATTCTGTTTGCATTCCAGAAGATCTAAAAATAAAGAAAAATAAGCCTCACATTGAAGGAACTTAATTTTTCTGGTAGGTTAAAAAAAACAGTAACAGTAACTAAGGAATAATACTTCTTGATGATTTAATTATTAATAGAATTTCTCAGTTAATGTTATCTCTGTCAATATTATATTAACATGTATTTTGTTTTTCCTTGAGATGGTTATTCTGAGGAAAATTCTACAAAAGACTTCATAAATCCAGGAAAAATCCACTCACTCTGAAAGTACCCATTCCTTCAGGTTTCCTTTACTGTTAGTGCCACTTGAGCTGTGCAGGTGCTTTTAGGAAGTATTCCAGACAATGAGGAAGTTCATTGAAATGCACAGGAGAAAGAATAAGAAATTCCAGTACATCATCCAAAGATGCCAGCTCTTAAGAACTTTTCTGAATTTTTAAATGCTTTATGTTAAATTTATACTTGTTCTAAAAAAAAAGTTTGTCAGTTTTTATTGGCAAGATAGAGTAGTTCTTAAAAAGAAGCAGTTTTATGATGTTTTTGGGTTACATTTTAACTTACAGATGCTTGTCTTTAGAGAGACAGTAGCAATGTCAGTATCTGAAATGCCAGTTTTGTCTTTCTTTTTGTTTCAGTCTATATTAATTTAGTAATGGCACACAGGCATTCAACTAGTCACATTTTCCATGAAATTTAACTGTAGGATTTTATTCTTTTCTGAGCATAGTTACATGGGTTTGCTGTCAGATCATTTAAAAAATAGCTTTTTTTTTTTACCTACTCTTGGAAAATACTGAGATAGGACAGAATGATAAATCTCTCAGCAACTGACCCATCTTTTGTAGCAAGGTGTCACAGTTGTCTACATTCTAATTCCTCTGTGCTAAGGACAATTTGCAAGTATTAAATGATCCTTATCATTTCCTATAAATAGGGTGTTGCTAAGCAGTTGAGTGGATTTTTGAAGTGACTAACATATGGGCTAATTAATGTCTTATTGTTGAGTTCTACCCAATTGTACAGAGTGGGAAGATGTGAGTTGCGTGCTGTAAGTTGAGTTCACCCCATATTTTAATCTGCTTTGTAAGTTTAAGCTCTTGTGTATCTGTTTGTTCTGCATATATGTTCATATTGCATGTAAGTATGAACTAGATTGAATAATATCCAAATATATATCTATTATAGAGATTCTAGAGGAATAGGGATCCTGCAATATTATTCAAAGGACAGAATAAACTCTAGAAATAAAACAAGAACTACAAACTATTAAAAACAAATAATGTATCTTCTCAATCTATTAAAATTATCACAAATCTTGGGAAGTCACTTTTATACATCGTAAATCAAAAATAATTGGTAATATATTGATATGAATGTCAAAGAAAATAAATCATATCCTACTACTATGATGAATGTGCAAAAGAACCCATTTTTTTCAAAACAGATACCACAGATTCTCACATATGCCTTCCTGAATACTAATGAAATGAACTGTGGACATTAGCTATAGAAATTGACAAATGAATGGAGTATGATCTCTACATCTCCACTGACAATCATATACAGTAGAACTCCAACCCATGGTACCATTGTGGAAGTAGCAAAACAAATTAATTCTGAATATGAAAGGAGAATTTAGGGCATGCTTTAAATTAAGGAGACTTTTTAGAGCATTCTTTTGTATGACTCCGACAAGTTTTCATTTTTGCCTTGTTTTATATTGTCAGCAGGCCACACTGTCATCATCCCTATGTATATATATGTGTGTGTGTGTGTGTGTGTACATATATATACACATACAGTTGTGTGTCACTTAACAATGGGGGGGATACATTCTGAGAACTGCATTGTTAAATGATTTGCTCATTATGCAAACATTATAGAATGTTAGATGGCATATATATTTTTATTTATATCTATTATATAGAAAACCAAATGTCCTAGCACCATTACTGAATATCAACAATTCTTTTATTTAATCTGCAACGCCAATATCAAGTGCCATATATCAGGTTTCTATATGTGTGCCATTATAATCTATGAGACCACTGTCATACATGTGATCTGTCTTTGACAAAAACCTTGTTATGTGGTGCATGGCTCTATAGATGCAATATGATAAAGATGATATATGCAAAAACTGTATAGTTACTCCTGAGGAACCAATTCAACCAGAAAAGCCAAACCTCTTTAGAAGAGTAACGTATTTTATCATAGCACATGAAATTAATCTTAAAGATTTCAGTTTCTAAAAGTTTTCTTTGAATAATATAACTTCTATTTCAATGGATAGGACAATTTATTCCATTTAAGGGCATTGCTTACTGAGCAGAGAGCATTTTAGATAAAAAATATAGTAACATAGGAGCTTTTATAAAGAACACAGAGAGCAAGGATATATAAATGATGCCATTATAACTTTGATGAATATGCTTTTCATAACTAACAACCTAGCTGTGATATTAAAGAAAAGGTTTTTAAATAGTAATGCTTTTTTTAATGTAGGGACTTGGCTTCAAGTCTTGCTTGCTTTCGTTTTTGCATAAAACATCTTTAGAAGGGAGTGAAGCGTGGAACTCTGGAACCACGCAGACTTACCCATGAGAGCTCTGGTGCTGCAGCTCTGACCTCCGCCCTGCCGGGGTCAAGAACCATCTCTTCCTCCCTTACTGCCTGCCGGGTTCAGTGATCTCACCAGCTGTCTCAGACTCTTTTTGAAAGCAGCCGTCTGTCCTCTGTCACTTTCCAGCAGATATGCTACACAAAGGAAATCAAGGTCACCAGGAACGTGGATTCCAAAACCAAACTTTCCAACCCCTGGATGAACAACCCTTAGACATTCCTGAATTGCTTCCCTTATTTAACTTCTCTGTCATTGACCATCAATTCTCACATTTTTGTTGAGGCAATTTTAAATATTACTTTTCCAGGTGAACTTAAAACTCTACATAAGTCTTTCAATTTGAGATCAAATATGTGTATACACTATTCAGTCTAATTACTATAGCTTTCTCTCCTTCTTCCATTGTAAGACTGTGGATATGAATTCATCACACATACCTCTTGGACATTGTTGATGCTGATGCACATTCCTCTGTAGTCATCCTATTCTACTTTCTGGCACTTTTAGTAACGAAAATTTTTTAGAAACTGAAAGCAAAAGCAGACTCCTAATTATTTTACTTTAGATACTAGGACTATTTATAAACTATCACTAAAAAAGCAGCTCTTGCCTGTGAATGTTCTCTTTCTGGAGTTACTCCATTTTTTTTTTTTTTTTAACGTCAGGTATTCTAGGACTGAGAAAGTTGTAACTCGTTCTTCGTTCTTCTCACAACTTAAACCCTCTTCAGTATGAGTGTTCATCTGCTTTTCAGTTAACTTACAGACTTCTTGACCCTACCAGCAGTTTTGCCCTGACATAGACACTCCAAACTGACTGCTGACCATTACTCATCAAATTCAGAGTATAAACTATTAATACAATTGTGAATTTTTACTTGTTTTATTTTATTAATTCATCTTTCTTCTTTGAATATACGAAGTCTGCCTGGACTACCTTTATCTTTTCTCATTGGCCAGTTCAGAGATAATTCTTGGAAGCTTTTCATGTAGCAAGTACCTAACAAATATAGTTTACTTCTGGAGTTATTGACTAACTGAAATTAATCCCTTTCCACTGATGCACTGCATAAGCCTAAGATATTTTATCTAAGCTTTAGTCAAACCTGGAATACCCTTATGGCAAATGTTATCTTTGAGAGAATATATTAAGATCAACTAAATGCTGTAGCAAACAAAACCAAAACCTAGTGGTATAAAACCACAGAGATTTGTTTCTCATCCATATAATAGTCTCATGCAGGTGTTTGACAGGCAGCCTTCGTAGTGGCAATGCAGGAACTTGTACTCCTTTCATTTTGTCACCTACTTGTCACCTAGGGTCCTAAGGTCCTCTGCTCAAGGTCTGCATCCAGTAGGCAGACAGGGGAGAGAGATTGTGTGAGCATATTTTTGGACCAGAGCACTTCTTCCTGCATTGAATTGGCCGAACCTAATCATGTGACACTATCTACTTAGTTCATTTAGTTATAATGAACTCTTTTATATGTAATATTTCAGTACACAGGTAGAATAGGAGACAGGTTTTGGTAATTCATTGCTGTCCCTGTAGCACACAGTGAGCACCATGGGTCAAAACTGTGAGATGCTTCCTGTGTTGCTGGCAGCCACAGGGATTCAGAGAGGCCACAAGAAGCTTACCTTTTGAACATCAGAGCTACAGACATTAATATTTAAAGTTTGAGGGAACAGAAAAGTGAAGGCTGATTATTCTTGCCACAAGTTGTAAGAAGAATAAAATGCTTCCTTTGTAGTGAATATCCTCAGGGTGGAAAAAACGCATGGTTCATTTAATTTCATCATCCAATACAAGGAAAACGAACAGAAACAGATGCCTTTCCATTAATTTTGCAATGGCTGGATTGGGAATAAGGTCCTCATGGTTCCCTGTGTGTTTAAGGACATCCCAATCCATCATTACACACATACAAGAGTTTCTGCCAGCATCAGAAGCTACCTCTAGAGCAAAGATCCCAAGTTCCCAGAAAATATTCCCTCATCTATCGTATTGAAAATTTGAAAGTCTCTTCCTTCAAAGTATCAATTTTCCATCAATGACAGATGCAAATTTCTCCCTTTTTATTTTCTGTATTGACTCAGTTTTACTTTTTTGGCTATCTTAAATAATTTTTCTTTAGATTTATATTTGATAGTAAAAAAGAAAGTTTAATTGTAGTACATTATTAACTTATTTACCATTTATAAGTATCTTTACCTACGTTGTATTATTTGACTGTTTCCTAAAAATGTTGTAAGGTATTTGCTATTATTTTTAGTTTCTAGATGATAAAATTGAAGCTTAAAGACTTGAATGAACTTGTCTAAAATATCATAGTGTCTCAGAACACAGGCTTCAGAATCAGGACCCAAACAGGTTTTTTGATTGGTCTTTCTGGCTCTAAGTTCTATGCTTAAAATCTTTTACTAAGAGGATCACTAGATGCCTTTACACCTATATAAAAAGTAATCTTTCTGTTTAGATGACATTGAAGAGATCCAGTCTTCAATGCTCTGAAATGAAAAAAGTCAAAACATCTCATAATAAGAGCACAAATCTATTGGGACCCACTGAAAAAACCCAATGCAAGGAATATATGGTGAAAGTGATGGATAAATATGAGTTCTTTAATTGATAAAAATATTTTTTGTTATGTCAATATTCCATTGAAATATATATTAATCAGTATGTTTTCGAGAATAGTAACCATGATGAATAGCTAGGGATCAAAATAACAGCTGTCATTAAACAGGTATTACATATGCACCAAATATGCATGTTTCATATAGTCTTTATATTAAACTGCGGCTCTAGGAGGCTCATGAACTTGACCTGGTATCAATTGAGATGAAAATCCAGATCTGTTTGATTCCAAAGTCAAAACAACACCTACATTTTAAAAACAAGAATGTTTTTCCAATGAGCACTTTCTCTCTCTCACTCTGTCTCTCTCTCTCTATACATATATATATATATATATGTACGTAATTAAAGGTCAATAATATCAAACCCTATATATAATCTACAAATAAAGACAGAAAACATAGCTTTCTTTTTCTCAATATTTGATATTTTCAAAATATAAAATACGAAACAGAGGAAGACAACTCCAATATTTAAATTTCTTATTAGATGGAATAGTTTCTACATTTTAACATGAACAAGAATTGAATCACACAGAGATGTATTCTAGTGGGAAGCGTCAAAGTTGACCCACTTTCATGTAGAGGAGAGAGCCAACGACAGGCTTGTAGAGGGGGTGATAGCTGTCCTCACTAAGGATGTTCTGTAATTATTTACAGGAGAAAGAAAGGCAGGCAAAGCAAAGACACAAGAGATCTGGAAGCATAGGCTGTTTTGGAGTCTAGGAGAGTGGTCAGCCATAGATTAACTCTATCTGCTATTTCTGAGATCTAGGCCCAAGGCTGAGGTTCAAGAGTGCAATTCCAAAGTCTAGCAAATGTAGCAAAATTACCAGTAAAATGGAGGTGGACTCTCAGTTTTATGGGAACCAGGCAGATTATCAAATAGGAATTAGACACTGACACCAAGGCAGCGCCTCAACTTTTCAGAACTGTAGAAGGACTCACAGCTAAGGTACCTGCCAGAATTGGGATAAAGGATGAGAAGTGGCTAGAAGCAAGGACGACTTTCTTCTGGGTACTCAAGGTGTTGAACTAGAGAGCCTTAAGTATCTCTGGGTTAGGTTCACCTCCAGATCTGGAACAGGCGTGACTTCCCATGGGATTCAAATGGCCCTACCTGAGGACAAAAGAAAGTAAAGGGTCAGAAAATGGAGATTCTGATTAATGTAATACTAAGTATGCCAAGGGTTATTTTTGAAATAAGGTTGATCAGAAATTTGTAATGGGCAAATATGACTTATTATAGTTAAACTGTTGTGTATGACTATGCAGCAAAATATTGATTGCATTAATTGAAGTTAAATTTTCTTAAACTATCAATAAAGCAGTTTTTAAAAAAAGCTATTTAAGGTCAGGCACAGTGGCTCACACCTGTAATCCCTGCACTTTTGGAGGCTGAGGCAGGGGGATCACTTGAGGTCAAGAGTTGGGGACCTGCCTGGCCAACATGGTGAAACTCTATCTCTACTAAAAATACAAAATATTAGCTGGGCATGGTGGTGCATGCCTGTAATCACAGCTACTTGGGACGCTGAGGCGGGAGAATCGCTTGAACCCGGGAAGTGGCAGTTGCAGTGAGCTGAGGTCACGCTGCTGCACTCCAGCCTGGGCTACAGAGAGAAACTCCATCTCAGAAAAAAAAAAAAAAAATTTCTTTCTTTCTGTTTCCAAAATGGAAAAGAGAAAGTAGTGGGTGGAGTGGAGGGCCCATGCAGAAGAAAGCCCAGGAGTCTTATTCTCCGTGACTGTAGAGGACAGAGGAAGGACAATTTGTTTCCATTTGTTTTGAAATCATTGTTTTTAAAAGAGAAGGGGCGTGTTATATGGGGTAGGGGAAAAGGGAGCTGAGGAAGCATCAGGATCTCTCAGGAAAATATAGGTGAGAACAGGAACAAGAGTATTTATTGTGGTTTCAGTGGGAAAGAATGAGTGAGATAGGGGAGTGAGATTTAGGATTGGCTACTTTGAATAACTGCGGTGGGCTTTACGACCCATGGGCTCTTCCTAGTTGTCTAATATCTGCCCTGTGGTGATTAAGGCAGGAAAATAGTCGCTCAGAGTATAAAAGCTTGATAAAGGAGGTAGTCGGAGGTATCCACTCTAGATTGGTTGCTTTGCATATAAAAGGCATGCTTACTGGCAAGTGTAACTCTAGGATTTGGCTAGCTCTGAGGAGGTGGAGCGATTTTTCCAGGATAAGCAAGGCCCCAAGATGTCCAAGCATCAACGATACAGAATTTAAAAACATGATTTATACAATCACTTAGGAATCTCACTGGCTTATGTTTTCCTGAAATAACTTCTAAATGCAGAAGAGCTCTCTCTGTCGTCACCACCTTCTTGAGAAGAACTTAGGACCTGTCCCAATCTCTTCTTGCTTTGGTTAAATATTTCTCAACCTGGAGATTTCTCCTGAGTAGTGGAGTGAGACCCAGTCCCATCAGTTCTTGCATCTAACTTCTCAAATAAATAAAAAGATTTACTAAAACATTGTCATTGTGGCTTTTTTTTTTTTTTTTTTTTGCTAGTAGGATTAGACACAAAGTAATAAATCGGGCAAGTTACAAATTCATTAGAAACCTTAAGAACATTTTTCTAATTATTATTGCTGGACTTCATTAGACTAAATCTAAAGATGGACTTCATCTTTCTCAACACCTTTCTCAATTCCTCTCCTAGGGATTCTTCTGTATGTCAACCTTGTTCCATTTCTCTAAATTCTATCTTAACCCAGGTTAACTATTTTAAATTTTCTTTTCCTCTACTTTGACCTAGCTGTGTCTAAGAAAGTGCCCCTAGAATGTGAAATAAAAGTAATCCATCACCATGAGGGAATGAATAAACTTCATGAGATACTCAAAGATATTTATTTGTAATACAGAAGAATCAGTAAATTTATCTTCTACTTTGATTTCTTGCAAGGTATTGGAAAATTCTCAGGACTTGGAAACACATGCCTTGTCTTTCAATGTGGATGGATACTACTTGTTTCCAAGGTTAATCTCAGGGGACGCTGGGTATGAACCTCACTGGAAGCTTCAAAACGATGAACCAGGGCTCCTGAAACGATTCTATGTACTATTGGTAGGGGCTAGAGATGCTTCCAAGAGACATTGCAAGAAAACATCCCTTCTAGTGGGGAAGCAGGGAGCTGTGAACATATAAGTGAGAGCTCAAAGGTGTTTTTAGTATGTCATTAAAGTTAACCAGCTGTCTAGAAGGCTGGGAGTTCAAAGCCTCGAGGAATGATCAAAAAGACATCATCTAAAAGCCTAAATTCAAGAAACCATTAATTCAGCAGACATTAATTGAATGCTTCCTATTTATCTTTATATTCCCAGTATTTAGATGGTATCTGATATATCCTGACTAGCCTGAGTGAATTAAAATGCACTGGATTGGCAGAACAAAATGCTGAGCAAAGTGAGGTACTTCAAAAATACTAAATCTGACTCCAGCCAGACTTATATTTACATATCCTGCTTATAATTTTTATGTCTGCATCTACATGATGCTCCAAAATGTCAGTGGCATTAAAATAAACAAACAAAAAAACAGAAGGGTCATGCTTGGGGATCTGCAACTAAAGGTATGTATGGAGTAACCTGAAGAAATGGTTCAGCTGAGTATTTCTCCTGAAGAGGACATTGACAAGAACAAGACTGTTGTTCCTATTGAATATCTCTTCTGAAGTTTTCTTGATAAGCCACTCCAAAATATAACACTTGCATAATTAATTGATGCCCAAGAGTCAATGTTTGAGCCATTGAGAGGTTAGCTCTTTCAGCTAAACCATTCTCTTGTATTGGGGAACCATGAACATTTTTCATCCTACTGTGTCATTTGCCATTTAAATGCTTTAAAAGGTAGGGAGTGAGAGTACTGGTGCTACGGTCTGAATGTTGTGTTGTCCCCTCTCAAAATTTATATGTTAAAATCCTAATTCCCAAAGTGACGGTATTTGGAGATGGGATCCTTTGGGAGGTGATTAGTTTATGAAGGCACAGCCCTTATGAATGGGATTAGCGCCCTTATAAAATAGGCTAAAGGGATTCTGTCTGCCTCTTCCTATCATATGAGATCACAGCAAGAAGTTGCTAAAAAGGGCCCTCACTAGAACCTTGCCATGCCGGCACCCTGATCTTGGATATCCCAGCCATCAGAATTGTAAGAAATATGTTTCTGGTTTTATAAGCTGCCCAGTTTATGGTATTTTGTTGCATCAGTCCAAGTGGACTAAGATAACTTGGGTGGAGTTTAGGGAAAAAAAATCATAGAATTCAGTAATAATCTGTCAGGCTCTAGCTCAAATCCTGTAGTTTCTAGGAGAACTTCTTTTATTTCTCTAATACTTAGCACATTCTCTATGTTTTGAAATGCAAGAAAATATTTTCTACTTAGCACTTAATTATTTTGTTCATAAGCATTTTTAATTTTCTAAATTATCTATTTGGGTCAGGGAGAGCATTTTATTCTGTTTGGCACAGCACCCTTCCACCCTCTATCCGCCCCGCCCCTCACCCCCCACCCATACACATAGATACAGGTAAAATCCCACCACCACAAAACATGCAGGGGCATTGCTGTCCTGTCCTTCTGCCTCCCCCCACAAAATTTACACACTTCATGCTTCTCACTCAGCTTCCTGAATTGTGTGCAGTTAGCTAGCAGAAAAGCCAGTACTGATTGATTGTTAGGGCTGCCTAGAGTTTCAATGAAATGTGGAATTTTATTGCCACATTTTGTTGCAAAATTAATAATTCTGCGAACTTGAATGATTTTTTTTCTTACAAACAGCAATTAAGTAGTCATATCCCGTATCATTGTGCTATAATTAACTCTATCTCATTCTTATTTTGTATGATCTTGGGAAATAAGAAAAAAAGAAAATTTGCCATTCCTATGTAGAAATATCTTCTTTTAAGATTATATTGTGAAATCAGCTTTGGTTTATATTTTAAGATTAGAACTCAAATTGCTAATGCAAACTATGGCAAAACAGAAATAATCCTCTGACTTCCATCAAAGAACCAAAAACCCCCAACAGGGCTATCTATTCAAGTCTGCAAGACTTCAAGCTTCAGAAGCACCAAGGTAACCCATGTATAAAGCAAAAACCAAGGTAATATTCTACAGAAAGTTGACCCTAGATGGTTGGAAGCCCATACATCTGAGTACCTGTGGGGCATTGGAGAGACAGTGGGGGCGAGTGTTTGTATGTTTATGTGTGTATATGCTAGGGGGTGAAGACTATGCAAGAGAGGCCATTATAGCTTACTGGTTAGCCTCATGGACTCTGGAACTAGCCTGAATGAGTTTAAATTACAGCTTGGTCATTTATTAATTATGTGACTTTGGGCAAAACAAAGGCAAAATGGTAACTACCTCTTAAGACTGGTGTCAGGATTACTTGGGTTAATACATGAAAAGCACTTAGAACAGTGCCTAGCAAGTGGTGAGCACTCAATAAATATTAGCAACTGTCATTACACCAAATAGAGGAGTGTGATGCATCTAATACAAACTTCATCATGTTCAAAAGGAAGCCTAGATTCACCTGAAGTTTGAAATATGAGCCACAAAGAATGAGGAACGTGACATTAAATATAAGAATTTTAAAATGAGCTTCTCTAAGCCATTGAAAAGATCTGGCAAAGTGTAGTCAGGTTATTTAGATGGGCTAGACAAATTGCTTCTCCCAAGTCTCCACCTATGTGAGTGCTCACATCACAAGACAGCAGTGTAAAATTCTCAATAATATCTAAATAAATTAATTCTATCAGATATCCAAATACTGCAAAAATAGAAAAAAATCCCAAAAAACACATTAAAAATTCTCAGAAATATTTATCCTTAACATCCCTTACGTGATTAATGATATACTCATTTAGAGCAGAATAATGGATATCTAATGATACACAACACGTAGAACAAAATGCATTTACAAATGTTAAATGTACATATATATTCTGTCAGAAAATTGAATGTATTAAGATGATTTTAGTTTACTTTTATTATTCAGTCTGTTGTTTACTATATTTAGATAATAAAATTCCATTAGCATTATACATGACTTATGAGTTCAAAACAACTTTTTAGTAGCAGCATAGGAAATGTGCGGGTGGGGCAGGGTTGATAAATGGGCTCTATGAGAAGAATAATGGTAGGCTTCGCACTCCTTTCATAAAGAATATTTCAAATTTATCATATAAAGTGAGTTCCTGCAAGTGTGGTGACAACCTGCGGGAAGAATAAAGGACCTACTCCTAACAATGAACAGAATAAAAGTAGAATTGGAGAATACTCAGGCATTAGAGGGTATGTACCATGTAATCAAGTTCATATTGATCAAATATTGAGGGAAAAAAATGACATCCAAGGTTTTCCTAGGATGCTTCCATACTCAAATATAGCCACATGGCTAAGGTAATCTTGCATTATATGCTCAGCTATAAGGCTCTAGACTTCAATGGAAAGTGATCATTTTCATAATGTTAAATTCCCTTTGTGAGTGTGGATCCCATTTACTTGCTACCAGTCAGCATTCCTGTCACTTTACTCCAAGATGAATAGCTTGGTTATAGCAGGAACCAGGAGCTGTCTTGCCCATCTCCACCAGGTGTATGTGTAGCACGGGGGATCCCAACATCATGGTTGAAGCTCTTTAGATGACTTGTCACGCCCAGGATTCACCCTTTAATTACCAAAGTGAGGTGAAAAGAGAGAAAAGGATTGTCTCCTTGGGTTTTAGAGTCACTTTATTCTCTGAGTTTCTAGGTGCTGGTGAGAAAGTTAGAGCTGGGAAAGAGAAAAGGGATCCCCATGACTTGTCCTTTTATCCCGAGGGGTAATCCAATACTGCTTTTCTCCTTTTGTTCCATGGCAACTGTGCAAGAGACTTTAGTAGATGTCCCTCAGTTGGGGTTTATATGATGTTGATTAGCCTGAGTTATGAGTTTTTGGGAGGAAGAGCACAGAGGTAAACTGCCATTTTCAGCATATCATATCAGGAGCACAAACTATCGACGTGATTTATCACTGTTGATGTTAACCCTGAACACTTGCCTAAGATAGTGTTTGTCAAGTTTCTTCACTGTAAAGTTACTCTTTCTTCCTTTCTCCATACAGTCCTCTTTGGTAAGAACTTTCTGTGTACAACCCACACTTAAAAATTAGAGAGATGTGCTTCACCTCCTTGAGGATGAATTGTCTACATAGAATAGTTGAAATTCTTCTGCATGGGAGATTGGTTTTTATTTGTTCATTCATTCTTTCAATTATTCATTCATTTATGGCAATATGGACTCATGAATATTTATTTTATATTTTGAGTTATAAACCAATATTACTTTATTTTGTTGCCCAAATTTTTCCAGCTTTGGTTATTGAGGACACTTTCAGTTGGTTGGCCATGACCTTGCAAAAAGTCAAATTCCTCAAAAACAAAAAATGTCTAAGAAACTGTTACAATCAACTAAATGTGATGCAATATTCTAGATGGAATCTTGAAACAGGGAAAAGATATTAGGTAAAAGTAAAGGAAATCTGAATAAAGGATGGGCTTTAGTTAATAATAATGAATCAATAATGGTCTGCTAGCAAATGTACCATACTAATGTAAGATGTTAATAATAAGAGATACTGTGTACAGGGTTTGTGGGGACTTTTTGTATTACTTTTGCAATTTTTTGGTTAATCTAAATCTAAAATAAAATGTTAAAAAGAAACCATAATGCCTTAGTTTCCACTCAGTAGATTCTTTTAAATAATTTCAACTCTTATTTTAGAGTCAGGGGGTACATGTTCATGGGTATACTGCATGATGCTGAGGTTTGAGGTACAATTGAACCCATCATCCAGGAAATAAGCCTAATACCTAACAATTTTGCAACCCTTGCACTCAGCAGAATTTCAAGGAGTTGAAGATCTAATTTGAGCAGAGCTCCTGCCTGCCACAAAGACCTCAAGAGCCAGCTGAGTTCTCACCATAAACTGAAATATTCAAGATCTCTTATTCTAAATTGATTTTCAAACCTCTCAAAGGAACTTTTTCTGCTTACTAGAAAGTTAATTCAATAATTGTGATCTGAAACTTCTCATGTGCAGACAAGCAACTGACAAATTAAATTCAGGCCACTGTATATAACCAAACTCTCTCAGAGGACCTAATGCCACTTGACTGGGTTGGGGCTGCTGTGTAGCTTTGGAGTCATCTTGCACATCGCTAACTATCTGTGCTTGATTCCAAAGGTGGCTTAGCGTCTATGGTCAATTCCACCTTAATAGCCATGTAAATAGTTCCTGGGTGAAGCCCAGACCATAGGGAACATTATCTCTCCTCTTCTGGAAATGATAACTCTGCATAGCCAGACTCAAATTACACTGACCTTTTTGATAGCCATGTCACATCCTACAGTGACAGTCAATTAGGTTGCCCAGCTCACTCTGAGGTTTTTTTAAGCACTGGAAATTAACAACATTTTGTGTGTGTTTTATTAAACGTCTGTATTTCTGATTTGTGTCTCAATGCATTGATGTTTATTTCTTGGCCCATTTATTTCTGAATTTACAGCTTTTCCTTTTCTATTCACTTTTCTCTTTGATGCAACACTTAATTTGTGTTAGGAAGAAATAAATAAGTTACCACTTTTAAGATGTGAAAGACCCAAAATAGCTCTGAGATTTGCTGTTTTATGAATGATTGAAAATCAAAGTCATACTTAAGGTGAGATCAAAAGACACATAATGCTTTCCAGCCTAAAATATGCATCTGAGATTTAGGGGTAGCTACAAATGTAATTATTATAATCATGAAATAATTGCTGCTTTCCTTCAGTATTTTCAGGGGAGGCATTTCACTCAGAAAGTCAGGATAGGGGGCTGGGCATGGTGGCTTATGCCTGTAATCCCAGCACTTTGGGAGGCTGAGGCGGGTGGATCACTTGAGGTCAGGAGTTGGAGACCAGCCTGGCCAAAATGGTGAAACCCTGTCTCTACCAAAAACACAAAAATTAGCTGGGCATGGTGATGCATGCCTGTAATCACAGCTACTCAGCAGGCTGAGGCAGGAGAATTTCTTGAATCCAGGAGGCAAAGGTTGCTGTGAGCTGAGATTGTGCCACTGCACTCCAGCCTGGGCACAGAGTAAGACCCTGTTTAAAAAAAAAAAAAAAAAAAAAGAGAAAGAAAGTCAGGGTAGGCTTGCCACCAGAAAAGCCTTCAAATGGGAAGTACTTGTTACTTGTTTCTCCAAGGGCTAGTCTTTCTAGAAGGGGATTTCATGACAAGTATATTGAAACAGCTATAAAGATAAGGTATCTACCTGGTAAAGTTCTCAGGGCCTACCAGTAAACCACTGGAAGCCTTTCTTCAGAAAACACAGAGGTAACACTCCTTTGCTGAAGCAAACATATTAATTTGCTTTTTTGTTTAATTTGTCTTTATTGCTAAAATCATTACCACCATGGAAAAGCATGCATTAGTTACCAATGGTTCAGAATGTTCTTCTGAGTACCTTACAAAGATAACTGCATACACCTGTACTGATAATCTTGCAGTCAATACTGCACAAGGTATAAAATGAGACAGGTGCGTCCAGGTAAAGCTCCTGGATGGTAAGAATTATTTTACTTATCTCTCTATTTCCCAACATACTCAGCATACTGCCTTGTTGGTAAGTGCTTTAGAAATATTTGTTGCATCAAGCCGAATTACAGTGAGAAGAGGCAAAGTGTGTATCATGCCAAATCCCTTAATTCCCCAAATCCGCATACTGCCAACAACAAACTGTAAATCAGAACTGCTACAGATATATTTGAACTTCTGTTTAAATTCCTCACTAAGTTAGTGCTTTTAAGTTTAACACTCTAGTCACATTCCTGGCAGGAAGAGAAGCACCAAGAAGGAAAATTAGAGAAGTCTAGTCTAGTGCTCATCTTGGCATTGCCATCTGGCTGCAGAAGCCCCAGGGCAAGAGGCATAATGCTTCTCACCCTCAGTTTTCTTACTTGGGTGGTAAGCGGGAAAGAAGGAGCAAAAGCCAACTTTTTAAACTTTTTTACCACTTAAAAAATAGAAATTTTACACATAACCATATTTAACTGTCATTTGATGACTTTCTATCATTAGCACCATCTTAATGACCAAGCAGCAACTTTCAAAAGGAATGTAGCAGTTACGCATCTTAAAGAGTTCAGAGTCTGATGCTTAGAAAGGAAAGGACATTTGCTAATTGCCCATATTTTAGGTTGCATGCCTGGTATTTAAGAACCAGCATCATATGAAAACAACACTGGGAATTCACTCTGGGTTGCCTGGACCACACACTAGCTGGTCCTGGTGATTCTTCTTTTCTCAAATAGGGTAGGGGGCAGCACCCAATTTCAGTTTAAAATGGAATTGAAGACTACTTCTCTGAGTAGGCCTCTGCAACCCAAGAATGGGCCCCAATACTTCCCAGACTCTCAGAATTTTTATATCAGGCAACTGATAATCCCAGAAAATGCTTGTAAATATTTAACACTCAAAATCTGGACAGTCTTGGGCCAAACAGCCTATGTATCTCATCTTAATGAAGTTCTTTTCTTATATGAATAAAAAGAGATATCCATGGGCCTCCCTAGTGGAATAAAGTCCACACTATATATGATGCAGATTTCCTGACCTCATGTGCCTCTCCACAGACAGATGGGAACACCGGGGGATTTTCAGTATCTGTGGCTTGTTTGCCCTGGCCTCATCAGTGCTTCCTTTCCCCTACAAATATTCTTCAGTGAATGTCATGTGATGTTTTGCTTGGCCCCTTCCTCCACCAATAGAAATCCTTAAGGGATCATCTGGCACAAAAATATCATAGAGAAAAGTGTATGGACTTTGGGTTTGAAATGTATTACTTACTGTCATATATTAGTTCATGGATTAGTATTTAAGTTTTCTTGGTCTTAGCTTCCTCTACAATGAGACTGATCTTCCCCTCAGTTTTATTTAGATATTAAATAAAATGATGAATGCACATCATTTATCACAGGCACTGCTACAAAGTATGAACTCTGTCTTTTCATTCTTTTCCATGACTTTTCCAATGTCTTCCATAATCTTCCATCACACGTACCTTTTAGTTCTAAAATTAAGAGGAAAAAATGAAGGAATAAGGGAGAGAATTGAAGGACACTTATCAGATAAAGGACTAGAAGTGGAGAGCAGCAAGGCAAGGAAGCAAACTTGAAAGAAGGGTGGTTTCAGAAGAATAGAATAAAACTTCTGGGAAGCTTTTTTTCTGACTTCCAGTATGTTTCGGTATCACCATTAACTCTAGGCCTAAGCAGAGAGCAGCTGCAAATAATTTTTCTATTCTTATTTATTTATCCTCAAATAAAGATTGATATATATGAGTTCTCTACATTTTCAGGTACTTGTGAGGTCTGCCTGGTATTCAAATTGCACCCTAATAGGTACCAAAGGACACAGCAGCACTTCACAATACCATGGTCTGTGTTTTGGTAAAGCATCATTATAAACTTCCCTGCAAGCTAAGTGGTAACAGTTCCCAAAGACAGACTGCGCTATACAGAGGCTGTCATGATGTGCTTTCATTTATGACCATATGATTTATATTGGGCAATGACAACAGCATCATGATAATCACCATGGAATTCAACTTAGAGAGATTTACAACTCTTTAAATGGATACAGTAGCTTTCAAGCTGTCAAAAAAGAGAAATAGTTTATAACGGCAGCATTTTAACAGGATAAGAAAACAGAGTCCTGTAAATATCAGAATGAGATTATTAATCTGCTATTAATATGAACTGCCGTGTTTTCTAAGCATGAAAATAAAGCAATTTTCATTTTTGTTCCTCTTTTTTAAGTCAGTCTGACCTCTTGACTTGAAATATTCATTTATAAATGAATCACAATCAGAAATATAGGGAGATCAGACCAAATTCTGGACCAAAAGGGAAGGGCTATATTATTATTGGTATTTATCCTCAAAGATGGATGAATATTGTGATTTTTAAATTATATTAACCTTGCCCCTGTACACCCCAGTCCACAAAGTAAAAATTCCTGTTTTATACTTTTCAAGGTGGTTTTATCCTGTTCAAGGAATTTTTATGGTGAGTGCAGAACTCTGCAAAGCATCTTCCAAATGGGAATTGCTGATCCAAACTGGAAAAAAAAAATCTGTCTGTTTCTCCTGAAGCCAGTTTTATATGAAGGTAGATAATTATTGAAAAATATATCTTGAACTTGAATTATATATGGACTTTGCAGTTTATAAAATACTTTCACATATTTCACCTGGGAAGTGCATGTCCATGTGCACTTGGGGGCATTTTAGCTCTCTTGAGCCTCTTCAGCCCCAGATTTCTTATCCATTGACTATGTCACAATGCATGAAATTTCCATCCAATTCACTATAGCAAAGTGCAGAAAGTGCTGCATTTGGAATCAGAAGTCATGTGTATATGCCTCATCTTTGCCATTTACCTGTTGTATTAGGTTGGTGCCAAAGTAATTGCGTTTTTGCCAATGGCAGCCTAATAGTTTACCACGAGGCAAATCATTTATCTCTGAAGTATTTGTTAATTCCTAAAATAAAATTACCTGAACTTGATGCTCACAAGAACCCCTTTTATCTCTACTATTCTATGATCACATATTCTCTTCTTTTTATTCACACCTAAGTAATGAGTATATGTTACATACTAGCTTTCTATTTTTAAGCCAGGAAGAGAGGCAGCCACAGCAGAAGTATTTTAGAATGCAGACTCAAAAGCAGAGGCAGGTTCTAAGGGCGCCTCTTCAAACCAAGAGGACATCAAGGATTTAGAGTTGAGAATGGATTCAAGGCAGAACTCCCAAGTATCTGAGGCTTGAAGGGCAGCTGATGTGGCTAAGAGCAGAGGCACGCCTTGTACTATTGTTTATATAAAAGTGCTGCACAATAAGTCACATTAGGAAAGTCTAGGCAAGCCTTATAACAAGTGGCCCAGGAAATGTGCCCTGTACACATTTAACACTAGTCACATCATCCAAAAGAAGGTCTTAAATAAGGGGCTGGAAGCATCAGTGTAGATGATATTTGCCTACTTTTCAAATTTTATTCATCTCAGAAGACTGCCTGATGGGTGAAAATAAGGATATTCATGGGAATGAAGAAAGATGATTTCTATATTCTTATTTTTTTAATTGCTGTATCACTTCACAGTGGCAAGCCTGTTAAAGATCCGTAGGCAATCAGATAAAATGAAAAATTTGGCAGAAAATTGGAAGAACAATGTAGGAAGAAAGGAATCTGTGTTTACATTGAGAATACTCATTTGAGTAATAAAGATTCACAAAAATGAGAGAGAATTTTAGTATTGTTTTTACTCTCTCTTTAAAAAAATGCCTTTGAGATTTTTTTCAAGGCTAGCCTTCAATCTGTAGATTACTTTGGGTAATCCGGACATTTTGACAGTATTATTTCTTCCAATTCATGAACATGTGATGTCTTTGCATTTATTTGTGTCTCTTTCAATTTCTTTCATCAGTGTTTCATAGTGTCTAGTGTACAAATATTTCGTCTCCTTGGTCAAGTTTATTCCTAAGTATTTTATTCTTTTTGAAGCTATTGTGAACAAAACTGCTTTCTTAATGTCCTTTTTGGATGGTTTGTTGTTAGTATATAGAAACACAACCTATTTTTATATGTTGATTTTGTATCCTGCAACTTTACTGAATTCATTTATTAGTTCTAACAGGTTTTTTTTTTTTTTGTAAAGAACATTACTTGCAAGAAAAAGCTTTTGTAGAGTCAAGGTCTCGTGACACATAGTGGTTAAAAACCTTAATTGAGGTGTCATGGCTTAAGCACAAAACTAGACCTAGAAAGAGTAGTCCATGGTTAATAGAATTTAAAGTCCTGATCGTCTACCAAAAAAAAAAAAAAAAAATCAGCATTCTTTCTGTTACCCAGCACAGACTTCCCTACAGTTGTCTTATTCCAGAGAATATCAGAAACATTAAGAGTACAGCATCTGAGTTCAAAGAAAGGTAGATTAAAAGAAATAAAAATATTTCCTAATTTCAATGACCACAGAATATAAATGAATAAGAAAACAGAGAGAAAATGTCCTTGATGTGTTAGACACATTTACCTTCGACATCATAATGTTTTAAGTGACATAATGCATAAAAGGAAAAAATGGATTTCATGATGTTATTACTTTACTGAAGAGGCAATTCTTAACTAAAAAGATCTGATCTGTTGTGATGATTAGTTACCTACTTTTTCCAGAAAAAAAATTAGATTTTAAAAAGACCTTAAAGTCCCCTACACCCCCGACACACCCAGGCACTCATTTAGATGAATCTGAGCATCCAGAGAGAATAGATGCCAGGTGAGATTGGAGGAGATGCCCCTGGGACTAGGCTTCTTTACTTGGAATCCAGACATCCTTTATTTTGCTTTTTAAAGTGACTGAAAACCAGTTTTATTACTTTCCAATGCCATTTCTCTTCCCTGTTTTCTTACATTTTTCTCTTCCTCTTTTTCTCTTCTTATCCTTCTTCTAATTATGATCATTGTTTATAGTTTTAAAATTCCTTGTTAATGGAATTTCAATCCCAACAATTCACATTATTTTACTAAAGGCTGAATGTAAGTTTCTTTTTGAGGTAATTCTATTTTATATTGTTTCCTTTCCCAGTGATTCTGTCATATCAATCAATGGCAGATTTTTACAATTTTGTAAGAAATTGTCAGGATTAAAAAAAGAATATGATACCTGCTGTGGGGATTTAGAACATTTCAGTTAGTAAGTCAATGAAGTTATCAAAAATAGATCTGAAGAGATTACCGCAACAGCAGCTCTTGAAATAGTGTGAAATTAATCATCTGGGAAATAAGGTAAAGCAAGAAGTATCCAGGCAGAGAGTCTGCAGTAGGCCTCTAAAGCTTTAGAGATTGATTCCTGGATATTGCAGCCCTTGTGTGCTACTACAAGGAATTCCTGGAAATAGTATTAACCCAAATCCCAGCAGTGCATAAAGAGCCCTGGGTGTAGGCTCTGGACACAGAACAACAGTTTGTGTGGGTAACAGCATGGTATATTATAAGAAGACAAATGTCATATACAAATTTTAGTTGTTTTAATTATAGTCTGCAGCTGTTATGCAAAGCTAAAAATAATGTAACTGTCACTGTCAAAACGTATTTTTTTCAAAGGGGAATGTCTTTACAAATGGCACTGTAGTGAATACAGCTACTAAATTTAAAGACTCCCAATTTAAAGTGGATGACTAGGTTCTCTCATGCAGTTGGTGAAATTTGTTAAGATCTTCATTTCTTTCAAGACCAGGAAATATGCTTTCAACATGAATCAAGTCCTCTGTTTGAGTGCTCATAGACCTCTATTTAGGTGTAGCTTCTCATAGAATTGATAGCATATTTGCTATGAATTTTCTGGCTTCTATTAAAGGTTTCCTTCTGCTTCCTTCAGCTGGGGGACTTTAAGCATATAATATTTTTTTTCATTTTTTTCTTTCGAAATGATAGTGCTATTTAGAAACAAGAGGTTAATAAAGAAATAGAGAAGACAAAAATTACTGTCTTAATGGTTTTTATTTTAATTGTCAGATACTTAACTATAGCCTTAGATAATTGTCACAGCAAGATACATAAATGTCCATGAGAAAAATACCACAGATAATTTCAATTATATAAGACTTCATTATATTCATTTAGTGGAAACTGTAGTATTAATTGGTACATTCAAAAATTCATATAATTATCATTTCTTTTTCAGTATTTAGATTACCATATGCCATTTCTTCTTCTTAAAGTGTAAAAATACTTCTGTGCTTTAAAATGCTTTCAATGTCAAAAGAATTACTAGATGGTAAAAAAATTCCACTAACCAGGGAGCTTTCTTTTTTCTTTCTTTCATTTTAGTGATTGTTAGGAGATGATTTGATTTTTTTATTCTGAAATTTTTGTTATCTCTCAATCAGGTTTTTATTGGACTCCAGTCAATGCCAAACTATTAATATGTGCTTGGTACTTACCATATCATATTATAACAATCAGAAGTCACAATAATTGGGCCATTTGGGAGTAACATCTGAATAAATAATTTCATCTTGTATTGTTTAGAAATATAACCAATTCAGAGCTGAAAACCGTAGAAAAATTTTAAAATATGAGATTGTACCTTATTTTATGATAAATTGAATTGTGAAGAAAAGGAGTTTGTCTTTTAAATATTTTAAAATGCTATATTTATAAAATTTGTACATTTTTTGAGACAAATCAATAAAATACAGATAAGCAAGCAACATGAAAGTGTTCCCCCATATCCTATAATCCTAGCCTGTGGGTTTAACACCACAGTCATTAGATCTGTCTGCCTGAGAAATATCTTCCTTTATGTATTTCCAATTTCATGGTTAAAAAACTGTCATGAAAGAGTAGACCAATTTTTAGATAATAAAAATAAGTGTCTCTATAGAACTCATCACGATAAATAAAGACCCATATTTCTCTTGGCTGGCATTGAAGCAGAGAACTATTTTTAATCACAGATTTACTTGGGAGTCCATTAACAAACTAAAATCAATGGCCACTTAGGAGTAATCCTAAATACTGTACATTTTAAAATGCAAATGAGAATGAGTCCATGGAAAAATGATTATAGGGTCAAACCTTAAAAATAGGAATACCAGGGTGGGATTAGAAATGAAGATGCATTGTCTTCAGATTTACTAGAAATGCGTGGCCTTTCCAATATCCTAAATGAACTAACACAGAAGCAGAAAACCAAATATCACAAGTTCTTACTTACAAGTGGTGGCTAAACAAAGAATACACATGGACATAAAAACGGAGAAAGTAGACTCTGGGAACTCCAAAAGGGGAAAGGGTGGGAGGGGAATGAGGGTTGAAAAATTACCTATTGTGTACAATGTCCAATATTTGGGTGATGGGTACAATAGAAGCCCAACCACCAGCATTATACATGCAGTACTCATGTAACAAAGAAGGACATATACCCCCTGAATCTAAAATTTAAAAAAAGAAAGTTATGGCCTGTAAAGAGCAGTTTCAATCACCCCGGGAAGGTGAAGCAATTAAGTGTCCAGGTGCGGAAGGTTTTAGATTTGTTGAGCATCACGAGATTCAGTCCACTGTGTAATAAAGCTTCCCAAATTTGTTTCCGTAACCTTGTTCTCTGTCTGAGGTACACCGTACTCAGTCATCAGTAAAGTCTCCTGCTGAGAACTTGCACGAGGGATTGTGTCTCAGGCACCAGCTGGAAACATCATTTATGTTGTACCGATCTTCCTGGCAAGAGACTCAGCCTCTATGGACACAGGGAACCTGGGAGCCTGTCTCCCTGCTTCGCGTTAAAAGAAATCATTCCTCTTTCCTCCCATAATCAACTAAGTTCAAACCCAATCACATAAGTTCAACTCCGTAAACTGTATAGGTTATACAATTCAAAACCACACTGGGCCCTAAATAGGAGATATCTAATTCACCTAAGGTTTTCTCCGTGTAAATACAGAGAAAGCGCTAATATTTGGACTTGAATTTATTATAAATGAAAAACAGTTCTTAGAGGGAGCCAGAGATTCTGATGAGAAATCAGACTTCTGACTTCTATTTTTTTCCTTGAAAATCACTACTCTTTATTTTTTTCTTTTTAATCACAGAATATACTGTCATTCTAGGTAATGATGAAAACCTAAATAAATGACTGTTTACTGAATTCCTACTAAACTCCAGGTACTATGCTAGGCATTTTACATTTTATATTTAATATGTCAAATTCGTTTATAAATTTTATATGGCAAAAATTTGTAATAATAGGAGAAAGAGAAATTCAGGATTGGAAAGAAAGATGTTGATGAGAAAAACTCATGGTTTTGCACTACAGCTTTAGAGGAAGGGAGCTGAGTCAAAACCCACCAGAGCTGTCCCGTCTGAATGGGAAAGAAGGTCAGCTGTTCTCTAGCGGTGGGATGGAACCCCACTAAAAGAACCTACTGAGCTTCACTCTCCTCTGGCTAAAATTATACAAATAGAAACAGGGGCATGACTTTTCCTTATGGGATTCTCCCTAAAGTTTCCCTAAGACTTTTCCTTTCTGGAATATCAGGAAATAAGAAAAAATGGTGGATATCATTATTATTTAATAAATGTGAAATATTATGATGGAGAAAAATTAGGAAACTTGCCCAAGGCACAACTTCTCATTATTGGGGAATATAAATCAGTATACTAGTCCAGACTTAATTAGTGAGCTTTCTTAAATCATTCCAAACACTATTACAGTCCTCCTTACACTGAATGTTGATTAAATGTATGCAAATCTGTTGCCTTTCCTAAGTTTGAACTACTTTACTAAATGTGTTCATTTTTACTTTCCTCCCACCCCCGTTGTACTTAGTACTGTTCACCCATCCTTTCAATCGATATTTACTGAGTTGTGTGGCACTGTGCCAGGAATAGTCTGTCTCATGGAATATTGAATGTAGTTGGTGCTACAGACAATAATAAATGCCAACAATAATTATCATAAAACCGTATTTGTAATTAGGACAAATCATGGCAACCAGTTCTTGACTACGAGTATAATTGCACACCTCTTTTCTCCTTATGGTGAAATTCTCAAAGAATTATTAGCAAGAAGAAGGTCTGAAGTGAGATCTCTGATGCAAGCTTAGACTTGCCATCAGCCAGAGTGCTGGGTGGTGGATCAGGACCACCAGGCATCCTCGGATCCCTTTCAGCCTGGCAAGCTTCTGCATTTGGCCATTATCAGTCTGTTTATCAGGTCTCAGATGAGGAGAAACAAGTAAAGAATAGCATTAATGATACTTGTGTTAGTTTTTTAAAATAGTTCCTGGACAAATAAATTTTTTAAAAAAAGTCAATGAAGGTTTTTTATCTTTTCCCATTATCTAATGTCCTTCATGGACCTTACAAATGTCTAGTGATAGAAACATTCTTGATAAAATTGAAGATCATGGTAATCTAGTCGTTCTATCTGCTGAAATTGATAATAATTTAATTCTTTTTACATTTAAAATTGTATAATTCTGTATTATAACAGAAACGCATTTTTATATTATAAAAATCAAACATATCAAAAGTAAGCATTTTATTTCTTTCTTTAATATCTCTCATTATCTACAATTATATTCCCTTCCATAGGTATATAATCTCAGGTATATACTTCAAATGTACTCTTCACAGTTAATGATAAACACATGTATGCACAAAATAAACATAGATTCTGTTTTTAGGTAAACGGAATTGTACTTTGCACATGTCTTTCAACCAAAGATAATTTTGTCCCCAGGAGACATTTGGCAATACCTGAAGACATTTTTGATTTTCACAGTTTGGGGTGGTAGGTGGTTTTACTGGCATTTATTAGAGGCCAAAGATGCTGGAAATCACTCTACAAAGTACAGGATGGACCCCTACAGCAAATAATTACTCAGTCCCAAATATCAATAGAACCAATGTTGAGAAACAGCTCTATAAGATGTTCTGTCACCTGCTTTTTTACAGATCTACTTCATCGCTTAAGCAATGGCATAGTATTTGCTTTTACCATATGAATTTTCCATAATGTATTTTTATTTTAAATTATGATCTGATTCAAACATAGTACATGTACTCATGTAATCATCATCCATATAACATTTTAGATATTTTTAAAATGAAAAGATTATAGATATAACTGTACAGTCTCCTGCCGTCTAATCATCCTCTTACTCTGACTCAGAAGTCAACCTCTATCCAGAAGCAGTTATGTTTCCTGTACATCTATATACTGTGCTTTTGCTACATATGTATTAATCCAGAAATAACACAGTATTGATTTTTATGCATTTAGAAGTCACATAAATGATAACAAACATTATGCACCCTTTAGCAACTTGCTTTTTTTCTAACATAACTTTGATATATATGTACATGGTTCATTCATTTTAGCTACTAGTTATTACTCCATTTTATAAATGTACCACGATTTATCAATTTCTTTCTTAAAATAAGAAATTTATTTTATGTTCAGTTTTTTACTGATACAAGCAATGCTGTGATGAATATCCTTGTTTCTCCTTGCTGACATAAACCAGGGTTTGTGATACTTAATCACAGAACCATTGGTCACAGGGTATAAATGGCTTCAATTTATCAGATACTACCTGATTGTATTTCAAATGTATTAAATTAATTCATATTTCCAGGAACCATATGTGAAAATTCTTGTTTTCCTGTATCCTTATCAACATCAATACTTGTTATTATCAGACTTTAAATCATTGCCATTTATGAATATGAGTTTCCTGTCTTGTTAGCGTGTCTTTCCCTGGCTACTAGTAAAGTTGACGGTTGTATCAGTTAGCTTTCGCCCCACTAATGCTACATCACAAGTCACTCACAATTCAATGGCTTAAAACTACTCTTATTGATTAATCATTCTCAGTCTGTTGTTTCGCTGGCAGTCAGCTGATCTAGACTGGGCTTGGCAGGGCAACTCAGCTGGGTTTGTCTTCCTGCTGAGGCTTGGACTTGTGCTTATTTATTCAGTTGCTCAATTAATTAATTGGGCATGTGTGGTCATTCAGAGGCACAAGGCAGCAACATGAAAGATCTCTTAAGGCTGATACTTGCACAATTTCTTATGGCTTCATCTTGGAACTGGCATGTGTTCACTTTTACCATACTCTTTTGGCCAAAGCAAATGGCCAACCCTAAGTCAAAGGGTAAGAAAATATATTCTTTCCATTTAGTGGGAGGAACTGCAAAGTCATGTGGAAAAGGGCTTAGATACAGGGAGGAATGAAAAATTTGGCCAGTAATGCAATCCTCTACAGGGTTGTTCAGGCTTCTTTTTCTGTGAATTGCCTATTCACAGGCTTTAACAATTTTCCTTTTTTAGATATTTGTCATTTTTTATTTATATGTAAAAATATTTGTATATTTTAGCTACTAATTTTGTATCACTGATTTTTTCAGCCGTGCCTTTTTACTTCTTTTATTCTGCTATTGTTGATATAGAAAGTTTTAATGTAAATACGTTTTTCAAACTTTTCTCCCATTGATTAATAATGATTTTTCAGTTTTCTGTGCAAAGCTCCCAAATTACTCTTCCATTCCACTCGTTCATTTGCATTTCCCACACAGGTTAAATTACCATGACTATATAAAAATTCAACATATTTAGTAGTATGAGCCTATACTCATCCCACTCTTTTTTTCCAAAATGTTCTTAACCACTTTTACTCTTTCCTCTTCCATGTGAATGTTAGGATAAGCTTCTCATCTTAAAAAGTTTCCTATTGCAAATTAAAATAAAGTATATTAAGTTTATAGACTAAATTGGAGAAGAAATACAATCACTAATAAAGTAGTTACTCAGTTATTTAAAACCCTTTTTCTCTTACATGTTTTGTTCTAATGTAAATAAGGATCTATTTTTTTAAATTATGGTTTATAATTGGCTGTTGCTCCTGTATAGGAAAGTGATTTTTATAGATGGATCTCAAATACTGCAAATTTGTGGGACTGTAATTTTCACAATGTGTCAATAGATTCTTGTAGAATTTTCTATGTTGATAATTTTTTGTCTGTGAGTAATGATTTTATATATTCCTTTCAAATCTATATGTCTCTTGTTCTTTTCCTAATCCAATTTTGTGTCAATAAGTTTCAATAAAGTCTTAAATAGAACAATGATTGAAGGAATCTGGTTATGGCCTCTTACACTAAAGGAAATAATCCTAATGGATATTTTTACTGTAGGTTTTTGGTAAGAATCCATCATCAAGTAAAGGGAGCTATCTTTCACTTCTAGTTTTCTGAGAATTTATGATTTGATTAGAAATATTACTCTATTTCTTCTTGAATCAATTTTGCTGTTGTAACATATTTTATCCATGTTTTAACATTTATTATGTTTGGACTATAGTTAATTATAAATTTCTCTCTTTGTAATTATGGTCCCATTTTTTTCCTTGATCAATAATGTCAGCAAATTAGGTATTTCATTAGTCTTCTCAAAGAAGGAATATTTGATTCTGATGATTCTACAATTTCTTTAGTTTTTTAAAGTGCTTTTCTTATTTTAATAATTAATATTACATTCATTCTACCTTCTCTAGATTTACTATTTTGAATTGTTTAGTGCTTGGATTTGGTTAATAGCTTAATTTAATATGTTGATTTTTCTCTTTTTTCCCTATCAGCATTTCAGGAAATTTTTCTATGTATTATTTTATGGCTTTCCACATATATACTACTTCTGTTGCCTTGTGTTCTAATTATTTCATAATATCTATTAAGACTAATTCTTTGGCACATAAATTATTTTAAGTATGTTTTCCATTTTTCAAATGCATAATATTTTTGCTCTTTTGTTACTTGTTTCTAGTTTCATTGCACTGTGTTCAGAAAACAGTGTATACTATATTGATTTTTTGATAGTTTGAGGCTTTGTGAACTAATACTTGATTTTTACCAATGTGCTGTTTATAAGTCATAGAAGTCATATTTATCATCATGCAATCCCACATAATATTGCCTTATACTAAAACAGCTCATTTACTCTGAAGCAGGTGCAGCAATGAGCAAGTAACAATGAGATGCATTGGCTCTACCATAAACTGCATTACCCAGGAGCTGCCAGATTCAGAGTAGATGAAATTGCCTTTTGATGGAACAGCAAAGGGGCCAGCTTGGAGATGACCCATGAAAGCCTACGAGCTAGACCACTGTTCTTCAAGATGTGGTTATGCATTATTTTTTCTCCTAAAAGAGTTTTACTTCTCACAAAGCACTGTAGTCTGCAGAGCGCCCATTCTGACAGGCTAGGAGGCATAGTCTCCAGACAGAAGCAAGAAGCAAACACTTCCAGGGAGGGAAAAAGACAACAGGAATTTATGCTGAGCAGGGTGGCTGAATATATGTACTTAATAAGCTATAGGAGGCATAATGAATATTTATGAAAGGAGAAACGTGCCCATGCACAATTGTGCTTGATGCTTCTCCATCTTCAACAAAAAAGGTGGTAATCCAAGGGGGAGTTTTTGTCTTTCTGACATCCAAAGGTGAGGCAGGTGACACGAAAACCCTTGGTGCACTTTCTCCATAGACTGGCCAGAACAACTCCATGGTTGTTGGTCTCTTAACAGGCAAAAAAGGAGTGGCAGCACCAAGGCGTTAGTCGATATTAACGGTGGAGTCTTTTGAAAAAGGTGGTTTCTCTTTAGCCCTTACAGAAGAAAACCGAATCATGGTTAATGAGGGAGGGAAATATAACGAGGTGAGTCTGACCCACATGTCCTGTCATGGCTGACAACTCAGTTTTCAGGTTTACTCTCGGGCCTCCTTGGCCAAGAGATGGTCTGTTCTGTCAATTGGGGAGCTTAGAATTTTATATTTAGTTTACATTCTTCCTCTTTTTGTCGAGATCTGCTGGAGGCTCTATCCACCAAAAGGCTCTACCACCAGGTATCTTGATATCCTCTTGGTAATTCTCTTTTAATCTTTGGGAAGCAGGAAATTTTTTATGGTGAATATAGAATGGAAAGGGGCTACACAATGGCCCAGGAGGCAAAGTCCTTCAATTTGCTGGCAGCTGTGTAAGCACCTGTGTGCCTATTCTTGACTTGGAGGATCTGAACTAACTGTATTCCTCAAAACTATTCCTTACAATCTCAGGCACCAACCTCTTCTGCAATAGTCCCTGGACCTAGAAGGAGGGTGCCTCTATAGTTTTTGCAACAGGGTGGTAGAAAGAAAACAGACCAGACACCATGAGATTCCAAATGAGAGAGATTTGCAGGCCTTGCCCAATCATCTCTAGTCTGCAGAGTACCATGTATATTAGTCTATTTTCATACTGCTATAAAGAACTGCCCAAGACTGGGTAATTCATGAAGGAAAGAGGTTTAATTGACTCACAGTTCAGCATGACTGAGGAGGCCTCAGGAAACTTACAATCATGGAGAAAGTTTAAGGGGAAGCAAGGTACCTTCTTTACAAGGTGGAAGGAAGGAGAAGTGCTGAGTGAAGGGGGAAGAGCCCCTTATAAAACCATTAGATCTCGTGAGAAATCACTCACTATTACAAGAACAGCAAGGGAAAACTGCCCCCATTATCCAATTCCCTCCACCTGGTCTCTATCTTGATACATGGGGATTATGGGGGTTATGGGGATTACAATTCAAGATGAGATTTGGGTGGGAACACAAAGCCTAATCTTATCACCATGATTCTAGTTTTCTCAGAAGAAGTAAAACAACAGGAAATAAATAGCATTAATAATTTGACATTCAAAAGAGAATCTGTGTGTCAGAATGGAAAAGAACTCTATCCCATTAGGGACAACTCAAAATATCATGAAGAAAAAATATAACCTGATTCTTTTTTAGAGGCATATTGTAGCCAAGAAATAATTCGTGACTCAATCTCCACTCAAATGCTAAGGTCAGGGATGGAATCTGGTAACTAGTGTGATATTTCTCCTACCTAGAACTGCAAAACAGAAGGCCTGCAAATCTACCCTTCAGGCAATATTAATTGGATTTGCTATATGGGAAACAGTAAGACTGCCTGAGTCCACAGAGTGTAGAGTAGAAGTGGAGGTGCTAGTAGGAAAAGATTCTCCACCTGATAGCACTTTGGGATAATTTACTGGGGCTTAAACCTGTGAACACCTCCCAACAACTCTTGGGACTCTGGACTAGAGAATTTCTGCTTGAGGGGCATTTACTGCTTGGTTTTGGGACTTTAACTGAACCTGCCCCTATGACTGAGGGACATGAATTGATCTTGGTATCTGAAATACCTAGGCTGTCTGGAGAGATGTCAGAGAAATACTCTAATAGAGATAGCAGTGCTCAGAAGAAATGCCCAGAGTTCCATAACAAAACGGAAATGGTTATATAGGATCACACTACTTGGGGATGCAAAAAGGAGACATTCACAAGCATGGAGCCTCTTTTTTCTAGGACTGACTCTGGAACTGTGCGAGGAGCTGCTGGACTCCACAATGCCCAATAAACATCTGTCACCTGACTGACAAACAGCTGCTTGGTTTGTGGGTGGTAGTTCCAAGGTGAACAAACAACATGTTTGGAAAGCTGCTATTCTGACAGTATGGTTTGTTTGTTTGTTTGTTTGTTTGTTTGTTTGTTTGTTTGTTTTTAGCAGAATTTACCTTTTCCTCTACTCAAGTTCTCCAAAATTCAAAAGCTATTCGTCAGTATTCTTATTTTACGGTAATATAGTAGTTGGTGTTTATGTTCAGTAAGAATCTATTTTCTTTTGAAACAGGAAACAATTGGAGATGCTGGTTGTTTTACCAATACTTTGGCTAGAATAAATTTAGAAATTTACTCACTGTGTTGGAAATATTGAGAGAGATGGACATTTGTGTGTTATGTCAAAACAGTATATACACTGCAGTATCATGACTTTTGTTGATATATCAACAATTTTAATATATCACAATTTTTCTTGTAAGCTTTCATACTCATAGAGCAGGATAAATTTTAGTCTTAATTGAAATTTCTATATGTAACAAGAAAGTAAAAATAAACTGGTTTGGTTTTGAGGTAAGCTTTATAAAAAAAAAAAAAAAAAAAAAAAAAAAGAATAACATAGTCTCAGGTAATGTTCCAGCAAAGCCAACTTAAAGAGAGCCTGTATGGCCAATCAATTCTTGCTATACTTTATGCAAATAATAAGGCCAAGTATAATAAGCCTGAACTTTATTTTGCACACAAATTGGTCTTACTCTGTTTTCTCTTTGGTAGAAAAGGGGGATTGGAGAGAGAGAAATCATGTTGCTGAGTTTTATGCTTTTAACCAATGTTAATCATATGATACTCAATACATGAGTCTAGGAACCAAACATGGGGATAGAAGGGAGCCTGCTCCCTTGGTGAATTTTTGTTTCATGTTGCCTCTCCACAAGTCAGGCTCATTTAGGGATCATTTTCCCAGAGGAGGGATGTTTCTACCAGAAGATATAGTAAATATTTTCACTAAACCTAAGGTTTAAATCTCCTGCCTGTCATTTTTAGCTCTTCATCACACCAGGTGAATAGGAAAAGGAGTAAGCTACTACCATATTGACAGAACTAATCGACACAAATTATCATGAGGAGGTAGGGTTGATGCTCATTATGCCAGTAGAAAGGCATATGTCTGGAACTCAGAAGAACTTTATCTGCTGCTTCCATTTCCAGGAATAATCATAAAGGGGCCACTGCAATAACTATGGCCTGACAAGAACAAAAAACCTCAAGCATGAAGGTCTGGGTGTTATCACTGGGCTGACAGTTCTCACCAGCACCAATGCCATCCAAGAGTTAGTGGAATCTATTATAGAAAGGATGAGAGAAAAGGGAGATAATGCGTATCACTGTTGGCCTCAGGACTGTCACTTTTCCCACTAAATCTGTTGTAAGTTTATTTTGAAAAAATGTAACTGGACAGCACCTCGAAAAAGCAGTGATAGACTGGAGTAAAGTTAATGTTGGGTCAAGTAAGTCAGACTGGTACAAGCAGTGGGCTCTCACAGATTCTATCAGTGCATCATCTATCTCCAGGATTGGACTCTAGTGGACTTCAATGTCTTTACGTGCCTCTCTGCGCCTATCACACAGCAGGCACAGATGACACTCATGAAAGCCTATGAGCTACAGCACTGTTCTTCAAGATGTGGTTATGCATTATTTTTTCTCCTAAAAGAGTTTTCTCATAAAGCATTGTAGTCTGCAGAGTGGCCATTCTGACAGGCTAGGAAGCCTAAAGTGCAAAAGAATTAGCACTCCTAAGAGCAGCTCTCAATCAGCGACTCTTTGGAGTTCATGAGTACATTTTGTAACTATCTGGCACTTTCGGTGGGATAGTTCTAAGGTATCTATTTACCTATTTTATTGCCAGTTGTCCATTGTAAATACTGGCTAAATAATGCATCGTAAATTGCCTCCCTTCCATTCCTGTGTCAGTTTTTCTTTCTCCTATTGGTATTATTTACACTCTTCATACTTGAACTATTGTTTTACATCCTACTTCCAGAAGAACTCAAAATAGAACACGGGGTCTCAAATCAGATATGGGACTTTTCATTTCAGCTCATGAAACTCAAGGTTTATATCCCCATGCAGGTGAGCCTATATATGTGTCCAATTTATGATGGACCAACAGACTGCCAACTCTGGCATGGGTTTCCCCTTTTGTTTCTTATGCCACCAAATGTCCTATTTTAACATTTATGTTTAGATATGTTTAATTTGTCTTTCAGAATGAAACTAAGACAACATTGGGGCATCATGTCACTTCTATTACTCTGACAATAAGGAGGACATTAGATAATGCCAGGTCTGGGCAAGGATATAGGGCTGTAGGAATACTCATGTGCTGAAGGTGAATACAGGTGCAGTTCTGTAGAATTGTCTGACCATAGTCCAATAAGTTTATACCTAGTCTATGAGGCTTAACCATTTTGCTCCTATATATAGATTCCCTCCCCTGTCCAAAAAAAGGCCCAGGGCACCTAGAAGAAGACACATATAAGATACCTTATTACAATGTTATTTTTGTTGGCAGGAAATTGCCACCGGTTCAGGCATTCACCACAAGGGCAGTAGATGGTAACATGTGTCATGGTCCACTTTGGAGTACAATGCATCAGTAGAAATGATAGACTAGTTGTATATGCAGCAAATTTAATAGCTCTTAAAATATATTGTTAGAAGAACAAAGGAGAAATCACAAGATATGTAACATAGTACTTTTGTGTACTTTTAAATGTGCACACAAACCACTGCTCATGTCCTACAAGAATAAACCAACTGTTGTCTGTTCAACAAACACATTGAAAGTAAAGAGGAAAAGAGGAAACAAAGGTGGGATAGGGAGGAGAAAAGAAAACAAATGAACAAAACAAAAATTGAGCCTTGTGAAGACCAAAGATAATAATGTGCCAAGTAGTGAAAAGTAAGATTAGCACAATCCTTGTCACCTAAAGCACACACACAAATTTTGTGTTATATATTTTGAGTACATCTATAGATTTGCCATAGATGAAAGCTTGAAACTGCATAGTTTAAGTGTTAGAAGTATATACATCATACTCTAATTTTATACTATACTATAATGTAATATAACTTTCCTCTTGGTAGATAATTTGGTTCCAGTTTTCTGCTACTGCAAACAGTGGCTACAATGAGCAATGCTCTGTGCCCATGTGCAATATAGGTGGCTCTAAGGACAGAAGTAATGAGATGTAATGGTTAAGAACACTGGGTTCAGTGTTGGAATCCTGGTTCTTCTACTGTGTATCCTCGGGCAAGTTAGGTAATTACTCTGAACCTCAGTTTCTTGAAGGAGATGATGTGTATAAAGCATGTAAATCAACGCTGGCACATACTTGAACACTCAATCAGTATTAGTTATTATCATGACTATTGTTTTAACATGTATTTTAATAAAACAAAGTTACAGTGATTGAATTGCTTACTTATATGGAACACATTTTAAATGTATATACATTTTTAAAATTTCAAATGAGCCATATAAATTTACTGCACCACCAAAGGTATAAAGGTCTATTTACCAAAGGAATCTGACAATACTCTTTTTTCTACACTTGGCAAAATCAGGCATCTTCATTCTTTTGGGTTTCTTTTCCATCTCAGTAGTGAATAAAACATTACCTTTTACCTTATATTTCCTTGATTGCAAATACGTACGTGAACCTTTTGAACTTTTATGAAATATTCATTCAAAATCTGGCATATTAACAAAATTAATCCTAACCAGTTTTAGACAAAAGAGGCTTCAGTCAGCTTTTGTATTTATTTGGCTTATGACTCATAATAGATTCAATCATACTAAGCTTAGTGTGGAGCAGCCCTACACACTGCCTCACAGATTCTGCCATTATTTTATTTTCTGTCCAGATGGGCTATTGGGAGATATAAATGATCATGATTATATCAGAGAGTTGTTGTTACTGTTTTTCTTTTTCTAACATTCATAAACATCATCTTGATTAAAATCCAAAGCTTTTAGAAGTAAAGATAAATTAAGATACAGAATTATTAACATTGTAGTACTTTATAATATTGCTTTTGCTTTTAAAATTTTTGTCATGACCTGCAAGATTTTAACAGCATAATTTTAATCCAAATGCCTAAATTCTATTCTGTGACCTTAAAAGAATTTAAGCATTTATTCTATCCTTGATGGAATAAAATGTCAGTTCTTAAGGATTTAGAAAATGTCAGCCAATATAGCCAAGGGGGCTCTTTATTAAGAAGTTCCTTTTGATTAAATAAATGCACATGTAGTCCATACGGTAATTTATATGGGGGAGACTAAAAGACTGCAAGAAAAGTCACTTTCTATCAAAATTATCCTTAGTTCCTAATGATTTCTTTTATTGAGTTTCTAAAAATGTTTCCCAAGAAGAACATCTTTTATTTAGTGTGGTATATATTGGGACGGCTCTCCCTCTTCTATCCCAGATAGATCCTTGATACACAAAACTCCTGCTTATTTCACAGCAATTTCATCAATATAGAAAGCCCACAGGGATAAGGAGAGAGTCAGGACATGTGTTACTTCGTCAATCTCTTGCTGTAATGAAGAAAGAAGAATGATAGAGGAATTGTCAGATATTAGGATATTAGAACAACATTTATTTTACTGTCCTGTATTCTCAGCTTACCACCTGGGGAATCTGAGAAAACTCTAAGACTTCAGGTTTGTGTATTTTCAGTATTAAACACGGTTATTGATTACTGCTGGTATAACTCTTATATTAAATATTTCTATGCTCCAAGGTTCAGGCTATATTTTAGTGATCTCATCTATTCATGGCTCAAAATCCCACATGGGCATTAATAAAATAATATATGAATAGTACAAAGCCTACAGACTTGAAAACATGTTGGCCATGAAAATTCTTCCAAATGAAATTTTAGTCTAATGCCCTTTTAATTTATCTCAGGTTATGCCAATGGAGAATGGTTATGTTAATAGAGAGACCCATTCCTTGTTGCACAGCTGGTACCTCTTTATAGAACATCTCTAAGGCTATGATGAAACAGTGCTTTGAGGATATCACTGTGAAGACTGATTCTCATCAACACATCTTTTGCATAATTCTCACTGATATCACCAGTGAAATAAAGCAGAGAACTCTTCTCCAATGACTTTTATTTTTTATGTATTTTCTTCCTGGACCTACTACAGTAAAGCAGACAAAACCAATATTAAAATGTAAACTTCACTCTTTTTCTTTATTATAAAGCATGTTGACATGAAAACATTGTGATAATGAAAATCATAGACAAAGTTTAATTACTAATTCCACACTAGCTCGTCAGAGATAATTCACTCATTCAGCAAGTGTTTAATGAATCTTGATAATGAACAATTTACTGTGCATTTTCTTTTTTTATCCTTTTCCTTTTCTTCTTCTTTTTTTTTTTGTTTGAGACAAGGTCTCGCTCTGTCACCCAGGCTAGGGTGCAGTGGCATGACCTTGGCTCACTGCAGCCTTGACATGCTGGGCTCAAGCAATCCTTCCACCTCAGTCTCCTGAGTAGTTGGGAATATAGATGTGTGTCACCACACCTGGCTAGTTTTTGCATTTTTTGTAGAGACAGGGGTTTGCCATCTTGACCAGGCTGGTCTCAAAATCCTGGGCTCAAGTGATCTGCCCACCTCAGCCTCCCAAAGTGCAGGGATTACAGGCATGAGCCACTGCACTCAGCCTTACCGTGCATTTTAGAGGATTCACATGTAAACAAACTTCACTTTCCTCAGTGTATTCAAATATATAAGTTAATTACTTGCCATGCTACACAGAAAGGGAAAAGTTCTGTAGATAGCTGGCAAGAATATACCATGGAAAAACAAAAGGAAGATAACACTTTCTAAGTTATTCCAATTATTTTTTTTAAATTGTGCTGTGGAAACAACATACACACCTATCAATGGAGGACTGGTAAAATGAATTATGGCTCATGACTTTATATCAGAGTACCTGTAATACATTAAAAATAATAATAAAGAGTATATATGGAAATATTTATTAATAAAATGATATACTTTTAATATAGAATTGATTTTAAAATTGGCAAATTATCAATAATAGTGCAAACTGAGTGGAAGTTATATGGGGGTTAATTTTCCTGTATACTAAGTTTTAAATTTTCCAAAATAAAAAAAAGCTAAAGGTAATAATTAGAAAGCTTTCTATGTTCTTATATGGAAATATTTTTGAGATATAATGTGAATAAGAAGAAGTGAGGAGCAGAACAGGGTGGGGTGCGATGAAGCAGAAAATGTATTTTATACATGCAAATACATACATTAAAAATTATGAGATGATTAAATAACTAAATGAGACCTTTATGGTCCTCATAGAGAAGGCAGTCTTAGTTTGAACCATGGAAGGTGGATGATATTTTAACATATGAATGTGGAGTACATCAATATTTGAATGGAAAAAAAAAATTATGAGAAAAGTGCCTGGAGTAGGAGCATGTATAGAGCATATAGGGAATAGCTAGGAGTTTGGTCTTTCTGGGACATAAGATATGTGAAAGAGACTGGTGGAAAACAGGGTAACAAAGTCAGCTGAGACCAGAGGGTAAGGGCCTGGTGTGCCATGCTAAAGGGCAAGGGCTCTTCTTGGTCACTGTGGGTTTTAAGCAGGGTTTTAAGTGATTAGAATTATATTTTCCAGAGTGACTCTGGCTAGATGTTCAGGCTGACTGCAATGAGGAGAACCTAGAGACAGGACAAACAGAATCTTCTTACAGAGGTCAGGGGATTTGGCCACAGTGGTTTCCAACAACCAATAAGAATGAGGGGAGGGTTAACATGTACATAAATGTTTTAGAGTGAGAGAAGAAACAAAGAACAGTCCTCGAATTTAATGATGATAGGAAGTCATTGATGAATCTATTTTTAAGATATATGAGTGTCTTAATCTGTTTGTGATGTTTTAACAAAATGCCTGAGACTGAATAATTTATAAATGGCAGAATTAATTTCTTACAGTTTTGGAGATGGAAAGTTTAAGATCAAGGCACCAGTATTTGGTTCCTAGTGAGGGCCTTCTTGCTGTTTCCTCATATGGCATGAGGTGTCAGCACACAAAAAGGGGACCTCCCTAGTTTACTCTAAACCTTTTAGAAGGTGGCTAATCCCATTCATGAGGGCACTGTCCTCATGACTTAAACATCTGCTAAAGGCTCCGCCTCTTAATGCTATCATGCTAGTGATTGTCTCTACACATTACTTTTGGAGGACATTTGGACCTTAGCAATGAACAAGAAAGATAAATAATAGAACCCAAAATATTAATTCTGTATACAGATAAGTGTATTAAGAGACTTTCTATGTATATTTTTTCTACAATGACCATAAATTACTTTTGCAACAAAGAAAATAACAATGAAATGTTGACAGTCTTTGGAAGCATTTAGATAGTGAGAACACAAGAAAACATTGCAAAAGCTGTCCACAAAAGCTCTGATTGTTTCAGGGTTTCAGTAAAACCCTTTGAGCTCCATTTCTACATTTACAGTGTTGTCCTGCCAAGAGTTTTCTTCCATGGCAGCTCTCCTATCTGATTGAAGTTTCATCACTTGTAGATCTATTGATCACACCTAGTGACCAAGACATTAATATGTGAGTCCTTAATAACTTCACATGAAGAAAATGATCCTTATTTTCTACAGCTTCTTCTCATGCTCAGTGTTCTGCAGAGGTCTCTGTTGCTGAATTCCTCCCCAGGCAATTATAATTAAAATGACTAATTGTAATGTGAGCGATTACTATGCAATGTGCCCTTTAACAGTTGATTTACATACATTAATTACAAGAATTCTCACAATGACTCTATGGCATCTTTGCTATTATTTTCCTTATTGAACTTAGGAAGAAGCTGATATTTAGGGAGTGTCAGGGACTTGTCCATAGCAAGCCAACCAATAAGGAGTGAGGCATATATCACTCCAATCTTCATATCTTTTTGACCTCTCTAGAATGGGATTGGTTAATCTCTTTCCAAGAAACCATATGCTAAATGATTCAAAGTTTCATGGACAGCACAAGTGTCCTCCAAAAAATTACTAATATAATTCATTCTATGTGATTTTTAGTAAAATGAAATTATGAAAAGTCAGAAGACTAGTGTTCCAGTCCTAGGTCTTCTAGCATGTATATAGGATAATCACTTCATCTTTTTGGGTCTTCGAGTTCTCTCACACAATAATGGGTTAATACTTGACTATTTATATCACAGTGCTGTTAGCAGTTACAAAGATAGCTCTGTGAAAGTTTTCCATAAACCATAAAGTGCCTTAAAATTATCCAGATTCTTCTAAAAGCCTCCTTGCTTTTCTGTCCTCCACCCCCAGGAGAAGAACATTCCAAGTCTATTTCTAGGGGAGTGCCTGCTCTCTAAATGAAAAGTATTTATAAAAGGCAGGACTCTGAACTATTGTTCCCCCTATACAGGATTATGCTTGTAAATTACTCCTAAACCTTGGATGAAAAGAGAGATTATAGTATTAATGGTCTTACTTTTCAAAATACTACATTTTTGGTTGAACCCAAAGGTTGAAATGCTAAAAATCATACCAGGGATTATAAGGTTTCTAGTAATTTTTTTTTTTCAGGAAAAACAAACAGCCCGTTTGTTTTCAGCCACTTCCAAGCTCCTATATCTATGTTTTCATTTATTCAACATTTTTGAAAGCCTACTCAAGTGCCTCATAGCCCAGTGCTTAAGTAGGCAGGAATATATAATATTCATCTTGGCTTGAGATAGGGAAAGGAGCTCTGGGTGGATTGAATAGGATGTACAATGGCTTGGATGCAAAACAGAGCTTAGAGTGTTTAGAGAACTGAAAGTAGATCTGGAGAATTAGGGTGAGATCAGCGGATTTTCCAATGACATTCAAGCACTAAAGAGTCAAAGCCCTTGTATTATATGTTGAAATTTTTGACTTTATCTTCAGGATAATGAGGAGTCATTGGTGGATTTTAGGCATAAACCAATTTTTATATTTTTCAAATATCACTGTAGTTACCATGTAGAGAATAATAGATTGGATGGATGAAGTCAGATTTGTCCCCAGGTTTCTCCTGTTGCAGCCTCACTTACTGCTTTTTAAAAAAATTTACTTTGCTGTGATATAATTTACATAAAATGTACCCAGTTCAAATGTACAGTTATGCACCTAGAATAATATACATGCCACCACAATCAGTATATAGACTAATTTCATCACCTGTAAGTTCTATCCTGCTCACCTACTATCAATCTCTTCCTTCTCCCCTCAGCCCTCACACCCAGCTCTAGAGAAGGAACCACTGATAGACCTTTTGTCACACTGGATAGCTTTGGTTTTCTAGAATGTCACATGAATGGCATCTTAGGAGAAGTATTATTTTGAATCAGGTTTGTACTCAGCACAATGCTTCTGAGATTCACTCACATTGTTATGTATATTACTAGTGCATTCCCTTTTATCATGTATAATATTCTATTTTATGGATAGGTCACAATTTGTTTTCTCCAATTATGTGTCTATGGACATTTGGGTTATTTTCCAGTTTCCAGCTATTATAAATAATGCTTCTATGAACATTTGTGTATAAGCATTTGTGTAAGTATAAGATCACATTTCTCTTGCAGAAATACCTAAGATGAAATAACTAGGACATTTGGTAAGTAAGAGTTATATTTAACTATATAAATAATTACAAAACTATTTTCCAAAGGGATTATGACATTTTACATTCCCATCAGCAACATGAGGGTTCCAATCATTCCACACCCATATCAACACTGGATATTGTCAATCCTTCTAATTTTGGACATTCTAGTGGGTATGTAGTGTGTAGTGATATCTCATTAAAGTTTTAATTTGCATTTCTCTAGTAACTAATGATGTTAAGCACCTTTTTATGTACTTTATTGCCATATATCTTCTTTGGTAAGTGTATACTAAAATCGTTTGCCTCTTCTCTGATTGGATTCTTTTGTCTTATTATTGCATTGTAAGGCCTTTTTAAAAACATATTCTTAGAAATGTGTATTGCAAACACATTCTGCTAGTCTGAGGCTTACCTTTTGATTTTTTAAACTGGTGTCCATGAAAGAGTAGAAAGTTTAAAAGTTTGACAGAATTGGACAGCACTGGTCTGAATAGCTAAAAGACAGAGATTGATACATGGATAAAATGTAAGATCTGATATGTTGGGTGGAAAGGTACACTTTAAATATAAACATATAAGTAGTTTAAAAGCATACGGATGGGAAAAGATATATATGCAATGGAAGAATAAGAAGACTGGAGTGACTTTTTAACATGTGATAAAATGGTTCCCAAGACAAAAATTATTAATAGAGATAAAGAGGGTTATTTCATAATGATAAAGGAAACAATGTATCAGGAAGACATAACAATTGTGAATGTATGTGTACCTAATTACAGAGTTTTGAAATACATTAAAAATAAAACAAAACTTTATCTAATTAAAAGAATAACTAGGCAATTTCACAGTTTTAATAAAAGATTTTAACAGTTGTCCTATGGTAACATAAATCAGTACATGGCTTAAATCTAATTAATTTTCACTGACCACTAGACCCACCCACTAAAAAATTCCCATTTTCTGACCATAACAGACCCTAATCAGGAATTAGTCAAAATAAGATATCTAGAAAAACCTCTCACATAACTGGAAATTTTAAAATACACTTTTAAATAATTCATAGGTCAGTTAACTTTTAACAACTTTTTGTATAAATATTTAATTATTTTTTAAGAAAGGACACATGATACAACTTTCCACAACGTTTTCACAGAGTTATTTTGAGTATGAAGTGAGGTAATGAGGATAACATTGTTTTAGCCAGGTGCGGTGGCTTACTCCTGTAATCCCAGCACTTTGGGAGGCCAAGGCAGGTGGATCACAAGGTCAGGAGTTCAAGACCAGCCTGGCCAACATGGTGAAACCCCGTCTCTACTAAAAATACAAAAGTTGGCTGGGCATGCTGATGTGCGCCTGTAATCCCTGCTACTCAGGAGGCTGAGGCAGGGAACTGCTTGAACCCGGGAGGCGGAGGTTGCAGAGAGCCGAGATTGTGCCACTGCACTCCAGCTGGGCAACAGAATGAGACTCCCTCTCAAAAAAAAAAAAAAAAAAATTGCCACATATTTGATGAACAACAATCAGTATTGTCTTTTCTGGTATGCAACAAGTAACTTGCTGCATACAAAAGGAGTTAACAATCCCTGACTGGCATAAAGTGTTCCTTTATTTTACCCCTATGTTTCTGTCCTACTTCAGGTTCACTCATTGCGTATGACTGGTAGGGTTATGTCCAACTATAATCTATTTTATTTAATGTAAAATTTATAAGACATTGTACTCAGACCTTGACCTATTTGAATATAATCCATGTGACCAAACTCCAAATCAGGTGCTATTGTGACCTTCACTGTGTAAATTATGAGCCAGTACTAAGTCAATGGAATCAGACAAACCAAACTTTGACTATATCACATCCATTTCATAATGTCTAATATTGGTTTAGTTACTTAACTTGCATCAGCATCAATGCTTTCATCAGGAAAATTTCTGTTTGATTGACAAAAGAGGTCATTTTACAGACTAAATACAGGTCTCAAAAGGTAGTCTGGGGAAATTCCATCTATCAGAATCATTTGTCTAAGCTGTAACTAATCTTGAGAATAGCAGAGGAGGCATTCTTTTCCCCCACATATACCTTCAGAGAGACATGAGAGAATTAGTGATGATATGGACTTGGTCCTTGAAAAAAAAAAAAGAAAAAAAACAAAACAAAAACAAAACAACAACAACAAAAACCAAGTGAGTGCAAATGTCATAACTTTGCAAAGACAAGAAGGAAAATGCAACGATGGCTGTATGATAGATGCTGCCATATACATGTGGTAGAAGCTTGCTGGCACTTAAATATAGATATCAGTGTACCATAAATGAAGAAAAGCAACAGCCCTGCTAGAATTTCTAGAAAAATTACATCAAATGTGTGGGCTTTCATTACAACAGGTTGGCAGCATGAAAGTTTCTACTTGATTAGCTGGTTTTGTCAAGTAAACACAAATAATAAGAGGCCAGAGATTAGGCGAAGACTAGGAATTTATTCATTTTAAATACTTGTTATATACACAAAATTCTGCTGTGTACTGAGTATATTATTTTCCGTGATAGACAATACCTGATCTCTTTGTGTTTCAGTAGAAAAGACAAACACTGATTAGATTTACAAATAATAAATAAGACATGAAGAAGTAACCAAGTATGCTATGAAACACAAACATAGGGGTGGCCTAATTAATAGATATGGTGGAGTTGAGGGAAATGTTTTTTGGTAATCAAACTTAAAATTGGCCTAAAAAGTGAGAATGATATAAACTATTACTGTTATTTTGGCTACAAGAGTTTGGTATACTACAAAGGAAATGGCAATTCATTTTATTATGGGAAATAATGGAGTTCAAACCCTGATTGCAACTTAAATCTGTGATCAGTGAAAGTTACAAGAAAATTAAGCATTTTTCTAAATGGGAAAACAGGTAAATTCTTTGGATACCACACACCTAGCATGACTTGGAAAATCTCGACACAATTCCAAAGTTTTCTCAATCACTAAATATTACATAATTTTGGATAGGATAGCTAAAACTCTGATTCTTCCTTCTTGAAATTATAAAGAAATAATAATATCATTCTAATGTATTTTATAGAGACATAATCTGGTGAAATAAGAAGTATCCAGATTCCTTAAATACTTGCATAATAATTTAATGAATAGTTGCATAATAATGCAACATATAATTACTATCCTGACGGATGCCATTGTTAAGTTTTTTAAAATTACATGAGAAAATCCTATATTGCTCTCATAGCAGAATCCTGATGGTGTAAGTAATCAGTTAATATTATTTCCTTTCCACTGTCCATTCTCTTTCTTGAGAAGTAAACTATGTGTTCAGACAGAAAATTTCCATGTCAAAAAATGTGGAGAGCAGTCAAAAGCAAATGAGCAGACTTCTTCATGAATATTTAAAATAGCCAGTATGAAAGCACACTTCCATGTGTGCTAATTTCTGTTATTTTAAAAAGTCATTTGTGGTTTTAGCTCATGGAGGATGAATCTTAAAGAATTTATTTTCCTGTACAGAATAATCAGGTGGCAAAGAAACAATCAATGAGTGACTATAATGCATTTTGCTACTATCAGCACTAATAAGAGAAAATCTGATTTTCAACTCATAGTAACTAGTCTGATTTTTAAATTAGGGCCTTATTTCCTAATCTCAGAAAATAAGCAAGCTACTCCTTCTCTGTCTCTATAGCTAGATAGATAGATAGACAGACAGATAGATAATTTTCCTTCTTGTCATACCAATTATAATGACCAATGGTAATTTAAAGCTAAGTTTCCAATGACTAAACAGTAAGAGAAAGAGATTACTGATGCCTGAAAGAATTCTGTTGTGCTGTTTCTCTTGGGCCCTAATATATATCCACTGCATAAGAATGCAATATCAGATCTAAATGTGGTATTGCCATTTGCGAGCAGGGCACCAGCTGTCTTCTTAAATTTCCATGCCACTTAATCTAGCTCTAAGCTTGGTTAGCTTTCAATTCACAAAGAAGGCAACAACTACTACACAGGGTCACATTTTCAGCAAGGTCTCTGAGGTAATGAAGTGTACAAAGTATGCTAATAAGGAGAGTAGCTAAGTTAATTCCTTGAGGCAGGTGCAAATACATGGTCCTAGGATCCACTTTTTGGTGCAGTGCAAGAAGCGACCTGTGAATGGGAGGAGTTAACATTGGAAGCCAAGAATTTTAGCATTTTCCAACATTGTTTGGGGATTATCACTTATTACCCTGAAGGTCCACTTCTACCTGCATAATCCTCAAAGGGTCAAACCCTCCGAGATCGTCATCTAGAGAACTACTTGCATCAAAATTATCTGCTGCTTTAGTCATCTATATTCACACAATAAACTAGCAAAAGAGAAAATATTGATATGCCCATTCTAATCACCACCAAGATTTTTCATAGGCTACTTGTATATTTGTCACAGTTTCAAAGTCCTTCATGCCTACACTATGTCAGAGGAATACAAGGAGATATTTAAATGGGCTTTTAATCAGAGTTTCTAAATAATCAGGTAATTTTGTCAGAATATGATGTAAACGGTTTGAGATGAGGACATTCCTTGGAAAATAACTTCTCAATTTACTCTGTAATATGCATTTGTCACAGAAGATGGTTTATCAATATTTAAATCACCGAATTAAACCTGTATTACGTAAGCACACAGAAAATACATGGAAAACAAAAATTCTAAAAGTTACCAAGAAATCATATATCACTCATAGGCATACCTTATGCCATTTTAAGATAATTAAATAGCTGATAGACATAATCTAGAGTAAATCATAGAATTAGAATCACAGAATATTAATGCTACAAGGTATGCTGTTGTATTGCTCCCCCTTTACCACTCTAATGCTGTGTAACAAAACACCCCAAAACTCAGCGTCATAAAATGACAAAATTTGCTCTCATGTTACTAGGTCACTCGGCATGCCTCTGCTTCAGTTTACTAAGTGTGGGACCGCTAATGTTCTGCATCAGGCTGTGAATTGATGGAAGTCTGCCTCATGAGTCTCCTTCTATTATCCCAGCTATCTCGGGATGTTCTAATGACAGAGTTAGGAAGATCCTAGATTGGTAAATAAAAGCATGTGATATTTCTTACAGCTTAGAGTCAAAATTCTAGCCCTGGAAACTCACACATGGTTACTTCTCCCAAATTCTATTGGCTGAAGCAAGTCCCAAAGAGGAGAAGAAACATACTCTTCCCAAAGAAGTAGGTGGAGGAGTGATTATTGCTGAACAAAAAGTGATTCTACTCAAGCTGTAAACAGTAGCCAAATTCATTATTTCATAGAGAGGTATCAGAACATGTGTTGTCTCTGTGTGTGTGTGTGTGTGTGTGTGTGTGTGTGCGTGTGCGCACGCGCGCATGTGACAGAGAGAGAGGCGGGGAGAGACAGAGAGAGAGAGAGAGAGAGAGAGAGAGATCCAAGGGCGTGCTACGTGTTAATTTCAGAACTGGAATAATAACAATATACTTCATATTTTTAAAGGGGAAATTCCACTCTACTTTAATACAATGCTCTATATTCTGTACCCACTTGGAAACTGACATTTTTACTAAGTGATATATGAACAATTGCATATTCACTATTCACTGGAGGATGCAAGAGTATATTTTCAGGGTTTTTAAAAACTGATAGTTTCTTCCTCCATACCCAGTAGACACACATACACACACACACACACACACACACACACACACACGTCCACATATATACAGTAGAGGGAGGGAGGGAGGGAGGGAGGGAGAAAGAGAGAAAAAATACAAATGTAGAAATGCAATTATTTAACAAATTTAAGCTAAGCCAGCTGTAACTGAGTTTGGAGCTGCAGTTTTCTTCCAGGAGCTTAGGAATTTCACGAACAAAATGGAAGCTGCCAGGTGATCCCCTTAACAAGTTTGTCATTGTTTAACATGAATGTGAAGTTTAGGTTGGTAATCAAGGCAACAAACCTAACAGAGCCAAGAATTTGTGTTCCTTCTTCCGTAGGGATGGAAAACAATTTTTTTTCATTTACGTGACCCTTTTTTAACTCTCAGGAAAGGAGGATGTGCTGATAAGATAGGTTAATCAGAAGCTATGGGAAGTAAGGACATTTTCTTTCTTGACATTATCCTATGAATATCAGAAAAGGAATTACTATTACAAAAAATACTATTACAGCTGTGACTTGTGATATGTACTGAACAGCCTGTAAATCTCACCTCACGTCACTCCGGAATTCTCTCACCACACATTTACTGAGCTGCAGATGGTCTTCTTGCTTTCCCGATGGCAGATATCTCTAAACTGTTGGAATTATCCAACACTTAACTTTTTAAACAAGTTTTCAAAAACTTCCTACAGATTTTTTCTTTAGTGCAATGAATGTAGAAAAAGACATATAGTTCTCCCCAAGTGCCCTAAGCAAAGCAATCCACTTTGGTTGAGAGCTGTTATGTTGGTTTATTAAAGAAGACAGAATATAGAATCACATTTATAAGGCAAAAGGCAAACTTACACTTTCTTGACAATAATGACTCTACTCTTTTTATAATTTTATGTTGCGTTTCTTTCTATTTTATGTTTTGTTTTTTCATACATTTATAGTGCAATACCATGGAGTTTATCTGCCAAATATTTTCCTTGCTTTGAGTTTCCACTAAATTAATGGGAAAATAAACATCCTCTAGTAGAAACCCCTACATGCTCCCCATAGGCATAACTATTAATTTTTCCTCTGCAGGCATTTAAATTAATATTTTCTGCTCATGAAAAGGGAGGGGTGGCTTAAAAGTCTTTAAGACAAAATTGGCCTTTCTGTAGCTAAACATAAAGAAAATCTCTTTCTTCTCTGTCTGTAGTTTGCCTTCATCTCTCAACATAAATAGAAGAGTTAATTGGGAAGAATAAAAGAGTCATTTTTGATATGGCAACAAAAGGAATGCAGAAGGAAATGATGGAAAAGCCAGTGTTTTTACTTTTTATTAGCTTTGTTATTTATGAAACCATTTTAAAGAAATGTGTTTTCCAAAGGAAGGAGGCCAGACACCCACTACTGCTTCTAGCATACCTACACTGTATTGGAAAATAGAAAATGAATGGGTTTTGGAGTCAGACATTTCCATTTCTGCAAATGACAAACTATACGACCTTGAGTGAGTTATTTAATCTCTATAAGTTTCTATTTCTTTCTTTGGAAAAACAAGGATAAAATAATACCTATTTCATAGACTTGTTATGCGCATTAAAAAATATGTGAAGTGCTTGGTCCTTGGTGGTACTTGATGGGTACTTGGTCCTTGGCGGGTACTCAGTAAATGATAGCATTTACTATTTGGAAAATGATAATACATGGCAAGCAAAGAGTTAAACATTTGGAGTAAAAAACAGATCTAGGTTAAAATTCAGCCTCCCTCAAGCCTCCCTGAAGGACTACTGGTGAGTTTAGCCTGCATAAGACTTAATTTCTGGATTTTTGTAGGGTCAGAGGGTTTCAGGAGAATTGCTGGCTCTTGGACCCTTGCTTGGTACACAGTTGTTATTAGTAAGCGATACCCATTAATACAGTAGTAGTGGTGGAAGTCATGGTAGTAGTACTCATAGTGACCCTATGAAAATTTTTATTTAATAAAATTATTATAACTTAGTTTTCCTAATGTAATATTTTAGACCCCTTTCCAGATAAAAGTACAGTGAAATCTTTCTAAGAATCCCTCTTGAAACCGCATTTCTCTTCTGACACCTTAACAATCCCCAAACACATGCACTACTACAAGAGAACACTTGCAGGAGTGTCTTTGACCCCCTGTGTTAGTCTCCGTACTGTATATACACACAGACAGAGATTTATTTTAAGGAATTAGCTAATAGGATTATGGAGACTGGAAAGTCCAAAATCTACAGGGTGGGCACGCAAGCTGGAGACCCAGGAAGAGCCAAAGCTTCAGTTCAAGTCCGAAGGCCTTTGCTGCAGAATTCCATTTTTTTTTTTTTTTTTGCTTTGTTCAGCCTTTAATTGATGAGATGAGTCCAGTTCACATTAAAAAGGGCAGGCTGTTTTACTCAAAATCCATAAATCCAAATGTTAATCTCATCCCCTAAAACTCTCACAGAAACATCCAGAATAGTATTTGACCACATATCTGGGCATTGCTGCCTAGACAAGTTGACAAATGAAATTAACCATCACACATGGCTATCCCAGTCCTAATGGGATAATCTCTTATTGGTGGGGGAAGACTCACATGCACTAGAGGTCCCTAGGGTATCAGAAAGGAAGGGGTCCAGTCTTTTCATCCTTTGCCTTCTTGACTTAACTTCCATTTTTCTTTAACCTTCTGGGGAATATCATGAAAAGTGAAATCTCTTTGGAGAAAACCCAGACATTTAAAATTTGATAGGTAAGTTTGCAATATAGAAGAAAGAGTGTTCCTGTCTTCTAGACATTCAACTTCCTGGATCACCTGCTCATCCCCTGACAATCCATGCCACCTTCCAGAGTATAAAGATCTGTGACATTGCTCTTTCAACATCCTGCAAGAAGGCAACTTGTTGTAATAATTTATATTTTGGGCCACTAATCTTATATTCTGCTGCTTATCTAAGAAGGTAATCGATATGTTCCAGCAGGGCAGACATGAAATAAATATTATTTCTATTTAGAGGAAATGAGTAGAAAGAATGTACAGAAATAATATCTTTTTGGCTGACACAACTCTTAATGTTTCTTCAAATGCTGTTAATATTGGTAATTCAACTGACCAAATTTGTCTTTTTGATTGTTTTTATTTAAGGAAGATAAAAAGGCCCGTTTTGTATAAATAGTACCAACAAAGCTAATATTTTTTAAAAAAGAAATTCATCCAACCAGTGTATCTCTTTATATATTAACTTTAAATAATTGGTTTGATTGATTTCCCCTCTGCCACCTTGAGTTGATTATATTAATTTTAGATAATATCATTTCCAAACTTTAATCCAAGGACAATTGTAGGATTGGCTGCATAAGAATCACCTTGGGAGCTTTACAATAAATACACACTCTTGATACATATTTCCAGTCCTTCAGATTCAGAAGGCCCTGGTGCAGGAATCTTTAACAAAGGTCAATTTACACTAATGGCGACAGTCTTAAATTTGCCACATCTAACCCCAAACTGGCCACTCAGATGATAGATTTCTATAGTTTCCTTTGGATGTCTTGCTCTGATCACCTTGGTGATTTATCAGTCAGATTACTTGATCCATCCTTATAATTTAGCATGTATAACACTGGAACAATTTCAGAACACTGGAACAATTTCAGAGCACTGGCTTCTAAGTCCATGGGGCAAGTGGGATCTGTGGGGAAAATATACATTGAAGATTACTCTTTCTTTCTCCTTTTCTATTTGTTATGATCATTGATGTCTCTTTCTATATGTGTTCCCCAATATGGCAAGTGAGTAGGTGAATGGATAAACAATGACACCATATCCTAAATAGGAGGAGGAATCCTGAGAAGGGACTAGATTTGAGTGCCCTGGTGGACCATACTTGAGCCTTATAAACTCTAGCTTCTGATAAGGGGAATACTGTGGCGTTTCTGAGCTGAGTTAGCAGAGCCTATCCAGGGGCTGTCTCTGCAAGGCCTAGAGACACCCTTGTTATATAAGCCCCTGACATGACCAAAGAAGTTGCGTCTCCTATTCCTGCTGTTGTCAATCAATTTTATTGGCTCCATAGCTGCAGGTCTCAGCCCCTAAATCCAGCCAGTTGTTTAGCTAACTCTTGTTATTAGTCAGAAATCGAAGGTGAGAGATGTGGATCTGTGCAAACCTCTTTTCCAACAATGAAATGGAGGAGGCAAAACTGAAAAAACATGCAAACCTCAAAAGAGCCATTTTATTGCACATAGGGCAGCATCTATTTTGCAGGAATTGTCCAAGATATCACGGGTATGGGCATCTAAAAATCAAGTGTGCCTTAATTTCTAAAGTATTTAGGAAAAAATTTATTATTTTATGGAAGAATGTTGGCAATTTCGCAAAAGACTTTTAAAAAAGACAAAGTAATTTGTTAAAATGTTTCAATATGAGACAAATGTGGTATTTTTCCACTGTAGTCACTTGGAAAAGAAACAGCTGAAAACATTTAAAAGGAACTGATAGAGCCCTGAGCCATCATAGCAGGATACTATTGCAAACATTTGCAGCTAGGACTGTTGAGCAGCAGAAAAATTCACATAGCAACTAGGAAGCCACAAAAGGATATGAGGTGGGAAGAAGGTGTAATGATTAGAGAAAAAGTGTTTCTTTGATTGCTCTGCTGCTAATACTCACAAAGCAAAAATGCCTTAATAGACAATGATATTAAGGATATAAACACAAATCTATCTTTGACGTGTTCCATCATGCTTGCTATAGGACTTACAACATAAGCTCATCTTTATTCTTCATTCACTTGGGATGTTGTTGGTGCCAAATCCATTAAGGATGATTTATATTTATGGATGGATGGTGTATGTTACCCATTTGAATATCTTCTCAGTTCCTTCACTTTGGAGCTTACTACCCTACCCACAAAGATAGGCCCTCCTTATCCTTATATATAATGTGTATGTCCTACCTTAAAACCATAATTGATTGATCAGAACTAGACATGCGGCCCACACTGGTTTAATCTCATCCTCTCTGCCCAGGATTTGGTACTGTTTAAGCTATCTTGTAATTTATACAAAGTAAAGTTTACACTTATCTACTTGAATCGTGGTACTGGAGTTGTATTTTATTGTTTCATACCTTTAAATGTCAACGGAGTTGAGAGTTTAAAAATAATAAAATAAAAAGAAACAGTTAAAAACAATGCGGCATTATTCACAATAGCAAAGACTTGGAACCAACCCAAATGTCCAACAATGATAGACTGGATTAAGAAAATGTGGCACATATACACCATGGAATACTATGCAGCCATAAAAAATGATGAGTTCGTGTCCTTTGTAGGGACATGGATGAAATTGGAAATCATCATTCTCAGTAAACTATCGCAAGAACAAAAAACCAAACACCGCATATTCTCACTCATAGGTGGGAATTGAACAATGAGATCACATGGACACAGGAAGGGGAATATCACACTCTGCGGACTGTGGTGGGGTGGGGGAAGGGGGGAGGGATAGCATTGGGAGATATACCTAATGCTAGATGACGAGTTAGTGGGGGCAGCGCACCAGCATGGCACATGTATACATATGTAACTAACCTGCACAATGTGCACATGTACCCTAAAACTTAAAGTATAATTAAAAAAAAAATAAATAAATAAATAAATAAATAAAAACACTGAAATATGATTTTGTAACAAACTTTCTAATTTTCCCAGCCAATGATATAGGGGGAGAATAAACCATCCTTATAATATTGATGTAAGAGTGCTTTTTGCCAATGATAACAGTGATAATGGGGGTGTTTTGGTCATAAAAAATAGCAAAATGGTTTATTGTTAAATATATTATTATTAAAAAGAATACAAATGCAGGTGGTTTTCCATTTTTAATGTTGGTTCTGTCTCTGATGGCTGAAACTATGAATTACAAAGTCAACAGCTAGCTGACGCCTCCTCACCAGGACTCGCAGAGATGTTTGCAAAAAGGACAAGGCCAATGTCCCACTGTGCACTAATATGCCTTCTTAGAGTCAGGGATAGATAACAAGTTTCAAGACATTCTTCACCTCCTCTGGTCTCATGTCTTCAACTCTTTTCTGCTATTTTTAGTTCTAATGCCAAATCATTCAATTAAACATACCTTAGAAGATAAACATAGTGAAAAGAGTAAATAGAATTTCTTTGTAAATAACATGTACTCCATAATCTTTCCTCTCTGTGATACTTGGCATTATATCACAGTGCTTCTCAAATGTTAATGTGCATACAAATCAACTGGGATTTTTTTTTTTAAATGCAGAATCTCGACCTTACCCAAGACATCTTATTTTGCATGTCTTGGGTGGGGCTGAGATTCTGCATTTCCAACAAGCTCTCAGGTGATGAAAATGGTCCTCACTTCAAAGAGCAAGGTTCTAACGTACAGTGGGAAGACAAGAATAGATACCTCCTCCCAAGTTAAGAAAATACTCCAGAGTATACTAACCTAATGAGATATTTTTTAAGTGTGAAAAGAGTCCTTAACCCAGAAAATGGCAAGTGCTATTCAAAGGGAGCCCATCACATGGATGTAGGAGTAGTCAACTTCTAAAACTTGTAGCTGAATGACATTTTGGGTTTTGACAAATACCGTAACTCTACTTCAAGAGCAAAGTAAAGGAAAAAGGAACTTTGATATCCTTGTGGTCATTTTTACATAGAATTTCTCATCAGAATAGTTGGTGGAAGCTTTTTAAGGAAATAAATTCCTATGACTCAACAAAACCACTGAACATGATTTTGAAGTGCAGAACCAGGTTTACGTTTGGACCCAGTAGGTGTTTCTAATACCTTCTCCCGGTTAAGAACCTCTGAATAGTAATTATAGTGTGCTCCTAACAAATGTTTCATCTAGTTTAATACGGTGAGGATCTGTTCATATTAGAGCCCATGTCAGCACAACATTATTATTTGAGCTGATGGTAACCTCATTGCATAAGAAAATCTATTTTAATAGCTACCTCCCTGCCAGTTAATGACAAAACATTATTTTAGTACCTTATTGATATATAATATTTTATTTGATTGTATTTATAAATTCCAAAAATATTATTTAATATGGTTTTTAAATGATACATGGGCAATTATAACTGGTCTAGAGAACAGGATTCTTTCTCTAGGTCCCTTATTTTTAAATACAGTAGCTTTCAATAGTTTACAGTTTGTTTCTGTATATATCACCACATTTAATTCTGAAACAACCTGATAAAATAGGTACTATTATTTTCCCCTTTACAGTTGAAAATTCTGAGAGGGATATTTACCCAAAGTCACAAAATTAGTAAGTAACAAAGCCAGGAGTTAAACAAGTTTGTCAGATACTTATTCTCAACCCTTATGATATACTGCTAGTTTTTAATCACTGTAAGTAATATTAAACAAATAAATCTATTGTTCAAGTCTTACTGAAATCTGCCTCTCATTTTTGTAAAAACTTAAATGTTTGATCTACAATTTATTACTTGATCGGATATAAAATTTGATCAATACCCTTTATTTTCCTGGTACTATATTTTGCATCCTCTGTTCTCCATGCAAAGGCCAGATTGAGAGTTGAGTAGCAGACGGAGATGAAAGCTCAATAAAATAGAAACCATTCCATTGGTACAGTGTTCTTGTATTCCCTTTTAGAAGAGAGATTTTAAAAGGGTTATTTTATCACCATCTGTGAGAAATTCAGCTTAAATGATAAAAAAAGCTTTTAAATAATTTATGGAGAAAATTTTGCTCTAAACTGTGAAAAAGATTTCTTAACAGAAAGTTATGGAAACTGATAAAACAAGTCAACAAAATTACCTTTTTCCTGTGAAATAATCCTGATGTCACTAAAGAATGCTGAGCCTCCACATGGACTGTGGGAGAGGAAAGAAATATACTCACATCTATCTCACGGCCCTAGAGATTTTTACCTCTTAAAATTTATATGCCTAATTACAGAATTGCAAAATTCTTCAGCAGCTGAATGCCATTCCTCTTAGTCCAACAGATGTCTTGCACATTTTCTTCTCAATGGAGCCAATGTTTATTTCTATTAGAAGACTCTAAATCACACGTTGTTTGACACTTCTAGTTTATCTTTAACTCGAAAGGTTAATTTAATGCTTTCTCCACTGCATATCACAAATACTTCTGAGAGTAGCAGCTTCATATAAGGAAACAGTTCAGAACGTGACATTTTACCCACCCAGACTCCTAGTCCATCACATGATTTGTCAATTCTAGGCCTCTGGCTTATTTTGAAATGCATTGCCTCACTCATCATGTGGTACATCTTTGCATGGCCCAGGTCCCTCTTCCGGTTCAAGGTTCCCATCTCCCAGCTTCTGGGTATGCTGGAAGCTGGGAGCTCATACCTGAGCCTGCTCTAGGAATTGCACTTTGCAGAAATGAGCTTCCTGGTTCAAGGCTTTACTCAATCCACTGTATAGTAGATATGGAGATACAAAGCTCCAGTTCTCTTGCTTTTGTTTGAATAACTGCCAGGTCCATCCCACGTCCAGCAGTGTATGGATTCAGCTGAAGCTACTGCTCTAAATGTAGTGCAGTTCAACTTTTCTTTCTGCCAAATCCTGTTTTCTCACAAGTGTAGGTTCTAAGAACACTCTCCAATAAAGCTCCCACATAAATATCTCAGAGATTTAGAGATTCTCAGCACCATCAGTGCCCTGGAACACTTGACCTCACTGCAAAGACAACTTTCATAAGTCTTTTCATTCATCCAGCAAATATTTTTCAGGTTTCCACTCTGTCAGGCATAGTATTAATTGCTGAGGATACAATGATAATTTAGTACCTGATCATGTAGAGACAATCCTCTGGTGGGATTTATTAAAAAACAAAAGTATTTGCAATAAATTATGATATTTGCTACAGCAGGGGAAATCCAAGGAGGGATGACCAAATCCATTTACGGGGATTAGGGAGGAGTCTATAAAGGCAATGATCTCTTGCTGAGAACTAAAAGATAAATAGGATGAGCTGGGTTGTGGGCAGTGAGTTATATTTCAGGGAGAGGAAACACTGGCTTTAGAGATCCTGAGGGCAGTGATAGTATATGAGACACTGAAAGATTTTCAATGTATGTACAATTTAGAGTGCATAACATAAGAGTGGCAGAGCCATAGTAAAGCATTCCATTGAAGGATTTTTAAAAATTTTAACTGAATCATTGAGGTATAATGACACATCATAAACTACATATTTAACATATAAAATTTGATAAACTTAAATATATATATACACATATATATATACACATATATATATACACATATATATACACACATATATATATATATATATATATGAAACTACCACCACATTCAAGGCACTGAAACATACTTGTCACCCCAAAGGTTTACACAGGCCTCTGTTTAAACACTTTCTCCTAGCCCTCCCCAATCCTAAGGTAAACACGGATCTATTTCTTAACTTTTAGGTTCAGGGTGCATATGCAGGTTTGTTATATAGGTAAATTCATTTCGTGGGTTTGTTGTACAGATTATTTCATCACCCAAGTACTAATCCTAGTACTCAATAGTTGTATTTTCTGTTCCTGTCCCTCCTCCCACTCTCTACCCTCTAGTAGGCCCCAGTGTCTGTTGTTCCCCTCTTTGTATCCATGTGTTCTCATCATTTAGCTCCCACTTGTAAGTGAGAATATGTGGTACATGGTTTTCTGTTCCTGAACTGGTTTGCTAAGGATGATGGTCTCCAGCTCCATCCATGTCCTTGCGAGGGACATAATCTCATTCTTTTTAATGGCTGCTTAGTATTCCATGGTGTATATATACCATATTTTCCTTATCCAGTCTACAATTGATGGCCCTTTAGGTTGATTCCATGTGTTTGCTACTGTGAATAGTGCTACAACGAACACCTATCTGCATGTGTCTTTATGATAGAACTAATTATATTCCTTTGGATATATACCAAGTAATGGGATTGCTGGATTGAATGGTAGTTCCGTTTTTAGCTCTTTGAGAAATCACCACACTGCTTCCCACAATGGTTGAACTAATTTACACTCCCACCAACAGTGTATAGGCATTCTCTGTTCTCCACAACCTCGCTAGCTTCTGTTATTTTTTGACTTTTTAGTAATAGTAATCCTGACTGGTGTGAGATGGCACCTCTTGTGGTTTTGATGTGCATTTCTCTAATGATCAGTGATATTGAGCTTTCTTTCATATGTTTGTTGGCTGAATGTATGTGTTCTTTTGAAAAGTGTCTGTTTATGTCTTTTGCTCACTTTTTAATGGGGTTGTTAGGGGTTCTTTCTTGTAAATTTGTTTAATTTCCTTATAGATGCTGGATACCAGACCTTTGTCAGATGCATAGCTTGCAAATATTTTCTTCCATTCTGTAGGTTGTCTGTTTACTCTGTTGATAGTTTCTTTTGGTGTGTAGAAGCTCTTTAGTTTAATTAGATCCCATTCGTCAATTTTTGCTTTTGTTTTGCTTGCTTTTGGTGACTTCATCATGAAATCTTCCCCAATTCCTATGTCCAGAATGGCATTGTCTAGGTTGTCTTCCAGGATTTTTATATTTTAGGGTTTTACATTTAAGCTTTTAATCCACCTAGAGTTGATTTTTGTATATGGTGCAATGAAGGAGTCCAGTTTCAATCATCTGCATATGGCCATCCAGTTATCCCAGTGGCAATTATTGAATAGGGAATCCTTTCCCCATTGCTTGTTTTTGTCAGTTTTGTTGATAATCAGATGGCTGCAGATGTGAAGCCTTATTTCTGGGCTCCCTACTCTGTTTTATTAGTCTATGTGCCTGTTTTTTGTACCAGTACCAGGCTATTTCAGTTACTGTAGTCCTGCAGTATAGTCAGATAATGTGATGCCTCCAGCTTTGTACTTTTTGCTTAGGATTTCCTTGGCTATTCAGGCTCTTTTCTGGTTTTACATTAATTTTAAAATAGCTTTTTCTAGTTCTTTGAACAATGTTGTTGGTAGTCTAATACTATTTTTGTCATTATAAATTATCCTGCATTTCTAGAGTATTATACAAATTAAATCACAAAAGTTTGGTTTTTTTTTGTCTGGCTTCTTACACACAGCATAATCATTTTGTGATTCATTCATGTTGTTGCATGCATCAATATCTCATCCTTTTTTTTTCCTGTGGTTAATGGCACTTCTATTTACATAGGAGGACTCCCTAAGAGTGAATTGGTTCTGTTCAAATATATGAGGATTCTAAATTTAAACTAAGACGTTGCCAGATTTTTTTTTCAAAGACTTTACTAATTCATTCATAGTCTCACCAGTCATGTGAGGAAGTACTCTCTTTCCCTGTATGTCCCTGGCAGCAATATGCATTACCAGTCTTTTTCATTTTTGCTTAACATCTCAATTTTAATATTAATTTTCTGACCTACTAGCATATTTTAGTATATTTTTATTGCACTTTTCTTTCTTTTTTTAAATTACACTTTAAGTTTTAGGGTACATGTGCACAATATGCAGGTTTGTTACATATGTATACATGTGCCATGTTGGTGTGCTGCACCAATTAACTCGTCGTTTAACATTAGGTATATCTCCTAATGCTATCCCTCCCCCCTCACCCACCCCACAACAGTCCTTGGTGTGTGATGTTCCCCTTCCTGTGTCCATGTGTTCTCATTGTTCAATTCCCACCTATGAGTGAGAACATGCGGTGTTTGGTATTTTGTCCTTGCAATAGTTTGCTGAGAATGATGGTTTCCAGCTTCATCCATGTCCCTAGAAAGGACATGAACTCATCATTTTTTATGGCTGCATAGTATTCCATGGTGTATATATGCCACATTTTCTTAATCCAGTCTATCATTGTTGGACATTTGGCTTGGTTCCAAGTCTTTGCTATTCTGAATAGTGCCACAATAAGCATACGCATGCATGTGTCTTTATAGCAGCATGATTTATAATCCTTTGGGTATATACCCAGTAATGGAATGGCTGGGTCAAATGGTATTTCTAGTTCTAGATCCCTGAGGAATCGCCACACTGACTTCCACAATGGTTGAACTAGTTTACAGTCCCACTAACAGTGTAAAAGTGTTCCTGTTTCTCCACATCCTCTCCAGCACCTGTTGTTTCCTGACTTTTTAATGATCGCCATTCTAACTGGTGTGAGAGGGTATCTCATTGTGCTTTTGATTTGCATTTCTCTGATGGCCAGTGATGATGAGCATTTTTTCATGTGTCTTTTGGCTGCATAAATGTCTTCTTTTGAGAAGTGTCTGTTCATATCCTTTGCCCACTTTTTGATGGAGTTGTTTGTTTTTTTCTTGTAAATTTGTTTGAGTTCATTGTAGATTCTGGATATTAGCCCTTTGTCAGATGAGTAGGTTCCAAAAATTTTCTCCCATTCTGTAAGTTGTCTGTTCACTCTGATGGTAGTTTCTTTTGCTGTGCAGAAGCTCTTTGGTTTAATTACATCCCATTTGTCAATTTTGGCTTTTGTTACCACTGCTTTTGGTGTTTTAGACATGAAGTCCTTGCCCATGCCTATGTCCTGAATGGTATTGCCTAGGTTTTCTTCTAGGGATTTTATGGTTTTAGGTCTAACATTTAAGTCTTTAATCCATCTTGAATTAATTTGTGTATAAGGTGTAAGGAAGGGATCCAGTTTCAGCTTTCTGAAACTGAAACTGGCTAGCCAGTTTTCCCAGCACCATTTATTAAATAGGGAATCCTTTCCCCATTTCTTGTTTTTGTCAGGTTTGTCAAAGATCAGATAGTTGTAGACATGTGGCATTATTTCTGAGGGCTCTGTTCTGTTCCATTGGTCTATATCTCTGTTTTGGTACCAGTACCATGCTGTTTTGGTTACTGTGGCCTTGTAGTATAGTTTGAAGTCAGGTAGCGTGATGCCTCCAGCTTTGTTCCTTTGGCTTAGGATTTACTTGGCAATGTGGGTTCTTTTTTGGTTCCATATGAACTTTAAAGTGGTTTTTTCCAATTCTGTGAAGACAGTCATTGGTAGCTTCATGGGGATGGCATTGAATCTATAAATTACTTTAGGAAGTATGGGAATTTTCAGGATATTGATTCTTCCTACCCATGAGCATGGAATGTTCTTCCATTTGTTTGTATCTTCTTTTATTTCATTGAGCAGTGGTTTGTAGTTCTCCTTGAAGAGGTCCCTCACATCCCTTCTAAGTTGGATTCCTAGGTATTTTATTCTCCTTGAAGCAATTGTGAATGGGAGTTCACTCATGATTTGGCTGTCTGTCTGTTACTGGTGTATAAGAATGCTTGTGATTTTTGCACATTGATTTTGTATCCTGAGACTTTGCTGAAGTTGCTTATCAGCTTAAGGAGATTTTGGGCTGTGACGGTAGGGTTTTCTAGATATACAATCATGTCATCTGCAAACAGGGACAAATGACTTCCTCTTTTCCTAATTGAATACCCTTTATTTCTTTCTCCTGCCTGATTGCCCTGGCCAGAACTCCCAACACTATGTTGAATAGGAGTGGTGAGAGAGGGCATCTCTGTCTTGTGCCAGTTTTCAGAGGGAATGCTTCCAGTTTTTGCCCATTCAGTGTGATATTAGCTGTGGGTTTGTCACAAATAGCTCTTATTATTTTGAGATACTTCCCATCAACACCTAATTTATTGAGAGTTTTTAGCATGAAGAGTTGTTGAATTTTGTCAAAGGCCTTTTCTGCATCTGTTGAGATAATCACGTGGTTTTTGTTGTTGGTTCTGTTTATATGCTAGATTACGTTTATTGATTTGCATATGTTGAACCAGGCTTGCATCCCAGGGATGAAGCCCACTTGATCATGGTGAATAAGATTTTTGATATGCTGCTGGATTCGGTTTGCCAGTATTTTATTGAGGATTTTTGCATCGATGTTCATCAGGGATATTGGTCTAAAATTCTCTTTTTTTGTGTGTGTCTCTGCCAGGCTTTGGTATCAGGATGATGCTAGTCTCATAAAATGAGTTAGGGAGGATTCCCTCTTTTTCTATTGATTGGAATAATTTCAGAAGGAATGGTACCAGCTCCTCCTTGTACCTCTGGTAGAATTCGGCTGTGAACCCATCTGGTCCTGGAATTTTTTTGGTTCATAAGCTATTAATTATTGCCTCAATTTCAAAGCCTGTTATTGGTCTATTCAGAGATTCAACGTCTTCCTGGTTTAGTCTTGGGAGGGCGTATGTGTTGAGGAATTTATCCATTTCTTCTAGATTTTCTAGTTTATTTGTGTAGAGGTGTTTACAGTATTCTCTGATGGTAGTTTGTATTTCTGTGGGATAGGTGGTGATATCCCCTTTATCTTTTTTTATTGCATCTATTCGATTCTTCTCTCTTTTCTTCTTTATTAGTCTTGCTAGCGGTCTATCAATTTTGTTGATCTTTTCCAAAAACCAGCTCCTGGATTCATTGATTTTTTGAAGGGTTTTTTGTGTCTCTATTTCCTTCAGTTCTGCTCTGATCTTAGTTATTTCTTGCCTTCTGCTAGCTTTTGAATGTGTTTGCTCTTGCTTCTCCAGTTCTTTTAATTGTGATGTTAGGGTGTCAATTTCAGATATTTCCTGCTTTTTCTTGTGGGCATTTAGTGCTATAAATTTCCATCTACACACTGCTTTCAATGTGTCCCAGAGATTCTAGTATGTTGTGTCTTTTTTCTCATTGGTTTCAAAGAACATCTTTATTTCTGCCTTCATTTTGTTATGTACCCAGTAGTCATTCAGGAGCAGGTTGTTCAGTTTCCATGTAGTTGAGCAGTTTTGAGTGAGTTTCTTAATCCCGAGTTCTAGTTTGATCGCACTGTGGTCTGAGAGACCGTTTGTTATACTTTCTGTTGTTTTACATTTGCTGAGGAGTGCTTTACTTCCAACTATGTGGTCAATTTTGGAATAGGTATGGTGTGGTGCTGAGAAGAATGTATATTCTGTTGATTTGGGGTGGAGAGTTCTGTAGATGTCTATTAGGTCCGCTTGCAGAGCTGAGTTCAATTCCTGGATATCCTGGTTAACTTTCTGTCTCATTGATCTGTCTAATGTCGACAGTGGGGTGTTAAAGTCTCCTATTATTATTGTGTGGGAGTCTAAGTCTCTTTCTAGGTCTCTAAGGACTTGCTTTATGAATCTGGGTGCTCCTGTATTGGGTGCTCCTGTATTGGGTGCATATATATTTAGGATAGTTAGCTCTTCTTGTTTAATTGATCCCTTTACCATTAGGTAATGGCCTTCTTTGTCTCTTTTGATCTTGTTGGTTTAAAGTCTGTTTTATCAGAGACTAGGATTGCAACCCCTGCATTTTTTTATTTTCCATTTGCTTGGTAGGTCTTCTTCCATCCCTTTATTTTGAGCCTATGTGTGTCTCTGCACGTGAGATGGGTTTCCTGAATACAGCACACTGATGGGTCTTGACTCTTTATCAAATTTGCCAGTCTGTGTCTTTTAATTGGAGCATTTAGCCCATTTACATTTAAGGTTAATATTGTTATGTGTGAATTTGATCCTGTCATTATGATGTTAGCTGGTTATTTTGCTTGTTAGTTGATGCAGTTTCTTCCTAGCCCTGATGGTCTTCACAATTTGGCATGTTTTTGCAATGGCTGGTACCGGTTGTTCCTTTCTATGTTTAGTGCTTCCTTCAAGAGCTCTTTTAGGGCAGGCCTGGTGGTGACAAAATCTCTCAGTATTTCCTTGTCTGTAAAGTATTTTATTTCTCCTTCATTTATGAAGCTTAGTTTGGCTGGATATGAAATTCTGGGTTGAAAATTCTTTTCTTTAAGAATGTTGAACATTGGCCCCCACTCTCTTCTGGCTTGTAGAGTTTCTGCCGAGAGATCAGCTGTTAGTCTGATGGGCTTCCCTTTGTGGGTAACCCGACCTTTCTCTCTTGCTGTGCTTAACATTTTTTCCTTCATTTCAACTTTGGTGAATCTGACAATTATGTGTCTTGGAGTTGCTCTTCTCGAAGAGTATCTTTGTAGCAATCTCTGTATTTCCTGAATCTGAATGTTGGCCTGCCTTGCTAGATTGGGGAAGTTCTCCTGGATAATATCCTGCAGAGTGTTTTCCAACTGAGTTCCATTCTCCCCATCCTTTCAGGTACACCAATCAGACGTAGATTTGGTCTTTTCACATAGTCCCATATTTCTTGGAGGCTTTGTTCATTTCTTTTTATTCTTTTTTCTCTAAATTTCTCTTCTCACTTCATTTCATTCATTTGATCTTCCATCACTGATACCCTTTCTTCCAGTTGGTCAAATTGGCTACTGAGGCTTGTGCATTCGTCACATAGTCCTCGTGCCATGGTTTTCAGCTCCATTAGGTCCTCTAAGGACTTCTCTGCATTGGTTATTCCAGTTAGTCCAATCTTTTTTCAAGGTTTTTAACTTCTTTGCCATGGGTTCAAACTTCCTCCTTTAGCTCAGAGTAGTTTGATCGTCTGAAGCCTTCTTCTCTCAATTCGTTCAAAGTCATTCTCCATCCAGCTTTGTTCCGTTGCTGGTGAGGAGCTGCATTCCTTTGGAGAAGGAGAGGCACTCTGATTTTTAGAATTTTCAGTTTTTCTGCTCTGTTTTTTCCCCATCTTTGTAGTTTTATCTACCTTTGGTCTTTGATGATGGTGACGTACAGATAGGGTTTTGGTGTGGATGTCCTTTCTGTTTGTTAGTTTTCCTTCTAACAGTCAGGACCCTCAGCTGCAGATCTGTTGGAGTTTGCCAGAGGTCTACTCCAGACCCTGTTTGCCTGGGTATCAGCAGCGGAGGCTGCAGAACAGTGGATATTGGTGAACAGCAAATGTTGCTGCCTGATCATTCCTCTGGAAGTTTTGTCTCAGAGGAGTACCTGGCCGTGTGAGGTGTCAGTCTGTCTCTACTGGGGGGTGCCTCCCAGTTAGGCTACTTTTAGGTCAGGGACCCACTTGAGGAGGCAGTCTGTCTGTTCTCAGATCTCAAGCTGCATGCTGGGAGAACCACTACTCTCTTCAAAGCTGTCAGACAGGGACATTTAAGTCTGCAGAGGTTTCTGCTGCCTTTTGTTTGGCTATGCCCTGCCCCCAGAGGTGGAGTCTACAGAGGCAGGCAGGCCTCCTTGAGCTGCGGTTGGCTCCACCCCGTTTGAGCTTTCCAGCCGCTTTGTTTACCTACTCAAGCCTCAGCAATGGCGGGTGCCCCTCCCCCAGCCTCGCTGCCGCCTTGCAGTTTGATCTCAGACTGCTGTGCTAGCAATGAGCGAGGCTCTGTGGGTGTAAGAGCCTCCAAGCCAGGTGCAGGATACAATCTCCTTGTGTGCCATTTGCTAAGACTGTTGGAAAAGCGCAGTATTAGGGTGGGAGTGACCCAATTTTCCAGGTGCCATCTGTCACCCCTTTCTTTGGCTAGAAAAGGGGATTTCCTCACCCCTTGCACTTCCCTGGTGAGGCGACGCCTTGCCCTGCTTCAGCTCATGCTCGGTGCACTGCACCCACTGTCCTGCACCCACTGTCCGACAAGCCCCAGTGAGATGAACCTGGTACCTCAGTTGGAAATGCAGAAATCATACATCTTCTGCATCACTCAGGCTGGGAGCTGTAGACTGGAGCTGTTCCTATTCGGCCATCTTCTATTTCATTCTTTTTTATAGTTGAGTGGTATTCCCATGTTTAAATGTATCACAGATTGTTTATTCATTTTCCTATAGAAGGACATTTGGGATGCTTTTTTTTTTTTTTAGGTATTACAAATAGAGCTACCAAGAACATTCATGTACAAGTCTTTGTGTGGACATATGCTTCCTTTTCTTTTAGGTAAATACCTAGGAGTGGGATGGCTAGACCATATGGAAGGTGTATATTTAACTTTGTACAAAACTGCCAAAATGTTTTCCAAAGTCATTTTACCATTGTACAACCCCACAAGCAGTGTATAAGAGTTTCAGTTATTTCAAATCCTTACAAAAGGTTGGCATGATCAATCTCCTTAATTTTGGCTAATATTTGCATAGTAGTATCTTACTGGGGTTCACATTTGCATTTCCTTAAATATTTCACGTTTTTAAGATTTTGTATTTTCGTAGGTTATAAGCAACTTGATTCTGATGTGTCTTGGTGTAGTTTTCTTCATGTGTTTTATGCTTGGTGTTTATTGAGGTTTTGGGAACTCTTAAGTTTTTAGTTTTGATCACATTTGGAAAATATTTTAGTGATTGTTTTATCAAAAAAATTGTTTTCTCTTGCACTCCCTCCGTCTTTTCTACTTCAGAAAGTTCAGTTACATAGACATTTGGTCACTTGAAGTTGTCCCACAGCTCTGTGATGGTCCATTCACTCACTGTTTTCTTTTTCATGGTTGAGAAAGCATTTCATTGACACAAGGCCAGCCACACTACATGATAGAGAGTTATAACTCAAATCAGTCTCCGCAGTGGCTCAGAGGTTAGGGTTTTTCAAGGATAGTTTGTTGGTCAGTGTACAAGGAAATGAGTGCTGCTGATTGGTTGGGGATAGCATCACAGGAGTGTGGAAAATGGTCTTCCTATACTGAGTTCACCTCTGGGTGGGGGGACCACAAAACCAGTTGAGTTTTGTGTCACTAGTCCAGGTGGAGTTAGCCAGTCTTTGCGTTCCAGAAATGCAGAAGTCTGAAAATACATCTCAAAAGGCCAATCTTAGGTTTTACCATAGTGATGTTTTCTACAAGAGTAATTGGGGAAGTTACACATCTTGTGACCTCTACGACAATAGTTGGTTATCATTTAACTATGCCTACATCTTAGCAGAATTCAGGCCTTTCTCATAATCCTAACCTGGTGGCCTTTCATTAGGTTTACAAACGTGGTTAGTTTTAGAAAGGGCTATCATCATCTCTGCTTTAAGATTAAACTATAAACTAAATTCTTCCCGAAGTTAGCTTTGCCTACATCAAGGAATGACTAAGGACAATTTAGAGGTTAGAAACAAGATGGAGTCAACCATGTCAGATTTCTTTCACTGTCATAATCTTTGCAAAGGCAATTTCAATCCCTCCTTGGGTTTCAGTACACTTTAATCCTTAGTTGTGTGTTATGTTGATAGGGAAAGGCAGATGGTTGCTCTAACTTCTTCCTGCTGACAGGGGGCATATTTGGGATAGGGGTTATCCCCAGAGTGAGAGGAAGAAAACTGTTTTGCCGTTGTTTGTATGTATTCGTGGTGCCTGGCGGGGTTCCCAAGGTCTGTATGACAAAGACATTAGTACTTTTATCCACAGCTATAACACAACACTTAAGTGAACAATGGACTATAAGATAAATAATGAGCCCTAGCATAAGGAGTGAAAGTTCTAGCTTCAAGAGTCCTTATAGAACTAACTGAAGCCTCACTTTTTTTGATTTCCTTTTTTTTCTGTGTTTCATTTTGGGTGATTTTCATTGCTATGTCTTCATATATCCTAACCTTTTCTTCTTTAATGTGTATTCTGCCATTAATCTCATCCAGTGTGGTTTTCATCTCAGGCATTGCAGTTTTCATCTCTAGTTATATTTGGGTCTTTTTGTATCTTATATGTCTATGCTTAACATACTCATTCTTCCCCCTAGCTTCCTGAGCATATGAAATGCTGTTATAATTACCTTCCTAATATCCTCATTTGGTCATTTTAATGTGGGTGTCAATTCTATTTCCATTTCAAGTGATTAATTTTTCTCCTTATTATGGATGATGTTTTCTTGCCTCTTTGTATGTATGGTAATTTTAAATTATACATCAGGAATTATGGATTTGATTTTGTTGGGTGCAGGATATTTGAGTATCTTTACACATATTTTTGAGCCTTGTTTGGGTTGTGGTTAAATTCATTTTGTTCTTGCTTTTATCATTTGTTGAGCTTGCTTAGAGCAGAGTTCAGTCTATGGCTGATTATTCACCAGTATTAAAGAAGACCCTTCTGATTACTCTACCCCAAGCTCCATGAATTATGAGTTTTTTCAGTCTGCCTGGTGGAAATACACACTATTCCCAGCCCCATGTGAGCTCTAACTACTGTTCTCACTCACATTTTCAAGTAGCTCTTTCCTTTGCCTCTGGTAGTTTCTTCAGAAGCATGTGCTGATCAGTACTCAGCTGAATATTCACAGCAGAGGGTACTCTACGTATCTCTAGAGTTCTTTCTCTGTGCTGTCTACTTCCTGGTACTATCTTGTGTATGCTAGCCACTGTGGTCTCCCCAGACTCACAGCTTTGTCTCCTTAACACAAGGATTCTGCTGAGCTGCACTTAGGTTCTCCCTTTCTACACTGAAACCTGGAAGCACTTTTAAGTCAGTAAAACTGGGTTAATTGTAGGACTCACCTCATTAGTTTCCCATCTCTTAGAGGTTTCTGGTTTGGGGTTTTTGTTTGTTTGTTAGTTTGTTTTCCCTAATGTTCAGTATCCTGAAAAGTTATTGTTTTATATATATTTTTTTCTATTTCTTATGTTACTATATCAGAGAAGAGAGTAAATTTGTTTTCTATTCCTCCAACTTTGATGAGAACATTGCAAGATTTTAAGGAGGAAATAACCTGATGGATTTAGAGAAGCATCCAGCCTACAGTATGGAGAATGCTGAGCTCTAGGCAGAGAGAGACAAATGAGAAAGCTGCTGGCCATCAACCAGGTGAGAAAGCCTGTGTGCTATAGATTGTGTCATCCTGCTTTCCCAGTTATTGACAGTCACCATGATGTGGAGGGGGGGGAGGGAGAGAGAGACAGAGAGAGAGAGATACAGAGAGAAGTTTGATAGGTAATATATAAAAGCGAAATGAAAAGAAATTTGTGTGGAAAAATTTCATAGTTTAACTTTATGTTGCAAAAATATATCTACACTTTATTCTGCATATCTTTAATGTATTTCCTCCACCTACTACTTGTTCACAAGGATCTGAAAGACATCACTCCCCATACCAAGCAGATGAATAAAAAGAACACTCAGAAAAAATATGGATATATGTACAGATAATGAGTTTTTTATTTTCCAAATATTAGACAAGATGGGAATGGAAAGGGAGTTGCCTAGAATGTGTGTGTTGTGGGTGGAGTGTGTGTGTAGTGAGATGGAGGTTGCTGTGTATGACTCAAAACGAAAAAGCAGTGGAACAGCTAGGTTCCGGGAAGAGTGGAGGGGAATCAGAATCTTCTCTTTCAAGGATCAGGGCAGAGGGTGGGTGGTAGGGGGTGTGTAAGGGATTTAACACTTGAACTGTCCTAGAGCATGAGTTTCACTGAACCACTGCCTACAGACAATGTACCAACCAAGTACCCTGCCACTTTTAAGATCCTGGCAGAGAGTTAAAAATATGTGCAACTTAGATGGAATTGGAGTTGTGAAGAAAACACTTTGCCCCATTTCAGAGTTGGAATTAGCTCGAACCAACTGGACCTTCCTTCATGTGCTATACCACTACTGCATCTTATTACATCTTGTGCTACTACCTATCTGTCTCTCCTCTCTTGGTCCTCCTCAAAAACACCTCATTGCTTTCCTGAAATTTCCATCTTCTTTAATACCAAATGCTGCTCACAGGAAGCAGTGAAAAGGACTAATAATGCAGTTACCCTAGTTAGACTATGACAGCAATATAGAATAATTCATAAAAAATTGAAGGTCATAATTATTAAAAGAGAACTAGGAAAACATAATGACTAGAAACTTTTTTCTATCATTATATTTACATTTGACATTCCTTGGAACGCATTCTGAATTCTATATCCCTTGATCTATACCTTCTTTCCACTGTAGTTCAAAGTCTTATACATGAAAGTTCTTGGTAAATGTTGACAGACACTTATGGAATGGCTTAAGTGAAGCTCTTAACATGTCAAAGCCCCATTTTACCTCTGTAAAATTATTCTCTTAACTAATTCTATCCACTGTTTTTTTTAGAAACATAGTATATGCATACTACCTTAAAAATGAAATCCTGGGCCAAGCATAGTGGCTCATGCCTGTAATCCCAGCACTTTGGGAGGCCAAGGTGGGTGGATCAACTGAGGTCAGGAGTTCAAGAGCAGCCTGGCCAACATGATGAAACCCCATCTCTACTAAAAATACAAACATTAGCTGGACATGGTGGTGCATGCCTGTAATCCCAGCTACTCAGGAGGCCGAGGCACGAAAATCACTTGAATCTGGGAGGCGGAGGTTATAGTGAGCTGAGATCGCGACACTGCACTCCAGCCTGGGTGACACAGTGAGACTGCCTCAAAAAAAAAAAAAGATATATATATATATATATATATATATATATATATATATATATACCAATGGAACAGAACAGAGCCCTCAGAAATAATGCCACATATCTACAACTATCTGATCTTTGACAAACCTGACAAAAACAAGCAATGGGGAAAGGATTCCCTATTTAATAAATGGTGCTGGGAAAACAGGCTAGCCATAGGTAGAAAGCTGAAACTGGATCCCTTCCTTACACCTTATACACAAATTAATTCAAGATGGATTAAGGACTTAAATGTTAGACCTAAAACCATGAAAACCCTACAAGAAAACCTAGGCAATACCATTCAGGACATAGGCATGGGCAAGGACTTCATGTCTAAAACACCAAAAGCAATGGCAATGAAAGCCAAAATTGACAAATGGGATGTAATTAAACTAAAGAGCTTCTGCACAGCAAAAGAAACTACCATCAGAGTGAACAGGCAACCTACAGAATGGGAGAAAATTTTTGCAACCTACTCATCTGACAAAGGGCTAATATCCAGAATCTACAATGAACTCAAACAAATTTACAAGAAAAAACAAACAACCCCATCAAAAAGTGGGCAAAGGATATGAACAGACACTTCTCAAAAGAAGACATTTATGCAGCCAAAAGACACATGAAAAAATGCTCATCATCACTGGCCATCAGAGAAATGCAAATCAAAAGCACAATGAGATACCATCTCACACCAGTTAGAATGGCGATCATTAAAAAGTCAGGAAACAACAGGTGCTGGAAAGGATGTGGAGAAATAGGAACACTTTTACACTGTTGGTGGGACTGTAAACTAGTTCAACCATTGTGGAAGTCAGTGTGGCGATTCCTCAGGGATCTAGAACTAGAAATACCATTTGACCCAGCCATTCCATTACTGGGTATATACCCAAAGGATTATAAATCATGCTGCTATAAAGACACATGCACGCATATGTTTATTGTGGCACTATTCACAATAGCAAAGACTTGGAACCAAGCCAAATGTCCAACAATGATAGACTGGATTAAGAAAATGTGGCATATATACACCATGGAATATTATGCAGCCATAAAAAGTGATGAGTTCATGTCCTTTGTAGGGACACGGATGAAGCTGGAAACCATCATTCTCAGCAAACTATTGCGAGGACAAAATACCAAACACTGCATGTTCTCACTCATAGGTGGGAATTGAACAATGAGAACACATGGACACAGGAAGGGGAACATCACACACCAGGGACTGTTGTGGGGTGGGTGAGGGGGGAGGGATAGCATTAGGAGAGATACCTAATGTTAAATGACGAATTAATGGGTGCAGCACACCAACATGGCACATGTATACACATGTAAGAAACCTGCACGTTGTGCACATGTACCCTAAAACTTAAAGTATAATATTAATAAAATTTTAAAAAACATCACCTTAAGAGGGACATAGAAAAATACAACATGTTGCTTTATAGATAGATTTTGTCCCTGCACCAAGGACAAAAGTGATGTCCCTGATCTGATTTATATTGAAATACATGTGAGCTATATGTACATTTAAGAAAGATTAATAAAAACAAGTAAAATTGGGCCAGGTGAGGTGGCTCATACCAGTAATCTCAGCACTTTGGGAGGCTGAGGCGGGCAGATCACTTGAGGTCAGAAGTTCAAGACCAGCCTGACCAACATGGTGAAACCCCATCTCTACTAAAAATACAAACATTAACCGGGTGTGGTGCCACATGCCTGTAGTCTTCAGCTACTTGAGAGGCTGAGGCAGGAGAATCCCTTGAACCTGGGAGGTAGAAGTTGCAGTGAGTCGATATTGTGCCACTGTACTCCAGCCTAGGTGACAGAGCAAGACTCCTCAAAAAAAAAAAAAAAAAAAGATTCTTTACCCAATATTTGGTAAATCAGTGAGTGACAGCCAACAGAGCTCACCTATAAATCAATCCTGACTGGGTGGGGCCACCTTTGTGGAGAGTTACTGGATTAGGAATTTAATCATTTTGATTGTTCTTGTAATTAGCTAGCAGTCCATTATCATAATCTAATCAATCCAAAAGTGGTTGATTATAAAGTGACATGATTATCTTATTTTTTGAAACCCCATTCATAATTTTAAAATCTCTTTTATTTTCTTAATAAATTACACAACTACTAAAAAATTCTAAACATTGCATTTAAGTATAGAAAAGCTCAAACACAGCTGTACTTGGAGGCAGAGGATTGCATCAATTCCTGCATTCCCTGAAGAATCATTATGATTTCAGTAATATCAAATGCAGAAAATGCTGTGTTGAATAACTCTTAAAATACCGTAAGCAGATATGTTGTTCAGAATGGGATTTTTTTTGTATTGGTGAAAAATTTTGTGAATTTCTGGACAAAACTATATACAATGGTCCTGTGATTTATGCAATTGCATTTCTCAAACATTATGAAAATTAAAACAAGCAACAATACTTGTAGTTTATAATTAAATAGGGTACAGCCTTGGAAATTGTCAGCTTGTTTATCATCCGCTTTCGTGTCTGAAGGTCACTGGAGTGTCCTATGACATGCTTGCAGGTAGCTTAATTGTCTTGGCCATTCTCAATAGCAGCCCCCATTCACTGGGAGAACCACCAGAGCAAACTCCAGATTTTAAATGAATCCCGACTGGGTGGTGCCACCTTTGTTGACAGTTACCGCTTTAGGTAATTTAATCATCTTGATTGTTCTTGTCAGGAGTTAGGAATCCATTATCACAACCTAATCAATCCAGAAGTCAGGAAGTCTCCACCCACTAATTAAGGTGACTCAATATAAACCTGCCTCCTGTGCCTCCACATTAGCTCATTTGGAAGACCTGGGTATAGGTGGTCGTCTCCTTGGCTCAGAGTCCCTGCAGCAGCTGAGGTGCCTGTGTCTCTCTGGTTCCCAGTGGTCACCATCATGCTCTCCTCCCCACTCAGGGTGGCTGTGGTGTGTGTGAGCAACATCAACAGGAGCATGGAGGCCCACAGCATCCTCAGGAGAAAAGGGCTAAGTGTCCGGTCTTTTGGAACTGAATCTCATGTGAGGCTACCAGGACGAAGACGCAATCATCCTGTAGTTTACGATTTTGCAACAACATATAAGGAGATGTACAATGACCTCCTCAGGAAAGACAGAGAATGCTACACCCACAATGGAATCTTACACATCTTGGGAAGAAATGAGAGAATCAAGCCTGGCCCAGAAAGATTTCAGGAATGCACTGAATTCTTTGATGTCATCTTCACCTGTGAGGAGCGTGTCTATGACACAGTGGTGGAAGATCTGTGTTCCAGAGAACAGCAGACCTTTCAGCCTGTGCACGTGATCAACATGGACATCGAAGATACCCTGGAAGGTGCCACCCTGGGAGCATTCCTCATCTGTGAGATTTGCCAGTGCCTGCAGCAGTCCGACGACATGGAAGACAGTCTGGAGGAGCTGCTGTTGCAAATGGAGGAGAAGGCAGGAAAAAGCTTTCTTCACACCGTCTGCTTCTACTGAAGATCTGGGCTGGCTTTGTCCCCTTCCTCAGTAAGAACTTAGGCATGGGACTTTAGTCCAGATTGATTGTGAGAAGTATCTACAAAGACCTTCCACTGAGTGCTGTTTGTATTACTTTTGTACATATCACCTGGAAAGAGACTATTACCAAGAAAATATTTTATGGGAAATGAGAAGGACTAACAGTTTTAAAAGCACTGAAAAATGCTTGGCATTGTTCTACATGCATTACATACAATAACTAATTTAATGCTTATATTATTCTACAAGGAAGCTATCCCACCATGACTGCATTTTCCAGATGAGCAAACGGAGCTGATAATGGACTGCTGGAAAAATGATTTGTTTAAGGGTATTCAGCAGATAAATAACATTGTATAGATAAGCACCTTTTAAATAGACTTCCTTTTCTCAATTTGAGTGGTATTTTTTTTTAATTTTTAAATTTTTTAAGTTATTTGAGACCAATGGAGTGTGGTATATTAACTTAAATGTTGTTCTTCTTTAATAAGAGTATAATATTACATGTTTGAACCAATAAATGTTTTCACATATAGATTATATCTTTTTTACTAATGCTCACTTTAATAGGTAAAATCCAAGTTGGATAATGAACTACATATTATTGTAAAATTTGGAATTATCTACTCAAATAATAGGTCATCAAATTAAATGAAATAAAAAATTTAAATTAAAAAAAAAAAAGAAAGAAATCCTGTTCCCAGGATCTGCAAAGAACACCACAGCAGTTCTACACATCTGCCTCTCCCCCAGTTCCCCTCCCTGGATGGCAGAGATTTTAATATCATTAAAACTAACTTGGATATAGTAGAAGGAAGCTCTTAAAACCCTGACACCAGTGTGGTAGGAGATGGTACGTCAATTGACAGATTCGTTACCCAAGAAGAACGTATACATGCATCATGCTAGGTACAGGGAGAAAACCAAAGTTAGGCAAAGTATTTTGTCCACTTATTATCTATGTCATTTTCATAGCCAGTAGAACCTCTCAGTAAGTCTCCTAGACCTGGCCATGCCCACCATGGCCCAACACTCTCTTCGTCCCTGTCAACTCAAGCCTCTCTACATACCCTCTACTGGGTCCGACCAGTGACAGATCCATTCCAGTGAGTTGAACAGCAGAACCAAAGGATGGCATTTCTTGTTTTTCTTTTCTTTTTTTTTTTTGTCTTTTTTTTTTTTTTTTTTTTTGAGACAGAGTCTCACTCTATCACCCAGGCTGGAGCACAGTGACATGATCTAGGCTCACTGCAGCCTCTGCCACTCGGGTTCAAGTGATTCTCCTGCCTCAGCCTCTCGATTAGCTGGGATTACAGGTGTGTGCCACCACACCTGTCTAATTTTTTTGTATTTTTAGTAGAGACGGGGTTTCGCTATGTTGGCCAGCCTGTTCTCAAACTCCTGACGGCAAGTGATCCTCCTGCCTTGGCCTCCCAAAGTTCTGGGATTACAGGCGTGAGCTACCATGCCCGGCCAGATGGCATTTTTTATGGCCTTGGATTAAATTTTGCATTCCAGATGCTCAATACTTGGTTTCTAAAGTTAACTTCTGAACTTTCCCTAGAAACTAGAAAGACAAATATTACTACTCCATTTTGGGCCTTTTATTAAACACCTCATAAATGTTATTTAGTTTATTTCCACAAAATCTCTCTGAGTTAGGTAGCTCAGAGAATCTGAAACTTAAAGTTTAAATAACATGCCCAACATCACAGCCTACCAAGGGCAGAATGTGTCTAGAGACAGAGCTTCGGCTGGGCGCGGTGGCTCACGCCTGTAATCCCAAAACTTTGGGAGGCCGAGAGGGGCGGATCACGAGGTTAGGAGATCGAGACCATCCTGGCTAACACGGTGAAACCCCGTCTCTACTAAAAATACCAAAAAAAAAAAAAAAAAAAAATAGCCGGACGTGGTGGCGGGCGACTGTAGTCCCAGCTACTCAGGAGGCTGAGGCAGGAGAATGGCATCAACCCGGGAGGCAGAGCTTGCAGTGAGCCGAGATCACACCACTGCACTCCAGCCTGGGCGACGGAGCAAGACTCCGCCTCAAAAAGAAAAAAAAAAAAAAAAGAAAGAAAGAAAAGAAAAAGAAAAAGAGAGACAGAGCCTTTGATCACTGTACCCCTTTCCAGCTGGCAGAAATTTCCATCCAGGAAAACACTTTTGGCTGTGATTCTACTTGCCAGCCCCTTTCCATGCACATCTTCTCACCCCAAGTCAAATTTCTATTTAATTGAATTTTTCTCACTGAATAGTAGTGAACTTTCCTCACCATATATCTAAATATTAGGTAGTTAGGCAAATATTAAATAGTGAACTTTTCTCACTAAATATTAGGCATTCCTTTTTATTTTTAGCTGATGCTGTCTTCTCCCAAATTAGACATTCAAGAAAATAATTATAGGGTAAAAAACGGAATGAGATCAGAAGGAAAATTAATGGCTCCCCTAACAACTAATTAGAAAAATTAAAGAAGTATAATCAATTTAGTTTACAAAAACTTGGCGAAGGGAGTATTCTTTGTCAGGCACTGTGTTGGATACCTATTGAAAAAAATGCCTTCGATGTTGGAAACTAATTATCTTATTTGGTAGTTATTTTACATTCAAGAGCATAAAATAATAGGACCAAGCATCATCACTGTTTTTAACTTATTTTGTTGTTGTAGCTTGATAATTGATCATCTCAGTTAACTGACTTCACTGATTTAACCCATTTTCCAAAGTTCTTTACAGAGAGTGATTCTGAAAATCCTGAGTAACAGCACTTTCCACAGTATCAGTGTTGGATATCTATTGAAAAAAAATGCCTTCAATGTTGGAAACTAATTATCTTATTTAGTAGTTATTTTACTTTCAAGAGCATAAAATAATAGGACCAAGCATCATCATTGTTTTCAACTGATTTTTTTGTTGTAGCTTGATAATGGATCATCTCAGTCAACTGACTTCACTGATTTAACCCATTTTCAAAAGTTCTTTGCAGAGGGTGATTCTGAAAATCCTGAGTAACACCAGTTTCCACAATATCAGAGAGGTTTTGCTGGGAAGCAGCCATTACCATTAATAGAATTTATGTAACTCAATTTTACTGCCACTAAAAGGTCAAATCTGAAAGGTTTCATCAATGTTATTTTCTTTTGAAAAAGTTACTTCTGTCAAAAATAAGTAATAGAATTTTTAAAATGGTCATTAATTTCACCTTTAATATGTATTCACTATTTTTCATCTCTCTAGACTTTTGCCCACTAATGATTGAGGTCTAGTAACATATTGCAAGTAGTATAACAATACATACTATATTATTGGAACAATTGTAGACTAGGTAAAAATATCTTTTAACTGCTTCAAGACTGTTTACCAGATGAGATGATTAAAAGCATAGACTCCCTCTGAAGAAAGGATATTTTTCACTTAAGTGTCTTCTAATCAACAGCCAGTGCTAAGTGGCTCCTCTTTAAATAACAGAAGGCAACGTCTTAGAAGCTTTATCATGGGCTCTTCTCAGTGACAAATGGTTTTTAAGGGTGCTTTGTGAAAAAAAACCAGTCATAGTGAGAGTAATAGATAAGAGCTTAAACCTTAGATGTCAACACAGCCCAATCTGCCTGTTTTGTTAGGAATACATCTGTTAGCAACCAGCAATCCTTTATTAGCTCCAGCCTCTGTATCAGTCAAATGGATTCCTGGTATCTAAAGCTGTAGATGTCTTCTTACGTTAATTCAAATTCCTGATGGGTATCTCTATTGTTTTTATGAACCTACTTGTATAAATAGGCCGGGAAGTTCTACTCCGAGAAAACACCAAATGGCGGATGACGCCGGTGCAGGGGCGGGGTCCGGGATTCCGGAGGCCCTGGGATGGGGAACAGCGGTGACTTCCGGGGAGGTTTCGTCAGTAGCATCCGGGGCCCAGGGTCGCGGCTGTGGACCCGGCCGAGGCCGTGGAGCTAGCGGAGGCAAGGCCGAGGATAAGGAGTGGATGCCCGTCACCAAGATGGGCCGCCTGGTCAAGGACATGAAGATCAAATCCCTGAAGGAGATCTATCTCTTCTCCCTGCCCATCAAGGAATCTGAGATCATTGACTTTTTCCTGGGGCCTCTCTCAAGCACGAGGTTTTGAAGATTATGCCGGTGCAGAAGCTGACCCGCGCCGGCCAGCGCACCAGGTTCAAGGCGTTTGTTGCCATCAGGGACTACAGTAGCCACGTCGATCTGGGTGTTAAGTGCTCCAAGGAGGTGGTCACTGCCATTCTCGGGGCCATCATTCTGGCCAAACTCTCCATTGTCCCCGTGCGCAGAGGCTACTGGGGGAACAAGATCGGCAAGCCCCACACTGTCCCTTGCAAGGTGACAGACGGCTCCGTGCTAGTGCGCCTCATCCCCGTGTCCAGGGGCACTGGCATCGTCTCCGCGCCTGTGCTCAAGAAGCTGGTCATGATGGCTGGTATCGATGACTGCTACACCTTAGCCAGGGGCTGCACTGCCACCCTGGGCAACTTTGCCAAAGTCACCTTTGATGCCATCTCTAAGACCTACAGCTACCTGACGCCCGACCTCTGGAAGGAGACTGTATTCACCAAGTCTCCCTATCAGGAATTCATTGACCACCTCGTCAAGACCCACACCAGAATCTACGTGCAGAGGACCCAGGCTCCAGCTGTGGCTACAACATGGGGGTTTTATACAAGAAAAGTAAAGTGAATTAGGCCTGAAAATAAATAAATAAATAGGTCAGGAAAATGAATAAAGGGGAAAACAACCAACCAACCTTTTAGTTACAGCTTGATTCTCATTTCCCAAACTATCATAGCCTTAGTTTTACAAAAGAGAGGCTGACCTTGATTGTGCCTCACTTAGGAAAATGACTACCTTACGCTAGTTAGAGAAGTGATAAGTCTCCAAGGTTTTATAAATAACAAAAGCAGATTAAAAAAAATAAATAAAAGCCTGTATTTTACTCCTAATGGAAGCACATTGAAAAACAGTGCCATGGTGTGCAAGGTTATTAAACAAGTACATCTAACTGCTGGAAAGTTGAAATCTCACCTCACTGTTTGCAGCCAGCAGGCTTTCTCCTGGCAATCCGTGACTGTTTTAAGTGAAGACAGGAGAGGAGTTGCACAGCCAGCTTTCTCCATATGGGGTAAGGAAAAGACTGTGCAGAGGTAAAGTGCAGAATGCAAGTGCTTCAGGAAATGAGCTCCAGCTCTAGCTCTTCTTCATTGCATCAACATCAAATTTACTTGTAAAATCAAGCAGATACTAATGAAGTAGTTGCTCACAGGAAAAATATATTGGAGTTTAATAAGCAATGCTAATAGTTAAGAACTCATAAGTATTATGGGGGACAGTCCGTAAGTTTATCATTTGGGGAGGAAAATGAATTTATATGATGTATGATAATAAAAGAGAGTTTAAATGCAATAGGCATATATTGTGTTACTGTATTACTTTGCAAAACCCAACCCCAAAATAGAACAATGAGCATGTCTTTCTTTTTCACATGTCTACAGGTAGACTGGGGTATCTCTGTTCTGCATACAATCTGTGGGTGGGACCAGGCTGGAAGACTTCAGTTATATGAGGCATCTTTTTCTGACAGGTCAGGAGCTCCTGGGTGGATGGCTGTAAATGAGAGACACTCCTTAAGGCCTTGTTTTGAGGCTGGCAGAGTCATTTCTTCCCGCATTCCTCTGGACAAAGCAAGTTACCAGGCCAAGCCCAGCTGCTATGGGGCGGGGCCAGGATGTATGCTTTTCCATGGAGGTAGGGAAAATAGAGTAAATATTTGCCAAAACAATGAGCTCATCTGCCACATTTTTTTCCACAACTTAGAAAATGTCAGGAATTAAGAAAGGCAAAAATAAAAATCAGTGGTTAACCTACCTCCCAGAGATGATCAGGGTTCATCTTTAATGTATATCCTTCTTGTCTCTTATTTATGGGCACAGAGTTTAGTGAGTGGTGGGAAGGCATTAATAAAAGGGTCATGGGAAGGGGAAAAAGGTTATCAGGAAAGGAAAAAGGGAAAAGATGGGGGCCATTCCCATAGCATGGAGGAATATAATATTAGTTTCCTGTGTTTTTACACCTATCTCACTCTAACTAGCTACATAACCTGGAGGTGCGTTAAGTAGTCTCTCTGAGCCTCAGTTTTAATTTGTAAAATGAGAATGATAATTTGGCCTTCCTTGTGTGGTAGGTGTGAAGATTAGATGAGTTATTTCATGTAGATAGGATAGAACTTTGCAGTATGATAAATGCATAGAGAAAATTAGCCACTATTCATAAAGATAATGTGTTGGGATTTATCTTATGAGTTGGCCTGTTTTTCTTAGGTGTGTACTTTTCATACTCTGTTCTTTCGTGGGCAACCCAAGGCTTGTGAATAAAGATTGTCCCAGGAAGTGCTGAAAGCAGAAATAAAAGATTCAAAAAGAATGCTGGCATAACACAAGAGAGAAAGATTTGGATATATGACTGCAGTGGCAGGCCGCCTCCCAGAGGATCTGAGCCTAAATCAGTGGTCATTAAGTACTTTCTAAAACAATTTTTGAACAACTATGTTTTCTTTTCCACATTTTCAACTTGACATCTAAGATTTTTCATAATGAGTTTAAATAAGTATATTTTTTGGCGTTTGATAAATATGAATGTTTTAAAATAAGGTTAATTACTCTTAAATATATAGCAAAATTTAAATATAAACATTCAAAACAATGCAACAATAATTTATTCCTTGACATTCAGAAATTTTACATCTTTTGCTTTTCCCCTTTAAAATCATATTTCCATTCCATATTTTACTATAACACTTTGTCTTAATTTAATCTACTTTATGCTTTATAAAACCTTATTAATAATGCTACCATCATTCTTTGCAAAGTAAAAAACATGAAAAATGGAATATTTTTGGCTGAAGGGTTGTAAACATTAACTTTTTTTATCTTGGCTTGAGTCATCAGTATTATCAGTGTGCATCATAAATATAAAATTAATATTGCCATAAAATTATTAAACATTGAAAGTAAAATTGTACTAGAAATGCATCTCTTAATGAGATTAGTGGTATTTTTCAATTAGTTCTTGTCTCTGTGAATACATAAGAAATTGCTAGAATGGGACAGAGTTGTGCATGAATTGTATTATAATTTTTGTTTCATTTTTATAGATATCAACATAAAGAAATTATCTTCACAAAAATCAGTGGAGAGGAACGAAAGGAAGTTTTATTTCTTTTTTATAAGAGTATCACTCAAGTCTTTAAATGCTAAAAATCATACTATTCTATCATCAGAAAGTAGTTTTTGGTTTTAAGGTAGTATTTTGGTTTTGTTTTTTTTGTTTTTGTTTTTGTTTTTGTTTTTGAGATGGAGTCTCATTCTGTCGCCCAGTCTGGAGTTCAGTGGCACCATCTCGGCTCACTGCAACCTCTGCCTCCTGGGTTCAAGCGATTCTCCTGCCTCAGCCTCCTCAGTAGCTGGGACTACAGGCACGTGCCACCCCATGCCCGGGTAGCTTTTTGTATTTTCGGTAGAGATGGGGTTTCACCATGTTGGCCAGGCTGGTCTCGAACTCCTGACCTCATGTGATCTTCCCGCCTCTGTCTCCCAAAGTGTTGGGATTGCAGGCATAAGCCACTGTGCCTGGCCTAGAAATTAGTTTTTATTGTAGACTGGTTGACACATCTTTGAAGGCCAAAATCATAGTAATATATCATAAAAAATTATTTTAGCCAGTTTTAATTAAATCCCACTTCAAATTGGCAAAGCAAAGAATTGGAAACCACCTGACCTGAAAATTTGTTGCCTAGTTATTATAGTCCATACTTTCTCAATATATTAGGTGTAAGCCAAAATAATTTAGAAAGACATACCAAATAAGTGTAAATTATATCTGTTGCTGTTTTATTTAGAGGCATCATATTTAATACAATTTACACAAAAAGGATTAGAAAAAATCAAAATGTTATTTTATTATGTTCTTTTCAATATAATATTCTTGTATTAATTTTTTTATTTTATATATTTTATTTTTTATCAATACTTTGGTGTTGCAAAATTAACATTTAATTTATGGAGAATGTCTACTTTATAACCTAATCAGCAAAGTATGCCCAACATTATCACAATTACATTCTGTCAGAAAGAAATGTTGACTTTTTGTTTCAATTTAAATAAAAAGCGTTAATACACTTTTTAAGAGCTATTGTAAAAAACCTGTGAGGAAATAAATTGTGTTTAAAGTGATTGCTGTAAGTAGTTATTAATATTAAAATTATGCCCATCAAGAATAATTAATGCATTATGAAAACAATATAAAAATCAGTATGACTTTTAAATTATTTAATTTGGAATAATTCAGTTAAATATTTAGTAAAACTGTTAAGATCTTTGTAAAGCAAGAGGTGTAATATAAGACTTGATGATCCTTTAGTACATGTGATGGTTTATCAGCTACCTATTGATTTAATATTGTTGCATAACAACCACCCACATAACATCGGTTTCCCATCATAAATATTCATTTCTCACATATTCCTAGTGTCAGCTGATCTAGTCCAGACTGGACTTGGCGGCTCTTCCATTCTTTGTGAGGTTTCTTAACTTGTCTGGGAGTCAGCTGATCTAGGCTGGGCTAAGATGGTGGGCTGGCTTTTTCGCATATGTCTCTCATTGTTTTTCTAAAATGCGCAGTTTAGCCTGATCATATCCTTCACAAGGTGGTGGCAGAATCATAAAGTAGCAAGTGTTTCCAAACACTTAGGCCTCTTGAGGTTTAGGCTGAAAATTAGCATACCATTTCTCATTTTATTGGCCAAAGCAGGTCACAAGGCCAAACCCTGGGACAGAAAATTGTGCTGGATCACAAGATGAGCACACTGCATGGTTGCATAACTAACTAAGGACACAGATGCAGGAAGAAATAAAGAGAGGAGGCAAATAATTCAGCCCACTACCACCCTGGATTCTGCTTTTGGAAATAAATATAAATCAAATATAAAAATCAGACATAATTCAATTGAATTGATTAAATGTTATAATCAAAGTTTTCCTGTATGTTAAAAAAAGGAAAAAGAAAAGTATATACTTCTAAAATCTGATTAATCTGGCAACTTGCATGTCATTTTATTTTTTGTTAATAAGAGGCAGAAAATACTAAAACATTATAAAATAACACAAAATAAAATTTGTATAACTAGTAACTGATATCAATATTTCATTATACCTGACAAAATAGTTCTAAATATCCTACCGAATAATGTGTACCAAATCTGAAATAAACTGTATTAAAGTTTTACCTCTGAGTTTTAAACAATATGTATTAAGAATATGTGACCTACAAAAATATTTCAATTACAGTTAGAAGAATCAATATCACTCACCTATACTACTTAGGCTATTTGAAAGTTATACTCTTTCCAACTAAATAACATGTTTTAGGGATAGTGTTGAAAACAAACTGCTTGCATTAGGCAAGTGCTGTTTTTGCACTTACTTTCCACTTTGCTTAATTCACAACACCTTCTTTCTTAACAGTGATGTATCCTTTGATACTGGTGGGGGAATAAGAAGCAGGCTCTTAAATAATTGTCTTTACTGCATAGATGCCACACTACCATATATCTGAATTCAGAGCATCCTAGCATGAGTCAAAATACCCATTTCTTACAGAAATACATTTAAGACAGGAATAGACTGGATGTATTAACTATTGTGACTTTAAAATGCAGTCTTTAAGTGATCAGGCATGTTTCCACCACTTGCATCTGATGTTTCTTTACTGAGATTAATTCTATGTACGTTTTTCCTCTCAAATACCTTTTCCTCCCATAGAAATTTTCCTCCCATATAAACTTATTTCATTAAGTTCAAGCAGTATTTGCCTGGAATGTGTTTAAATGTGTAGATTAACTTGAGGTAGCTATTACAATTATACAATAGTGTTTTCCTATATCAGATTATGATATCCATATATTTACTTATTAGTCATTAATATTTATTAGCTATGCTTTGTCTCCTAGCCATAAATGCTCCACATTTCTTTCTTAAGTTATTCTTTGATATTCTTATTTCTACTCTTGGGAATGAAAAGAGTTTTCAGTTATAATTACTAAGACTTTTTAATGGGAAAGAATATTAGAATACATATTTCTGGGTTGTTAGCATTTAAATGATGGCCTCAGGTTTTTTTCGTTTAGGGATTTTTTAAATAAAGTAAACATTAATTTAATTATACTCTGAAATACATTTATAGGGTTTATTTTTATTTAATAATTTAGGTGGTATTTTAAAAGAGCATTCAAGCATTTTAAGTCATCCACTGCTAAATTTGCAACGTCTTTAGTTTGAAAGGTCTCTGCTTTCTACTCATTATTTTGGGGTATAATGAACCATTCAGAATTTCAAAGATCTAGACTACTCTTTAAATTGAGTATGTAGGTGCAATTAGATTAATCATGTTGTGTTTGGCTGGTTACTATCTCACTCACTTATAATTCACATTGCCCATCCTTATAAAGATATTTTTTATCACTTTACAATTTAGAAAACATTCTGAATAAGCTTTGGTTAAAATTTTCCAAAGAATACAGGAGAGAGAAAGAGATAGCATGTTTATGTTTCTGTTCTTCTCCTTTTAAGATTTCTCTTCTACAACCACAATAAAATACATATCATGGGCATATATTTTTTTGATGTACCTGAAAAACAAACTCAGATTTATAACCTCTGGTTATAGTAGGGAAAGTTTATTTATTTAATGTGGTTCTAACTGTAAGACCATATGGGCAAGTGACTGTCATATAGAGATACAAAAGACAGAATTTTGCTTTAATTTTCATGCAAATAAAAGTGTTGTTTTACATTATTTTTAATACAAAGATTGATATAATTAGTTGATCTTCAAAAAGTATTGTCAATTCTTCTCTGAAGTCAACCACAATAATAGAACAAAAAGAGGTGCAAACCATTACCAATCTCATTAGCAGTTACCTGACTCGGTGACTTGAAAATTGATGGCCAAAATAGAGGCATGACTACTTTAATTTGCTCACATTCATCTTGAAAGTCAAAAGGACGAATGGACTATTTTCAAAAGATGGGAAGAGGCAATTTATCTCTGTTTATACGAAACAGGATATTTCTACCCATCAGCCCCTACACATAAAGTAAACAGAAATAAAGGAGATAAATGGGGACAAAACAAAATTGGGGTAGGAGAGGTGAGAAAAGATAAGTGTTTAAGTAAAAAATGACAGAGTGTTAGAGACAGAATTTTTAAAAGGAGGAATTTGGTGATTTTCCTTTGGTTAGATGGAAGATAAAAGGAAAAATATAAAAGAAGAATAAACAGACATGTTGCAGTGAGCCAGAAAGACAAATACAGTTAAGGTAGAAAAAGAAATCTGTGGAACTTGAAAAAGAACTAAGTATTATTACAGTTGAAAACCCTGAGTCCTTGATATTATTGGATTCTAACTCAGAGAATAATGTAATATCTATGATTTTGTGCTGATATAAACAATCAAATACATAAATAAAAGAGGGAAAAGGATTATTTTTTCTTATTGAAGAATTTCAATTAATAAATGTTGAAGGAATAAGGAAATGAATTCAAAATAGCCATTGAGAAAATACCATAATAATTATTATTGTAGGCATGATCACCAATGGTTGCTAAAATTAGTGAGTAAATATTTGAGGAGAAATTGGATATTTGCATTACCTGATATGTGTTTACCAAGTTCTTATTAATTACAAATTGGAAAAGTATGGAGGAACTCAAGACCTATAGATAGATCTTTAGCCAAATAATCACTAGTAATGTCGCTAATAAGACTGACATCATGTTCCTCTGATGTACATTGAGAAAGGCACAAAATCACTTCTGTAGCCTTCTTTCCAAACATACATAATCCCATAAAAAAGAGACAAAACCAAGTGAGAAATATTCCATGAATTAACTGACCAATACTCTTCAATAGTATCAAAGTCCTGAAAGGCAATGAAAAGCTGAGGAATGCTCAAAGATAGAAAGAGACTAAGCAGACAGGATAACTAATTGCAATGTAGAACTTGGGATCAAATTCTGGAAGAGAAAAAGGTGACTAGTGGAAAACGCGGTAAAATTTAACAAGGTCTGTGTTTTAATTAATGGTAGTGTACCAATGTTAATTTTGATTTTGATCATTTTACTGTGGTTATATAAGATGTTAACATTAGGGGATGCTGGGAGAAGGGAATATAGAAATTCTATTATTTAGTTTTTTTGTTAAATCTAAAATCATTTCAAATAAGAGTTAAAAAATAATCCTGGGCCTCAAGCAAAAATCGTAGACAAAAATTCTGTTGTAGGTATAATGTACTGATATATTCATTTATTTGTTTGTGTTTGATGTTTGACGATTTTTGATATATAAAGAGGCATTTTTTCTTCTATCTGAATGCTTTACAAGGTGTGACTAGGTCTTTGTTGGTCTTTTTTTCTCATGGGTGATTACAGGGCACTGAAATTCCCAGCTCCAACCAAGATTCTGGACTTCAAACTCGGCCACGTGATGAGGGGATAGAAGAGCGGCAACCTTCTGGCATCTCTGTGGATTTGGGCAATTATCAAACCTGTAACAATCATAATAAATTCACGTGAAAGGCCTTTGCTTATTCCTCTGGCACCAGGCAATTCTGGATCCCATGTTACAATGAGGGTGTGGCAAGAGGAATATCCCCAAAATGTATTTAAATGCTCATCAAATGTCTGGATAGAGGTTTTAAAAGATTTAATTTGACTTAAAGAAAATAATATTTCTCTTATAGTCAAGATTGTGGATTAAGATTTATACTCACTACTCTTCCTGAATCTTCTGTTAAATATTAAACAAAACAGTGATGAAGAAATACTCACTCTTCTTTTTTGGAATAACCTATGAAACAGAAATTCTCTGACTTGAAATTATGTTATTGCTAAATCCCACCACTCCAGACTTTGGAAAAATCTCTACTATTCATCATTTGGCTCAGGTATCTTTAAGTCAGTGGTTGCTCCATTCATTTTATTCTTATGAGATTTGGGAGAATTGGCAATTTCAGGATGAGAGTTGCCATTTTTGTAACTTTGAGGTTCAAATTGGTGTTTTTATGAGACGCTGGTCAAACAGCATGAAGCACTTCAGTAACCTCTCTTCTCTACTTAGCAACCAGATGAATATCTTCCTCTTGTTTGATTTAGACAAGCAAGCAAACTACTAATTTACAAAGGACTTTAGTTTTCACTTGATTTCACCAAAGTTCAGAAAAGAAGCTCCCAGGGTACACTCCTATCACTACCAGTTTCTTTTTCTCCATGGTGCTTGAAAGTGCATTTCACAGAGGAAAAGAAGAGCTTGATAGATGGCTTATCTACAAAATAAATAACACAGTGTTTGCCAACTGCTGCTGTCTTTTATGGCTGGGTAACCTGGATTTGCATTAGAATCCAGCCACAATTTAACAGCCTAATTTACGGTGCTTCCAAAAGACCTGATTTTTTTTTTTTTTAATTTCTTGGACTGATCATCCAAGTTCATTCTATTGCCACATTAGTGATTTAGAGATTTCCATTTTCCCCTTGAAATTGCCATTTTAAGAATTTATAGTTGTACCCAAAGTAAATATTCTTTAATTCAGCATAAGATAGTTTATAATTACTTTATTCCTGACTTACATGGCTTTCACTGGGATTTGGAGTCAAACTTTGATTCTTTGATCAGCACTTATTTCTAAGTTCTGTACAAACCAGAAGTTAGAGTTATACATTTGTCCTCTGAGTTTTAAGATGTAATATCAACACTATGGGTTAGAATATACATTGTCAACAACTTAACAGGAAAAGGCCACGGACTTGGCCATAAGACTTGCTGTTTAGTAAATTGAGTATGTTAATATATATAAGACAGTTTGTCAATCAGAAATGAAAGCACAAGTATTTTAGACTAAGCATGAAGTGTTTGACTGATTTAATTCTTCTTTCTCAGTTTGCATGGTCTCCAACATGTGCATAATTCCATGTTGGTCTATTTTCATTTCTTTGCTGATTCAGTCAATATGTGAAACGAACAACCTAGCAAGATAAAATGTATTGATTCTCATCCTGTTATACGCATGCCTTATGACTATCATTTCTCTCGGTAAATAAATAAAATGGCTATCAATTATTTTTCTAAAGTGCCTAAGAGTAAGGAGTTTTATTATATATTTAATATATTTAGAATGTATATAGGGTTATATATATATATATATATATATATACACATACACATATATATGATTGTTCATATTTTGGCTTTCTGGCTTCTGCCTCAAGCAAATGTGAATGAAGCTTGGATACCTCTGGGTACTAAAAAAGGGAAGTTGTTCAGGTCGTCAAAGCAACAGTTGTGATCCAGCCATCCTTACATTAAATCACAATGCTGTATCACTTCCATGTTTATTATTTTACTGATTAGTATGAAATAACAGCTCTGTGTTACTAGTGGTGTGATTTTAGGAAAGTTACCAGACTTCTTTAAACCAAACTTTTCTAAATTTGAATGAAGTTAATAATTTGTATCTTGTAGAGACACTGTTTAATCCATTATATTACTTAGAAAGTGCATGGCACTTTATTTGGAAGCATAATAAATATTTAATAAGTGGTAGTAAATTAAAAAATAATGCATTCAATGTAATGAATATGCTTATAAAAAATTCATCACTTCTCACTGCCTTAGAGGTGACGACAAGTCTAGGGGCATAATCTCAGAAAATTTGCGTGAAAAAATCAGGAATACATCTAATTTGCTTTATGGAAGTCGCCAAACCTAAACACTAAAGGTAACATTATTGATTATCTGTCTCAATCTCACCCACAAAGAAACTCCTACTAGAACTTCATCTTGACTCTTTAAAACCTTTTAGTGACAGAGAACTGACCTTTTTATAAGACCCATTCCTTAGTCTAATTTTGGGCAAACCTAACCATGAAGCTGAAATGTGTATCTTTGTTGTTGTTGCTTTTTTAAGAGATGGGGTCTTACTCTGTCACTGAGGCTGGAATGCAATGGAGTGATCATAGCTCACTGTCACCTCAAATTCCTGGGCTCAAGTGACCCTCCTGAGTAGCCTCCTGAGTAGCTAGGATCACAGGCATGTGCCACCATAACCAGATTTTTTAAAAATCTTTTATAGAGACGTGGACTTACTATGCTGCCCAGGCTGATCTCGAACTCCTGGCCTCAAGCTATCCTCCTGCCTCGGTCTCCCAAAATGCTGGGATTACAGGTATAAACTACTGTGCCTGACCTGAATGTATATCTTTGTAATATCCACCCTTTGGTACTAGTTGCCTCTAAGTAAGAATGATACAGATAATTATTTTTTAGAAACTCATATCATGTTCCTATTAATTTTTGTTTGTTCCATGTTGACCATCCTAAGTTTCCTCAAATATTTCTCATATTTTTAAGTTGTTTTTTTACCTTTTAAATGTAAGATGAAGTTTCTCCACCTGAATATAATAGTCTTTAAGTGGTATGATGATAGTGGCGAGCAATGGAAAAAATGGGACTTTTGCCTTCCACTCAAATTATGTGCTTCTGCAATTGCAGCCTAATAGCAAATTGATGTTTATTAACTTCTTTCAGTATCCAATCACAAATGTTTGCTCATACTGAGCTTATAGTTTAAATATCTGCTATCAGGTTAGGTCTTACCTAAGTGCAGTAACTGAGTATATTTTTAACCTTGATTATAGGTCCCCATGTTTATCTTAAATATCATCTTGATTTGTTTTTATAAAATCTAGTATTTATTCCTTTCATACTTATTCAGACCCAAGTATGATACATTTATTATAACATAATTCACAATATATTAAACAGAGTAAGAAAGTTGCTCTGATGACTCACCAAACTGTATAATAAATATGACTTTAAAGAATTTATTGATAATAAAAGTGCTGTTCATTGCAGCACTGTTCACAATAACAAAGACTTGCAACCAACCCAAATGCCCATCAATGATAGACTGGATAAAGAAAATGCAGCACATATACACCTTGGAATACTAGGCAGCCACAAAAAGGGATGAGTTCATGACCCTTGCAGGGACATAGATGAAGCTGGAAACCATCATTCTCAGCAAACTAACACAGGAACAGAAAACCAAACACCGCATGTTCTCATTCATAAATGGGAGTGGTACAGTGAGAACACGTGGACACAGGAAGGGGAACATCACACAGTGGGGCCTGTCAGGGGGTGAGGGGGTAGGGGAGGGATAGCATTAAGAGAAATACTTAATGTAGACGATGGGTTGATGGGTGCAGCAAACCACCATGGCATGTGTATACCTGTGTAACAAAGCTGCATGTTCTGCACATGTATCCCAGAACTTAAAGTATAATTTAAAAATATATATAAAAATCTAAAAAAAGAATATTGTCAAATTAGTACTTATATTGTTGTCTTTTATAGCATGAGGAACTTATGAAGAATTTTCTTCTGTTCCTTTCAATTATGCTTTAGTGCAGAATTTAAAAAGCTATCTGTATTTTTTATGGTATAGTCCTTATTTTCTTCTCTCATTATCATAGGTATTACACTTGTGAGTTAATGTTAAAAAAAGAATTTGTTGATAATCTTCTAGATAAAAAAATTAAAGATAGGTGGAACATAAAATATCCTTATACTGAGATATATCTGTTAATTTTCTTACACATAAGTTGACTTGACTGTAAAGATTCAATAGACATACAGGATGATTATTGAACAGAATTATAATTGATTTATTGTGATTCAGATAAAAACATTGGAATGTTGTATTCTTCGAACAACATCTGACAATCCCTCCCCACCCCTGACTCCTGGTAACCACCATTCCATTCTATTTCTATGAGTTCACCTTTTTTACACTCAGTGTATGAGAGATATCATGCAGTATTTGTCCATCTGTGCCTGGTTTATTTCACTTAGCATAATGTCCTCCAGGTTCTTCCATGTTGTTCCATAGGACAGGATATCCTTTTCAAGGCTGAATAGTATTCCATTGTGTATATGTAACACATTTTTTAAATCCATTAATCTGTTGATAAGAGAAATAACTTGAAGAAATCTATTACATAACAGGTTGACCATAGCTGATAACAATGTACTGCATTATTGAAAATTGCTAAGAGAATAGATTTTAAGTGTTCTCACCACAAAAATAATATGTAAAGTAATACCTATTTTAACTAACCTGAAATAACCATTTCACAGTGTATAAATTTTCAAAACAACATGTTTTACATAATATATTTTTGTCAATTAAGAATAAAATACTTTAAAAAATAAATTAATAAAAATAAAAATAGTTAAATTCATCCATGTTCTGGATTCAGCATTTTATCAGGCAATAATGTCATTTACAAAATTTGAGTTTATAAACAGATAATTACTAATATTTTAATGTTAATGTTTTTCATTGCAGCCTATAAAAATCTTATAATTCTACTAAAATCTCAGGTCACTGAAGTTCATTGGAATTTTATAAATTTTGCACATCTTTTATCACTATAAAATTTTTGTTTGAGGCAGAGTTTCTGTACAAAGAAGATGAGACAGTTTATTAAACAATCGGCAATGGTCATTTGTAGGAAACTTGGGCTTTCAGAGATACTTCCATGTTATTGAATTTTAGAATTTAGTATTTGTGCTTTCTTAGACAAATTGTTTTTTTTTTGGCTATCTAATTTTTTTTATTATTATTATACTTTAAATTTTAGGGTACATGTGCACAGCATGCAGGTTTGTTACATATGCATACATGTGCCATGTTGGTGTGCTGCACCCATTAACTCGTCATTTAACATTAGGTATATCTCCTAATGCTATCCCTCCCCTCTCCCCCAACCCCACAACAGGCCCTGGTGTGTGATGTTCCCCTTCCTGTGTCCACGTGTTCTCATTGTTCAGTTCCCACCTATGAGTGAGAATATGCAGTGTTTGGTTTTCTGTCCTTGCGATAGTTTCCTCAGAATGATGGTTTCCAGCTTCATCCATGTCCCTACAAAGGACATGAACTCATCCTTTTTTATGGCTGCGTAGTATTCCATGGTGTATATGTGCCACATTTTCTTAATCCAGTCGATCATTGTTGGACATTTGGCTTGGTTCCAAATCTTTGCTATTGTGAATAGTGCCGCAATAAACATACGTGTGCATGTGTCTTTATAGCAGCATGATTTATAATCCTTTGGGTATATAACCAGTAATGGGATTGCTGGGTCAAATGGTATTTCTAGTTCTAGATCCCTGAGGAATTGCCACACTGACTTCCACAATGGTTGAACTAGTTTACAGTCCCACCAACAGTGTAAAAGTGTTCCTATTTCTCCACATCCTCTCCAGCACCTGCTGTTTCCTGACTTTTTAATGATCGCCATTCTAACTGGCGTGAGATGGTATCTCATTGTGCTTTTGATTTGCATTTCTCTGATGGTCAGTGATGATGAGCATTTTTTCATGTGTTTTTTGGCTGCATAAACGTCTTCTTTTGAGAAGTGTCTGTTCATATCCTTTGCCCACTTTTTGATGGAGTTGTTTGTTTTTTTCTTGTAAATTTGTTTGAGTTCATTGTAGATTCTGGGTATTAGCCCTTTGTCAGATGAGTAGATTGCAAAAATTTTCTCCCACTGTGTAGGTTGCCTGTTCACTCTGATGGTAGTTTCTTTGGCTATGCAGAAGCTGTTTAGTTTAATTAGATCCCATTTGTCAATTTTGGCTTTCATTGCCATTGCTTTTGGTGTTTTAGACATGAAGTCCTTGCCCATGTGTATGTCCTGAATGGTAATGCCTAGGTTTTCTTCTAGGGTTTTTATGGTTTTAGGTCTAACATTTAAGTCTGTAATCCATTTTGAATTAATTTTTGTATAAGGTGTAAGGAAGGGATCCAGTTTCAGCTTTCTACATATGGCTAGCCAGTTTTCCCAGCGCCATTTATTAAATAGGGAATCCTTTCACCATTTCTTGTTTTTGTCAGGTTTGTCAAAGATCAGATAGTTGTAGATGTGCGGCATTATTTCTGAGGGCTCTGTTCTGTTTCATTGGTCTATAACTCTGTTTTGGTACCAATACCATGCTGCTTTGGTTTCTGTGGCCTTCTAGTATAGTTTGAAGTCAGGTGGCGTGATGCCTCCAGCTTTGTTCTTTTGGCTTAGGATTGACTTGGCGATGCGGGCTCTTTTTTGGTCCCATATGAACTTTAAAGTAGTTTTTTCCAATTCTGTGAAGAAAGTCATTGGTAGCTTGATGGGGATGGCATTGAATCTATAAATTACCTTGGTCAGTATGGCCATTTTCATGATATTGATTCTTCCTACCCATGAGCATGGAATGTTCTTCCATTTGTTTGTATCCTCTTTTATTTCATTGAATAGTGGTTTGTAGTTCTCCTTGAAGAGGTCCTTCACATCCCTTGTAAGTTGGATTCCTAGGTATTTTATTCTCTTTGAAGCAATTGTGAATGGGAGACAAATTTTTATCATTAGGATCTTGATAATATGTGTTCCTTCCAGTGAGGCAAGAGCAAAGAAAGAAATTATTCCTCTCAATTTATGAGAATCTACTACAATTACTGATTTAAAAAACCATCAGGCTATCGAGAGTGTATCCCATAATTTTACTACTTGCAAAGCACCTAATGCAATTAAATACTTACCAACTTTTTGAACAAATGAAGTAAATGGGCTATGTATCCTTTTCCTTGGCCCCCATCCCAATAGTCCTCCCAAATATTGATTAATCAATTTGGTTAACATGGTAAACACCACATTGTATTAGAAACCTTTTTTTTTTTTTTTTTCTTGAGACGGAGTCTAGCTCTGTCACCCATGCTGGAGTGCAGTGGCGCAATCTTGGCTCACTGCAACCTCTACCTCCCGGGTTCAAGAGATTCTTTTGCCTCATCCTCCCAAGTAGCTGGGATGCGCCCACCGCCACACCTGGCTAATTTTTGTATTTTTAGTAGAGACAGGTTTCACCATATTGGCCAGGCTGGTCTCAAACTCCTGACCTTGTGATTCACCTGCCTCGACCTCCCAAAGTGCTGGGATTACAGGAGTGAGCCACCACACTGGCCAATAGAAACCTTTTACCACAAATTATTAAGTGCTCCCTAAGCCTCACTCCATACAGTAATTCTATGTATAATATGTTATACTATAAAATGAATATAACTCCTGCCCCATACCTTAAGGGCTCTTTATTTAAAAAAATAAATTTCAAGCTAATGTTACAACACACATTGTTCCCTCTCTGCCTTATGTCCTGCTATCATTCTGAGTGAGCAGACTTCATAACTCTTAGACCACTAAAATCCAAATCCACTGTTTTTGTGCATTAGTGACTTACACTAGAAAACATCATGATTCGTAACCACCCTTCTCTAATCTCCTGTAGTTTATTTTTTTTTTCTCTGACATTTACCCGTTTAACTAGGTGGACCAACAAAAAGTGTTAGTGGAAAAAAAAAAGTTGAGGATGGAGGACAGTGTTATTTGTAGTGACATTACAAGATAGACAGGGGTGCATCCACTCTTGAGGATGAAAGAAGTCATACCTAGTCTGGTATTAGGCAGCACAGGTGACAACCCCTGGCAAGAGGCCCAGACTCCACTTAAGCACAGTGAACATGATATAATGAAGTCCAGAGCCCCAAGGGCAGGGACTAGACCTTTCTCTGTTTTATTCTGTACCAAGTTCTCACTCACAACTCAAAAACATTTTTTTAATTAAAAAGCTTATGTGTATAATGAGGACATATTATATACTCTATGAGGTCAAATTCTAGATAACAAAGAAGCTATTCATATGTGGGAAAAATAGTGAAGTCATAGTTAAAATATATAAAAAATAAAGAAAAGATCAAAACTGATTTTTGTGTTTAAAAAAAGAAAATGTATAGTTTATTGAATTATGTTTTTTAAAAAGGTACAAGTGAATGTTTACATTGAGGCAATGACATTCTAACTATGAAATAAATGTCTTTGATCAAGGTTAATTCCACAACATCTATCACCATGTGCAATGCACAGTATTGATGCAGTAATTGGACAAAGAAGAGCAAAATCCTCTTCCAGGAATATACAGACCGGTAATGCAGACATAAACAAGTAAGCATGATATAAAAGTCTTTGTGGCCCAGGCTTTCAGCAGCTCCATTCTTTCTTCTCATAATCTCTGTAATGCACATCTTGTTCATAATCAGGATCGACTTTAGATTATGGAGTCTACATCTCAGCCTTCCTTTTTACTAAAAGTCTAGGCATACTCCTGAGGGTCTTCAATTTCTGTTGACACTTGGTCCATCACCCTTACTTCATAGATTCTTGGTAAATTTCAATGACTTTAAGAGCTGACCCAGGTTTTGTGGGATGTGAAGCATGTTACAAGCCCTCTTTAAAAACAAGAGTTCAGTTTACAAATGCAAAAATAGCACAAAGTATAAGAAAATAAATTCACAACAAATTACAAATCTTAAAAAGCTATCCAAAACCACATTGTGTAAAAGGATTAAAATAACAATATTTAAATTAACTAACTGCTTAGTAAACTTTTTATAGGCTGGGCATGGTGGTTCATGCCTGTAATCCCAGCACTTTGGGAAGCCGAGGTAGGCGGTAGATCACCTGAGGTCAGGAATTTGAAACCAGCTTGGCCAACATGGTGAAACCCTGTCTCTACTAAAAATACAAAAATTAGCCAGGCATGGTGGCAGGTGCCTGTAATCCCAGCTACTTGGGAGGCTGAGGCAGGAGAATCACTTGAACCTGGGAGGCGGAATTTGCAGTAAGCCGAGATCACGCCACTGCACTCCAGCCTGGGTGACAGAGTGAGACTCTGTCTCAAAAAAAAAAAAAAAAAAAAAAAAATTATGATTATTTTTTCTACATTTACAGTTGCACACTCTGATTACCTGTTCCTAATTCAATGACTTGGCAACTCCTTTTCTATAGTGGGAATATAATATTTTAGATTTTCTTCTGAAAAATTTGGTAGAAATTTGTTTTTGTTTATATTTTTGTTTTTTATGACTCAAGTACATGATTCCAGAATTTTTTTTATTACTGATAGGTTAGGAAAGTTTCTTTCAGCTTCATAATTATTGTTGCTGATGTCTTATAAATAATATGCAATTGTTTTAAAATTTGGGCAAACTTTTATCAAGTTTCTTCCTTTCTTTTTTCTTCTTTCTTTTCTTCTTTCTCTCTCTCTCTTTTGCTTTCTTTCTTTCTTTCTCTCTCCCTTTCTCTCTCTCTTTCTTTCTTTCTTCAATGGCATGATCATGGCTCACCATAGCCTTGAACTCCTGGGCTCAAGCAATCCTACCAACCTCAGCCTCCCAAGTAGCTACAGGTGCACCCCACCACACCCAGCTAATTTTTTTATTGTTATTTTTGGGGAGATGTGATCTTGCTATTTTGCCCAGGTTGGTCTCAAACTCCTAGCTTCAAGAAACCCTCCTGCCCCACCTTATCAAAGAACTAGGATTATAGGCATGAGCCACTGCAGCTGGCCTTATCAATTTTCTTTTATGCATGGGCTGTAAGTTTTCTTGCACAATGACTAAACTGAAATATATTTTGAAGTGAAGATACTTAGCAAGGTACTTTGTCATTAATGTTACCATGACAGAAGGGGTGAATTGATCACAGTTTGTGGTGAGAGTGTTCCTGGAAACTATCACTGCACTGAGAAAGCTATAACTCAATTATACATGAAAGTAACTATAGGACACATAAATATATCTTAGGAAATTCAAATTTACGTATCCCTAAATAAAATTCACATATCTGTGGCTACTACCCCAACACCACTCAACAAAAGCAGAAGTTTGACAGAAGGGAAGTGGGACTGAAAAACAACAATAACACAAATTTTAATTAATTCCTATTAAAACAACTAACCTTTGCAAATTTTACAAAATATATGACACAGGTAATCACATCACCAGAGTCTTATCCAAGACCTCAAAATGGGAAGTCTCTCAGTAGTTTGAGCTCTGGACTGTATCTTTTTCATTTCTTTCATCCATTCTCATGACCTTTTCCTGTACAAGCCTCTAATCCTTTGGTTGTATGTCTGCATTACTCTCTCTCCCCTTTTGTGTTTACCTAGAAAACTATAGATGTACTATAAATCTCAAACCCTGTGAGGTATCCTTGATTTTTTCCTCTCCTTCACCCTCCAATACAATAAATCAACAAGTTCTTCAGATTCTAACTCCAATGTATCTCTCAAACTGTTCCCTCCATTACTGTTAGCAATATCATAATCTGGGCAATAATCTTTCATTACCAGGAATCTTGCAACAACTTCCTAATCAGTCTTTCTGTCCATAGTCTTGTGCCCTCAAAGCCATTCTTGGTATAATTTCAAAAATAATTTATTAAAAATTCAACTCTGACCATATCATTCCTTGGCAAACAAAAACAAAAACAAAAACAAAAACAACAAAAAGCTCAATAGCATCACTGCTCTCAGATCACGCCCAAGCCCTTTTGCTGGAAGACAAAACCCTCTAAAATTGGTCCTGTCCGTTTCAATCTTATTCCTTTCCCCTCTCACCTCATACTGTATATTACCCCCAAACCCCAAAGAATATGGAATTGTCTGCATGTCATGCCCTGTCAGATTGTATTCAACATTCCCTACTATCTGAAATACTTCTACCCACCTTCTCCAACTCCCCAATTCATTTTTAAAGACTTCACGTATATATCAGCTTACTCTGTAGAGTTTTCTGGGGCCCAAATACTGAAAAAATTTTTCTCCTTTGGCCTCCTGTACTCTGATATGAGTAGTTTCATTTCTAAACCTAACACAAAATTTTGTGTCTCCTCCACTAGTGTGTAGCATCCTTGAGGGAAGAGACCTTGTCTCATTCATCTTTGTTTCTCCATGGCATAGTATACAGCCTGACGAATGAAAGGAGCTCAAGGAATTTCAGTGAATGGAAAACATAAATGTGATGTCCAATGGTACAGGTGAAATCAGAGTGCTGAAGAAGACCAGAGATAAAAGAATTGTGAATTATGGCATGAAATAAGTAGCATATGAAATGGATCTTGAAACACACATGCCATGATGTAAGTTGAAGGGATTGTGCATTTCAGTAGAGAGATTTAATAAAGCATGACTAAAGATCAAAGAGCTTCGCTGCAAGAATGCATCTAAAATTAAACTAATGAAGGAGAACCTGGTAGGATAAATGAGAACAAAATATTCTTTGATTCCTGACATGGACAAATAGTTCTCAGAGGATAATCAAGAGGACCTAATTAGATGATTGAAAGGATGCCTTTGTGGATGAAAAAGAAACATTATCTTTTATGTTCATAGAGCCCACATACATAAGCATGGCAAAATGCAAAGAAAAGCATTCTCAAAGGATTAAAAAAAAATCTAAACAAACTATTGTAAACTTGAGTTGCATTGGTCACATTTTCATGTTGGTAAATTACTGCATGAATGAAAAACAATTACTGTACATGTAAATGGCTAAAGAAAATAGGACTAAATGTGGAGACATGGGGAACTACGAAATGTTGGTCAATCAACAATTTATTGAGCCACTTCTCTTTTAGTTACTTTAGAAGAGACAACTGAAGCAGAAAATAAGATTTACCTTGCAAAGCCTCAAATCCAATTAAAGGAAGTAGATAAGCATAAACAATAGAAAACATAATTAACAGATTCTGGCAATTAAAATGTACAAATATGATTTTTCATAAAAAACAGAAATTCTAGAGAAGACATAAGTCTTCTACATATAAATATTAGGTGGAGGGAATGCCTTCTAGGTAAAAATAATTCCTTTAGCAAAGTCATAGATACTCTCTCAAGTAAAATAGATCCTTAGAACAGCAAGGATGCCAGAATGGCTCATGGAAGTGATTGTGATAGGGGTGAGTTAGACATTTGTAATGATGACAATATCAGGGTAGAGTTTGTGAGACTGAGACAGTTTTAAACATAAATTCGGGGTAATATGCAGGTGTTATAAACTTCTAAAAAGAGAAATTACACAAAGAAAACTTTTATCAGTATATAAGGTTATATGGGCCGTACATACGAATGCAAAAAACAGTTCATATAGAATTCTTAAATAGCCATTGCTTCTTTACTTCTTTCCGCCCTTTCTTATTTTTCCTTTTCCCACAAATATGCATGTGTGTACATACTCACACCATCATTTTTTCAGTTTTTTTTTGTGTGTTTTAAATTTGTTTTCCTTGTAATAATATCTCCTAAAACCATTATCAATTTTACTCCTAGGTGTGTTTCTTTATGGATCGATTCTGGTGATATTTGGTGATTTCTAAATCCTCTATATAGAGTTCATTTCTTTGCATCTCTCTTGTATTTTCATCTGTAGTGTTTAGATGCCATCAAAAAGAACACCAAAGTTTTCACAGATTTCAATAGGCCTTACAGGTTATTTACTCCTACCATCTTTCTTTCAATATATGGGAATACGGGAACTGTCCTATTTTTGTTGTTGTTGTTGTTGTCATTAACAACTAAGGAAAAGGAAAAAAGTAGCAAAAAAAGAAAATGGAAAGAATTTGTAGGTCATACAATATAACTACAAAGTACAGCTATAAAAGTTTGATACATTGGTACATGCTAGGCACCCTGCACAAATATTTACTAACATAATTTAACCCTGATAATAATCTTACTAAGTAGGAACTGCTATTATCTCACTTTTCAGATGAAGAACCAGGGTATTAGAGAAGTTAACTAATCCACCAAAGGTTACACAGGCTATGCAAGATGAAGCAGGAATTCACACCTTGGGCTTCTTACTTCAAAGTTCCCGTGTTCAACTGCAAGACTGGCCCGGTCTTAGCCCTGATTTGTGTCTTCTAAAGCTTCATCCAAGCGGCATTTTGAAAGAGTATACAAAACTAAAAGTAATCAAAAGTGTCCTTTTCAATAAGCTATTTAGATAAGACTAAGAAATTATAATGATTTCCACAGTTTATATATTCCACAAAAATAGTGTTGAATTAAAAAACTCTTAGAAATACTATTTTTTAAAGTTATAACTTGTGTGATACATATGCTACAACAGTTTTAGAGAGGCCTCAGACAGGTATGGATACTCAGCTTAATCCACTCATTCAAGAGGACATTTGTCTCAAAAAAGGAAGGAGCAGAGGTAAGAAGGACAAAGAGAAAGGAAGAGAAGAAGAAGGGGGAGAAAGGGAGGGAGGGAAGAAGAAGAGGAAGAGAGTGGGGCAAAAAAGGAGAGGAGAAGAAGGAAAAAGTAACTGAAAAAGAGTTAACTTGATTACTAATGATTTAGCTAAATTACTATATGCAAATAACAAAATGGTATAAGATGGCTTCAAGAAAAAGTTAAACCATAATCATAGCAAATTTAAAACACCTGCATACGACTTTAAAATATATGATGCATTTGGATGTGAGGTGAGTTCAGTGAAAATATATCAGGTTGTAAACAGAAAGATATAAGAAGAATACAGAGTAAATAAAATCTCTTGAAGACTCACCTTTTTCTATTTTCTAATTTTATCAAAGTCTTAATGCTCTGTACAAATTCATTCCCCCCATACCTCTCAACATTTCTTCAGTAAGTAGTTTCCATCTTCGTATAATCTGGTCCAAGTTTTCTCTCCCTTTATTCAAGATGTGTCCTGATTGCACTGACATGACTCCCAGTGATGTAGGATTTTTCTTCTCAGTCCCTTTGCAAGCTGGGGAGTCCCGACCAGTGATGTCCCACTTGGGCCTAGCTTGGCCGTGCTACCATGCCCCAGCTCACTTGTTATAGCTTGTATTTGCATGCGGTGGCTCCCAAGCTCTTGTACCACACCCAGGAAGAATAAGGATATGCAAGACATTGAAGGGTAAGGAGGGCAGAGAAGAATCTTATTGAGTGATAAAAAATGGTTTTCAGCAGAGAGGAGATGGGGGGAGGTGGAATGGTTCCCCTACCCAAAGGCAGGAAAGGTCCCCGCTGTGTGGCTGGGGCCTTTTATGGACTAAGAATGGGGAGTGTGTGCTGACTGGTTTGTGAGTATGCAAAAAAAGTTAAAGCAAAGACGTCACTCCAAGGTGGGCACAACAGTGTAGAAAAACCAGGTAGGAATGGGTAGGTATATGTAAAATTGTCGAAGGGTGAGGACCAATCAGAGGAGAGCATCCCAAACAGGAAGACAAGTTCTCAGTCTGGTCTGAGGATTTAACTTGTTGCTTGGCTTTCAGACTTTTTACTGTCTTCAGCTTGGAGGTGGGATTTCACCAGGGACCCGCCCCATCTGCCTAGGCATTTGGCTGCCCCTACTACTCCAAAGATAGCCTGTGGCCACCGTCTAGAGAGGAAGGTTGTCTTCCTTACTAGCCTTGCTTTTAGCCACCATTTATCACCCGTAGAGAGAGTAAGTTGTGGGTACTTGTTTTTCTTTTACCTAGGCCTGGAATACTATATGAAGCAGTGTTTACCAGGAATGTCTCTCTTGAGAATAGGAGAAAGAATGGGAAGTTGCATTGTGGATTTCATAAAAGTCTTGATCAATGCAGCCGGAATAAGCAAGAAATTAGAAATGGATGTAAACTTTGAAGGGAATGTTTTGCATTTCTCTTAAAAGGTGTTGCTACACAAACAGGATACAAATGCTCTGAAGAAGCAGAAAAAGACCTCAGATCTTTTTCTAGAGAGATCACCAGGAAGGATAGCCCCCGAAGGTTAATTCATGCAGAAGGGTTGGAAAACATAATATTTTGTAATGTCAGTTTTGATTATATCATAAACTGAGCAATGTCAAAATATAGCATAATCAAATAAAAACTCGAAGCTTGAAATTATTTAACTACTTCCTCAACTCTAAATCATTCTAAAATGTCTCACTAATTATGTTACCCTCATGGGTTTTCTATCCTTTTCTTTTTAAAAGTGCCAAAATCTATTCATTTCAAAGCATTCTATAAGAAAGTACAAAATGATCCTTTGAACCCATTTAACATATGGAGAGTCCGAATCCCTAGAAAAGCTAAATGATTTTATCCAACCCCAACAAAAGGTGAAAAGATAAAGCCAAGACAATTTTAGGATTTCAGTTCCTTCTATCATATTAAAAAGTTAATGTAGTAATAAGAGCCAAAAATTTCCACAAGTACACTGGGAAGACACATCCTGAAATATTTTAGCTTAAGGATGCCCCATTGCAGTCATAATCTTATTCTCTAACCCCAAACCATTTCCTCATTCATTTTGAGATGCATTCACTCTTAAAGAAACATTGAGGCCAGGCATGGTGGCTCACCCTTGTAATCCCAGAACTTTAGGAGGCCAAGGTGGGTAGATCACCTGAGGTCAGGAATTCTAGACCAGCATGGCCAAAATGGCAAAACCCTGTCTCTGCTAAAAATCCAAAAATTAGCCAGGCGTGGTGAAAGGTGCCTATAATCTCAGCTACTCAGGAGAGGCTGGGAACTGCTTGAACCAAGGAGGCAGAGGTTACAGTGAGCCAAGATCGTATCGTGCCACTGCACTCTAGCCTGGGTGACAGAGCGAGACTCCATCTCAAATATATATATATATATATATATATATATATATATATATATATATATATATATATAGAGAGAGAGAGAGAGAGAGAGAGAGAGAGAGAGAGAGAGAAATATTTTCCCAAAAGTAAATAACTCCTACACTTTTGGAGTTTTAATGCCCTATTGTTGATTTTTGTGACACTCTACACCTTCTTAAAATCTTGCATAGATGGCATTTTTATAAAGTTATCTGTACTCTTCTTGCTAGGATTCTAGGATTAAACAAAAATATTCTACAGGTTAAATTATTTTCCCCAAGGGCATAATAACAAGTTTATTAATTCATTGTCTCTCTTCCTTACCTCCTTCCAACTACTTTCATTTAACTATTATTCTTGTACTGAACTACTTGATGTTATAATTGTGAACATTTTATTTTTAAAGTTGAAGTAAATTGATGTTAGCAGTATTTCGGATGAGAGGCAGTATTGAATAGTGGTTAATTACGCACTCTGTGGAGTTAGACTGCTTACATTTAATTTCCTGCTTCCCCACTCATTAGCTGAGTAACATAGGCAAATCTAGCCTAAGCAAGACCATTCTTTGTCCCAGTCTCATCATCTATAAATGAATATACTAATAGTAACAACCTCACAGAATTGTGTTGAAGATTGAATCAGTTAAGCTATGGAAAGAATTTAGAACCGTGCCTGGCGTGTCATTCATTGTGTGTTAGCTATTACCATTTCTATTCCTTTAATGCATTGCTTACTAGATGGTTAGGAGTTGATCTGAAGTTCAGAGCTACTATGGTCATCATATATTTTCAAGTCATTCATAGAATGATGTCTACCAGATTCTAACCCAGAATAGTTCGACACTTTGACACATAGATTCTCTGGCAACCAGTGGCATGTGCGTGGTCTTGGCTCATCGGAAGACCCCTTGTTGATTTTGCATCTGGACTTAGTGGGCCAACATTGTGTGATGTACAAGGTGTCACTGAAGTCTGCAGGGGATCCAGCTATCATAGGAAAATGACAGGGCTTATTGTTCCTGTGGTGGAGCAGGCACAGAGACCAAATGACTTAACTCTTTCAAGTGAGAACATCCTAGTTTAGATTCTGTCTTGGAATGTGAACTTTCCTGAGCTACAAACAATCAAGGAAAATAGTATTATCAGCAAAGGTTTACTGACTTCTTGACCCTTCCCTTCTCACCTCTTCTCAATGATACCAAGCTTAGCTTTCTCCATAAAGCATCAGGGTTATGGGATTTTGTCATCCCCATAAACATGTCTGTACTGGATGCTTTGAAGTTTCTTCTAAATTATTGTTTTAAAATACTTATGTTCTGAAACCACTGTGGAAAACACCTTCTGTTTAATTTTTACCCAATACCCACTAACGTGCTATAGAGAAAAAAAAAACTGTCCATGTATTAGAAATATGCTGTCACCACTGATGAAATTCCAGAGTATTATATATTTTACCATCTAGAGCTCTGCAAAACACAGATTTTTAAAATTTTAAAAAGTTTTGAAAAACATATCTTTTATAATATTCAAAATAATCTAATAAAAATTTCCCATACACGTAAAACTCAATGATACATGAAACATGCACTCCATGTCAAGTGTTGTTACAGACATGAAAACAAAATAGCAGCAAAATTGTGAACAAAATGTCATTGTATACAGACAGTGTTACAAGAGAACTCTCTGCCCCTATCAGTTTGGTGAATAGTACACTGTACCGTTTTGTAAACTTAGGGCACAAACTCTGTCATATTTAAGCTTGAGTTTTCCTATCTATAATACAAAATGCCTGGAATAATGCAGATGCTTAATAAATGCTTATGAAATAAATAAAAGAATAAATATCTAGGTCTTTATATATGTATCTATAGTTATATATATGTATGTGTTTGCCTACGTGTAGTGTTGTATAGCATAGTATACACACACACACGTACACACACGTATATAGCACCACATACATAGCACTATTGCTTAAAACATTTAATGCCCTCTTACAAATTGTAAGCAGTGTTTCTATTAGAAGAATGTCCTTGAAGATATTTCTCTTGAAATTAAAAACAATTACTATTCTTCTTAGATATAATTTCAGGTGATTATGTACTATGTTACATAAAACCTACTTTCTCAACCAGATAATAGGTAAACAAAAACCATTCTTTCTTAAGTCTACAGCCAATTCTTATTTCTAAGAAATAAAAAATAATAATATCTAAAGTAAAATAAATTGGAGAGAGAAGGGAGGTAGCATAAATATATGCTAAAAGTTAGCTTTCAATGTAAAAAAAAAGTGTTGTCATAAGCTTCTTTTAAAAAATGATTTGAAACATTTTTAATAATGTCAAGTTTTCCAGTGATGAATCTCATAAATATGCTGGTTTAGATAAAAAGAAGAATCACCAGAGAAATACTTTGTATCTATAACATATACTGAATTGTTGTTTTAAAATGTACCAGTAAAGCAAGGGAACTGATTTGACCTCAAGGAGATACTGTAATTATTTCTAGTAAATCCCTTTATCCTATTTAAAAGAACTATATTTTATTGTATTATAAAAAAACAATTAAATCCTGTAATCAAAGCCCAACATAATAATAACTGAAAGATAATTTATGAAGAACCATTGTAAATTAATCTCTCTCACCTCAAAGATATGTGTGAACAGAATGAGTAAGAAAAGGAGCCGGAAGGAAAAGGAATCTGTAAATTGTGACTTCCATATGCTGATAAAAGTTTAATTAATTTGAAACACAATCTGTTAGGAAAAATTGTTTTAGGTTTTTTTAATGGTTAAGATGCTTACTTTTAAAATTCATTATTTTAAAAAGTTAGGGAACCAGGTGTTCCCCACTGTTGGACAATTGCCGTCAGTGGCCTGGGCCACATTTTAACTTTTGGAAACTCAGTGGTTTATTTGCAGGGTCACATCAAACTATTGGAGGGCTGATGTCTGCTTCAAGATGTAAGGAAGAAAAAAAAGGGAAGAGTGGTTGTCAAGTTACTATTTACCTTCATCTAAAGCAATGTTCTCCATGTCGAATGAATGCTGGAATCACTTAAGGAGTTTTGTAAATTACAGAATATTGAGTGCCATCCCCAAAATTCTTATTGAATTGATCTGAGCATGGCCTGGGCATCAAAGACCTTAAAAGTTACCCCAAATAGGCCGGGTGTGGTGGCTCACGCCTGTAATCCCAGCACTTTGGGAGGGCAAGGTGGGCAGATCACCTGAGGTCAAGAGTTTGAAACCAGCCTGACCAACATGGAGAAACCCCATCTGTACTAAAAAAATACAAAATTAGCCAGGCATGGTGGCGGGTGCCTGTAATCCCAGCTACTCAGGAGGCTGAGGCAGGAGAATCGCTTGAACTTGGGAGGCGGATGTTGCGGTGAGCCAAGATCGTGCCATTGCACTCCAGCCTGCGTGACAGAGCGAGACTCTATCTTAAAGAGAAAAACAAACAAACAAAAAGTTACCCTAAGTAATTCTAGTGTGCAACTAATTTTGAGAACCAATGGCCCAAATGGAATAGGAAAAAAAAAATTAAGGAATGGCTTATAGTTTAAAAGTCCTGGGGAAAAAAAAACCCAATTCAATTATATTCTTTGTTTGGTCTCTCTTACATTGGCAAAGCCCAGCAGTTTTGTTTATTATGTTCATTTGGAACCTAAGGCCTCAGATAAAATTGCATTAAAAACAATGTTTGCAATGCCTTATTGATATGATTTATTCAATTTTATTTAACTGAATAAATAGTTACTAAAATACCTATTATCTGTCCTAATGTTGTAGGACATTCAAAGTTGGATAAGATCTGATCCCCTTTCTCAAACAGCATGCAAACAGGTGGAACAATAGCTAGGTCAACTAGAGTCAGATGCTACAAATAAATCGGACCTAGTCGAGAGGCTAATGGCTTCTTGAATAACAAAGGAATATCCCATAGTTCTGATGCCAAAGCAACAAAACCAACTTCAAAAACAGCATTAGCCCGTAGATATATAACACTGCATATGATTGGGCCTAAGAAAGTAGAGAAATGAGTCATTAGCTGATGAACTATGAGATGTGTTTGCCAGGCTGGGAGGCTGAGGGGATGTCTTGTTTTCAATCGTGGAATTTGAGATCTGAAGTAGTCAGTTAGAAGTTTCAACATTCTACTGGGCTTACCGTGAAAGTGCTTTCTAGATGCCAATTATATTTTCTAAAATTTCAATCAAGAGCATAATTATGCATAATCAATTGAATAAGTTTCTTTTAGATTTGCCTTGAGCTTATCAGATGAATGTTATTCAATAAGATCTGGCTCAGAATCTCAGTATGAATTATTTTTTATGTGTAATGAAGACACACTTGCACACACTGTGTGTGTGTGCATGTGTGTGTGTGTTTATATGCTGCAAGTTAGCTTGTATAGTGACACTATACATAGTGACAGAAGTCAAATCTATAATTGTATGAGTCAGGGGTAGTATGGAGATACAGAATGTAGGCTGATAAAAGGACACTAGTAAACTTGGGAAATATGGATATGTTTACTATCCTGACTATAATGATGGCTTCACCAGTGTATACATATTTCAAAACTTAGAATATTGTACACTTTATATATGTGCAGTTTATTATGTCTATTATACATCCATAAGACATTTTTAAATTGGGGGGTAGGAAATGACTGATTTTTTTTTTCATTATCATGAAACTCCTTCCTTCTCTGACATAATAGGAATATTCTCTTACAGCACCTTTTACATTTAAAACTTTAATCCATTTTGGAGTATGTGAATGGTAGCTTCAATAATATTATCAATTTTTTATATTAAAACCAGTTCTGTCAATCCATTTTTTTAAAATCCAGTTTTCCCTATTGACTTGCCACGTTTCCTCTATTATACGTCTGGGTCCTATATCTGTTTCTGTTTAATTCTATTTGGTTGCTCTATTTTTTTCTCTCTGCACTAGTATTACACCGTTTGGATTACTATAAATTTATAGTGAGTCTTTTTATTTGTTAAAACAAGCACCCCCTTCCCGTTCTATTTGAATATTGTCTCTGCTATTTTTGGAGACCTTTGATCTTCTATATGAATGTTAGAACTTCTATAAACAAATTCACAGCTCACATTGAATTTTAGGAAAACTGTTGGCTATACTGCTGAAAATTACCATGATAGCATTGATGCAAGACACATGAGACCTCAAATTGGGGCTTAGCCCATAAGGGTTCTTAGCTTTGCTCAGGAAAGAATTCAAGGATGAAACCAGTGGTGTTAAGCAGCAGTCTTTTATTGAACTGGAGCTGCTCCATGCAGAACAGGGATAACTCATGGGCAGTGCCCAGAGTCCGGCAATGTATGATTTCTTGGCAACTGTTTTTATGCTCACGTAAACCCACTTTCAGTTACAAGCAAATTGAGGGGCATGTTATTTAGAACTTTCCAGAAAAGGGGCAGTAACTTCTGGGTCATTGCCATGGAAATGGGTGGTGACTTCTGGGTTGTTGTCATGGCATTTGTAAGCTGTCATGGCATTTGTAAGCTGTCATGGCATTGGTAGAAGGATCTTATATTAATGAGCAATGAGGGCAGCTAGGGATCACCTTTGTAGATCACCATCTGCTGGTTCCTGCTGATTTTTTCACTTTGTCCTTTCTGGACCAGATCCTGTTTTGGTCAGCAGGATTGTGACCAGAAAACAAGTCCTGCTAATCTCCTACATCAGCATGAGAGAGTCACCCTTCAATACTTGTAATAATTGCTTACAGTTGAAATACCTAAAAACTTGCCAATTCTGTGCAGTATATGTAACTGAATGTGTATCAAACACAAAAGCAGCTTTGTGATTTTTCTATAGATTGTGGATAAGGGTGACAAAAACACGAAAAAAAGAACATCAAAAGCAACAATGCCTAGAATGTGCAACAACAGGACTCATTTGTTACTGATGAAAATGCAAAAATGGTTAAAGTCATTTTTTTGAAGACAGTTTCTTGCAAAACTAAACGTCTTCTTACCATATGATCTATGATCTAGCAATCACACCCTTCAGTATTTACCCAAAGGTGTTGAAATTTGCATTCACACAAAAACATATGCAGATATTTATAGCAGCTTTATTCATAATTGCCAAAACTTAGAAGCAACCAAGATATACTTCAGTAGGTGAATGGATAAACTATGGTACATCCAAACAATGGAATATTATTCAGCAATATAAAGAGATGAGTTATCTCTCTGTTTTTTTTTGAGATGGAGTCTCACTCTGTTGCCCAGGCTGGAGTCCAGTGGTGTGATCTCGGTCTTTTCTTAGGCCACAAAAAGACATGGAGAGAGCTTAAATGCATGCTACTAAGTGAAAGAAGCCAATCTAAAAAAGCTACATATGGTGTGACTCTGACTATACAATATTCTGGGAAAAGCAAAATGATGAAGACAGTAAACAAATCAGTGATTGCCAGGGGATAGTGGAGAGGGAAGGATGAATAGGTGGAGCACACAGGATTTTCAGGGCAGTGAAACTATTCTGTGTGATAATTTAATGGTGGATACATGTCATACATTTATCCAAACCCATAGAATGTATACCACAAGTAAACCCTAATGTAAATTATGGCCTTTAGGCGATAACAATGTGTCAGTGTAGGTTCACTGATTATACCGAATGTACCACTCTAGTGTGGGGTGTTGTTAATGGGGAAAGCTATGCCTGTGTGGAAGCAGGAAATCTGTGGAGATTCTCTGCACTCTCTGCTCAGTTTTGCTATGGACCTAACATTGCTCTAAAACATAGTCTATTTAAAAACAACAAACACAACGAAACACCTTCTGAGCTTTGTCAAGGAGGAGAAAACATTAGAAAATTTTATTTCATGTGCAACTCCAAATTGTGTGTTTTTGAAACTGTCAGATGCAAAATGGGATGATTTTGCTGAATTAAGATTGTCCTTTGTCTATGAAAGGTCTTTTCAGTTCTATAATATTTGGCTTTTGATGCACAAATCAGCACTCTTTCAAATCTTTATTGAAATCACCAATATAAAGGAGATATTAGACCTGGCTCCATATCATTTGTTCTTGTCTCATAAGAGAATTGCCAAGGGGAACAGAACAGTAAGGAAGGATGATAATCTGTGTCTGGAAAACCACTCCAACTGCTGATCCAGGGTCATGGGGAACAGCTCAGAAAATCACACCCTTGCTTCTCCATCAACTTTTCACTCTATGAAGGGATTTAAATATTCTGGCTCTGAAAATGAATGCTTGTTCCTTCTTTAACCAGAAAGTGCAAAGAATGGCATAATCAGAGTCCGCAGGAGTAATTTAAAAATTGTCATGTCTAAATGAGTAAACTTTTCAACAAAGCAATAGCTTTATGAATTTGTTTCATTAGGAAGAAATAAAAAAGCAGATTCCACTCTAGAGCACAGAAAGTTTTGACAGTGGTTTTGCAATGCTTGATAATAATATTCTGAATTCTAAGGTAAGATGTGCTCTGCAAGTGCCCTGGGAAAAGCAAGCTGTTGCCAAGTAAAACAGGTTTAGGTTGAGAAAAGGCTATGGGGTCTTCTGCACTAGTTCTCCTTCCATCAAATAAAGATGTGCACAGGAACAAGTGCATTTCACCATCACCACTGCTTTCACTACTAAAGAGGCAGCATGCCCTCTTTATGGTAGCCAAGAACACAGACATTACAGTCATACAGACTGGGTTCAAATTCTAGCTCTGATATTTACTGTCAGAAAGACTTGGCCACATTGCTTAACCACTTTGTTTTCTTATCTATAAGATATAGAATCTACATCAAAGCATTATTATAAAGGTTAATATAAAGATTAAATAAGTTAATACATGTAAAGTGCTTAAAGCAGAGTTTAAAATTTATGACAATTTTGGACTGGACATTTTTTGAATTTTAATTTATTGGTGATACTTCAAGCCATGTAAGACAGAAAGTTTCGGCCAGGCACGGTGGCTCACCCTTGTAATCCCAGCACTTTGGAAGGCTGAGGCTGGTGGATCACCTGAGATCAGGAGTTCGAAACCACCTTGGCCAACATGGTGAAACCCCGTCTCTACTAAAAACACAAAAATTAGCCGGGTGTGGTAGTGGATGCTGTAATCCCAGCTATTCAGGAGGCTGTGGCAGGAGAATCGCTTGAACCCAGGAGGCAGAGGTTGCAGTGAGCCGAGATGGTGCCATTGCACTCCAGCCTGGGCAACAGGAGCAAAACTCTGTCTCAAAAGAAAAAAAAAAAAAAAGACAGAAAGTTCCTTGCGTTGTAAGATGAAAAATAAAATCAGCAATGTACCTATTTTAATAGTTTCATATAGCAACTCTCATTTTCTCATTATGATTAATCTTGGTGGTGACAAAGACCTGTTTATTCATTCACTTATTGTTTGTTCAGCAATTCATTAGTTGCTTAAAGTCTAGTATGTGCCAGTCATCATGTCATGGTTTGATGATCCAAAGGCATATCAAACACAAGACACATGAAGAAATTGTTATTAATTGTGACAATATAATGGAATGATTATTGCAATGGGGGTCATGGGAAGTCTTCAGAGGGGAAATGACATTTGATCTGGATTTTGAGCCATGAGTAGGAATTTGCAGATGTAAAAGGGAAGAAGGGCTTCTGTACAAAGAGGATCGTGTGCTACAAGATTCAGGGATAAGAATGGGCTTTACCCAGGACACAGAGAAACCTTTCATGTACTGGAAGGCAAAGCTTTGTGTTGAGAAGTATGCAGAAACAAGGGGGTTGCAAAAGCAGGTTGGAACCTCATAGTGAAGAATTTAACCAGAAAGTATGGACTAGATTCTGTAGAAAAAGTAGAAGCAGGAGTCCTTCAAGTATGAAAAACCTCCACTTCATAGACTGCATTAGTTTTCTATTAGTGCAAAACAAATTACCAAAGACTCAGCAGCTTAAAATAACACAAATTTATTATCTTACTATGTCAATGGGTCAGAAATACAGCATAAATTTGTTGGATCCTTTGCTTCTGGGTGTCACAAGGCTCAAATCAATGTGTTAACTGAGTGCATCTTCACATAAGGCTCAGGTAGGGAAAGATCTACTTTCTCGTTCTCTAAGGCTGTTGGCAAAACTCATTTCTTGTGATGTGTGACTGATGTTCTCTTGCTAGCTGTTGGCTAGAACCACTCCAAGCTCCTAGAGACCGTTCTTGGGTTCTTGCCATATGGTCCCCTTCATAAGCCCACTCACATCATAGCAACTTACTTCAAGGACAGCAGTAGGATCTTTACCACTATTTGAGTCTTTTTCATCAAGGAACAGCTCAGTTCTTTTTAAAGCCTTACTTGCTTAGATCAGGCTGCTTAAGGACAATCTCTTTTTCTGGTTTTTTTTTTTTAAGTCAACTGATTTGGGGCCTTAATTATATACATAAAATTCTTTCAGCTCTATCAGGAAACATAACCTAAGGAAGTGACCATCCCATCATATTCATGGGTTCTGCCCACATCCAAGGTGAATGGAGGATACAGGGCATGTAAATCGGGGTAGGAAACATAGGGGCCATCTTAGAATTCTGCCTACCACATAGACTTTCTGCTTTTGAGGGTTAATGGGCTGACCTTGATCTCCATAATGTCTTCCTGAAAGACTTATTTTAAGGGCTATAAAATAATCATCTTTTTGTTTCCTCAACCCTTTGCCACAGATTTTCATCATGTCAAATGGACTATGTGCTAGATTGATTTGATCTTGCAGTAAATCTTATTTTTTCAGGAGGGACTAGCTGTGACTAGGCCTGGGTATGTATTAACAAACTTATTTTCCAGTCATATCAGGCATAGATTGTTATGTATATTGGAAATGATTTGCTAGTTGAAAGCACATTTAAAAAAAAAAACACACAAAAACTTAAACAACTCTTAATATGCTCAGTGAAACAAATAGTTTTAAATTCCACCGTTAGGAACATTTATCACTTGTGCATGAAGCAAACATATCATTGAATTTTCCCAAAGATTGAGAAACACTCAGTAAGATGTGTTTAAAGATTTATAAGCTGAAGCTGTTTAGAAAATAGCTCAACTCTCTGGCAGCATTTATTCTTGGCCTGATATAAGCCCAGGCATGGAATTTAAGGCAGGGACAATCTCCATTGTCCTGAAATCAATGAAAATGTTGTGGAGACAGTTTCACCCCAAAGGCAATGGAGCAAAAGGAAAATAATCAACTTCCTTCAGTTTCTCTCTGTGTCTTTCTTGTTGCTTTTGAAGGGATCTATGATGTGGGAGTAATTAAATGTTCCCAAAGAATACAAAAGAACAGACTAAGCCTCGGTGATGTGAGAGAACTTTAGTGAACAAGGCAGACAATTAAATACGTTGATGGGGCATTACGTAGCTTCTAATAACTAGCCCATAGGAAACAACATGAAAAAAAGAAGAGAGAAAAACAAGAGATCATCATTTGTGAATAACTTCCGAGAAGACAGAACAAATTCGGGATTACAAAAGTGTTCTATGGTTTATCAGTGGGAGATGGGCCTGTTCTTTTCAATCAATCACCCCTTATCATAATTCTTTCTATTCATTTTTCTTTAAGTGGGTTATAAAACTTTATGTTTTCTTCCTGGTTGTGTGTGCTTGAATTTCATATCAGGGAATCTGATTCGAAAGAATATAGAATGATCATACCTTTAACATGTCACTATCCTATAGTGTTCTCCCCTTGCTGGACCAAGGGCCACAAGCAAGGGACAGACATGCTGTTAGTACCTCCATACCCCATGCTACTTTCTCATTTGTCCAAGCCAAGCAAGACATATTTAACAAGCACATAGTACGCTATGACGCTAAACTCCTAATATTTCAGGATCAGAAATTCATGCTTTGTATCCAATCTTTGATAAATATTGATTGCTTAAATATACCGAATTAATAAATCTTTCTATTTTTTCTTTTCATTTTTTAATTTCAAAGCCCTTTGTTTTTAATAAAAAGATTTTAAATCTAATTTCTATCCCCCCCACACTCATATATATAACACATAAACATACACATATATACACACACATATATATACACGTGTGTGTGTGTGTGTGTGTGTGGCAGAAATTTGATGCAATTTATACTATATATATTTTTAACTTTTACTTTTATGTTCAGGTGTACATGTGCAGTTTTGTTATATAGGTACATTGCGTGCCACAGGGGTTTGGTGTCAGATTATTTTATCACCCAGATAATAAACATAATATCTGATAGGCAGTTTCTCAATTCTCACCCTCCTCCCAAACTCCAACTTCAAGTAGGCCCCAGTGTTTGTTGCTTCCTCCTTCGTATCCATGGGTACCCAATGTTTAACTCCCACTTATAAAAGAGAACATGTATTATTTGGTTGTCTGTTCCTGCATTCATTTGCTTAGGATAATGGCACTCAGCTTCTTCATACTGCTGCAAAGGACATGATTTTGTTCTTTTTTATGGCTGTTTTAGTATTCAACAGTGTATATGAACCACATTTTCCTTATCTAGTCTACTGTGAAGACATGTAGATTGATTCCATGCCTTTGCTATTGTGAATAGGGCTGCAATGAACATATGCATGCATGTGTCTTTATGGTAAAACAATTTATATATTCCTTTGGGTATGATATAGTTTGGCTCTGTGTCCCCTCCAAATCTCATCTCAAATTATAATACCCATGTGTCAAGGGAAGGACTTGGTAGAAAGTGATTGGATCATGAAGGCTATTTATGTTTTTCTCATGATAGTGAGTGAGTTCTAAAGATATCTCTTGGTTTTAAAGTTTTTGGCAGTTCCTCCTTCTCTCTCTGTCTCTCCTGCCTCCTTGTGAAGAAGATGCCTGCTTCCCCTTCACCTTCTACCATGATTGTAAGATTCCTTAGGCCTCCCCAGCCATGGGGAACTGCGAGTCAATTAAACCTCTTTTGCTTATAAATTACTCGGTCTCAGGAAGTTCTTTATAGCAGTGTCAAAATGGACTAATACAGAAAATTGGTACTGAGAGTGGGTTACTGCTATAAAGATACCTGGAAATGTGGAAGCGACTTTGGAGCTGGGTAATGGGCAGAGGTAAGAACAGTTAAGAGGGCTCAGAAGAAGACAGGAAGATGTGGGAAATGTTAACGGTAGAGGGTATCCAGGTTGTTGGCATCTTGAACAAAGAATTGGAACACCGCATGTTCTCACTCATAGGTGGGAATTGATCAATGAGAACACTTGGACACAGGAAGGGGAACATCACACACTGGGGCCTGTTGCGGGATGGGGGTAGGGTGGAGGGAAAGCATTAGGAGATATACCTAATGTAAATGACAAGTTAATGGGTGCAGCACACCAACATGGCACATGTATACATATGTAACAAACCTGCACATTGTGCACATGTACCCTAGAACTTAAAGTATATAAAAAAAAATTAGACAAAACACAAAAACAAAGCAAGGAAGGAATGAAGGGTTTTCTTGAAAATGAAAGTACACTCTGCAGTCTGGGAGCAGGCCTGAGCATAGGGGCTCAAAGGCCCCATTCCAGAATTTTTGAGAGTTTAAATACCCCCAGAGGATTCCATTAGTTGCTTTGGGTATGCCCTATGTAAATGGAGAGGATGAAGTGAAATTACAAAGTCATTTATGCCCTAACGGAGAGGATATTTCCTGTTATAGCTGAAGGGTGAATTGGCCTTATGTTCCCTGCCTCCAGACCCTATTTTCCTGCCTCAGGCAAGATTGGCACTTCCTAGAATCTTGTTGAATGCTTTTGACCAAAATGCTGATAGTGATATGGACAATGACATCCAGCATAAGATGGTTCAGATGGAGATGAGGAACTTATTGGGAACTGGAAGAAAGGTCACTCTTGTTATGCTTTAGGAAAGAGATTGGCAGCATTTTGCCTCTGCTGTAGAGATCTGTGGAACTTTGAACTTGAGAGAGGTGATTTAGGGTACCTTGGGGGAGAAATTTCCAAGCAGCAAAGCATTCAAGAGTTAACCCGGCCGAGGGATCGAGACCATCCTGTCCAATATGGTGAAACTCTGTCTCTACTAGAAATACAAAAATTAGCTGGGCATAGTGGCATGTGCATGTAGCCCCAGCTGCTCAGGAGGCTGAGGCAGAAGACTTGATTTAACCTGGGAGGCAGAGGTTGCAGTGAGCCAAGATTGCACCACTGCACAACACAGCAAGACTCAGTCTCAAAAAAAAAAAAAAAAAGAAGGTAACCAAACCTGGCTTTTTCTGACAGCGTAAACCTAATTTTCTGGGAATAAATTCAACCTAGCTACAGAAATGTGCATAACTAATGAGGAGCCAAATGTTAATAGCCAAGCTATGGGGAAATGCCCCCAGGACATTTCAGAGATCTTCACAGTAGCCCCTCTCATCACAGGCCTGGAGACCTAGGAGGGAAAAATAATTTTGTGTACTGAGCCCAGGGTCCCACTGCTCTGTGGAGCCTCAGGACATGGTGCCCTGCATTCCAGTTGCTCCAGCTCCAGCCATGGCCAAAAGGGACCAAGCTACAGCTTGCACCATGACTTTAGAGGATGCAAGCCCCAAGCCTTGGTGCCTTCCACAAGGTGTTGAGCCTGCAGGTGTGCAGAAGACAAGAGTTGAGCTTTGGGATTCTTCACCCGGATTTCAGAGGAGGTATGAAAACTCCTGGATGCCCAGGCAGAAGTCTGCTGCAGGGGCAGAGCCCCCATGGAGAACCTCCACTAGGACAATGTGGAGGGAAAATGTGGGGTTGGAGCCCTCACACAGAGTACCCACTGGGGCACTGCCTAGTTGAGCTGTGAGAAAAGGGCCACCACCCACAATGGTAGATCCATCAACAGCTTGCACTGTGCACCTAGGAAAGCTGCAGACACTCAATGCCAGCTTGTGAAAGCAGCTGCAGGGGCTGTATCCTGCTGAGCCACAGAGGCAGATCTGCCCAAGTCCTTGGGAGCCTATCTTTTACATAGGCATGCCCTGGATGTGCGACATGGAGTCAAAGGAAATTATTTTGAAATTTTAAGATTTAAAGATGTGCCCTGGTGGTTTTCAGACTTGCATGGGGCCTGTGGACCCTTCGTTGTGGCCAATTTCTCCCATTTAGAATGGGAACATTTACCTAATGCCTGTACCCCCATTGCATCTTGGAAGTAACTAACTTGTATTTGATTTTACAGGCTCATAGGCAGAAAGGCCTTGCCTTGTCTCTGATGAGACTTTGAACTTGAGCTTTTGAGTTAATGCTGGAATGAGTTAAGACTATGAAGGAACTATTGGGAGGGTATGATTGGTTTTGAAATGTGAAAAGGACATCAGAGGAGAGCAGGAGGGAGAAAAAAAAAGGACATGAGATTTGGGTGGGGCCAGGGTGGAATTATATGGTTTGGCTCTGTTTCCCCACGCAAATCTCATCGTGAATTGTAATCCACATGTGTCCAGAAAGGGACCTAACAGGAGGTGATAGGATCATGGAAGCAGTTTCCCCCATGCTGTTCTCATGATAGTGAGGGAGTTCTCATGAGATCTGATGGTTTAAAAGGGGCTGTTTCCCCTGTACTCTCTCTGTCCTGCTGCCTTGTGAAGAAGGTGCTTGCTTCCCCCTTCACCTTTCACCATGACTATAAGTTTCCTGAGGCCTCCCCAATCATGCAGAACTGTGAGTCAATGAAACCTCTTTCGTTTACAAATTACACAGTTTCAGGGAGTTTTATAGCATTGTGAAAATGGACTAATAGAGGGTTTATATCCAGTAATGGAATTGCTGGGTAAAATGGTATATCTGCTTTAAGTTCTTTGAGAAATTGCCACACTGCTTTCCACAATGGCTGAACTAATTCACATTCCCACCTGCAGTGTATAAGTGTTTCCTTTTCTCCACAACTCACCAGCATCTGTTATTTTTTGACTTAAAAAATAGCCATTCTGACTGGTGTGAGATGGTATGTCATTGTGGTTTTGAGTTGCATTTCACTAATGATTAATGATATTGAACATTTTTTCATATGCCTCTTGGCCGCATGTATGCCTTCTTTTGAAATGTGTCTCTTTATGTCCTTTGCCCACTTTTTAATGACATTGTTGTTTTGTTGTTTTTTTTTTTTTTTGCTTGTTAATTTAAGTTCCTTATAGATTCTGGATATTAGACCTTTGTCAAATGTACAGTTTGAAAATATTTTCTCCCATTTTACAGGTTTTTTGTTTACTCTGTTGATAGTGTCTGTTGTTTTGCAGAAGCTCTTTCATTTAATTAGGTCCCATTTGTCAATTTTTGTTGTTGTTGTTTCAATTTCTTCCTGCATCTTCATCACGAAATGTTTGCCAGGGCCTATGTTCAGGATGGTATGCCCCAGGTTTGCTTCTAGGGTTTTTGTAGTTTTCGCTTTTACATGTAAGTCTTTAATCCATCTTGAGTTGATTTTTGGATGTGATGTAATGAAGGGGTCCAGTTCTAAACTTCTGCATATGGCCAACCAGTTATCTCAGCACCATTTTTTGGATAGAAAGTCCTTTCCCCATTGCTTATTCTTGTCAACTTTTCCAAAGATCAGATGGGTGTAGGTGTGCAGCTTCATTTCTGGGCTCTCTGCTCTGTTTCATTAGTCTATGTGTCTGTTTTTATGCCCTAATCAGATTGTTTTTATTATTGTAGCCTTGTATCATAGTTTGAAGTTTGGTAATGTAATGCCTCCAGCTTTATTCTTTTTGCTTAGGATTATCTTGGCTATTTGAGGTTTGTTGTTTTTCCATATAAACTGTAGAATAGTTTTTTTCTAATTCTGTGAAAAATGTCATTGGTAGTTTGACAGGAATAGCACTGAATCTGTAAATTGCTTTCAGCAGTATGGCCATTTTTACAATATTGAATCTTTCTATCCAAAAGCATGGAATGTTTTCTATTTGTTTGTGTCAACTGTGATTCATTTGAGCAGTGTCTGGTAATTCTCACTGTGGAGATCTTTCACCTCCCTGGTTAGCTATACTCCTGGGTATTTGATTCTTTTTGTGGCTATTGTCAATACAATTGCATTCTTCATTTGGCTATCAGTTTGGACATTGTTGGTGAATATAAATGCTACTAATTTTTGTACATTGATTTTGTATTCTAAAACTTTTCTAAAGTTGTTTATCAGAACAGGGAGCTTTTGAGCAGAGACTATGGGATTTTCTATATATAAATCATATAATCTGCAAACAGAGATACTTTGACTTCATCTCTTCCTATTTGGATGCCTTTTATTTTTTCTCTTGTCTGATTGTTCTGGCTAGGACTTCCAGTAATATATTGAATAGGAATGGAGAAAATAGGTATTCTTTTTAATTCCAATTTTCAAGGGGAATACTTTCAGCTTTTGCCCATTCAATATGATGTTAGCTGTGGCTTTGTCATACATGGTTCTTATTATTTTGCAGTATGTTCCTTCAGTGCCTCAGTTTGTTAAGGGTTTTTGAACATGAACGGATGTTGAATTTTATCAAAAGCCTTTTCTGCATCTATTGAGATAATCATGTAGCTCTTGTTTTTAGTTCTGTTTTTGTGTTGAATGATATTTATTGATTTGTGTATGTTGAACCAACTTTACATCCCAGGGATAAAGCCTACTCGATTGTGGTGGATTTGGTTTGCTAGTATTTTGTTGAGGATTTTTGCATCAATGTTCATCAAGGATATTGGCATTAAGTTTTATTTTTTTGTTGTGTCTTTGCCAGGTTTTGGCATCAGAATGATGCTGGCCTCATAGAGTGTGTTAGGGAGGAGTCCCTCCTCCTCAGTGTTTTTGGAATAGTGTCAGTGGGAATGGTACCAACTCTTCTTTACACATCTGGTAGGAATAGGCTGTGAATCTCTGCTCCCAGGCTTTTTTTGGTTGGTAGACATTTTGTTACTGATTCAATTTTTGAACTTGTTATTTGTCTGTTGGGGATTTCAATTTCTTTCTGGTTCAATTTTGGGAGGTTGTATGCTTCCAGGAATTTATCCATTTATTGTAGACTTTCTTGTTTGTGAGCATAAAGGTGCTTTATAATAGTCTCAGAGGATTTTTTTTTTTATTTTTGTGGAATCAGAAGTAACATTTTCCTTGTCATTTCTGTTTGTGTTTATTTGGATCTTCTCTTCTTTTTTCATGATAAAGAAAAAAATTATTAGCTACCAATAAACACATAGCTACCATGTGTTTACTGGTAGCTAGGAGTTAACCAATCTTATTCATTCTTTCAAACAACAAGCTTCTGTATTTGTTTATCTTTTATGGTTTTTCACATGTCAATTTCATTCAGTTCAGCTCTGATTTTGATTATATCTTGTCTTCTGCTAGCATTGGGGTTGGTTTGCTCATGTTTTTCTAGATGATCTAGGTGCAATTTTAGGTTGTTAATTTGAGATTTTTCTAACTTTTGATGTGAAATTTTAGCACTATGAACTTTCCTCTTAACACTGCTTTAGCTGTATCCCAGAGATTTTGGTATATTATATCTTTCATCTCAGTTTCTAAGAATTTCTCGATTTCTGCCTTAATTTCACTGGTTCCCCAAAAGTCATTCAGGAGCGGGTTGTTTAATTTCCATGTAATTGTATGGTTTTGAATGATCTTCTTAGTATTGATTTCTATTCTTATTGCACTATTATCCAATAATGTGGTTGATATAATTTCATTTCTTTTGAGTTTGCTGACAATTGTTTTATGGCCAATTGCATGGCTGATTTTAATATATGTGTCATGTGGCAGTGAGAAGAATGTACATTCTGTTGTGTTTGGGTGGAGATTCCTGCGGATATCTATTAGGTCTGTTTGGTCAAGTGTTGAGTTCACATCCTGAATATCTTTGTTAGTTTTCTGCCTTGATGATCTGTCTAATACTGCCAGTGGGTTGTTGAAGTCTCCCACTGTTTTGTGTTATCTAAGTATCTTCATAGGTCTCTAAGAAGATGTTTTATAAATCTGGGTGCTGCTATGTTGGGTTCATGTACACTTAGGATAGTTAGGTCTTCTTGTTGAACTGAACTCTTTACCATTATGTAATGCCCTTCTGTGTCTTTTTTGATCATTGTTGGCTTGACATCTGTTTTGTCTAAAATTGGAATAGCATTACCTGCTTTTTAAAATTTCTTATTTGCTTGGTAGATTTTTCTCCATCCTTTTATTTTGGCCTATGGGTGTTGTTGCATGTGAGATGGGCTCTTGAAGATAAGAGACCCATCTTTTGGGACTTGCTTCTTTATCCAACTTTCCACTCTGTGCCTTTTAATTGAGGCATTTAGCCTATTTACATGCAAGGTTGATATTGATTTGTGTAGATTTAATCCTGTCCCCGCATTGCTAACTGGTTATTGTGCAAACTTGATTTTGTAGTTGATTTATAGTGTCGATGGCATAGTACTTAAGTGTGTTTTTGTGATGGCTAGTAATGGCCTTACCTATCCATATTTAGGACTCCTTTTAGAACCTCTTTTAGGGCAGGTCTGGTGGAAACAAATTTCCTTTGTATTTGCTTCTCTGAAAAGGATTCTATTTCTCCTTCATTTAGGAAGCTTAGTTTGGCTGGAAATGAAATTCTTGGTTGGAATTCCTTTTTTTTTTTTTTTTTTTAAGAACGCTGAATATAGCCCCCAATATCTTTGAGCTTCTACACTTTCAACTAAAAGCTCTATTTTTAGCCTGATTGGGTCCCTTTTTAAATGACCCGACCTTTATCTTCAGCTGCCTTTAATATTTTTTCTCTCATTTTGACCTAGGAGAATCTGATAACTATGTGTCATGGGAATGGTCATCTTGAATAGTATCTTGCAGGGGTTCTCTGCATGTCCTGAATTAGAATGTTGGCCTCTCTAGCAACAGTTTGCACCCTGTACCTAGAAAAGCCACAAGTACTCAACTCCAGCCCATGACAGAAGCTGTGGGCTGTAGCCTGCAAAGCCATGGGGCTGAAATGCCCAAGACTTTGGGAGCCCACCCCTTGCACCAGTGTGCCCTGGATATGGAGGATAATGAGGCAAAAGAGATTATTTTGGAGCTTTAAGATTTAATACCACATTGATATGTTTCAAACTTGTGTGGAGCTTGTAGCCCCTTTCTTTTGGCTGATTTCTCCCTTTTGGAATGGCAATGTTTACTCAATGCCTATACCTCCATCATATCTTGAAAGTAAATAACTTGCCTTTGATTTTACAGGCTAACAGATGGAAGGAATTTGCCTTGTCTCAGATGAGACTTTGGAGTTTAAAGCTAATGCTGAAATGAGTTAAGGCATTGAGGGACTATTGGGAAGACATGGTTGCCTTTTGCAATGTGAGAAGGACATAATATTTGGAGAGGGGTCAGGGTTGCAATGATATTGCTTGTATATTTGTCCCTGCTTACATCTTATATTTAAATATAATCCCTAATGTTGGAAGTGGGGCCTGGTAGGAAGTGTTTGGGTCATGGAGGCAGATCCCTCATGGCTTGGCACTGTCTTCACAATAGTTAGTGAGTTCTCTTGAGATATGGCTGCTTAAAAGTGTGTGGCACCTACCCTTCTTCCTTTCTTGCTCCCGTTTTCACCATGTGAAGCGCCTGCTTCTGCCTTTCCTTCCACCATGATTATAAGCTTCCTGATGCTTCCCCAGAAGCTGAATGGATGCCAGCATCATGATTCCTGTGAAGCCTATAGAACTGTGAGTGAATTAAACCTATTTTCTTTATAAATTATCCAGTCTCAGGTATTTCTTTATAAAAATGTTAGAACGGCCTAATACAAATGAGAAACATTTCATATTCTCTTAGACATGACACTGCCTTTAGCAAATTTAAGATTTTTGACAAGTTATTCAGGAAACATAGCTATATTTGAAAGTAAGCTTTTGGCTTCATTTTTTTCTCCTGAAATACTGTTGCCTCCAGTGTTTATCACACAGAAAATATACATAGCTAACAGAGAAGAGTAAGGTATGGCACTTGCTTCAGTTATAACTCAATTCACTCATCTGCCTTTCCCAGGGCTGGATTTGAGCCCTCCAAAGAGATAACCAAAAATTATTTTCTGATTTCCAAAAATTAGATTTCTAAAAATATCTTGAGAATTCTCCATATATTTTCAGTGTCGGATATTTTAGCCACTAACATAAATTTCTTTTAAACTATATTTTATGCCTTATTCTTGTCTTTATTATGCTTTCTTTTTTCTTTTTTGAAAACTTTTTTTCTTGTCTACAGATTTACTTGAATTCAGACAAAAGTAGGAATATTTGGACACTCAGCATTCCAAAATACCCATGAGTACTGCCAAAAGGACAAAAAAGAAACTTTTAAGCAATTTTTGAATCTTGTGGCAACCTCTTATTTCTGGGCTTCAAACAAGAGTGTAGATAGAAAAACCAGTTAGGAGGCTGTTGCAGGTGTCTTGCTGATGAATTAAACAAAATTTCATACAGTAGTTGAGCATGGTATGTGATGCTCATGTATTTTGCTAACTCATACAAGTACCAGAAAATAATTCATTAGGTAATGGCAATGTAAATGATTTCTTCCTCTTTCTTTCTTTATTTTTTTCTTTCCTATTTTTTCTTCCTTCCTTCAATCTTTCTTTTTTCTTTTTTTTTATTTTTTATTTTTGGAGACAAGGACTCACTCTTGCCACTCAGGCTGGAGTGTGGTGGTCTGATCAGAGCTCACTGCAGCCTAGAACTCCTAAAATTAAGCAATCCACTCACATTAGCCTTCTGAGTAGCTAAGACTCCAGGCATGCACCAACATGCCCACTTAATTTTTTAAACTTTTTTTTTTTTTTTTTTGGTAGAGATAGAGTGTCACTTGTTGCCCATACTGGAGTGATTTTTTTTTCAAAAGTTAAAGGGATTAATTAGATATAAGACATCAATAATGTTATTAAAATATTAGCTTATTGAGCCCTAGAGTTAATAAAATTCAGGAATAAAAGTTTAGCATGTTACCTTTACCTTATACTAAAATATAAACTGTAAGTAGAATGTAGAAATTCAGTCTCACATAAATTACATGTTTCCAAACCACATCATTTTTTTAAAAGAAAAAGACAAAATGAAATGCACACTCATCACAGTTGATATAATATTAGCAGGTAAAATATGTTTTTTTTTAACTTTAAAAGATAAAACAAGTAACAGTCATCTAATCTACTTCCCTGTCATTGTTATGTCACTGAAGGCTAGGCTGCTCCCTTAGCTCAATTATCTTGGTTGCCAAGGCCAAGGTCTCAGAGGCAGCATGGTGCAAGGATGTCTCTCCACCAAAAATGTCCATCTACTCTGAATAGAGAAACTTCGGACCTCAGAAATGGACTGCCTTGGCAGAAGAATATGGAAACCTTTGCAGTTACTGAGCCTGAGAGAGACCAGAGAGCTTTCTGAACAGAGGGCAAAGATGAACTGGGACATAAAGCAAAGGCATTCTTCAAAGAGGGAGGACTACTGGTCCATGCTGGATACCCCACAGTAAACAAATAGGAAGAACTCCAGGAATTTTAAAGTCAGCCCAAGTGTGCCCTGAGCAATAGATGCCAATATTCTTTATTCTGTAATTTGTGCCTATAGTAACCCTCCTAACACAGGATCCCAGAGCAGTGCTCACTACTGTCCACCCTTGCCTGTACTTCTGTGTTTATTCTGATAACCCTTCCTTGGCACTGACCTACCATTCTTTATTGGAAATACTCTCCTTCCTGAAACATGGAAAATGTTCCCTGGGAAATGCCAAGGTCTATTTACTAATAATTTTATTTATGAATTTTAATTGTTCAGATGAAGTAAAAAATTATAAGGTACTTAAGTAACAGTTTTGTAACACTTCAGATATATTTTTCTCAATAATTTGTTTCTTTAAAAATAATGAAAGGATAGATGAGTTCATCTGTTTATCCACCTTCATGGCCCTGCCATAGAGGATGATTTTACATTTAACCTTTTCTTTCTGACACTTGTGGTTTTTATCAACTCTGTGGAGGTGAAATGCCAGCATATAAAGTAGAAAGTCATTAAGATAATTTCATAGCAAATGATTGAAGGGAGGAGTTCCTTCTTCCAACTGAGGGCAAAGAATCATAATAATAATATGATAGGAATAGTACTAAACATTATTACTAATGAGTGCTAGTTATTTGGGGTGTATTATATTATCTAACTCTTTAATAACTATAGGACATAAGGCATTATAGATCAGAATTGGCACTTAGAAATTTTTGCTGTATGTGATGGTGTGCACTGTCACTGACCATCCCAACCCCACCAGTGCCCTGCCCCTGCAACACCACTGTGGCCACCAGTGTAAGTGCACATAGGAATGCCACCACCCTACTCCAACTGGTACCCTGCCACAGCAAACATGTGTGCACCCCACCACACTGATGCAGTGGCTAGTATGTGTGAGAAAGCATGGGTCCCACTGACACTACCCTGACAAAACACTTTGGCAAGCATGTCTCATTATAGTGTTGTGGCCAGCAGATCAGGAACACTTTGGACCCTCCAGAGCAGTGAATTTCTAACCTTGAAGGTCCGGAGAATAAAGCTAGGGCACAATACAAGCCCCTGAGAGTTAGAGCACACACCTTCCTCAAATGGAGACAGTTGACTGAACCCACCATTTATCACAATCGAAATCCCAAGGGCATCAAAGAAGCAAAAAAAAAAAAAAAAAAAAAACCATCCAAAGGACAGCAACTTCAAAGATTGAAGGAATATCAGCCAACACAAATGAGAAAGGATCATTGCAGGAACTCCAGTAACTGAAGAAGCCAGAGTGCACTTACCTCCAAATCACCACACTAGTTTCCTAGCAATGGTTCATAACCAGGCTGAAATGACAGACATAAAACTCAGAGTATGGGTATAAATGAAGATCATTGAGATTCAGGAAAAAGTCAAAACCCAATCCAAGAAAACTAAGGAATACAATAAAACGATACAAAGGCTAAAAGACAAAATGCCCATTTTAAGAAAGAACTAAACTGATCTGATAGAGCTGAGAAACTCACTACAAGAATTTTGAAATACAATCACAAGTATTAAGAGTAGAATATAATAAGCTGAGGAAAGAATCTCAGAGCTCTAAGACTCTAATCTCCAGGGCTCTCTGAATTAACTCAGTCAGACAAAAATAAAAAGGAGAATTAAAAAAAGAATGAACAAAACCTCCATAAAATACGGGATTACATAGAAACCAAATTTATGACTAATTGGTGTTCCAAAAAGAGAGGGAGGAAAAGCAAGCAACCTGGAAAATGTATTTGAGGATATCATCCGTGATCATAACCCTAGTTATGATAGTTGCTATCATAACATATCACTATCTATGATAGTGAGTGAGTTCTCATGAGATCTGATGATTTGGTAAGGCAGTTTTCCCTGCTATCACATGCTCTCTCTTGTCTGCCGCTATGTAAGACTGGCCTGCTTCCCCTTCTGCCATGACTGTAAGTTTCCTGAGGCCTCTCAAGCAATGCAGCACTGTGAGTCAATTAAACCTCTTTTCTTTAAAAATTACCTAGTCTCTGGTATGTCTGGCAGTGTGAAAATGGACTAATACACTCCAGTTCCCAAGAAGTTTCTCATTTCCATCTGAGACTTTGGCAGCCTGGACTTCACTGTCCATATCATTATCAGCATTTTGGTCACAGCCATGTAATCAGTCTCTAAGAAGTTCCAAATCTTATCTTCCTGTCTCCTTCTGAGCCCTCCAAACCCTGCCTGTCACAGAGTTCCAAAGTTGCTTCCACATTTTCAGGTATCTTTATAGTAATACACCACCTCTGGTACCAATTTTCTGTATTAGGCTGTTCTTGCCTTGCTATAAAGAAATACACCAGATTAGATAATTGGTTAAGAAAAGAGGTTTAATTGCTCACAGTTCTACAGGTATTACAAGCAGCATGATGCTCAAGAAGCTTATAATCATAGCAGAAAGTAAAGCACGAGCAGGCATTTCACATGGCAAAACCAGGAGCAAGAGAGAGAGATAGACTGGGGTGAGGAGGTGCTACACACTTTTAAATGACCAGATCTTGCAATAACTCACTCACTATCATGAAGACAGCACCAAACAATGAGGGATCCACCCTCATGACCAAAGCACCGCCCAACAGGCTCCATCTCCAACATTGGGCAATATTGGGAATTACATTTCAACATGAGATTTGGGCAGGGACAGATATACAGACAATATCACCATTTGATTGTGAACTTGTCATTGGTCAGGCTTGAGTTTCCATTGACTTTACTTTGACATCACCTTCACTTCTCTTATTCCTTGAAATGGAGTCCCACAAATTTTCTTCCTATGATATCAAGGAAGTTTGTCTGCTAAGAGGTTGGCAGGGTTGGAGCTCTGGAATGCAGGACTGGAGGTGAATGCCCTCTTGCCTCTGGTAGGACTCAAGAAGTACCTGCGGTTTCCCACTGTACCCCTTTTTTCAATCTCTTTGCTGCTTATAAACCAGGCTTCAAACCTATGGAAGTAGTGATTGACTTTTTAGGGCCCATCATGTTTTTCCTGACACAAGAATTTACCTACCATAAAATATTTTTTTTTCCTGTGAAAAGTCAATGACTTGTAATTTGGTTAGCAAACAGAAACTATGCACTTAATAAATGCAATGTTTTTTTGCATGTGTCTTGCACAAAATTTCTTAACTACACATCAACATCCCTTTACAAAAAACCAGGTATCCCATGCTTAAGAAAATTACTCTGAATCCAAAAACTACTAATTATTAGGTCAGTCTTTATTCAAGTAAATATAATAAATTAATCAATTCATTTGTTCATGTAGTCAAAAAAAAATCTGAGTACTAAAGATGTGCCAGACACTGACAGCTGACTGGGAAGCTCATGGCATTCAGGGACATATAGAGAGGTTAATAAATAATTATAGTATCTTGTGAAGTTATACGAAAGAGGCATCTACAGTGTTGCAAACAAGAGTGAGGAATTCACTCTACTTGAAGATACATGTCCCCATCCTCTCAACAAAAAGCAGATGAACAATGTTTTGAACACTTCTAAATATTCATTTGTTGGATAAGGCTAGGAGACATAGTCCACTGGGGAGAAAAGACTAAAAAAGATGATATAAAATAGCCTGGCAATTTTATACTCTTAAAATAGATTAATATAACAGAAGTATTATATGCTTATTATAGAGTAACCAACTTTTGAAGTCAAGATTTGTGGTTAAAAGTTATAAAAATCTGACTTAAGTGGTATTAAAAAAAAAAAAAGAAAAAAATTTGCTCAAGAGCCTGGGAGTAAATCCTTCAGGTGTGACTAATCTAGATCCATTTAAAAATTAACATAGGGGATCTAAAATTACATATTTTAATTTATTGAATATATTTACTTCTGTGATATTACATACATGTCTTGATACTGTCTTATGCAACTAATCCACTTTCTGCATTATTTTTCTAACTTAAATTTATCTTAAATTAATTTTAAATAATCATAATAATATATGTGATATACACATAGTCAGATGTGTACATGTTTTGCTTATACTCTCAGATGCAGATAACTGAATTCACTGAGAATATTGACCATGTAAAGCATTTACTTGCATAAGGGCTGAGTTCAATGTTAGCTGTAATGCTTAAATAATGATTGGAATTCATTATTTTTCAACTGTTAAGACATTAAATTATTTGAAGTTTCATTATGCATCATCATGCCTGTCACCATTCTTGCTTAATGAATAATGTTTTTATCTACTGATCTCACAACCAATACATAACAAATCAAACAGAGGAACACTTCTTTAAATGATTTTGCCTCAGAAAATTCACCAGGCTCAATTTTATATTTGGTTAGAATAAAACATTCATTCCTTTCTAAAAATTTCTTGGTTTAGAAAATAGCTGACTTCTATTATAGCTTAGCTTACATTTCTCAGCCAAAAAAAAAAAAAAAGACAAGAAACAAGGAAATAATTCCTTTAGCTGCAAGTAATTTTGGTCATGTCTACACAAATCCAAATTAACTAATTGGAAAGGTAAAAATTCAGTCATGTTGTTTTGTCCTTAGCATGGCAACAACATATACTTTTTAACCTAAAATAATTTTATATTTAGTTTTGCTTTGATGTCTAAAGTTTCTTATTCATGTTATGTGAGATCTACAAAGAATAACAATATGGTTCAAAATCTGTATAATGCTCAGAGACTGATTTTTATGAACTTTTATTTTATATTTATCATGCTGTGACTCAAATACTACACACTATGTTAATTTTTTTCAGGGGTCCAATTGCTAGTTTCCTGTTTTTATTAATAAGTCTGATGATATATGTACACATCAAAATGCATTTTACTTTTTAATCTACATCTTCAGAGAACAATTCATATTCTGCCACCTTCTTTCTTAGAAGAGAACAAACCTGGGCCAAGTGACACATTATATTGCTCTTCAACTAGAGCCAAGTTTCTGTCTTTAATACATTTTCTGTGACATGTAATTTATATTTTAAAATATTCTAGTTTTTTTCCTATAGAAACCAACTGCCAGTTGCTTCCAGCCTCTATTTTTTAATTCATTCAAAATTCATAGAGTAAAAAATGTTTTTTTCTGCTATAGGTTTCATTTAAAAGAAATTATAAATAAGGTTAGGGAATGAAATTCCATTTCCTTGCATGAACACTACAATGCAATGTGTAAATAAGTAACTTTTAAAGATAATCAAATCTAGAAGCTTAGAATTGAAATTGAAGGATATTTAGTCCAATCTCTTATACAATTCAAGAATCCTTTCTACAACATCCCTGGCAAACAATCATATTATAATTTCCCAATTAAGACCTTAAAAAGCTGTTTCATATACAAAATGAGTTTGGTCCCACAACTTTCAATGTGTCATTAACAGACTATTATGGTTGTCAAACATTGTATATTGAGGAATGCATGGTGGACAAAGGAAGGGAGGGGAAAAAAGAACTGAAACTAAAACTCCTGTCCTGACTCCCCTCCATGTTCTCCATAGACTAGCCAACTGATACTCTTGAATGATCCAGAACAAAACCACAATGCCCATCCAGTCTGCCTAGAGAAGGCAGAATCTTGGTCCAAGGAACAGAACAAGGGCATGTCTTGGCCATTAGTTAACCCTTCTCTTGGAAAAAAAAATTAGATTACTTAAAATATTTGTGTAGAATTACAAGTAGGTCTCACATTTTCCTAGAAAACAGTCTCAATGGACAGCATACTCATAAAGAAAATCCTTCTCTGGATATTGTTTTGGTACCATCTAAAGTTTTCAAGCTGTCTTTGAGCAAAGCTCTTCAACAATTCCATTTTATTGCCTAAGGCAAGCGGAGTTCCTATATATTTTGTATCCACTCTCTTACCTATCAATTTAATTCAGTTCTTTTACATTATATTATGTGATACAATTTAAAATTTTAATCTGATGATTCTTACTCTGTTCATGTCTCCTAGCACATCTTTTCATTTCCATTTATGTGTGTGCAAAAAGTTTATGAATCCAAGAAATGTTATGAAGTGTCTGTTTTGAGTATTTTGTGTAAGGTAATGGAAGTACAATCTAATAAAACTTAAATTTAATATCAATGGATACAAAATATTTTGGAAGAAAAAAATCTACTATCCAAAAATAACACAATTCACTTCAAAGTTTAAAAATATGCTACATTTGTCATAGTTTTGTGTGCATTCATTCATTCAATCATTGTACAAATACTTATTGTGTACCCAATATGTTTTAAACAGTTTTAGGTTATGTTGATACAGGTCTGAACAAAAGAGATGAAACTCAGACTTACATTATTGTTTTGAGAGAGACCGACAAGCAAGTCAAATTTTAAAATGTATACTATGTTAGATGGTGATGCCTGCTAAGTAAGGAAATAAAGTAGAGAGATAGGATAGGGGACTTGTGGAGATGAAATTTTAAATAGAGCATCCAGGGAAGGTGACATTGAAAGTGTGACACTTCAGTAAAGACCTGAACAAGATGAGAAAGGAAGCCATGTGAATACCTAGAAGCAGAGCATTCCAGACAAAGGAAGAAGCAAATGTGTCTGCTTTTGCAGAAGCATACCTAGAGTATCCGAGGAAAATCCAGGAGGTCAGTGTGAGCTACTAAGCTGAGAGAGAGGTTAAGAAGGCCAGGGTAGCCTAATTTTAGGATCTTTCAGTCATAATAAGAACTTATTCTATTACACTAAGAAAGATGGAAAGCCATTAGTAAGTTCTGAATGGAGAAGCAACATAGTTTTCCTCTTACTTTAACAAGATCTCTTGCATTTTGGAAAATAAGGGCACAAGAACAGGAGCAGAAAGACCATTTTGGAGGTTATCATATGATGATCCAGTTAAAAGATAATGACTGCTGGGGATCCTGTAGATAGCACCGGATGTGTTTAGAAGAGAAAATATAATCGAATTTGCTGATGAAGTGAATGTGAAATATGAGAGTATAAAATTTGACTCCAAGCTTTTTTGGCTTTATCAGATGGAAGGATGGAGTGGCCATTAATTGAGACTGGGAAAACTATAGAGGGGCAAGTTCAGACATTAAAGGTTGAGTTTCCCATTAGAAGCCCGGAGAGATTTAGATGAGGCAATAGATTATATAAGTCTGGCATTTAAGGGAGAGTTTCAGACATGATTAATACATTTGGGCATCACTGGTATATAGAAAGGATTTAAATAAATGAACTAGATGAACTCATAAAAGCAAAAGGTATAGAGAGAAGAGAAGAGGTTCAAGGGCTGAGTCTGGGTCATTCCACTCTTTAGTGGTCAGAGAAAGGAGGAGGAGCTAGCAAAAGAAACTAGGTAGTAGTAAAACTCCTATAAGCTAAAAGAAAAGTTTCTTAGGGCCTAAAGCAAGCTTGTCCAACCCACAGCCTGTGGGCCGCATGCGGCGCAGGACGGCTTTGAATGCAGCACTAGACAAATTTGTAAACTTTCTTAAAACATTATGGGACTTTCTGTGATTGTTTTTTTAGCTCATCAGCTATTGTTAGTGTATTTTACCTGTGGCCCAAGATAATTATTCTTCTTCCAGTGAGGCCCAGGGAAGCAAAAAGATTGGACACCCCTGGTGTAAAGGATCAGCTGTGTTGATAGCAGCGGGTAGGTCAATCATGTTGAAGACAGTGATGGCAGTGGATTTAACTATGGAGAGGTCATTAGGACCTTGACAGAAGTAGTTTTAGTGGAATGGTAGAGATGAAACCCAGTTTATTAGAATGATTCAAGAGAGAATAAAAGGAGAAACTTTGAGATTTTGTGAATTTTATTTAAGATTATGAGATTTGACATTATGAATCCGAGATTGTGAGTAGCAAAACTTCTTGGGAAGTTTGGTTGTAAGGGACAACAAAAGGAAAATGAGGAATAGCACGTTTTCATTTTCTTTGCCTTTTGTAAGATGGGGAAAATAAGATGGATGTTCTTCTATTTGTGGGCATTTGAGAGTTCATGAACCAAAAGAAAAAAGAAAAAAAAAGGCAGTCTGTTTAAGAATCTGTATTCCAAAGAGAAATAAAAGATAGTAAGATCTTTGAAAGCCAATTTTCAGGCAAAGGAAGCATTACTACTTGGGGGGCGGGTAACAGTTTGTGTAATTGCAAGAGCAGTGGTTTCAAGTTTATAAACACAATCTGACCTTTGGCCTTTTTTCAAACATGCAAATAAATATTTCTCCTCGGCAAAATGAGTACTATTTTTAAACATGTTAAGCTTCTTCCTTTGGTTTTTTCAAACATGCTAAGCTTCTTCTTTTGTTCACAAAATATTAGAAGCAGAGTCCAAATCTTTGAATGAATTTTAAGAGACAAAAAGGTTGAGACTAGAAGCAGTGTTTTTTAAGTGCCCAAGAATTCCTAAAGATAGGAAATTCCCTCATTTTTATTTATTTACATTTTGTGTGAGTCATACCAGGGAAAATGCTAGTCAAATATCACTTCAATAGATGTTTTTATTTTACAGAAGCTTAAAAACCCTAAAAGTGTAATTTGTTTTCAGCATATTTTTGAAATTAAATTTAAAATGCTTTATTGCTGAAAAAGGCTAACAGTCATCTGAGCCTTTGGCGAGCTATAATCTTTTCGCTGGTGAAGTGTCTTGCCTTGATGTTGATGGCTGCTGACTGATCAGGGTGGTGGTTGCTGAAGATTGGGGTGGCTGTTGCAATTACATAAAAGAAGACAAGAATGAAGTTTGCCACATCAATTAACTCTTCTTTTCACAAAAGATTTATCTTTAGCACGTAATGCTCTTTGATAGCATTTTTAAAATAAAATAAAATTATCTTTGGAGAAAGAATCTGAACAATCTTAAGGTATTCTCATGGAATTAGAAGTCCAGGGACTTTCAATAACAAGTGAAGAAGAAAAAAGTGGTAATTAGCTAATACTGTTTAGAGTTGTTATTAATTCTAGTGCCAAAAAAAAAATGTTAACTAGAATTGTTTTCACTGTGCCCATACCTGGAAATTCAAACACACCATCAACTGTCAGGGAAAGTAGAACAACTTAATGTTATAGATAAAACAATAACTCTTTTAAAATTTTTTAAAATTTTGATGTCTCAAACTATTGGCAATAGTAAAATAATTAGACGTCACAACACACTTTTTGTTTAGAATTCTTTGGTCTTGTTTTCCTAACACACACACACACACACACACACACACACACACAGCTAAAACAAAGTCCCTGAAAAGCAATAATTTAGCTATGAATGTAGACTAGACAACAAAAGGAAGAAAGCATATTCATCCCACACTGAAGACAGTATATTTTTTATTGTGAAGAAAACATTAAGACCAAGAAAAAGAAATTACCAAGTGTTCAATGAACTGGGGAGCTGGTCTAAAAATAGTACTCATTTTGCCGAGGAGAAAAAGTTACTCATAACTCAACATGAGCATTTACAATTAATCTCTTGTTTTTATCGCTTTTGAAATAAAATATACTCTTTATGTTCTCAACATGTGAGCTATGATACTAATGTCAATAGCGGAGAATAATATGGAAATGGAATCAGTATGATTATGCATGAGGGGAAATGGCAGCTTTGTAATCATGATATCTCTTGCATTAACAGATTTTGCACACTACCTTTTTCAGAATATAAAAGCCATTGAAGTAAAAATATAAAATTAAATAGTGTTGAAAAGTTCAATTTCTTCAGTGTTGGCATTCTATAAAATAGGTCTGGTTTCCAAAATAAAGAGTCAGTATGATCAAAATTTGTGTCACCTTTACTTATTTCACAAGTTACAGAAAATTCCTGACCCCAAGTGATCATTTTGAGTCCCTAGACGTAAGACTTTGACACTTTAGATTTTTACCTTTGTGACAAAGAAATCACCCTGACTGTTGTGACAAAAAGAGAACCATCTCTGGATATTTTTACAGGAAAACAACAATTTCTTTGAAAGTTAAGATCTTATATTTTCCTTAGTAAGCTTAACAAGGTGGACATTTTTTGTGTGTGAATAGAAGGAATAGAGTTTAAGTAAACGACTTAAGGTGACAAATAATACCAATATCTGTTTCCACAAAACATATTTCAAGATTATGGCAGAAAACTGAAAATTAAAAGGTGACTTAAAACGGTATATGTTTCTATTAATAAAAGTAATAGATATTCATGGTAGAATGTATGAAAACTGCAAAACCAAGACAAAATACAAATGATCTGCAGTCACACCAATTATGAGTAACATTTAACATTTGAAGTATTTACTTGAGGATATTTTCTATTCATATTATAGGAACTAAATTAAGATTATATTATAATAGATTCTTGCATTTCATTAGGTTACTTGTAACATCATAGGAATTTGCCCTTATCATTTAATATTATTTGAAAGAAATGATATACATAAAACAGTAGTATATTTTAAAATTTCTTTATTGTGTATTAAGATGTTTCTTTTTTATGGTATTCTAAATGGGCCTGAGATGAATCCACATGTATTTAAGTTTTGCTTTGATTGAAGCGGCTTTATAATTTTTTCCATATCATTAATACAATTTTAAGTATAGATTCTTACCCTACCTGTGATGGAATGAATGGCTAGGTATTTGATTTATTTATTAGGCCAAACTCTGAATATTTTTATATGTGTTAGAGCCTTCAAATGAAAAAGTAAATAAACTACAGAAAGATAAATGAGAAATGGGAATAAAAATGGAGTCAGAGAAAGATCAATACTGGAAATATACAGCACACAATCCCAATCCCAAATAGTTAATAGAAATATGTCACAATGTTGTTTGGAATTTCTGAATAGCCAAACCAGAAAGGGAAACATACTACTTGTGAGTCTCAATTCTTAGGATTAAAATGTTATTCTCAGAGGTAGCTTCACCCTTTGTCGATACTGTAACTTCAGCAAAATTTCTTCCTTAGATTTTCATGAAGACAAATCAGATCGACAGAATGAATTTCATCTTCACTGACATCTCTTTAAGTAATTTTGACAGAGCTGTTTCTTCCGTCTCTTCTTGTAAACTAAGGGCATAATGACCAGATCAAAAAAACTTAAAATACATAGTAATGGGTCTCCACTTGTCAACTAAATTTCTATTTGAAGGATCTATAAAAGTGACTACTTGGTTGGATCGTGTGTGCCTATTTTAACTTTTTAATTTAATTTCCTTTGGTTTTAACAAGCCACAAAATTAAAATATTTTGAGCCCCTTTATGATGGTGGGAGAAAATATTTTGACAGTTGGCTGAGAAGCTGTTGTTATGATAGGGATTTAGGGTATATCATTTTGTTTCCAAGAAAGTGATTTTGTTTTTAAATTGCATACTTTACTTAACTCCAAACAGAACTTGAGCTGGCTTACAGTTGAAAGCAAGAAGTACATGGAGTCACTAACACTAAAATAAAATAACATCATGGTATGCAAGTTTGGGGATAGATGCTTATACAGAAAACCAGGTTTAGAAGAGCTAGTGTATTAAACGTGTTGGCAACTAAGCCTACATAAATCTAATCAAATGATAATAATTATGTCAGTTCTTTAGGAAAAATAGATGTTTTATGACCACAAAATCCAAACTTAACTCTTAGTTAAAAATCAGCATCAGACTTCTAGGTAAAAAAATGCTACACACTTCTCACTCCTTAAGTGAAATATGCCTTAAAATTGAGATGATGACATAGAAGAATGACTTGAGATAATTGTAGAAAATGCTGAGGAGGCTAAGAAATCCTAACAATTTGTGGGAAAATAGTAGACATTGAGGCAAGATAAAAATGAGATAACATATAAATAATTGGATCTCCTTACAGATAGAAACTAAAAAATTGAGCAGAGAAATGATTTGAATACATAATATTAACAATATTTCCTAAGTTGAAGGAATATTCAGATTGACATCTGAAAAGAGCCCAGCATATTTCAGAGAAAGATGGTTTGAAATGGTTGCCAAGGATTGGTGTATAATTTGATAACTTGAAATTCAAAGCTAAAGAGAGAGAGAATAGTGCTAAATTGTGGCACCGTGGAGGTATTAACAAGCACAAAAAGAATGACTGCCCCCAAATCACCCCCTGCATAAGATCTGGACTAGTATTCGCTAAGCCTGGAATGTTAAGGTGAGATGGCACCCAAGGGCTGCGGAGCATTAGACAATTAACTCTTCATTACTCTGCATTTTTTACCTGGAAGTCTGATGTTGATTTTTAATTTAAGAGTTAAGTTTGGCTTCTGTGGTAACAAAATATCTATATTTTCTAATGAACTGAAATAATTCTTATAATTTCATTAGATTTATGTAGTCTTTGGTGATCCAAAAAATAGTTTCGAAGACAAAATCAGAATTGTAAGATGTGGCAGATACTGTTAATTGGCCCTTTCGAAATTCTTTACATATTCCTTCTATTTGGAAAAGTTGAATGGCTTCTGCCATGCCCCAGTAATGGGTACTGAACTTATTTTTTTGTAATAAATAAATAACTGGAAGGAATATATAAAACAAGAGTTTTCAAACATTGGACAAGAGGCAGTACAGGGCTGTGATACACAGAAGTGTAACAAAGGAGATGAGTCCTACAATCTTCCTAGATTGTTATGTGGAGCTGATTTCCGGATTACACAGGAAGTGGCTCCCAAGCTGAGCACAATCACTTCTTTCCCTTGATCTACAAGATCCAATCTCTTAGAAACATGTTTGCTCTGAGCTTAAATATCCTGATAATTATAATACCCTTGTTTAGAATTGCTGCAAAAATCAAATAACAAAAATATTTATTTATATCTGTTACATATAAATAACATATACATAATATATATAATATACATCAGATATATAACATATATTATATAGATGTAAAATCAAGTAATAAGTGCCCAACAAATTTTAGCCATTATTAATATTACTTACATATATTAAAATGTTTTCATTTTTAGTGAGGTTACCATACTTTAGATGAAGAAAATTTAGAATTTCATGACACAAAAAGACTATAAAATTGGTAGAACCTGTCAAAATTCATGTGATAGCAAGTCATAGTAAGTGGAATTTTTTAGACTTTTCATGGGATAGAAGAAAATAGAACTAGTAAAAAAATGTATGCAATTACTTATTGTGTTGTACAGTTTATGAGCTGAATAGTGGTAGTGTTTGCTTGGCAATGGGGCCTAACAAGAAAAATGTATACCACATCTTGGAAATAAACTTCATGATCTTGAACAAAACCCAGCAGCTGCGAGTCACAACTTATAACTGAAAACCCCAGAATGAGGCACTTGTGGAAGCCTGGTGCATGAAGACTCCTTAGAGACACTGTTCCTCTTAATTAGCCCAAGGAACTAAAGGAAGGCCTTTTACGTATTACTCTCAGGTGTTTGATAATGCTTCATGCGCTGAAGAAGCTGATCACTTGAAAACTTTTATCTTTCAGGTGAGATCATTATCCTTCACAAACGGGTTGCTTGGGAGCAATAATTCAACATTTAATTAGTTTTCTTTATTTCTCCTAGGGGATACATCTATGAAAATCTGAACCGCATTGTGGTTAAAGTTTCAGTAGGCTTCAGTATCAGAATAATATTCCCAAATGGCATATTTCCTATTATTAATCAACAGTATGAGCTTTGAGTATTTTAGTGCAATGTTTATAGGACATGGTGCCATAAGGCAATGCAGCTTTAACCCTGCACTCTCTTGTGAGATTTTAATAGCTTTGATGTAGTTCTGCTCTCTGGAAGCATTAGAGCACACATTAAGTGTGCATATTCATTGTAGAAAACATGATCCTAGGACAATCACAGTGGTATATTGCAAAATAGCACTAACTCTTCACCTCTTCCTGTATCTATGCCTTTTGTCATATAGCTTTGTAAGATCCTCCCCCTCTAACTCTGGGGTCAGTCATGTGACTAGCTCAGACAAACAGGGTCTAAAAAATCACTTGTACAATATGGCTTACTCTCTTCAGCTCTCTATCACCCATAAGAAGGACACACCAAGGCTGGTTTGCTGGAAGATGAGACACATGGAAAGGAATTTAGATATCTCAGCCAAGGCCATTCAAAACCTCCCCAACTCCAGCCCACCCCTGACATATGGAAGAGCCTAGCTAAGACTAGTAGATCCCCCCAGCTAAACTTGAGATTTGTGACGTAAATGAATGTTTATTGCCTTAAGCTATTGAGTGTTGGAGTGGTTTGATAGAGCATTAAACTGCTAACCCCCCTCAAAGCTATTTCTGTAAATTGAATTAAATGAGAAATACAAGTCAGTTCCTTGGGGGTCTTTTCCATCTTCAGAAACCAAATTCCTGCAAGCTACCCTGGCTTGCTTAGGTGCTGAGTATAACTCAGGTACTCTGCATTAAATGATTTGGCAGAACAAATCCATACCACCTTTTCCCTTCTGCACATTTCCGTCTTGATTTCAAAATATTTCTTTCAATTGGCATAAGGGAATCTTTTCACATGGGGTTAAAAAATTTGATGGATTACATTTGGAAAGAACATGGTGCACTCAAGCTGAGAGATCTCAACAAATAATCATCAAAAGGCTGTAAAGAATAAGCCCAATGCCAAAAGAATTATGTGAGTTCTGGCACATCTAATAAAGATATATTTCTCATTCATAATATGAAGTTAATTCTCCATTTCCAAAATTCTTGAGTAATTAGTGAATGTGCCTAAGCTTCTCATATAAAGTGCCTGCATTTTATTTATCTTGAACAGATTTATTGAGGTATAATTTATATACAAAAACTGCACATATTTAGTGTGTACAATTTGGTGAGTTTGGACATAAGCAAATACTCATGGTACAAGTACTGCAATCAATGTAATAGACATCCAACAGCTCTCAAACTTTCCTTTTGTCCCTTTCTTTTCCTTCTTTTTTTCTTTCTTTGCTTTATTCCTTTCTTTCTTTTTATTTGAGTGGTAAGAACACTTATTATGAAACCTATTTTAACAAATTTTAAAGTGCACAGTACTGTACTCTTAACTACAGGCACTTCATTGTACCCCAGAGCCCCAGAACTTATTCACCTAGCATAACTGAAGCTTTATACAGGTTGAATAAAAATTTCTTATTTCCTCCACCCCAAGCAACTGAAAACCACTATTGTATTCTCTGCTTCTCTGAGATTGACTATTACAGATGTCCATATAAGTGGAATCATGCAATATTTGTCCTTCTGTGATTGGCTTATTTCACTTAGAATAATTTCCTCAGGATTCATCCATGTTATTGCAAGTAACAGAATTTCTTTCACTGTAATGGATATACTACATTTTCTTTATTCATCTGTTGATAGTAGACACTTGGGTTGTTTTGGTATCTTGTCTATTGTGAATAATGCTGCATAATTCTCTTCAAAATCCTGATTTGATAATCTTGAATTATTTTTGATATATGTTCAGAAGTGGAATTGATCAATCATATGGCAGTTCTATTTTTAACTTTTGAGGAACTGCCATACTGTTTTCCATAGCTATAGCACCATTTGACAAGGGTGCCAAAAATAGTATACACTGGTGAAAAGAAAGTTTGTTTCATCAACAAATGTTGGGAAAACTGGTATTCACGTAAAAAAAATAAAATTTGACCATCTTACATAATCTACAAAAAAAAAACAACTCAAAATAGATCGAAGACTTAAACCTAAATCTTGAAACTATAAAACTACTCAAAGAAAACATAGAAGAAATGTTTCTTGAGTGTGGTCTTTGCAATGATTTCTCAGACACAACAACAAAAGCATAGGCAATAAAATCAAAAATGGAAAAGAGGGATTACATGAAATAAACAAACAAAAACCTTCACAGCAAAGAAAATAACAGAATGAAAAGGTAAACTACAGAATGAGATAAAATATTTGCAAATTACATATCTGATAAGTGGCTGATTTATGAAATATAAGCAACTCATACAACCCAAAAGCACAAACAAATAAACAAACAAAACCAATTCAATTAAAAAATGAGCACAAGACTTTAACGGACATTTCTCCAAAGAAGACATATAAATGGCCAACAAGTATATGAAAAGATGCTCAACATCATTATTTATCAGGGAAATACAGGTCAAAATTATGAGATATTACTTCCTACCTTTTGGGATTGCTATTCACAAAGAAAATACACACAAAAAAACAAAATGTAAGTGTTAACAAGGATGTGGAGAAATAGAAAACTTTGTATACTATTAGTGGGAATGTGAATTTTAAAAATGGTATCTATAATTAAATGCTATAGGTAAAGTGTGTTGAATGTGTATTGGCTCATAAACTATATAATTTTAATACTTGATCTTACAATGCTTGTGGGTGTTTGAAAATATCTGAGTATGTTTATCTTTTGAAAATAAATATGGATGATATATTTAGTATTAAAGTTATAACATATGTTTTTGGCGAGTACAAACAAAAAAGTTTCTTAGAATTTGCATTTATGTCCTATGTCCTGCATATAAAGGTTTATTTTACATTAATAGGAAATTATGTTTCCCAAATTATTAACAGTCTTATTAATTTTCATTCCCTTATAACTACTTCCCTTCATCTCTAATATGACAGTACCAGAAAGTTATTATTATTATTATTATTTGAGACGGAGTCTCACTCTGTAGCCCAGGCTGGAGCGCAGTGGCGCAATCTCAGCTCACTGCAACTTCTACCTCCTGGGTCCTGGTTCAAGCAATTCTCCTGCCTCAGCCTCCCAAGTAGCTGGGATTACAGGCATGCGCCACCATGCCCAGCTAATTTTTGTATTTTTAGTAGAGATGGGGTTTCACCACGTTGGCCAGGCTGTTCTTGAACTCCTGCCCTCATGATCTGCCCGCCTCAGCTTCCCAAAGTGGTGGGATTACAGGCTGAGCCACCACATCCGGCCAAGTTTTTCATCATTTTTGATTTATAAATCACTAAATCACATGACAATGTAGTTAAAACATGTCCAGTGCCATTAATGGTTCAAAAAAGAAAAATAAAAGTGTTTTTCTCTGGAGACCTGTTCACAAGTTCATTAGTAAAAGCTTGTACTGATACTCATAATTGCATGTCACAGTCCCTCTAAGTTTATTTTTCTAAAACCATACTTATCCTTCTTCTTTCTTATTGGTTAAAAAAATACTAATGTATTTTTCACGTTTCAACACTGCAAACACACAAATTCTCCATTTACTCTTCATTGGTTTTCATAATACTGCATTTCCCACTACATCTCCTTAAGTATAATGGAATCACATAATAAAAATAAATAACTAATGTTTTAGAAAATCTACTTCTTTCTAGAACAAGTATATTGAAATGTTTGAAGTCATAGAAAAAATATATATGAAAGCCTGGACTGAAAAGTCAAGTTTTATTTTTATATATTTATTTGCCAAGTGACCATAAAATATACATGTACCCTCTCTCTCCAGAAAAGGCACGTTAAGAAAAGCAATACTTACTAAACTTAGTTTACCTGTTAAAATTAATTACATCTAGCTTACCAGATAATGCAATCAAAATCATTAGGATAAGCTTTTCCAGCATATGAGATTGAAAGTTCATCAGAAATCTTCCTTTTTTTTTTTGGAGATAAACGTAGCCATCTTCCCATTCATTCTTTAGACAAGGACTTTTCCCAGATAACTGTATGTAACAAAGTTCAAATACTTGAATGTGGACCTACAAATATTTTAAAATGCAGATTTCTTACAGATATGTAACATTAACCACCACCCACCTGGCACAACATTACATATTGAATAGCTTACCTTTTCAGTTCAAAGTGTAAGTTAGAAGAGATATACGTAGTAAAACCTTTTCCAGGGAATCTACAACATCTGAGAAAATGTATACATTAAAATACCTGGTTAACTTATCAATGTGATGTACCTAGAAGCTGTCTTTACAATCTCATATTGGCTGGTAGAGAATATACAAAACTACAGCTAATTATAGGTGAGTCTTCAACATTTCTGAACCAGTTATCTCTATTCTAGTGGAAGCTGCTATAAAAGATTGTCAAAGATTATTAATGAGAAATGAAAGTTGGACATGAAGGAACAGTGTCCACAAACATCCTTCTCATATGTAGGGGGGAATTTCCATTTTTGAAACTGATAGGGCAGAATCCCTTATGAGAAAATTTAGATATATATCCAAATTCCTATAGGAATTAAGTGTATTATAAAGTTGGTGCTTCAAATCAGTGTGTGGCAGGGGAAAGGGATGGATTATCCAATAAGTAATATTGGAACTAGTAAATTCTAGTAGAATCTAATTTGAAAAAATTAAAATTGGATTCGTATCTCCCATACTACAATAGGAAATATCCCTAATAAATATGTATGTACATTTAGTAAATGAAAATTTGTAAATCTAGAAGAAATCATAACTGAACTTTTTATATAATTCTCTAGATTTCACAGCCTTTCTAACTGTAATAAAAAGCTTAGGAAACATTTGTAAATGATTGATATATTTGAATATATAATATATTTTTAAAATCTTGATGGCAAAGTCAACAAGTACAGAGTAAAAGAGAAAGCTGACAAACAGTAATAATATTTGCAGAAATATGGGTGCTCTCCTAATAGAAAAAGTTTCTACAAATCAATAAGAAAAGGGCCAGAGACTCAAAAATATAAGCAATGAATAAATGATTAACATAAAAACAAAGGATAAAACAATAGAAACAACAGATTCACATAAATGAAAATAAAAGTGAGTCTCAAAAGTATTAAAAGATATTCAACCTCACTGATAACTTGAGAAATGCAAATCAAAACTATACTGCATTGAAATGGTAAAGATGAAAAAATTTGATGGAGCACTGTGTGGTAATGTGCTAACATGTGTAGCATACTGGCCTGCAGAAAATTAACCCAGACCACTGACACAGAGATACAAACTAAATCACTGTTTCTTCATTTTGTACACCCTCACATAATTTCTTCATTGAAAGTGCATGGGAGCATAATATCAAGAAATCAAAAGAAGAAATAAATAAAAAGAAGAAATAAAGATACTAAATTGTTGCTGAACTCCTTCAAAATGTATTGTTGAAAAATTAGTATTCTTTTTCAAATAACTTTAAGAGGAAACAAAGGCAACTTACCCTTCCTAAATTAAATCACTCCTCAAAAATCATTTAGATGGCTGAATTATATATAAGTTGGGTTAGATAGATATATGATGATAGATGATACAGATGATGATAATGAAGATAGATGATACAGAGATAGATTTAGATAGATAGATAGATAGATAGATAGATAGATAGATAGATAGATAGATAGATGATAGTTTTATTTTCCTCATTTTCTCCTTGCCAATAAAAATCTGCTTGCAGAATTTCAGCTAATAAATCATTTGGTTGCCTACAGAACCTATTTCCTTTTTAACAAGTGTAAGATTCCACAGAGATGTAACAAAATGCACGTGCTTTAGCTGAAAATTGTGCCCACATTACTTGCTTCAAAACCTTTTCCATCTTTGCAATAGGTGCAATAGATATTATATAGATAAATTATTCACGTATTTGTGTTCTTTTCTGCCATGAAATGATAAAAAAGTTCTTTTGAGATTCTTTGTTATGATCCTTTAGCTGTAAGGAATTCCTTCGGCCTTTTAAAGTGATTTCCTCTTTTCTTGCTACTGTAATATTCTTAAATTTACATTGGGTATATGGCCTTTATTTTTCCCTCTCGGCATCATTTATATCTTATGGCTTAAAATTTCACAATGATGTGCCATATTGTGTTGCTTATTTTTCATAATGCTGGGTTATAAATAAAATGTTTGAATCTGAAAATATGCCTCCTGGAGTTCTGAGAAATGTTCTTGTATTACTTATTTAACCACTGATTGTTTCTCCTTTTTCTCCATTATCTCTTTGGATTTCCTATTAGTTGGAGATTAAACCTTCTGGCTTGTTACTGTCATGATTATATATTTTGTAATTCTTTATACATTTATTTGACTTTTTTATTGTTGTGTGGGAGATGTTGCCCTTTGTATCACAAGTCTTCTACAAAATGTTTTGTTTTTATTATATTTTTAATTGATACGACCTCTTTCTCACTCTTTATATTTTTTTTGGAATATAACATGCTTTTTAAAGAATACAACATTATTAATTACATCTATAGATTTTTATATTTTTCACTCTCTATCTGCATTGCTTTTATTTCTTCCAAATTCCCTTTCCCTTGCTTTGAATGAAGCTTTTTTAGAAGCAGGTTTTCTCCGAGGTCAGGTTACCTTCACCCCCCTTCAAATGTAAAAAAAAAAGGCAACAACAACAACAAACCCACCAAAAACAGGTTGGAGGTTTTGTGTGGTGAACACCAATTTAAAGTCATTAGGCTGTTGTTTCATTAGGGACCAGTAAAATGTCCATGTCAGGTCTTCTTTCCCTGCCAATCCATGTCTTCAGAGAAGAATCTTCCAGTGCTCCACCTTAGTATCTTTCATGTCTATATTCTCATCAGATCTCATGAGAACCTTCTCACTCTCACGAGAAGAGCATGGGGGAAACCCTCCCATGATCCAATCACCTCCCTTCTGGTCCCTCCCCCAACACATGGGGATTACGATTCGAGTTGAGATCTGAGTGGGGAAACAGAGCCAAACCATATTACATATGATACCAATCTTATAAACAAGAGGGTGGGCCAGATGCAATGGCTTATACCTGTAATCCCAACACTTTCAGAGGCCGAGGTGGGCAGATCACTTGAGGACAGGAGTTTGAGACCAGTCTGGCCAACAGGGCAAAACCCTGTCTCTACTAAAAATACGAAAATTAGCTGGGTCTGGTGGCAAACACCTATAATCCTAGCTACTTGGGAATTGGAGGCAGGAGAATCATTTGAACCTGGGAGGTGTAGGTTGCAGTGAGCCAAGGTGGCACTACTGCACTCCAGCCTGGGCAACAGAGTGAGACTCTGTCTCCAAAAAAAAACAAACAAAAAAAGTGACACAGCCTCATATACATCTATTATGTACCTACAAAAATTATAAAATAATAAAAATTTAAAAATAAACAAGAGGGGCATATGTGGGGTGTGTGTGTGTGTGTGTGTGTGTGTGTGTGTGTTCAAAGCAAAACTTTGAAAATGAGAAAACATGTAGAAATGGTAAGAGAATACATACATGCTTTATATGAGTATGAGTCCAGCATTACAGTCCTGGATGATTTACATCATAGAATGATGAAACACTCACTGGTCTCATTCAGTAAATCACCCAATTAGAATAATTGTTAACCATGAAAGAGGTAAGATAAGGCTAGAGACTAAAAATTAACAATTATTGTTCATTTCTAACATGAACAAAGGGTCCAGCATGTCAGCCATTTGTGTATTGAGCCTTACTGTAATAAACTTCTTTATCAATAAGAATCTCATTATTATATATTATCTATTGAGGCATACCTATTAAATTATCAAATGCCTCAATGCTGAGATAAAATACTAACAATGATAGAAAATTCTGAATATACTGAAGAAGTTAGATGAAAGTAATAACGTAAAATTTGGCAGATAGAAATGAAGAGTCCTAGAATTAGGTTCAAAATACCATCAGTACAATTATATGACCAGGGAAACCTATTTTAACAGGTTGTTTGAAGGAAAAAATTCAAATACTGTCATTGAGTTCAAGCCTTATCATAGCAAGGCTTTTCCTAAATGAGTACAATCTCATGCTGCATTAATGGAAACATAGTGTCTACAAGAAGAGAAATTCACAGTTCTTTGAAATATCTAGAACAGCATGTTCTGCTCCAAGAATACTTTAGGGCACAAAGAACAAAAGAGGGTGACCAGGATGACAAATGTTTGGAAACAGTTATCAGGAAAGCTTGTAGGAACCAGGGATGTTGAAATGAAAAGAGATGTTTATGTGAAACAAATCTCTATTTTAAAATGTTAGAAGCTTTGTCCAATGATCAGAATGATTACACATTCTATGCAGCCCAGGAAGCAGGAGTAGGAAAATTGAAAGGAAGATACAGGAAAGCTGACTTTCACTTCGGAATCAGAGAGAGAAGTTTCCAACTGAGAGGCTAGGGCAACACTGAATCCTCCCTCCACCTCCACAGTATTTCATTATGCCCTAAACTGCCAGATGCTGCATCCACAATGAGATGATGATGAGCAAAGATTAAAGGGATTAGGCCTCTCCCATCTGGAAAAAAACAACCATTAAGAGATGATATAGTCCATTTTAAGTCAACAAAGATGTGTTCACTAAATCTCGAAACTAATAGGACCTCATTTATGAACTACTATTTTAAGTTAAAAATGGATAATATTAACAGAAAGCATTTGCTAAACATAGAGCATGTGCCAGGAACAATTCTAAATGCTTTACCTAAATTGTCCCATGGATTCCATGCAAGAACTCAATGTGGTAAAAATTATCTCCATTTTGCAGAATAGGAAACTAAAACTGGGAAATGTTTTTTAAAAAAATTATCCTTGGTCACAAACTGCTAAGTGGTAGAAGATTTTATTTCATTCTCAGGGTTATGATTTCAATGCTCAAGTGTTTTCTGCTTCGATGCTCTGTCTTGGCACATGGGAGGCCAAATTAAAGACTATATTGATGGCCTAGGCAAAAACAATATCATCTTTGAAAGAAGTTAATGAAATCCAGAAAACAGACTACTGATTTATTTTCATCAAGAAGTTTCTGCAGTTCAAGAAAATGACCTTGAGACTTTTACTTCTTTCATTTTCTTAAAAACAGCATATATAATTCTATGTATAAAGTACTTTACATTAACATACATTTTTACACTTAAACACAAAGCATATTTCTCAGAGAATCTGAAATCTCTGTTAGTTGACACTTGTGCATATTTACCATAATAAGCCACGTTATCCCTGATATTTCTGTATGATAGTGAATTGCCTTTTGAGTCATCCAAAGAAGGTATAAATTAGACTTAGAACAAGACTAAAAGCTGTATGAAGAAATAGAGATCTCAATAAATGTAATTACCTGGACAATTATAAAAGTTAGTATTATTATAATGGTTTGTAGCTACATTTTCATTTTCTACATGACTTAAGAGACTAATACATTAAAACATTATTAGATAAAAATCTAGTATTATAACATTGATTTGTAACTTCATATTTTGTTCTCTACATAATTTAAGAGATTAATGCAAAAAAAATTACAAAAAAATTATTAGCTTATGTTTTGGGGTACGCAATGTATGAACATCATTTTGTGATACTGAAAATTGAAAGAGATGAAAAAGAAGCTGTAAAGGAGCAAAGTTTTTATATGTTATTAAAGTTAAGCTGCTATAAAAAAGAACAAGATTATTATTAGGTACACTCTATTATGCCATATTTTGTGAATGTGCATAGCATGACTTTTTTTTGATAATCAGAATACCTCATTACTCATTTATGAGAAAGAATACATTTCTTTTAGTACTTTACCCAGCAGAAGCAGATGTAAATTTTTTACCTCATGTGGTAGTAGAAGTGAAAAATAAATTACAAAGGTGAAAAATTTAATTAAGTTTAAAAATATAGAAACATTCACAAGCCAGAAAAAATACAATATGTTGTGGTAGGAAACAAAGCTATTTGAAATTTATTTTTAAAAATTGAGATGATGTTAAGGCAAGATAGACACATCCTTCATCAGAGAAAGAAAGCTGGATTGTAAAGAACAGCTTGGACCTGACTCAATGGTTTATTCTTCTGCTCTTGTTTTAAAGGTCTGATACTTGCAGATATGGTCAGGTGTCAGAGGCTTACTACTGATAGACCTCAAGATCAATGGAAACATATCTGGGGAAGTTTCTCAGTTTCCCATTGACTTCTAAAAGCAATGCCAGACAAATAACTATTTTTTAGAATGTTCATAGTTGAGCCATAAACCCACACAAACTCTTATGATTGCCTCCTTCTTGATACTAGATTTTCCCATTTACATGGCAGAAGGGCTGTCATAATGAAGGTCTCAGTTTCAATTAAGACCACCAGTTAGAGAAAATACAGACAAGTTTAGCTATGAACAGAGAGTTTCTAAGAGGAGACTACAGACATCAAGTCCAGGGGGCAGTTGAAGAGGAACAGCATAAGGACTGATCATGGGTAGGAAGCCTAAAAGTTCCTAAGAGTAAGGCTGCAGGAAAGAGCAGATGCCAGAGGAGTTTATATACTGGATGGTGATCAAAGATAATAATATGAGTCATAATAGGTTACATTTATCACAAGGTTGCTACGGGATTAAACCTCTTTAGTCTATTGGATGGAGTGTAGGCATGGGAATTTCTAATGCCTCTCCAGCATCAGCTGTGGCCTTGCTCCCTAGAGGAATCGTTGTTTCTAGTGGACAGAGAGACCCAAGTTTTCTTGGAAGGAGTAAGCAATGATGCAACCACTAATTTACTCATCTCCCTTTTTTTAGAAACTACGTTGATATGTCTCTTAACCAATGGTGAGGTCAGGGAATATTTCAAATTCATCTTTGTGCCTCTAGACTCTACTACAGAGCCTGGCACGTGACAGATGTTTAAAGTAGGCATTGAATATACCACTAAAGGTGAAAGGCAAGTAAGATATGCAGAATTCAGAGGACCACAACTACTCACATTATGACTTTAGAAAATAAGATGAATGAATAAAGCAAATGTGGTGTATGTACACAATGGAATGCTAGTCAGCCTTAAAAAAGAAGGTAATCCTGTCATTTGTGACATGAATGCACCTAAAGAGCATTAATGACATAAGCCAGGCACAGAAGGACAAATACCACGTGATCTCACTTACACGTGGAGCAATAAAAAAGTTGAACTAGTAGGAGTAGAGGCTACCAGGGGCTAGGTGGGTGAGTGGAGGTTAGGGGGATATTTCTGTTTTCCCAATCTTACTAAATAGTTCTACTAAACAATTCTCACCTCTTCATTTTATACATCCATTATAAAATCACCCACCATGATGGTTTGGAGTTGAGCAGGGAAGGGCAGGCAATAGACTACCTCTAAGTGACCCTAAGAATGCCACTTACTACTAAGTGAATTTGAACAATTAATTGACAGTCTATTATCTTGTTTATACCAAATGTGTAAAAGAGTAATAAAAATACCCACACTACCCATATGAGGTCTTATATAAACAACAGCCCAAATGAGATCACATATAGGAATGTGCAGGGTAAGTTAGAAAGAATTTAAATATGTTGGTTACTATTATCTTGCTGTTTCTACTTTGCCACTTAGAGGAATGAGTGTTAATCCCTGTCATTTCATCTGCTGAGGACTCCAAATTCTGACTATACACAGACATTGACTCGTGACCAAGGGTGTTAAGTGTAAAGTCATTCAGAAAGGAAAATATTAAACATTAGCTTTTATAGAACTGTGGGTGATGATAACATTTTTTTGCCCAATCAATTACTTGAAGTTTGCCATCTCTGCCACTGGCAAGCATGCAAACATTTAACAAGTATCTAATGAGAGCAAGTAATTGCACACCCTCTGCACACTGCTCAATTGTTCCCTGATGTGCCCTAAATGTGCTGACACCAGCTTTCCTTCATCCGTGTCCCTCCAGGCCAGGAATCTCAGATGGCTCTATCAATAGAAGGCACACTGTGCTTATTCTAATTCATTGGAGATGAACAAAGACTACGATCTTGGAAGTAGTAAAAAGTACCTCTCTTGGGGCAAGAACTTGGCAATGGAAATGTAAAACGAAAGCCTGACCCCAAACAAGCTTGGGATTGTTCCTTTTTTACTAAACTAATATTAACTATGGAACAAATTTTAAGACAGAAAATTGACAAAATCTGAAATTTTTTTGCTTAGATACCTGGCCTCATCCTTAGACCTCTCCATCTCTGACCCAGAATATCTATCTCTTCCTCTACAGAAATTCCTATACACATTGTATGCTCCTGTACATGATGTAATTCTATACACATTATTCATTCATTAATGTTTAATGCATTTATAAATTTTATTATTTTATTGAATTCAACGCATTGCTTCAGTAGTAGTATCAACATTCATCATAAGCACTTACTGTGTGTTCCAAGCATCATAACAAGGGCTTTATATTAATTATTTAATCCTCCTAACCACTCTGCGAGGTAAGCCCTTTATTATCCCCATTTGATGAACCAGTCTCAAGGAGGTCACATTACTTGCCTAAATTCACCCAAATAAGCTAGTAAGTGATGGATCAGTGATTTAAACCAAGTCTGTGTAGCTTTGGAGTCTGAGTTCTTAACTATCGTATTAAATTGGCTAGGTGTTGGGGCCCTAAGCATTGAGAGAACGTGCCCTACCTGTTAATTTTAGTGAAGGAATGCGGAGAAAGGGCTGGAAGACTTGGAGAAGTTTGCTGAACCTCACTTAAGGTGAAAAGCGTCAGGAGAAGAAAAAAGTAGGGAGGGAGATCAGGAAAGGCGTTAGCAATTATAATAGAGTTTTGACTTTATGCTGAAAACAATGGAGAAGAACTGAAGGATAAGATTATTGTATCATATTTATGCTAGATATACTGGAATAGGATATGGCAGGAGGCCCAGGGAGCAGATAGGAAGGCGGTGATAGTGATAATCCAGATGAGAAATGATGAGGACTAAGGTCAATGACTAGGAGAAAGGAGGAAAATGGGTACAGAGAATGAGGGAGAGGGAGTGATATAGAATTCCTCCAAAATTTTTGCTTGGAGACTCTTAATGGTACATTTATCTGTAAGGGAATACAGGGACATTGCAAATGTGGGGGAAAAATGAAATGTAAACTGAGGAGCCTATGGCATAGCACAGGTGCTCTGATGAGCAGTCAGGACTTTGAAACGTAGTGGGAGCCACTGCCATTTGTACAATGATGAGCCATAGGATTCCTTTCTGATATAAACTCTGATCAGTTAGTGCTAATCAGAGCAATGTTTCATTTGAAGTCTAGAGAAAAGATATGTGAGAAAGGCATTCAGGGTGGTGAATAAGATGTAGACTTGCAGTCAGGAATGAACACATAGACCTCTGTTTTAGAAAGATATTGAGAGTACAGTAAAATCAGAAATGCTGTAACACTAGAGTGCAGAGTTGGACTGTCTGGACTTGAATCTCAGTTTCCCATTTACTATCTACCTGACCCTGAGTTAGCTACTACTACTAAATCTGTGTCTCCAAGACTTTACCTGAAAAAATGGGCACAATTATAATTCTTCAGAGTGCTGTGAGAAATAGATATCCTGAGAAGTGCTTAACCATGTAGAAAAAAAATCAATTGCTCATTTTGTAAAAAAAAAAAAAGTCATAAATATGTATTGTATATGTTATACATACGAGAATCTTAAGTACCAGACAGAAATTAAAGAGATATGATAGAAAAGAAGTCATTAAACATTTTAATATGAAAACACTTGTCCATAAAAGAACACTTTTTCCTCATAGGAACTAATACAGATTAATCACTATGAATTCAGGATTATTCAATCAATTTTGTTTTCTTTAGACAATAAATTTGAGGCCCAGAGATGTTCAATGACACAACCAAGGTCACATCCAATCAAGCCAGAGTCAAAATCAGCAGTTTCCTAATCCCAAGTAAGAAGAATCTTTCACTACATGATGCTAGATAATAATCCGTTTAAAGAAAAATCTATCAGTTAAGTCAAAATCCTTATGTCACTTCTACCTCATTTTTATCATTTATCTATCAAAAATAACTTGTGTCAAGTTGTTCTTAGAATGTCAAATCTCTGAAGCAGAGATTTTTTTTGCCTTTTTAGAATTAACTTTTCCCATACACTGTGCTGTGTATGCAGTAGGCAATTTAGACGATAATAACCAGCATTTTGTTTATCTGACTCAAAGAGTGTTATGGGGTATTTGTCCTCTGGTGAAAATTACACACTGGTAAGTTTCAATGTTTTTTTTTTTTTGCTTGTCTCTGTAAAGTTTGTATTTCTTATGAGGCACTTTTTTTCCAAGTTATTTTTATGGATGGATTGGAAAGATAAAAAGAAGATGGTAGACCAAGGGCAAGGTATAAATACAAGCTAACGAGCTAGAAAAACTGATTTCCTTATATAATTTTCACCTTCCCTTTTCCCTTCCCCACTAGGACATATATACAAAATTTATAATAAAATCAGGCTAGAATGTCTGCCAAAGATAGAATATAAATTTCATTACAGTAAAGCTAAAAATCTAGATACATAGTTATGCAAAGATTTAACTAAGTGTAATCCACTGCCATCAACTTTGAAGACAGCCTCATGTTCCCCAGGATAAATAATGAGGGTTTGCATTAATATACATTGAATGAGAAAATGCTCCTTTGCATTAAATTGATTTTTATTTTTGTCATATCTTCCCATATGTCATATGTCCAGCAGGACTTGCTCTCTGTTTATTTTGTACTCATTAGATTTACGTAGTTTTTATAGGTTAAAAGAAATAAAAGGGCTTGGGTACTCGAATACTGATTGGGCAGTTTAAAGACAAAATATTGTATTTCCTTCTCTTTATTGACAAATAATTTGGAACATAGCAATAGGGGGAAAAATGTAACCTGGATACTGAGACAAACATTTCCAAGAAATTCTTATAGCTACTCTTAAAGAATGATGTCTTAACACAGTACTTTTTAGATGCTTCAAGCAATTTTTAAAAGAAAATGAGAAATAATCCAGTTAGGAGGTAATTCAGAGTAAATGGTATTGCATAAATAGAAAGCACATAAATGATCTTTAAATGCATGCTTAGAAAATGAAGCATTTACATTTATGGGAAAGAGTAGATGACTCCAATAAAATTGCTCTTATTGTATAGCACTTATTTGGTACTTTACATTTTAGAACTGTGCTACTGTTATTGAATTAAGCAAAAGAGTTCCAACACTTTATATCAATTACTTTTACCCACAAATTATGCAGGACTAGAAAGTACATGAGAAAGTTGCAAAAAAAAAATGCTGTTGATAAGCTTCATTTCATCACTAAGAAAGTTTGTAAATCTGAAGAACTGAATGTTGACTTTGGAGAACTATGGAATGGGGGCCAGAAGCAAAAACAGATCTTTTCAATTGGATTACAAATAATGACACAAGAACCCATCTGCCTATGTTTTGTGGTGAAGAATGCCATGATTATTTGATGAGTAGGAGGGAAAGTTTGGTGGGATGAAAAATGGAACAAAACCAGGGAAGCTGGCTGCCTCAAGTTCAACAAGAAAATGTCAAATTAAATGTGTGTTCTCTTCCTGAAAAATACCCACCCTCGTTATGCAACCATGTGTTGATGACTGATGCAAATGAAATTTTCAAGTCCCATACAAATGTGTTGCTTATGATGTCAGCTTAGAGCGAGCCAGTCCTCAGCAATACACAGAATTAATATTGTAGCCTTAGAAAAAAGATGCAGACATTAAATGTTTATAGGTACAATCTCCCTTTCCTCTTTCCTATATTCCTATTTAATCACTAACTACTAGAATTAGAAGAGTTGTGGCTTTGGATTAAATATAATTTGAATCCTGGCTGTCACCTTTATGGGGAAAACTAGGCTACTGCTACTTCCCTAAGGCAAACACATCTGTGATTTAAGCTAATAGGCCCTGCATGTCACTGTTGCTTCCTACAAACAGGGCTAAAATAGCCTGGCTTTGCAATAGAACCTGTAATCTTAAAGAGAAATCATATCATTTTGAATAAAGTCCACTTTATCTGATAAAACATTTGCATGCCAACTAGTGATTTTCCAACTGAATGAGTGTTTCAGTTAATGAGCATATGTGAATATTTTGATTTAAAAAAAAGCTGGAGATTCAGCTTTAAACTCTGAGGTACTGTATTCATTCTCAATTTCTAGCTTAAAAAACTGAAAATAACTTTTTGAGATAAAAATGAGAAAAGCTGAATTCTTTTGTTTTGTTTTCTGAGATTTACCTTTATCAAAAGTAGTTGTTATTTTAGTGAGTACTAATGTAAACACTGAAACACCAGCACTATAAAACATTTTACACAGGAAAGAAATTAAAGTAGGTAGTTCAGTAAGTTAATTGACTTGTTTTTAAATTAATAAGTAGTAACTGGAGACGGTAACAGTGACAACAAATGCAAAGTATCAAAGAAAAAACTTCAGAGCATTTAATCTGAACAATTTCTTTAAACTTTAAATTTGAAATACTTTAAATTTTTTAGTTCCAAATTTACTCATAATTATCATCATATATATTCACTTTAGTAAATTACTGTACTTATGAGCCATACATTTGTTCTAATATAATGAAAATTACACAATAATAAAAATATTCAGTAGTGACTCTAACATCAACTACCGATATAGCAAGATATTTACTCTTTAAGAAAAAAGCAAACCCTGAGGTTAATTCCATCTAGGCTCTTTTGTCATTTCCTCATAAGTGTGCAACAAAGTATAGTCCTGTAAATGTAAATACCGATAAAATAGTATCTTATTGTTCTTCGTGGAAATTAGTGATGCATAATAACGCATGTCATTAGCGATACTGAAAACCATTGGAGAAATTATTATTGCATTTTAATGAATGAGTTAAATGCCTGGGATTGTCAACTATGCTAAAAGAATAATTATCTGAGAAAAATTAATTCTGGCATTTGGTAATTACTAGTTGAAAAATTGTAAATTTCATTGAAAGGATACTTTGTCTCAAATGTTTTACGCTGTCTCAAATGCTGGAACCACATATGGGGTTGCATGTAGAAAATATTTTATTATACAATCATAGACTATTACAATTCAAAACATATTTTAAAAGACTTAAAAAGTATCCTTATCCAGGTTATAAGAGCACCAATAATAACAACTATATTTTTTATCAGAGTTAAAAATTTATAACTATGACAAGATTAGTTGGACAACTGTTTTTAGTGTGGGTAGTTTTAAAAATACATGCGATAAAACATGAGTTAAACTTTGATGATGAGTATGTTGATTTGCTTGACTGTAGTAATTACTTCACTGTGCATATGTGTATCAACATTAGTATATCAAAACATCATGTCACACACCTTAAGTATATATAATAAAAACATTTTTAGATGTTATTTTTCTGATGTTATGGGGCTAGTAAAATCCCATTTTAAAAGTTTACACATCACAGAATTTTTTAAATCACATTTGATATTACCATATGTATGCTGAAAAAAATTTACTTTTTCACTGTGTTACCATTTAAAATGATTATGCAAAATCAGTGGTGAGTAACACTGCTGGTGCCGTTATTAAGAGAAATCAAGTCAGTGGCACCAAAACATACTAGTAGTCATTGTGCTCTTCACTGTCACACATTTAAAAGTTTCTCTTAAAAATGTTTTAATAAAGCACTATAATTTATTAAGTTTATCAATTATTAACCTTTGAGTACATATCTTTTAATATTCTATGTAATAAAATAAGTAAGTATAAAGCACTTCTGCTACATATTATGAAATGCAATGGTTATCTCCAGGAAAAACGCTTACGTGATTGTGTTGAAAGCTAAATTAGCCACCTCTATTGTAGAACATAAGTTTTACTTGAAAGAATAACCAACAAACAAACTATGGTTATTCGAAAGTGGATATTTGAAGAACCAAGCTAATTGTGAAAAAGGATAATTTTGAAAAAGGACAAAGGACTCACACTTCTGGATTTCAAAACTTCCTACAAAGTTGAAGTAATCAAGGCCGTGTGGTATAAGCATAGACATATAGATCAAGGAAGTCGAACACAGAAGCTAGAGCTAAACATTCACGGTCATTTGACTATTGACAAGGAAGCCAAAAAAATTCTATAGGGAAAGAAGAGTCTTTTCAACAAATGATGCTAGGAAAACTAGATATCCAGGTGCAAAAAAAGGAATTTGGAGCCCTACTTCACATCATTTATAAAAAGTAACTTGAAATGGCTTATATACCCAAGTGTAAAAGCTGAAACTGTAATACACTTAGAATCAAACACAGCAATAAATCTTTGTGACCATGGGTTAGGAAATAGTTTTTTAGATAACCAAAAGCACAATTGGCAAAAGAAAGAAATAGATAAACTGAGCTTCATTAATACTAAAAACATTTGTATTTCAAAGAATATCATCAACAAAGTAAAAAGACAACTTACAGAATGAGGGAAAATATTGGTAAATCATAATCTGCTAAGGGTGTATTTTCCAGATATATAAATATATCCAGAAATATAAATAACTCTCAAAACTAAACAATACAAATACCCCAATTAAAAACGGGCAAATTTTCCAATAAGACATGCCTTGAAAGAAGATAAATAAATGGCCAATAACACATGAAAAGATGCTGAACTTTGTTAGTCAATTAGAAAAAGCTGTAGGATTCCACTTCACACCCACTAGGATGGTATAATAAAAAAGACAGACAATAACAACTGTTGACAATGATGAAGAGAATTAAGCCCTCATACATTGTTCATGGGAATGGAATGTAAAATGGCAGACACTGTAGAAAACAGTTTGGCAGTTCCTCAAAATGTTAAACACAGAATTACTATACGATTCAGCATTTCATTCCTAGTTGTATACCCAAGAAAACTGAAAACATGTCGACATAAAAAGTTGTACTGTTTATGGCAGCATTATTCGTAATAGCCCAGAGTGGAAACAACCAAATGTCCATCAACTCATGAATAAATAAATAAAATATGGCATATCCATATAATGGTTATGATATATCCATAAAGTTTATATCAATAACATATAGTATATCCTTAAAATATAATGAATAAATATGATATAGCCATATTTCCAAGTGTCCATCAACTGATGAATAAATAAAATATGATATATATAAAATATAATATGTCATATCCATATACCATATGTATAATCCATATAATAGTATGTCCATCTAACAATATAATGAAATATTAGTTGGCCATACAAAAGAATGAAGTCCTGATGCATGCTACAACATGGATGAGACTTGAAAACATGCTAAGTGAAAGATGCCAAACACAAAAGACCATGCATTGGATGATTCTATTTATATAAAACGTTTAGACTAGGCAGATCTGTAGAGACAGAAAGTAGTCATTTCCTAAGATTTTGGAGTTGGGCTAAAATGGGGAGTAACTGTTAATGACTATGATGTTTCTTTTTAAGGTGACAAAAAAGTCCTAAAATTGTAGTGGTGATTGCAAAATTTTGTGAATATGCCAAAAGCCAATGAATTGTAAAATTCAAATTCGTAAATTCTATGGTACATGAATTATATCTCAGTAAAGCTGATTTAAAAAAGAAGTATTTGGCAGACTTTTTCTCAAAAATGAATGAAGTGAGCCTGTCACTTCAAAAAAACAACTAATAATATATGTTGCCAGTGATACATAATTAAGACTGTCAAGAAAAAATTAACATTTGAGAAATTTGATTCTTGCTGCTGTGTGCTTAGTGGCTTCCCAGTATTAGATTTTTCTAATGAGAATAGTAAGGATATTAACAGTTTTTTAAATATATTTATGAAATGTGTTGACACTTAGAAGATACGCAAAACCCAGTAAACCAATATTTTTCAAATGACCATTGAATGATGTTACAGAAAGTCATGCATCAGTAAAAGATCCATTTAAATTACAAAAGAAGCTGGTGGAATTTAAAGTAACAGAGTATGAAAAGTGTATTGATAGAGTATTAAAAGGTTATTAAAAGATATGGCTTCAAATCTGCATTGCAATTAACATTTAAGAAACTACCATTTATTGAGTTTAAATGAGGAATTATCTGAAAAGGCCATTAATGTACTTCTTTTTCCAATTCCATGTTTACGTAAGCCAGATTTCCTTTCATACTTCAGCCAAAAGAGCATATCATAATGGGTCGATTGCAACCCAAATATGAAAATCTAATTATTCTTTATTAAGCCACACATTAAGGAATTAAAAAGTAAAACACAACTCTGTTTACTAACATTCATTATTTTTACTATTAGAAAATATAGTTATTTTTCCTAAAATAACTATATTTATTTCATGCTATCTATGATAATATTTAATGGGTTTAATATTATTATTTTTAAACGAATTATTAAATATTTTAAATATTTTTCGGTTTCTAATTGATAAACAGAAATAGCTGTAACACATCTAAACAAAATCTCTTTGAGATACAATTTTCTAAGAGGGTACAGGGGCCCTCAAACTAAGAAGTTTAGGAAACACTGTTCTACCCGTTTACTTTCTAGAAGGGAGTGCTTCAAGTATTTTTCTGAAGGGTTAAGTATAGAGATAGTGTGCTGGATAAACAGATCAAGTGGTGAGATATCTGGAAGTAGAAAGTGTTTTTTAAAGTTTTTAAAATTCAATTTTTAAAAAAGAGAACCACACATTTTTGTTGAAAATGAATTAAAACAAACAAACATACAAAAAACAGGAAAAAATTTATCTGTTGTTCCAGGCAGCTGAAGATGTAGCTATGGGGTTTTCTTAGTATGTTGGCAGAAACTGCAAATTGACTAGATGTGGAGAAAGGATTGGATCCTAGTATCTGGAAAAATCTTTTGTACCACTCGCAAATACCTTGTAAAGGGAATGGTGTTTTTACAATCATGAGTTTTGATTTGGTAGAAATTCTAATTGAAAATGGGATAATCACTTGAAAACGTAGAAGTACCTAAGTAAATGAGTTACTTGGACTGATAATATAGGTAAGGCTAAGTTAGGCTTTTCTTATGTCTGTGTATATAACACCTTTCAAAAATTTGTTACAAAACAATAGATCTATTTTAAAATGTGCCGTTTCTGACACTGGAACTGAAAATTGGTCACTTGCAATGATACAAGCAGAAGTTCTAGTATGATTGTGAAAATAAGACCAGGTGAATTAATACAAAACTTTGGAAAATTTCAGAAAATATTCTGATATTTGGGCCTTTGGTGTTTCCGAGGCACAAGGCTAAATCTCAAATTTCTTCATAGTGAGAACTGGCCTACTGATGAGGCCAACTGGGTATTTGCAGGGATGTGGGGTGAATGGCAAGATCACATGTTTTCTTGACCTTATACATCAACCTGGTGTCTCACCACAATATTAAAGCCCCTAAGAGGTAGAGTGCCATCATAGTAGTTTTCTCTTTAAATTAAGCTCTTGAAATTAGAGAAACTGTGATTCAAACAAAGTGGAGATAATGCCCTTTTCTTTTAAAGAATATTTAACATCCAAGCAACAACAGAGGAGATGCTGAAGGACGTCTAACTTTCAAGTGCCCTCTGACCCATTGTACCCAATTAAATATCTACTCATTTCTTCCAGAAATCACTGCCTGTAGAGGTCAAACACTCCAACATTCCCCATTCTCTGTCCTATCAATACCATATTTTCATTCGAATAAGTATCTCTAACTTCTTCAACTTAATATCTGCCTTAATTCCTATTTTTTAAAAGCAAAATACTCAAACCCACCCTCTCAGTATTTGGTTCTAGCTTCAAGCACAGAATATTTCTGTGATACCATCTTTGTCATGAGGCTTTCCTCAACATTGCTAAACCTGGAAATATCTGGGACAACCACAAACACCCTTTATACTGACTTCAGAATTAACTCCCAATGGCTTCTGGGTGGAACCAGAGAGGCTAAGTCTTCATATGAAATCTGTATATTTATGGCAAAATGATCTAGTTTTCTTTCTTTTTTTTTTTTTCTTTGAGACGGAGTCTTCCACTGTCACCCGGGCTGGAGTGCAGTGGCGCTATCTCGGCTCACGGCAATTCCGCCTCCCGTGTTCAAGCGATTCTCCTGTCTCAGCCTCCTGAGTAGCTGGGATTACAGGCGCGTGCCAGCATGCCTGGCTAATTTTGTATTTTAGTAGAGACGGGGTTTCACGATGTTGACCAGACTGGTCTCAAACTCCTGACCTCAGTTGATCCACCCGCCTCGGCCTCCCAAAGTGCTGGGATTGCAGGCGTGAGCCACCGCACCCGACCAGCTCTCTTTTTGTGACAAATATTAATAACATATAGTAAAACACAGCTTATCTATGCACAAAATCTAAAAGAAATTATGATAATGTCTTAAAAATAATATAATAAGAAGAACATGACATAATAAAGTATTATTTCCATATGAAAATATTTGGGCACGACAACACTGGATGACCGAATGCATTATTAGTCCGGTGATGGATCCTAAGGTGCTGCGCAGGGGCAGGGTCTCCAGTGAGAGCGTGTCCCCAATCCCCCTACCGGCTTCCCCAAGTTTGGTTTTGCGGTTGCCTGGCGTGCAGGAAATTTCCCCTTAGCTTCTAGATTTCTCAAGAAGAGAATTTGTCTGTGAATTTTTACTTAATTGGTGAGTTTGTGGGGGAAAAGGAGATCCAGGGCTTCCTACTCCACCATCTTGCTGACCCATCACGCCTTCCTTCAATTAGCCCGGTGTTTGCACTTTATATAGAACCACGTGAATACACTAAGGTAACCATGTGTTATCTACTCCAATCCACAGGTCACTTTGTGGAGAGTAAAATTCTCCCAAATGGTAAATAACTCCTGAAGAAAACAAAATATAATCTTCTTTTTGACTTATAAGGTAATTGAATTCCTACAAACTCCTGTGTATATTAAAATTTTGTAAAAAAATGTTTTTATATGTAAAATGAAGTTTGTATTAGTTATCTACTATTGCATAATAAACTACTCCAAACCATAGAGGCTTAGAACAATAATGTCGTTCCATGGCTTCTGTGATTTCATAATCCAGGAACGGCTTAGTTGGGTGACTCTAGCTCAGGGTTCCTTAAAAAACTACCATGAAGTCGTCAGCTAGGGCTCGCTACTGTCATCTCAAGGCTCAACTGGAAGAAGACCTACTTCCAAGCTCACTCACATTGCTCTTAAACTGGACTCAGATCCTCTCTGGCTGTTGCTTGTGAACCTCATTTCCTTCCCACATGGGCCTTTCCATAAGGCAATTCCTAGACTACTTCTTCCTCAGAATAGGTACTCTGAGAGAGATAGAAAGAGGGATCACTGGCTTTTTGTAGCATAGTCTTGGAAGTGACATCACATAACTTTAGCCATATTCTGTTTGTCAGAAGCGTCACTAAGGACAGCTCACACTCAAGGAGCAGGGGATTGCACAGAGGCATAAACACTCAGGGGTGGGGATCACTGGGAGCCATCCTAAAGGCTGTCTACCACAGAGGCCAATTCTAGGCTTGGATAACTGTGAACAAGCTTTTCACCTGTATTAATGTCATGAAGGACAAAGAAAGGCCCAAGAACAGTTCCAAATTAAAGGAAACTAGAGGCAGGGCAATGAAATATAATACTTGATTTTGCGTTAGATCTTGTACTGAAAGAAAAAAAAAGTGCTAAAAAGAATTTAACTGAGTCAATTGACAAATTTGGAGTATGGCATATGGATTAGACAAATGTATTTTTATCAATGTCAATGTTTCTGAGGTTAATAAATGTACCGTGATTATGTCCTTTTCTTAGGAAATGTACACTGAAGTGTTTAGGGATAAAGATGCATAATTTCCTTTCTTTCAAATGGTTAAAAAACAAAACACACACATATATTCATGTCAATATGTATAATGGAGAGAGAGCACAAATGATAAAGAAACTGGAACAAAATATTAACAATTAATTGGTGAACCTTGGTAAAATGCATATGATAGTTCTTTGTACTCATTGCAACATTTCAGCAAAGCTAAATCATTTACAAATAAAACATTTAAAAAATAGTACAGTCACAATGGAGAGGTTATAAAGAGCCCAGTCAGAGAAGGCACTGTTGCTAAACATTAGACAACATTTGTTTTGTGCAAATGACATACAGAAGGCAGTTAAGTGTGTTTGAGTGTCTTCTATGTGCTATGTACTGGAAAAATGCTTTACTCATTTTCTCTTATTCTTGTTCGAACTTAAACACATTTTTGTGAGGTGAGAATTATTATTATTATCAAGTAGCTTATTTGTAAATGAGAAAACTCAGGCTTAGAGAAGTTAAGTAACTTGTGGGTGATGTAAAGTTTTAAAATGGCCCAGCACAGATTCAAACCTTGAAGGAATTGACTCTAACATAAAAGAAAATTATTTATGTAGTGAGCAAATAGGAAACGGGGATTCAAACCTAGGTTAGTTATATCCTATTAGTTCATTAAAGCAGATCAGCTACTATCATTAGCTAAAAGTAAGTTCCAAGTTAGTTCAAGTGATTTTTGCAGATGCAAATAGTGACATTTCCTTAGAAACATTTTTGAATCAAGAACTGGGTAATTTAAGATAATCACCAATAGTTTACTAGAATTTCACGTCTGAGCAAAATTTTTAAAATTCTCTATAGTTTTGAATGCCTTTGATTTCAGGCATTGTGAAAAAGTCAGACTAAATAATTAACACAAAGATTAGTGCTCAAAACCAGAGAACAAAGAATTCTATCAAATGCCGTTTTCCTTTAAATCTGTGCTCTTCCATTTTTACCTAGGTATCTTTATAATTCCATTCAAGCTAAGGCCCAAAGAAAATAGGCCATTCAACTCCAGTGCTGCAAACAGTGAGTTTTGGCATGGGAACAAGGCGGATGGCAGGAAGGCAGGAAACCACATGTTTTCCTGGGACATGGGGCTGCCTTTGCCAAGGAATAGCTTCCTGATGACCTACTCTTGTTCCTGCCCCCGGGCTAAGCTTCAAGTCTTCTTGACATTCTGACCTAAACTCTACTTTTCAGTGCTGGTGAGAGAGATGAATGTAGACCAAGAACTCCTCCTGTGAGGGAAAATAAGCTTCTTTCTACACCATTCAGCCTTAGAAGACAAGATATTTGCTGATCTTGTTTTTCTTTTAATAAAGGAATGTGACCTTTTAACTTGTGCGTCAAAAGTAGTTATGTCAGTCGGCTATGATAGTCGTAAATGTAGGTCTTTGGTACTTCTTAATAGTTAACATTCATTGAGTATCTGCTATGTGTCTGGCATTGTGGAAATTAATTACACAGGTAGTAAGTCAGGTCACTGGGATTTAAATCCCATTCGATTGGCTTGTGCTTAATAATTAATTTCTATTCTTTGTATGTGAAAGGAGCCAGGATGAATACAAGGTTAAATTTGACATAGCCAACAGTCTCAGGCAGATTGCAATTAAATAGTGGGTTTAACATATGTACATAAATAGTTAAAATATACAGTAAAATGTAGTAAATGTTATAAGAAAGAGTTAAGCGATTTTATGAGTGTGAGAGATACTAACCGATATGAATGAGAAAGTTTTATACAGGTGGGAAAAATTGAGTTGAGTGATTTCAATATCAGATATAATTAGATGAATAAAATGTCATTCTCATCAAAAACAAAACAAACTCCCTAAGGAAAATATGGTTGGTAGAATATAAGAGATAGGTTTGAGAATGGTGAATATTTACTTTGGATGAAATATTGATTGTATAAAAAGCAAAGTTTGAGAACAGTTTATGGAATTTCTTGAATGCCAGCTTAAGATACTCGAATGGCACATTTTACGCAGAGCAAAGCTACAGAAAGTTTGGAGTAGAGAAGAGACACAGTCAAGGCTTGCTTTGGAACTGTAACGTTCACTGCAGAAGCCACCAGCACATGTAATTATTTAAGTTTAAATTTAAATGAACTAACATTAAATAAAATGAAAATTTTACTTCCTCAATTGCCCTAGCCATACTTCAAGTGCTCAGTAGTGTTCAGTAACTAGTAGCTTCTATCTTGGGCAAGAGAGATGCCAAACATTTCCATCATCACAGAAAGTTCTATTGAGCAGAGATGCTTTAAAAGATTAATCCAGTAGTGCATTATAAATGGAGAGGACAGGGGAGGAAATTAGAAGGAGGGAGTTGACTTTCAGTTAATTTTAGAAGTCCTGAGCAGCTATAGGTGAGAATAGAATTTAATTTATTGAATACAAAATTTTACCTTGTACTTTTTCAAGTTTTCTACAGATATTCATGATAAGGACCGTTTATTGCATACTCCAGGGATATCAGTCAGAATTTAAATTCTTTACAATCCCGACAATACATTTTCTTGGGAACTCACGAGAAAAGAGAACAAAAAATGAAATGATTCACCAGATTACGAATATCTAGAGACACCAACTTCCATGCAGAAACTGGGGAGTTTGAGCAGATAGACTTCCTGAGAGTTACCTCATGAGGGGATTTGGGGTAATAGCCATCTGGCTTCCAATTTGATTTGAGTTTCACTGTGGTCCAAATTAATCTAATTGCTCTCTGAAGTCTGTTTATACACCGAAATATATTAGTAAGAATTTACACTTTTGATTTTTTTTCTACTTTTAGGCTTTACTTTGAGTTTTCGTGTAATCATTATAACCTAGGATGAGGGTCTTTTACATTTAACACACAGGGAAACTGAGGCCAAAGTTAAGTGACTTGGCCAAGATCACAGAACTAGTCAGTTTCAAAGTTAAGGGTAGAACCAGTGGCCCAGGTTCTTTCTCCTTTACCATGCATTTTCAGAGTAACCTAGAAAAATATATGTTAATTTCTTTTCATATGCTCAAGAGTTAGGGCAGTAAGTATGGCTCTGTAATTTAACTTACAGTCCAAACACTGTCATCTTCAATTATATATTTAATAAATATGTTTCATGAGCATTTGCTTGAAATTAGAAGCAATGGGACTTAAATCTCACCAACTTTCAAATGGATCCATGGGACAAAAAGCTTAAAGATTCATGTTCCAGTTTGACATGACTCCTTTCTCCCCCCAATCAACCTTGATCTTCTGACTCCTCACAATACTTCATGGCCCTTACTTGTTTTCCTGCCTGTCATCCTCCACTAGACTGGATGCTCCTTCATAACAGGTCCATGTCATACTTGTCTTTGTGTCCCCAGAGCTTATCTCAGTTCTCAGTGCACAGTAGAAGAACTGGTGAATAATGTATGAATGATACATGGGTAAAGAGGTTATTTGGAAACTCTGCTTCTGTCTACTCTTATTAATCTTTCTTCTGACCTTCAGAGTACACAGCCTTACCAGGGGCACAGAGGAAAGTCAGGCTTGTCCAGCACACTCCAGCAGGCAATTCAAAACTGTACAGTGCAGTAGGACTGGACTCCACATAATTCTCATTCTTTCATCTCCACAGATGTTTACCTAAGCAATCTTTGAGCATGCCTGGCTCCCTTTTATATGGGGCCATTTTTTCCAGTCCATTTTGTTTACCTTTTTTCTCTGGGGACAAAAGATAGCCTGCCAAAGCTTCATAAAGGTGAATTCAAAAGCCCCTATGGGATCCTTGGGTATATGAGAACCTGTCTGCCATCTTGCAGGGGCAAAGAGGCTGGCTTTGCCCTCCATAGCTCCATGGCTTCATTCTTGTACTGTCCAAAATTGCAAGAGAGAAGTCCAAAAACGTGACTTAGCCCTACCATTCCTTTTTGTATTCTAAAAGAGCAGATGGAGATTTCATCAAGTCGAATCAAATGGTTTGAAATTCAAAATGTTTTCTATGACCCTGAAGCCTGAACCAAAACAATACAAGATAAAAATGATGTGTTGTAGGCATATCAAGTACCAATGCCTATATTAGCAGCACCACTATGTCTCTTGCACCTGGAAAAAGGTTAACGAAGATTGCAGATTCCCTCATGATCCAAAGAACAGTGATCCAGATACAAAGAAACAGTGTTGTCCTTTGTTTTAGTCCTGGCCATCCCATTACTGTCTCCTTCTTCCCTCCCTTCAACACAATCATATTTCTGGTAACATCTCAGTAATTATAACAGATGCACAAGCTGTCAGACACTAAGACTCCCCAGGCTCCTTTCCAACTTTGTGTCTAGATATTATTGTTGTTCATGTTACAATAAGGAAGTTAGGGTATAGGCATTGTATTTTTTTATAAGACAGGCCTTCTGTGGCAATCAATGTTGTATAAAGCTTGTCCTAAAAAATATGCTTGTTATCGTATTCCCATCAGATGACCTAAAACAGCTCATATCATAGAGAAATTATTTTTCATGAATGAGTGTTTTTCAAATATCTCTTTAAAAACATATATTTACCCATACTAAAGCAGTTAATATTTGCATCACTGGCTTAAAACTACTACTTTGCTCCTATGAGAACATATTCTTTATTTGTGTTAGTGCATAGCCCTCTTAGAGGAGATATTTACAAACCCCATGCTAACAACTTCCATGCTAATAGACTTCAGTGCAGGCTTTGATGTTGTGTCATCACCAAAGGGAAAGAGAAAGCTCTTGTTAGAAGTGATATGCCTTGATTAGTTTCATTTCAATGCATTTAACACAAAATTCGATGTCTATTTGACAAATATGTACAAAGTCAATGATTGAGTTAATCTTAATTGACAAAAATTGTATACATTCAAGATGTAAAAACATGATGATTTGATATATGTATACCTTGTGAAATGATTACCACAATCAAGTTAATTAACATATTCATTATTACCTCACATAGTTACTATTTTGTGCATGTTTGCATGCGTGAATGTGTATGTGTGAGTGTGGTGAGGACACTTAAGTTTTACTGTCAGAAAATTTCAATTATACAATACAGCATTATTAGCTATAGCCACTGTGTTGTACATTATGTCTCCAGAATATATTCATCTTATAACTGAAAATTTGACACTTTGACCAACATCTCCCCATTTCTTCTGTGCACCAGCTGCTGGCAACCACCATCCTACTCTCTATATGAGTTTGACTTTTTTAGATTCCACAGATAAGCAAGGTCATGCAGTATTTGTCTTTCTCTATCTGGCTCATTTGATTTAGCCTAGTGTCCTCCAGGTTCATCCATGTTATTACAAATGACAATATTTCTTTAATTTTTATAGCTGAATGAATACTCTGTTCTATGTATGTATACCACATTTTCTTTATCCATTCATTCACTCCTAGGCACTTGGGTTGTTTTTATATCTTGGCTATTGTAAATAATATTGTGCCTGATTCTCTTGGGCACAACAGTTCACAGGTTTTAATGATAGACCTTGAAAAGTATGTTCAGCTAAATAAAAATGGAAACATAAAAAGTCTTTTGAAAATGTTTTGAAAAGGCCCCAACTATCGTTGAATGCTTTCAGTAGAGAGTATATATTCTATTCAGTGATTAAGACATTATTTTTATCAGGAGGCTGAGGCAGAGAGTTGTTTGAACTCAGGAGGCAGAGGTTGCAGTGAGCCAAGGTCACTCCACAGTATTCCGGCCTGGACAACAGAGTGAGACTCCGTCCAAAAAAAAAAAAGACATAAGACATAATTTTTAGATTATATTAGTGATTAAGACATAATTTTCTAACATCATTTTATACAGAACAATAGATTAATAGTAATTTTGGGGCTGGGTGTGATGGCTCACACCTGTAATCCCAGGACTTTGGGAGACTGAGGCAGGAGGATCAAAAAAAAGAAAAGTATTACCCAGGGAATTGAGTTCAGCCTCTCTTTCTCACTGCAAAACCTCGTTTCAGTGATCTCTATAAAAAGAAAACAAAATAATAACTTTCATATTTTCCTGTATCTGCTTCTTAATTTTTTAACTTTTTATTGAAGTAAAATATTCATACAGAAAAGTGAACAATCATGATTATACCACTCAATTAATTTACACAAATTGCTCACATCAGTACATCCAGATCAAGAATAAAGAGATACCATTAACCCGTAACCCAATAAGCCTCATTCATATCTCCTTTCACTACTCTACCCTGGCAAGGATAACATAACTACTATATTTACGTCTAATGATAGAGCTTAGTTTTAACTGTTTTTTTTTTTTTTTTTTTTTGCTTTATTTGAATGAGATTATTCAATATATACTATGTTGTGTCTGGCTTTTTTTTGCTCGTCCTCATGTTTATGAGTTTAATCTATGCTGTTGCATATGGCAGTGAATCTTATTCTCATTGCTATATGATATTGTGTTGACATACCACAATGTATGGTTGAAAAATATGATATTGACAATATTTGAATTACTTGACTTACCAAACCAACAATTGTACATGGTTAAACTAATATTAATCCACTTTAATCTTGATAGGCATTTTAGTTTCCAATTATTCAATAATATTAGTAGTGTACTATGAACATTTCAGCACATTTTTAATTAACATATATCAAATTACTGGGTCAATGGATGTGCATATGTTCAGTTTTAGAAAATATGGTCAAACAGATTTCAAAGATGATTGTACCTATTCAGGTTCCCAACCACATAATATGAACTTTCCAGTTGATCTATACCCTTGCCAACACTAAACATTTTCCCTCATTTTGATTTCAGCCATTTTGGTATATATGTGAAGTTATTGCATTACGGATTCAATTTGCATTTCTTTCATGAATAGTAAAGTTGAGCCTCTCATCATATGTTTATAGGCCATTTCAATATCTCTTTTGTGAAAGGTTTGTTCACATCCAAGTTTTTCCAGTTTTACCTATTGTTTGACCTTTCACTGATTTGTAGGACACTTTTAGATATTCTGCAAGTTTTTGATGTTTATTTTAAATATTTTCTCGCACTCTGTGACTTTCATTTTCACTTTCTACCTACTCTCTTTTGATGACAAAAGTTTGTAATTTTTATACTGTCCTATTTATTACTTTTTTTCTTTTTGGCATAGCATTCTGCCCTTTTTAAGTAATCAGCCAAATCAAGGTCAAACAATGTTCTATATATTGCTCTAATGGATTTTTATCTTTCACCTTTAAATTTGAAATTCACGTGGAATTGATTTTTGCTGTATGATGTGAGACAGGGGATCAGAATACATTTTTATCAAAGAACTATCCAATTGAACCAGAATCATTGATTAAAAAAACCATATTTCAAACTACACTGTGTTGTCATCACCGTCATGCGTCAGGTAAACAAAGAAGTATAAAAATATATATATAATTCATAAAAATATGAGATATCTTCTGTTCTATTAGTCAATTATCTACTTTAAACCAATACTGCATTGACTGAATTACCAAAGCTTCATAGTAGGTCTTAATATTTGGTGTATTTACTTCCTTGAAGCATCTTTGTTCTTAAAAATATGTCTATTCTTTGTCCTTTGCATTTGCATATGAATTTTAAACCTGTTCAATTTCCGGAAAAAAACTTCTGCTACAATTTTAATTGGTATTCATTGAATCAATAGATTAATTTGGGATTAAATATCTTTACAATATTGGACAGCAATATATCACTTTCTCTCAATAGTATTGTTTAGTTTCAAATTACAGGTCCTCCACAACTTTACCTGAATTGATTTAAAAGTTTCATGTTATTACAAATACCATATTTTAAAATGTGCTTACTATTTGAATGACTGGCATATAGAAATACAATTGATTTTATAGATTGACCTTGCATTCAACGACTTTTCTAAATTCACTTACTGATTTTAATAGTTTGTCCATAAATTCTTTTGGATTTCTAGGTATATAATCTGCTAATCATGAGATTTTTTTGTCTTTATTTACAATCCTAAGGGATTTTTTTCTTACCTGTTACACTTAGTAAAATCTCTAGTACAATGTTAAATAAAGTGGTGAGAGTGGGCATACTTTTTAAACTCATGATTTTAAGGGGAAAGTTTTCAATATTTTATCATTGAGTATAATGTTTGTTGTAGGTATTTTGCAAATATTCTTTGTCAGATTAAGAGAGTTCTTTTCTAGAATCAGTGTGCTAAGAATTGCATCGATAACAGATGTTGATTCAAAAGCTTACTCTGCATATATTGAGAAAATCATGTAATTTTTCTTTTTTTCTCTGTTATGGTAAATTACATTGAATTTGAAATTACAGGTGAAATAAATTCCATTTTGTTGTGTTGTATTTTCCATTTTGAATATTGCTTGAATTAAATAATAACATTTTGTTAAGAAATTTTACCTCTATGTTTATGAGAGTAATTGGTCTCTAATTTTTCTTTTCATAATGTCTTCGTCAGGTTTTGGGTTATGCTAGTCTTATTTAAGATAAATAGCTGGGGAGAATTTCCTCAGATTTTATTATCTGGGAAAGTCTGCATAAATTAGATGTTAATTTCTTTCTTAAATAGGTAAAGAACTCTGTAGTGAAGCATTTTCTTTATGGGAAGATTTTTAATAATGGATTTAAATTTCTAGTAATGACAATTTATGTTTTCCCTCATTTTTGTTAAACATTCGTCCTAGAGCTTTATTAGCTTTATTAATCTTTTTTAACAAAAGCTTTTGGCTTAGTTGATTTTCCCATTCTATGTCATTGGTTTCTGATGTTATCTTTATTTTCTTTTTATTCTCTTTTCCATGGGTCTGATATGCTGTTCTTCTCCTAGCTTCGCGACATCTTAAATCTTTTATTTTCAACTGTTTTCTCCTGGTATGGGCATTTACAAGTATACATGTCCCTGCAAGCACTACTTTTATGATGCTTTAGTTGCATCCCACCAATTTAAATATGTTGCATTTTTGTTATCATTTAGCTCAAACTAATTCTCATTTGTATTTCTCATTTGTATTATTTAGATATGTGTTATTTAATTTCCAGACAGTTGTGACTTTTCTTGTTATTATTGAAATTTAACTTAATTCCTTTGTGATCGGGAAATATACATGAAACTATTCCAATATTTCAAAGTTTCTGGAGGCTTTTTATGGTTCATCAGATATTCGATTTTAGTAAATATGCTATGTGAACTTAGATTATATTATTGTCAATTGCTTATGTCTGTGATCTCTTAAGATTCTGATTTGTTGCTCCAGACCCACACAATGGCAAAGGTGTCCCTGATTCTGTCTCCTCAGCAGAGGCTCTGTACATGGGCCATGTCTGAGCATCAGCTCAAACCCAGAATTGGTAATTCCTCCACAAGAAAAGATATCTGGTGATCTGCAGCTCACCTGTTTACCATTCTATTTCTGGTAAATTTCTATTTCTTATTCCACCTAGTTTTTATTGACACCATAGATTTTTGAAGTCTTGAATAGTATGATTTTTGTAATTTATGGAGCTTTTTCACATAAAAGTATAGTGGAAGCATTAGTTTGCTGTGATCTACTACATCCTACCTCTAAGGTAAAATCAAGACTCTTTTAAAATACTTGTAAATATATATATATATTTTTGAAACACGAATCATTCCATGCAATTTGTACAATGAAAAGAATAGTGTTTCTGAAACCTTGATTTACTTTGGGAAGCATTTATTGATTTTCTGCTAGGTCCGCACCATGCCATATGCTGTGGAATCTATAATGATTTAGACAGTCCTGGGACCGGATGGCTTTGTAGTCCACAGATGAGTCAGGTATGGACATGAATAAACTGCAAGGCAATGTAACACATCTTGTGGTTTGGAGATAGTTTTTTTCTCCCAGCACCCAGAAGAAGCAAAGACCGCCTGCCTAGAGGATTCAGGAGAGAGTTCACAAAAAAATCAAAAAGTTACATTTGGTCCAGAAGCCTGAGCAGAAGTTGCCAGGCATAAAAGAAGAAATGATATTCTAGGCAAAGGGATAGCATTTGCAATAACTCAGTATTATGAAAGGATATGGAACATTTATTTAAAGTGAAACATGAACTATAGAACCACATGGGTGGGGATGTGGGGTATGTGCATGAAAATAATGTCAGAGACATAAATTGGGGTCAGATTAGGAGGGGCATTGAATGCCAAGCTAGACGCTGTAGTCGTTTTTCTAAAGGCTATATGAAGTTAATAGAGATTTTCAAACAAAAGGATAAAATTAGACATAATTAGAGATAATTAGACATAATTAGAGATAAAATGTTTAAGAAAGAGTTCTGGCAGCAGTGGAAACAGCAGAATCAAAGGGAAAGGATCTAGAGGGAATTTTAAAATGTTTGCAGGGAACTCAATATGAAATTTTTCTATAACAGAATGTTATTTATAGATTAATTACTGGATTTTGATATACTAAACCATGAAAATGGCAAAATTGACCTCTGAAATTTATTAATAGAGATGGCAATTGGCCTAAACACAAAGTTTACCTTGCTCTCTTTTTGTGAATGTATATTTAATGCCACTAAGTGTGTGGGACTCTGTCCAAATAGAGCTGTTTTCATAGCGTGTCACTGATTTTCTTGAGATCCTGAGAGAACTCTTAAAAACATCCCTTTAGATCTCTGTTTTGTGTGCTGTGTTTTTAAATGTCATCTTATTAGCCAAAATATTTTCTTTCACTTAACTTTTAGATACATAAATTCAGGGTAGAGGGAGAGATAGAGAGAGATTGGTATGGAGGAAGAAATGAAATGAGAAGATTGTGATGTAATGCCATGAAGTCTAATTTCTAGTAACTAGCTCTATGGCTTATTCTGGTCTCTCATTTTGTGAATTGGAAGTATCTTGCTGGCAAAACTTCCGTAAGACAGCTTCATCTTTGGTATAATTGGGACAACATCTACCCTGCTTAACTTTAAAGTACTGCTCAATGCAAGACATTAGTACACACAAATAACAAGCAGAGACCATCTCCCTTGGCCAGATTTTCGTTTCTTGCCGTTTATTTCATTTAAGACTTTTTCATGTCAAACAAAGATTTTAAGCTGATTAAGTGATTTCCCACAGACAGGTACCTCCTGTGATTTAAAGAGTCTGGCTGAAGTGAGAATGGATACTAATGCAGAATCTCACGGAGCATCAGAGGTCCCAGATTGCATTTTATAAATACTCTTTTTTTTTTTTGCTACAAACTATTACCACATGCCATGCTGTGATTTGACTGTTGGAGCCATTTCAACCGGCCTCTTCCCTATGAAATAAACACTTGGATAGTAGGTAGCTTGGAACCATTGCAAAATAATAACTTGGGTTATTGTGGACATTAATAATTTGCAAACCCCTTGAACATTTATTATTCATCCTGTGAGGCTGTCCGCGTTTTTCGGAATAGAAAACTGAAGACATAACATGTTAATAACTCACCCAGTGCAACACAAGTCACATCAACAGGATTGGAAGAACACTTTTTGATTAAAATTCAATGTTCTTTCCACATGCTGCTTTTCCTTATTGTCTCTTTTAGTGATGTCCCTGGTATTCAACCAACCTGAGAACCAAGTTAAATACCAGAATCATTCCCAATTCCTAAATGTGACAGATTGAAGTTTTATTTTATAATTCCAATCCTCTCACAAAATGAAGGAATCTTATGCTGACTTTGTGTAAATTCATATTCAGCAGGTATTGAATGTTGTAAATAGCATTAATATTTTACATCTTCTAATCTCCAAGTCAAACTCATATATACCCATGTCATTTCTTTTGTACTCGAGCCCTGAGATGATTTTATTATGAAAAGTGCAATTTAAAAAATCTAATAAACTGTCATCTATCTGAAGGGCAGCATTTTGCTGAAGTAAGCAGTAACTAAATTTGTGACACCAGGTTGTGAAGGCCAAATGACGGCAACCACTTGCAAACTCAGTGGAAACTTTTCCAAGTTCTTCTTTCCAAAGGTGTAAGTGTTTGTTTGTTTGGTTGGTTGGTTGGTTGATTGTTATAACCCTGAAGTTACTTGCCCTTTTACAGATGTTTGGCCTATCTTAGTATAGGTTTGGCTGTATATTCTAAGTCTTCTGAATTCTAAATTTTAATTATTAATCCTAAATTATATTTACTGTTCTTCTGTAAGACAGAAATGTATGTAACCCATAAATTAACTTCTTCAATGTTTTCAAGTGTGCCAGGATCACTTTATTCACTGATATCTAAGAAAAATTGAATCAAATCCATATACATGGTGGATTTGACCACACACGTGGTGGAAAACCCACGTATCCAATATATTCAAGAAGTTTTAACTACTCATAGCTCCAAGTTTGAATTTACACTCAATTTTCAGTCTCTATCTGTAACCTATATGCAAAAGACTTTTCTGAGGTCCTGGAAAACTGTGCAGTTTATATACCAAAACATTATTGCAAACAATTTTACATTAAATTTTAGATTTATGAAGCATTCTGGCCTCTGCATTTTCATGGTTTTATTGGAACCATGATTTTGGGCCTGGCTTCTCTATCTCTTTTCACCTCCTTTTCTTTCTTGCTTACTATTTCTCTAAATATGTATTTATGTATCATGCAGGGAAGTTTAATTATCTTTTATCTCACCTATTTCCCTGAGATTTGAATGCTATTTTTGTAAGAAAAGTGGCAGGCAGATGTCTTATATGGTTCCCAAAGACCCAAGCCCTTGTATAACCTCCTCCCCTGAGTACAGCTGAGACTTATAACTTGCTTCTAACCAAGAGAATATGACAAAAGTAATGAGATGTCACTCCCATGATAATGTTACATTATAGGACAAAAGTAAAGGGATTTTGAAGATGTAATTAAAACCCCTAAACAGTGAACTTTAAGTTAATCAAAAGGGAAATTATCCTGAATGGACCTGACTTCATCAGGTGAGCCCTTTTTATTTTATTTTATTTTATTATTATTATACTTTAAGTTTTAGGGTACATGTGCACAATGTGCAGGTTAGTTACATCTGTATACATGTGCCATGCTGGTGTGCTGCACCCATTAACTCGTCATTTAGCATTAGGTATATCTCCTAAAGCTATCCCTCCCCCCTGCCCCCACCCCACAACAGTCTCCAGAATGTGATGTTCCCCTTCCTGTGTCCATGTGTTCTCATTGTTCAATTCCCATCTATGAGTGAGAATATGTGGTGTTTGGCTTTTTGTTCTTGTGATAGTTTACTGAGAATGATGGTTTCCAATTTCATCCATGTCCCTACAAAGGACATGAACTCATCATTTTTTATGGCTGCATAGTATTCCATGGTGTATATGTGCCACGTTTTCTTAATCCAGTCTATCATTGTTGGACATTTGGGTTGGTTCCAAGTCTTTGCTATTGTGAATAATGCCGCAATAAACATACGTGTGCATGTGTCTTTATAGCAGCATGATTTATAGTCCTTTGGGTATATACCCAGTAATGGGATGGCTGGGTCAAATAGTATTTCTAGTTCTAGATCCCTGAGGAATCGCCACACTGACTTCCACAATGGTTGAACTAGTTTACAGTCCCACTAACAGTGTAAAAGTGTTCCTATTTCTCCACATCCTCTCCAGCACCTGTTGTTTCCTGACTTTGTAATGATTGCCATTCTAACTGGTGTGAGATGGTATCTCACTGTGGTTTTGATTTGCATTTCCCTGATGGCCAGTGATGGTGAGCATTTTTTCATGTGTCTTTTGGCTGCATAAATGCCTTCTTTTGAGAAGTGTCTGTTCATGTACTTCGCCCACTTTTTGATGGGGTTGTTTTTTTTTCTCTTGTAAATTTGTTGGAGTTCATTGTAGATTCTGGATATTAGCCCTTTGTCTGATGAGTAGGTTGCGAAAATTTTCTCCCATTTTGTAGGTTTCCTGTTCACTCTGATGGTAGTTTCTTTTGCTGTGCAGAAGCTCTTTAGTTTAATTAGATCCCATTTGTCAATTTTGGCTTTTGTTGCCATTGCTTTTGGTGTTTTAGACATGAAGTCCTTGCCCATGCCTATGTCCTGAATGGTAATGCCTAGGTTTTCTTCTAGGGTTTTTATGGTTTTAGGTCTAATGTGTAAGTCTTTAATCCATCTTGAATTAATTTTTGTATAAGGTGTAAGGAAGGGATCCAGTTTCAGCTTTCCACATATGGCTAGCCAGTTTTCCCAGCACCATTTATTAAATAGGGAATCCTTTCCCCATTGTTTTTTTTTCTCAGGTTTGTCAAAGATCAGATAGTTGAAGATATGCGGCATCATTTCTGAGGGCTCTGTTCTGTTCCATTGATCTATGTCTCTGTTTTGGTACCAGTACCATGCTGTTTTGGTTACTGTAGCCTTGTAGTGTAGTTTGAAGTCAGGTAGCGTGATGCCTCCAGCTTTGTTCTTTTGGCTTAGGATTGAATTGGTGATGCGGGCTCTTTTTTGGTGCCATATGAACTTTAAAGTAGTTTTTTCCAATTCTGTGAAGAAAGTCTTTGATAGCTTGATGGGAATGGCATTGAATCTATAAATTACCTTGGGCAGTATGGCCATTTTCACGATATTGATTCTTCCTACCCATGAGCATGGAATGTTCTTCCATTTGTTTGTATCCTCTTTTATTTTATTGAACAGTGGTTTGTAGTTCTCCTTGAAGAGGTCCTTCACATCCCTTGTAAGTTGGATTCCTAGGTATTTTATTCTCTTTGAAGCAATTGTGAATGGGAGTTCACTCATGATTTGGCTCTCTATTTGTCTGTTATTGGTGTATAAGAATGCTTGTGATTTTTGTACATTGATTTTGTATCCTGAGACTTTGCTGAAGTTGCTTATCAGCTTAAGGAGATTTTGGGCTGAGACAATGGGGTTTTCTAGATATACAATTATGTCGTCTGCAAACAGGGACAATTTGACTTCTTCTTTTCCTAATTGAATATCCTTTATTTCCTTCTCCTGCCTAATTGCCCTGGCCAGAACTTCCAACACTATGTTGAATAGGAGTGGTGAGAGAGGGCATCCCTGTCTTGTGCCAGTTTTCAAAGGGAATGCTTCCAGTTTTTGCCCATTCTGTACGATATTGGCTGTGGGTTTGTCATAGATAGCTCTTATTATTTTGAGATATGTCCCATCAATCCCTAATTTATTGAGAGTTTTTAGCATGAAGGGTTGTTGAATTTTGTCAAAGGCCTTTTCTGCATCTATTGAGATAATCATGTGGTTTTTGTCTTTGGTTCTGTTTATATGCTGGATTACATTTATTGATTTGTGTATATTGAACCAACCTTGCATCCCAGGGATGAAGCCCACTTGATCATGGTGGATAAGCTTTTTGATGTGCTGCTGGATTTGGTTTGCCAGTATTTTATTGAGGATTTTTGCATCGATGTTCATCAAGGATATTGGTCTAAAATTCTCTTTTTTAGTTGTGTCTCTGCCTGGCTTTGGTATCAGGATGATGCTGGCCTCAAAAAATGAGTTAGGGAGGATTCCCTCTTTTTCTATTGATTGGAATAGTTTCAGAAGGAATGGTACCAGTTCCTCCTTGTACCTCTGGTAGAATTCAGCTGTGAATCCATCTGGTCCTGGACTCTTTTGGGTTGGTAAGCTATTGATTATTGCCACAATTTCAGAGCCTGTTATTGGTCTATTCAGAGATTCAACTTCTTCCTGGTTTAGTCTTGGGAGGGTGTATGTGTCGAGGAATTTATCCATTTCTTCTAGATTTTCTAGTTTATTTGCATAGAGGTGTTTGTAGTATTCTCTGATGGTAGTTTGTATTTCTGTGGGATCAGTGGTGATATCCCCTTTATCATTTTTTATTGCGTCTATTTGATTCTTCTCTTTTCTTCTTTATTAGTCTTACTAGCGGTCTATCAATTTTGTTGATCCTAAAAAACCAGCTCCTGGATTCATTAATTTTTTGAAGGGTTTTTTGTGTCTCTACTTCCTTCAGTTCTGCTCTGATTTTAGTTATTTCTTGCCTTCTGCTAGCTTTTGAATGTGTTTGCTCTTGCTTTTCTAGTTCTTCTAATTGTGATGTTAGGGTGTCAATTTTGGATCTTTCCTGCTTTCTCTTGTGGGCATTTAGTGATATAAATTTCCCTCTACACACTGCTTTGAAGGTATCCCAGAGATTCTGGTATATTGTGTCTTAAAAGAGGGTGTAGAAGTCAGAAATTCTTTCTCGTCTGGACTTGAAAAAGCAAGCCACCATAAATTTTAAAGCTTCAATGAAATAAATTCTGCCAATAACCATATGAGTTTGGAGGAAGATCCCGAGGCTCAGATGGGATCCCGTCTTGACTGTAGCCTATGATAACTCAAGTAGAGTACTCAGGTAAGCTATGCCCATACTCCTGACCCACAGAGAATGTAAGATATAAATCAGTGTTGTTTTAAGAAGCTAAATTCGTGGTGATTTGTTACATAGCAATATAAAAAAATCAATACTTTTTTTTTCTTATTCTATGATGATCTTAAACTAACCATTCCTTTTCTTTACCGCAGTAACCACAACTTAGTAATACTGGTTTGTTTGGAATTTCAGATGTTGGAGCAGAACTAATGAAAATCAATTTAACTTAAAATGAAACAAAGGTGAACACACCTGAGAAATAAAAATAACCAGCCAATCTGCAGAAATTTTTGTGATCATTTCAATATGCAAATTTTTAGAAACTAGAAGGTAGATGAAATATCAATCTCTGTCCAAATAAATTAATCATTAGCATCTTCTACTGAAACACACACACACAAACAGGCTGAAATAACTAGATTTTTCCTTCCTTTATCATGATATAATCCTCATATATAAAAAATGAAGCTGCAATAATACCATCAGGATATTTGACAACAATTTTTTTGATAATGGTAACAGATTTTGTCTAGTTACTCTTACCTACTGAGTCCCATTATTATATGACTAACCACAATCATCTGCAAGCTGAGAAACCAGGATTAATTTCTAGCCTCAGAAAAGAAAGCAATGACAAATTGACATTTGGGCCAAGTAAGAAAATAGATCTGTTTACAAGTATACGAACATGAGCTAATCCAAAGAAAATAGATCTGTTTACAAGTATATGAACATGAGCTCATCCATAGAACCTTGTTACCTAGGAAAATTCTTACTGTATGACTATACAGGACATCGACTCTTAATTTTGATCATATTTTAGAGTTGCCAGATTTAAATTTAAATTTCAACAAACAACACATATGTTGTTAGTATAAGTTAATAAAAATGTGTCCCATAAAATGGAGCTCAAGATCTTATAATTCTTAATAAGTGTTCCAGGTGATTCTTAGGAACCTTAGGATCTGAGAACAATGGACTTTATATTAGGTGCTGTGCTTAGATGTGGAGATGCAAAAATAATATAAGCTAATCTCTCCCCATAACATTTCATTGATAAGTGTAGAATATGGAGAAAAAAATAATTATCTGATCTTCTTTTCTCCCTTATTGCCCTGTAAAATATCACCAGTTTCCAATTTCATTAGTTTTATTATCAGAGTTTTACAGAGTGTCATTGTTAGCCTGGAACCTTACTCAAATTTTAGAAATATGATTGATGCTTTTTGAACACTCAGAGTTTACAGAGTGCCAAGCAATTATCAATGAAGCATCTATTTCTTTGTTGTTTTCAAAAAATCCTAGTTGTTCCGTCCTACTTTCTCTAAATTGGTTGTTATTAAAGATAAAAATGTCCTCAAGAAAAGAACATGCTCAAAATGTTTTTAACAAGAGATTTTGAAATATTTGAGCTGTCAGAAACAGGGATTTCAAAGGGTGACAGTAAAGTTCATCCAATTCCCATACAACTACAGTGCCATCAGAATGCAGTACTGCTGTCTTCAAACTAAAAGCAGAAAACGTTATATATAAGACATAAGAAAATGATTTCTGCTGATTTGAAAAAAAAAATCTCTGCTTTGAGAATACTCATGTCCTTTTTAGAAGTGTTAGCATTAAAGAGATGATTTATAACTAATATAATCTCCTTACTTCCAGTCCCCCTTACCCTGATGGATTTTTTTCTATAGTGCCTATTAGCCTGTAACATACTATATTGTTTACTTCTCAGTTGCCTTTATTTCTTATTGTCTATCTGTCCCCACTAGAATATAAATGCCGCAGAAGCAGAGATTTTTTTTCTTTTGACAGTTTTGTACATTAATATACAAAGTGGAGGAAAGCTAACTAGCACATAGGCAGTATCTACTAAATGTGTTGAATGAGCAAGTTAACTAATAAAATAATACTCTATCCCTCTTATTCCTAATCCATCTCTGAGGGATGAGGCTGTTCAAGCACTGCTGCACTGGGTTTTGCCCAACATTCCAGAAAACATTTTTAGATGGATATAAATAATGCTGACCTTTGTATATGGAAAGGAGCTAGTACTCAATAATGGGTCCTGCCTTTTGGCCCCTTCGACAGTTGTAGGGCTAAATTTATGCTGATTTGCTCCTATACTCTCATCTGGAGATCATCTGACCGATGACCAAACTCTGCAAATATGGTTGACATGGCTTAAGAGTACAACAGTGAAGAAGTCTCAGAACAAAACCTCAGTGACCACCTAGGGGGCAAGGTCCTGACACTGTTCTCATTAAAACCTGTCTTGAGAATATCATGCTTTATATAATTCCCTTTAATTCTACAGGACTTACGAAGGTAGAATCCACCTTCAAACACCTCTTTTATGTTAGAGAACATGTTAGATTCATTATTTCCAAAAATATTATTTTAGAAAATAAAATTATAATATGGATCTCCTCCCATAATAAATCTTTTTTCTAGAAGCACATTTTATTTCATGCTTCTGCCCAATCATCTCCCACTCTCTCATGTAGAGACAAAAGTGTTTTGCAGGCCAAAGGATAGACAAAATAAATAATAACAAGGAGAGAATGAATACTCACAAATTGATCCCCAGATAATTCATAAACAGTACATTTACCTAACATAGCATATTTTCTTACTTTTTCTCCAGTCATATGCATAATATTAAATACCACGTTAAAGCTGTCATTTTAATGGCTCACCAGCTATGCAGTAGTGGAAAGAGCATAGGATTTGGAATAGAACGCAACTTGAATTTCAACTCTGTAACTTACTAGCTACATTACGTTTGCAAATTACTTAAATCAGCTGAGTCTCAGTTTTTCTCTTTTGTAAAACTGCTGGAGCAACACCTACTACTAGACAGAGATCCTGGAATAGCTCCCAGAATGGTAGAGGAACATACTGGATCTCTTCACCTGGACACTGGATCCCAACCCTGATTGCCTCTCAAGGACTTCAGGACTGCACCAACAAGTCTTTCTTTCTGGCCTAGACAATACTTTTGTTACTGTATTTTTCGCTCAACATTCAACCATACTTCTCTTTTCCTTCCTTAAAACATACATATAGTCTCACACACGCACTCAGATACAGAGATACACACACACACACACACACACACACACACACAGAGTTTGATTCAGGTCCCTCCAACTACCTATTTCTCTCATTTCTTTGAGAGGAAACTGCACCAAAGTTGATACTCTCTCCGCATTCTCTCCTTTATATAAAATTGAACTCTTTCCCCACCACTCCTTTAACCTCACTGTTGTCGATGTCATTCTACATTAACAAACCCAGTGGTCATTGTCAAGTTGCATCTCACTTGACCTATAGCAGTATTTAACACAATCAGGCTGTCAGTTCTCTCTGTCTTGAAATACTTTCTTCACTTGGCTCCTAGACACTAGTCTTCTGATCTCATTTTCCTCCTATCTCACAGCCATTCAACCCCCCTTTCCTTTCCAGTGTTTTCCTCATTTTTCCAATCACTGAATCACAGTCATTGAACCTCTCATCTTTTCCAACTACACTCATTCCCTGGATGCATTCTTCATTCCATGGACTATGAACACTGTCCACTTATTAATGAATACTTAATTTAGATCTTTAGCCAAGACTGTTCTACTAAACTCATGACTTAGAGACCCAATTTCCTACTATAGGAAATTCCCTCCTCTTAGATGTCTGCGGTGGTTTGGTTTGTCCCCACCAAAACTTATGTTGAAATTTGATCACAAGCGTGGCCATGCTGGGAGGTGAGGCTTCGTAGGAGGTGTTTGGGTCATGGAAGCAGATCCCTCATGAACAGATTGATGCTATTCTTGCAGTAGTGAGTAAGTTCTTGCTCTCTTGAGTCTGAATTAATTCTTGTCAGAATGGATTAGTTTCCAAGAAAACGGGTTATTATAAAGCGAGTTTCCTCCTCCTCTTGGTTCTCTCTTCACATATGTCCACTTCCCTTTTAACCTTCTGCCATGTTGTGACGCAGCATATAAGCCCTCACCAGAAGCCATGCAGATGCCAGTACCATGCTCCTCATGCTTCTAAGCCCACAGAATCATGAGCTAAAGATGCCTCTTTTCTTTATAAGTTTTCCAACCTTAGGTATTTTTCTTATAGCAAAACTGGACTAAGACAAAAAATGGACTATGGCAACGTATAACAGGCTTAGGCAACTTTACTCTTCCAAAATAAAGTTGTAATCTTGTATACAAAACTGCTCCTCCATAGTCTTCCTCATCTCAATCCACTTGCTTAGTTCAAAAAAATCTTGTTATTTTCCTTGATTCCTCTCTTTGGTTCACTCTCCACATTTAACCCATCAGCAATCCACATTGGCTTTAAATTGAAATATATCCAGATACTGACTATTTTTTGTTACCATCCCTGCTACCACTCTAATTCAAGTTGCCATCAGGTCTTGTCTAACTGGTCTCCCTGAGTCCACTTTGCCCCACTACATTCTACTTTCAACATTATTGCAGAGTGATCCTGTTTAGACGCAGGTCACTACAGTCTACTTTCAACATTATTGCAGAGTGATCCTGTTTAAATGCAGGTCACATTATCTCATTTATTGGCTCAAAGCCTTCGGTGCTTCCCATCTCCTTACAACAGGCTACAAGGCCTTATATGATACAGCAGCTTCTCATTATTATTCAGATTTCCTCTGCTCTTCTCACCCTCCCACTCCAACTCCAATGGCCTCCTTGTCATTCCAGGAAGATTCCATGCTTGCCTCAGGGCCTTTGCACTTCTTTCCCCCCCAGCCTGCAATATTTCCCTCCAGTATATCCATATTGATCACTCTCTCATCACCTTGAAGTCTTTGTTCAAATGTCTCCCTCTAGGTGAGTCCTTTCCTGACCATCTATTTGAAACTGAAAACTCTCATCCCTGACACATCCTATCTATTTTCCCTGCTGTATTTTCTCCATAACACTTTTTGATTTCTAAACTATCATTCAACTTACTTTTTTAAAAATTATCTTTTTCTGTCTACTAAAGTGGAGGCTTCATGTGGGTGTTTCTGGCTGTTTTATTTTTTAATATATCTACAATATCCAGAATAGTGCTGGGCCTTAGTAGGTGTTTAATAAATATTTGATAAAATTAATATTAGACTGTTTTAAAAAATTTATCAAATAAGCCAACAAAAGCATATATTCACCTACACTATTCAATCTTGCTTATAATTTGAATAAGTGAAATGTGAAAATCCTTATATGGTTTTATTTACCTTATTGGTGCAAAAGCAATTGCGGTTTTTGCCATTAAAACTAATGGCAAGGCCGGGCGCGGTGGCTCAGGCCTGTAATACCAGCACTTTGGGAGGCCGAGGCAGGCGGATCATGAGGTCAGGAGATCGAGACCATCCTGGCTAACACATGAAACTCCATCTCTACTAAAAATACAAAAAAAAAAAAAAAATTAGGCAGGCGTGGTGGTGTGCGCCTGTAGTCCCAGCTACTCAGGAGGCTGAAGCAGGAGAATGGCATGAACCCAGGAGGCAGAGCTTGCAGTGAGCCAAGATCGTGCCACTGCACTCCAGCCTGGGTGGCAGAGCAAGACTCCGTCTCAAAAAAAAAAAAAAAAAAAAAAAAAATCACTAATGGCAAAAACCACAATTGCTTTTGTACCAACTTAATACAATTATTCACTAAACATTTAAAAGCCAAAATGAGGAGTACAAAGATAAATAGGACAGAATGTAGCAACTAAAGTGGTTTATAATTTAAGAAAAGAGTAAAGATATCTGCATAAACATCTATAATAAAACTTTTGTTATATATTACATACTATACAAAATAAAGTAGCACATAATTATAAGAAATATTTAATTTAAATATAAAATCGAGATTATATTTAAATACATATTTAAATTCTTGCTATTCGTAGGATACTTTAAATTTTAATAATGTTATTATGGACTAGAATACCAAAGATATTGATATGGTTTTGCTCTGTGTCCCCACCCAAATCTTATCTTGTAGATCCCATAATTCCCACATGCTGTCAGAGAGACCTGGTGGGAGATGATTGAATCATGGGGGTGGATTTTTCCCATGCTATTCTCATGATAGTGAGTAAGTCTCACGAGATCTGATGGTTTTTAAAAAATGGGAGTTTGCCTGAACAAGCTCTCTCTTTGCCTGCTGCCATCCACGTAAGATGTGACTTGCTCCTCCTTGCTTTCCACCATGATTGTGAGGCCTCCCCAGCCATGTGGAACTCTAAGTCAATTAAACCTTTTTCTTTTGTACATTGTCCAGTCTCAGGTATATCTTTATCAGCAGTGTGAGAATGAACTAACACAGTAAATTGGTACCTGTAGAGTGGGGCATTGCTGAAAAGATACCCAAAAATGTGGAAATGACTTTGGAACTGGGTAACAGGCAGAGGTTGGAACAGTTTGGAGGGCTCAGAAGAAGACAGGAAAATGTGGGAAAGTTTGGAACTTCCTAGAGACTTGTTGAATGGCTTTGCACAAAATGCTGATAGCAATATGGACGATAAAGTCCAGGCTGAGGTGGTCTCAGATGGAAATAAGGAACTTGGAAACTGGAGCACAGGTGATTCTTGTTATGTTTTAGCAAAGAGACTGGTGGCATTTTGCCCCTGCCCTCCCTAGAGAATTGTGGAACTTTGAACTCGAGAGAGATGATTTAGCGTATCCGGTGGAAGAAATTTCTAAGCAACAAAGCATTCAAGGGGTGAGTTGGATGCTGTTAAAGGCATTCAGTTTCAAAAAAGAAATAGAGCATAAAAGTTCAGAAAATTTGCAGTCTGACAATGCAATAGAAAAGAAAATCCCACTTTCTGAGGAGAAACTTCAATCTGGCTACAGAAATTTGCATAAGTAACAAGGAGCCGAATGTTAACCCCCAAGACAAAGGGGAAAATGTCTCCAGGACATGTCAGAGACCTTTACAGCAGCCCATCCCATCACAGGCCCAGAGGCCTAAGAAGAAAAAGTGGTTTTGTGGGCTGGCCCCAGGGTCCCCATTGCTGTATGCAGCCTAGTGACTTGGTGCCCTGTGTCCCAGCCACTCCAGTTGTGGCTGAAGGGAGCCAATGTAGAGCTTGGGCTGTGGCTTCAGAGGGTTCAAGCCTCAAGCCTTGGCAGCTTCCACATGATGAAGGGCTTGCCAGTGCACAGAAGAATTGGGGTTTGAAAACCTCCACCTAGATTTCAGAGGATGTATGAAAATGCCTGGATGACCAGGCAGAAGTTTGCTCTAGGAGGGGGGTCCTCATGGAGAACCTCTGCTAGGGCAGTGTAGAAGGGAAATGTGGGGTCATAGCCCCCACACAGAGTCCCTACTGGGGCACCACCTAGTGGAGCTGTGAGAAGAGGGCCACCATCCTCCAGACACCAGAATGGTAGATTCACTGACAGCTTGCACTGTGTGCCTGGAAAAAAAAAGCCACAAAGATTGAATGCCAGCCCATAAAAGCAGCCAGTAGGAAGCCTGTACCCTACAAAACCACAAAAGCAGAGCTGCCCAAGATCATGAGAACCCACCTCTTGCATCAGTGTGACCTGGATGTGAGAACTGGTATTAAAAGATCATTTTGGAACTTTAATATGTGGCTGCCCTGCTGGATTTCAAACTTGCATGGGACCTGCAGCCCCTCTGTTTTGGCCAATGTCTCCCATTTGGAATGGCTGTATTCATCCAATGTCTGTACCCCCATTGTATCTAGGAAGTAACTAACTTGCTCATAGGTGGAAGGGACTTGCCTTGTCTCAGATGAGACTTTGGACTGTGGACATTTGAGTTAATGCTGAAATGACTTAAGACTTTGGGGGATTGTGTGAAGGCATGATTGGTTTTGAAATGTGAGGACATGAGATTTGGGAAGAGCTAGGGGTGGAGTGATATGGTTTTGCTCTGCATCCGCACCCAAATCTCATCTTGTAGCTCCCATAATTGCCACAGGTTGTGGGAGGGAACCAGTGGGAGATGATTGAACCATGGGGGCAGATCTTTCCCTTGCTGTTCTCATGATAGTGAATAAGTCTTATGAGATCTGATGCTTTAAAAAACAAAAAAATCCCACGAGTTTACCTGCACAACTCTCTCCTTGCCTGCTGCCATCCACGTAAGATGTGACTTGCTCCTCCTTGCCTTCTGCCATGATTGTGAGGCCTCCCCAGCCACATGGGACTGTAAGTTGATTAAACCTCTTTCTTTTTTAAATTGCCCAGTCTCAGGTATGTCTTTATCAGCAGCATGAAAATGGACTAATACTGATATATTTAGCCAAATATTTATAAGGAATGTCTTTGCTATAGAAGTAGTCAGAGACTATGTTAAGGTACACTGTGCTTCTATAAAAGGGAAAGACACAGGCCTAGTTTTATCAAGAAATCAAGATTTTTTTAAATTTATAACTTTTGTTCTGAGGAACATTGGAACTCATGGACGTATACTTTTTAATTTAATCTCAAAAGTGACTCTTTGAATTAAGGTGAAAGTATATTTACCTAACTGAAAAGGAAATGGAGGCTCAGAGAGAGTTAGTAAATTGTCCAAGGCCACATATCATCCCCCCAGGTTTTCCTGGGAGTATAGTAGAGTTTCCTTGCCTAGCTAAGAAATTTTTCTAGCCTAATATATGTACATTGGCCTTGAAAATGCGTATCTCTATCCTTGCACTTGACACAATATTTAATAATTTAGTAATTCCCTACTTACATGACTTTCTTACTATGCTGTTAGGTCCTTGTGAACAGGAGCTCCGAGTAGTTCGTTCTTACAACTTCAGTGCCACTTATCATGTCAAATGTGGTGGAAGTGTTCAGTAAGTATATGTTGAATCAATAGATGTGTTAGTACATGTATATAGTCACATGTTGCTTAAAGATGCAGATATGTTCTGAGAAATGCATCATCAGCAATTTTGTCATTGTGCAAGTGTCATAGAGTCTACTTACACAAACCTTGATTGTACAGCCTACTGCACACCTAGGCTGCATGGTATAGCCTACTGCTCCTAGGTTACAAACCTGCACAGAAGGTTACTGCACTGAATACCGTAGGCAATTATAACACAATGGTAGGTATTTGTGTCTTTAAACACATCTATCTATGAAAAAGACATTTGCACATGTATGTATATAGCAGTACAATTCACAATTGCAAAGATGTGGAACCAACCTAAGTGCCCATTGACTAATGAGTGGATTAAAAAAATGTGGTATATATACATCATAGAATACTACTCAGCCATAAAAAGGAATGAAAGAATGCCTTTTGCAGCAATTTGGATGGAGCTGGAGGCCATATTCTAAGTGAAGTAACACAGGAATAGAAAACCAAAAACCGAATATTCTCACTTTATAAGTGGGAGCTAAGCTATGGGTAAGCAAAGGCACACAGAGTCATATAATGGACTTTAGAGACTCATAAGAAGGAAGGTGGGGGAAAGCTAGAGATAAAAATGTGACACATTAGGTATAATGCACACTACTCAGGTGACGGGTGCACTAAAATCTCAGAATTCACCACTATCTTGTTCATCTGTATAACAAAAAAAACCACTTGTACCCCAAAAACTATTGAAATAATAAATAGCTATAAAGAAAAAGAGTAAAAACAACTAGTATTCCCAGCAATACTAGCTATGAACTGTTCATTTGATATATTTCCCTAAAAAACACATATGTAGATATATTAATTTTACAAAATTAAATGAGATTCATACTGTAATAAAAGACCAAAAAAATGTATCTGAACATAGAAAAGGTACGGTGAAACACAGCATAAAATATTTTTTTAAAGGTACACCTGTGTAGGGCATTTACCATGAATGGAGCTTGAAGACTGGAAGTTGCTCTGGGTTAGCCAGTGAGCAAGTGGTGAGTGAATGTGAAGGCCTAGGATATTACTGTACTCTACTGTAGACTTAATAAACACTGTACACTTAGGTTACACTAAATATATGAAAAAAAGTTTTTCTTTTTTCAATAATAACTTTAGCTTACTGTAACTTTTTTACTTTGTAAACTTTAATTTTTTTAATTTTTTGACTTTTGTCATAAGACAGCTTAAAAAACAAATCTTATACAGCTGTACAAAAATATTTTTCCTTATATCCTTATTCTGTAAGCTTTTTTCTACTTTTAAGTTTTTTAATTTATATTTTTTACTTTTTAAATTAAAAGAGAAACTAGGACACAAAAACACACATTAACTCAGGCCTACATGGGGTCAAGATCATCAACATCACTGCCTTCCACATCTTGTCCCACTGGAAGGTCTTCAGGCAGTAACATGCATGGAGCTGTCATCTCCTTATTTGTTTACTGATATTACAGAGGTCAGGGACCTCAAGATGGTTTTTTAAAAATAATTTTACTCTCCACATCTTATTCTGTTGAGGAAAGATCCTGAGTCCCTCCAAGCATGTCTAGAGCTGACTGCTTGGAATTTTAATGTCTCTTAGTCGATATGGTCCCTGGACTCAAAGCATCATTGGTTTTAAACATCGCTAATGCCAGGAGCAGTAAGCATTTTCCCTGAAGTTTCTGCTGATGCTCCTGAACAAATTTGTTTATTTTTCTTTCACTACTATTCAAACATAAATAGTACCCAATATCTAGTTTGTTATCTTTATCCATATATGAATGGCTGTTCCCAGAAATGAGTTGGCATAGTTTTGATTAAAAACTATTTTCACACATCTAGGAAAACAGCACAGCTAACTGTGGAGACACAGAGTGTGATCTAGAGGATTAATAAAGACCAGTGAGCACTGACAAATGAAGCTTATTTGTTCCCTTCCTATTACTAACTCTTATCCTCCAGGAAGAGGGGCTGCCTGGCAAAAGCAGAAGTTTCAAGTCCAGTGAGACTTAAGTATTAACCAGACTCTGTAGCAAAAAAAGCAAGAAATAAGAAATAAATTAGAAGATCATTGTATAGTACAAATACAACTTTTGAAAAGATAAAACAGGTATTTACTTGTGGGAATTTCAGATACATTTACTTAAGAGTTCAGCACGAAAAAATTTTTAATTCAAAGATACAATATTTATTTAATAAGCAAAAATTCTGTATCTGTTCTAAGCAGCACAAAAACTGCATTAAATATTTTGTTGTCATCAATTCATAACCACTTTAAAGCTTCTTGCAACATGTTCTTCTATTAGTAATAAACAATTCTAAAAATCCATGCTGATTTTGAAAACTCTTTGTTTTTTTTAAAATTTATTTATTTATTTTTATTATTATTATACTTTAAGTTTTAGGGTACATGTGCACAATGTGCCAGTTAGTTACATATGTATACATGTGCCATGCCGGTGTGCTACACCCATTAACTCATCACAATAGCAAAGACTTGGAAAACTCTTTGTTTTGTGTGAAACTAATCCATGAGTTTTTTTTCAAACTGTTAACAAATGCTTGAGATTTTTAAATGAGGATTAAAGGTAGGGTTTTAGGGGCTACCTGATCACAGCATTTTAGGTAAATGAGCATTTTTCTCAAGATTGCCCATAGAATTCTCCGCATCCTCAAAGTTATCCTTCATGTCAAAGAAAATAAAAATGCTAAGAGCTTACTTAGAACAGTTAAATTTACTGAAGTGTATTTAGACACCTAATCTGATGCTCAAGGCAACAAACTAGAATGACGCTGCTTGTCTGAGAGAAGAATAAGCTCATAATAGCAAAAATAATTTCTCATTCTTTGAAAATTATCTTTGTTATTTTTAAAGCAAAACAGACCATACTCTACTCACTTATTAATTTCTTTTTCAATAGTTGAAAATGTTTTGGAAGAACAAAGGCAGAGTAGGCATGTGGGCCATGGAAAAAACTTTACACTTGGCCAGGGCCAGCCTCAAACGTAAAACACTTTGGTCTGTCCTTAGAGCAACTGCTTGACCAGATGAACCTCAGCATCCTAATCCGAAACAGTATCTGCCAAAAGATAGGTGTAGCATCTCACATATGACAAATATCCAGTATAAATTAGCTTCATTCTTTTCTCTCAATTGCCATAAAGGTGTATAATGAGAATTGTGTTTTCATTTTTATTTATTTTCTCAGAAGTGACATTTTAGTTATTGGTAACAGTACCCAGTGACTGACTCAACTTTTCTCATACTCTTTAGGAAAGCACAGGTGATATAAAAGAGGATCGGTGCCTCAGGGACTCCTCAAACCTATTTGTATCTTGGCCAAATTAGGTTTTACAAAATACTGAAAGCAAATTGATTGATCTTGTCTAACTTTTATTGCTATTTAACTGGGCCAGAGTTTTCCATACACTTAATAGACTATCACTGAATGAAAAAACTTGACAGGTTCTGGAAAGTTGTTCCCCCAAATTGTTCTCTTATCCCACTTAAATAAGTAGTTTAAATATCCCTGAAAATTTCTGTTTAAGAAATGAGATTTCAGAATCTTCCTGCAAATTTTAACTCTATAATTTACTAAGCCATGTCCAATCATTATACCTGAGGAAGAATTAGTTTATGGAATTACATGCTAGATACAGATGCACATTGAAATAATAAGCTTAATTTAGAAGTACCCCTGAGAGTGTGGCTGAAGAATCTCTGGTAAAAGAATTGTGGCAATTCTGCAATACGAGACATTTCCTGGGAGCATAGGCTTAGGGACATTAGGTCATTAGGAATCCTGAGAAGAAGGGAAATTAGATGGCAAAGACACACTTCCAATTTCTCACTGTTGCCAGAACAGTTTCACCCAGATATGGTCATTGTTTATGAGTTGTTAATTGGTGCTGAGACATGTATAAGCATTGAGGAGACTGATTCTGATTTTCATGAGTTTCTGAGAGTATTGTTCATGCTTACAATTTAATACTATAGGATTCTCTACTGATAATGATACTCCTAAAATTCTTAATAAACATTCAGTAATATGATGAGATTCTCTGGGAAGATGAGACAAAGGAAATATCTGTAAGATATTTTCTTAAAAACAGTAATGAATAGCAAGGGTGAGTTATTGAAAAGGATTACATAGCCTGATGTAGCAGTAATGCAAGGTTGTGAGTATGGGATCTATAAGTCAGAAACTATCTTAAATCTCCTCTTTATTTTCCCAATAAACATATATGTGTATCTACCCCTCCTAAACTTTTTACAACCTCAGATGGCTTCTTCCCTTCTAATCAAATGTTATCTAGCTGGCTGGGCACAGTGGCTCACTTTGGGAGGCCAAGGTGGGTGGATCACCTGAGGTTGGGAGTTTGAGACCAGCCTGACCAACATGGAGAAACCCCATCTCTACTAAAAATACAAAATTAGCCAGGCGTGGTGGTGCATGCCTGTAATACCAGCTACTCAGGAGGCTGAGGCAGGAGAATCGCTTGAATCTGGGAGGTGGAGGTTGCAGTGAGCAGAGATCACACCATTGCACTCCAGCCTGGGCAACAAGGGCAAAACTCCATCTAAAAAAAAAAAAAAAAAAAAAAAAAAAAAAAAAAAAAAAAGAAAAGTTATCTACCCACCTGGGCTTTGAAACCGAGCTTTCAAAAGAATTTTATCTTCTCTCTGCTCTATTATCCACTACCTTGAACCTTGTTCTTTCAACTGACTCCTGTTTCTGAATGCAATATAAATAAGAAACTCCCACAATAAAATATAAATATACAATTTTTCCATCACATGCCCATTTTTAATTGTCTTTCATAATTAGTGACTCAAAAATCTTTATCTTTTGCTCAGATTAAGCTAACTCAATTATAATTTATTTGATGATCAATATGTCAGATAGTTTTACTTGATGGCTCTCTCACTTTCCACTTCAAAATAAACACTAATTTCAGTGTAATCAGCTTTCTCAGTATCTTCTGAATCTGTATACTTCTTTCTCTCTCCATATTGTAACTTAATCTAGAGTAGCATCATTTCTCACATGCACAATGGTAATTTTTCAATTATACTAATATACTTGAATCTGTACTCACGAACATCTTCCCTCTTGTTACAGTGAAAGAATTTGTCTATGCTTCTCCCTAACACTAAACTGTCTTACAATAGATCCCATCCCTCAAGTTACTAAAGGTCTTTGATCACTTTTATCTCTTGCATTATCAATTTTTCCCTTTTGTTGATTTCCATCAACATACAAACCTGCTCTATTATGATCCTTCTTAAAAACTAAAAACTTTCCATTGATCCCACATAACCCTGCAATTATACTGTCTCAAGTCTCTTATGTTTAGAACAAAACTCCTTGCCTTTATTAGCCCTTTTTTCCATTCTCTCATCCTCCTTTTTTCTTATTTTCTCTGGAACCTACTTCAGTTAGACTCTTGCTTCTATCACATCTTCAAACCGCTATGGTCAAGGTAGCATGTAATCTATAAATTAAAAATGAATGGTCTCTTCTCAGTCCTTTCTTCCTCCATTTACCAATAGCATTTAGTACAATGATTTGCTCTTTTCTTTTTGAATTATATTCTTCATTTGATTGGTGGACTACATGGTTCTCTTCCTACCAATAATACTAGCCAGCTACTCCTCATCCTCCTTTGCCCAGATGCTTTTTGTTCCAAACACCAAATGTTAGAGTGCCACAGGACATAGTTCTTCCACTCATCTTCTCAATGTGCCCTCATTCCCAAAGAAAATGATCCATATCCATGGTTTAAAATAACATTCATATGTTGATGGTTCCCAAATCTATATTTCCAACCCATATGTCTCCTCCAAATACAATCTCATAAATTCATTTCCCTATTCACAATCTCCACTTGGATGCCTATTTGGCATCTCAAACTTAACACAGCCACAACAGAACACATGCTATCACCACCTCCCTTCAACACAGGTCTCTTCACCATCTTGGGGAATAACAACTCTGTTTTTCCAATTGCTCAGGCCAAAAATCTTGAAGTTGATTTTTACATATCTCATTTGGTCATATTAAAGCCAGCATCAAATCCTGTCATCTCTGTATTCTAAGAATATCCTGAAATGAACCCTCCTCCATCCTCCACCATCACGACAATCCTTGTCCAAGCAGTTGCCAACACCTCTTTTCTGGATAATGCTTTAGTTCTCTAACTGGCCTTTCTGCATCTCATCTACATAGTTGATTTTCTATAAGGATGAATTATCCTTTGAAAATGATATAGATTATGTCATTTCTCCACTCAAACTCTCCATCTCAGTCCAAATACAAGCCAAAGCCCTTACAGAGACTGAGGGAACACTGTATGATGTAACTCCCAACCCATTCTCTTGTCTCTAAACATTCACTTGAGCGATCTTTCTGAATGAAAATCTGTGGGTGTCATTCCATTGCTTTGAATCTTCCACTGACATCTCCCCATTGCTTTGAGAATAAGCCCAGATTCCTTAGAAAAAAACATTCAGTACTCTTCATTGTGAAGCTCCTGCTTACTGCCATATTTTTGATTCCTACCATTTTCTTTTGCAAGAGCACCCTACTCTGCAGCCTAATTGAATTTCTTGTTTATTCTTGGTTGAATTGTATAATCCTATCTCTGTTTTGTTGCATAAGCTGTTCCTTCAGCTTCAGATAACCCCCACCTAGAATTCCCCTTTACCACCCACCCAAACTTCCCTTTCTTTGATTGAATAAGCATTTCCTTTGACTCCCTTCAACGATTAACAACTTCTTTTTTCCTCTAGACTGTGCTGTAGTAAAATTTTGTATATAGGGTTTATATTTGTTATATCTCTTCTATCACATTGTATTCAATTTGTTAGTCTATTTCTCTATCTCCCTTTTTGAACAATAAGGGCTTCAGCAATAAAAGCTGTATCATATTTAAGTCCTCACCATTTAGCACAGTGCTTAGTATATGCACAGTTTTCAAAAACATTGAAAGATATTTTTAACCAATACAAAATGTAGGCATGGCATGTAAGATGAATGATATACTTTGAAATTAAAACCATTTAACTATTTTACCATTTAATTTGTCACCATGTAACCATTTAACCAAAATCAAATGAAAAGATAGATGTCTAGAGTAAATGGAGGATAAGACGGCAATTTATGTTTTTTGTTGTTGCTGCTGTGGTTTTTAGTTCAGAAGAATCACAAGACAAGGTATTTATAAACTGAATTATTCTGATCACCACAAATTATTCCATTTAATATTTAAGAAGCTAAAATGTCTAAATAAAATATCCCAGGACACAATATAACTATCTTTGCTCTCTTTTCTGAGAATTTTTGCTCACCGAGTTACTACCTAATTTTCTATTTTGTTTTTCTTTACTTCAATGCATTCTAAAGCTACACATAATAAAAACAAAGGAAAAGTCAAGCCATAGACAGAAAGAAAACATCTTCAAAACATATATTTGATAAATGACTTATATTCAGAATATTATAAAGAACCCTTTCAATTCAATGATAAGAAGAAAAACAACCATAAAAAAATGTTCAAAAGATTTGAATAGACTACACTGAAGAAGCTATATTGATGGCAAATTAGCAAATGACAACATGCTCAACAGTGTTAGCCATTAGGAAAATGCAAATTAAAGCTACAAGATACCATGTAAAACCACTAGAATGATTCAAATACATTTTTTTTAAAACTGGTAGTGCCAAATGTTGGTGAAGATTTGGAGAAATTGGAAACCTCATACATGAGTGGTGGGAATGTAAAATTACATAGACACTTGGAAATTGAGTTTGGCAGTTTCTTTGAAAGTTAAACACACATTGGCCATGTGACCCAGCTAATCTACATCTGTGTATCTCTACTTAATAGAAATAAGAATATATGGTCCCCAAAACTGTGTAAGTGAATTTTCATAACAACATTATTCATTATGACCAAAAACTGGAAACACAACTAATGTCCATCTACCTGGTAGCAATAAAAAGAAACAAACTTCTGAAATATGCAATGACGTAGATGACTCTCAATGATAATAGGCCAAATGAATGAAACCAAACACAGAAGAGTACCTATTGTAGGATCCTATTTACATAACATTTCTAGAAAAGGCAAACCATGAGAAAGATAAAGCAGATTCATGATTGTCTAGTGTTCAGGGTAGGAATGGGGATTGTTTGCAAATTGGCACTAGGGAGTTTTAGGGATGCTGGCAATGTTGTAAAACTGGATTGTGGTGATAGCTGCAGGGTGATAAAATTTCAGCAAAACTCATTGAAGTATACTTTAAATGGGTGAAATTTGTGATATGTAAATTATGCTTCAATATTGATGTTAAATATTAAATAATATTATTTTAATTATAATTTAAATAAGTTCTATGTTGGATTATAAATTCATTATCCAGTAGAAATTCCTTCAATGATGAGTTTATATCCATGCTGTCTCATAGAGCAGCCATAAGTCATATGGGCCTCTGGAGAGGTTAAAATGTGGCTAATATAATTTAGTAACTGAATTTTTAAAATTGTATGTAATTTTAATTAATTTACATTTAAATATCTACATGTGGCTGAGCATGGTGGCTCACGCTTGTAATCCCAGCACTTTGGGAGGCTGAGGTGGGTGGATCACCTGAGGTCAGGAGTTCAAGATCAGCCTGGTCAACCCTGTCTCTACTAAAAACACAAAAATTATCTGGGTGGGGTGGACGCCTGTAATCCCAGCTCCTCAGGAGGCTGAGGCAGGAGAATCACTTGAACCCCGGGAGGCAGAGGTTGCAGTGAGACAAGATCATGCCACTGCACTCCAGCCTGGGCAACAGAGCAAAACTCCGTCAATAAATAAATAAATAAAAATCCACATGTGGCTAGGTGCTACTATATTGAATAGTAGATCCAGTACTTTATGTGGGTAAGTCAGTCTGCACAGAACTAGGCTGCAGAGATCTTAGAAAAGACCAAGCTAGATAGTAATGAAATCAGATGATTTAGGTGCTATTCCCAGGTTCTGAGCCATACAAAAATCCCATCATCTGATAACATGGTATGTGCTGCCTTTACATTGGTGCCATAATGCTTTGAACTACTACTCTAGTCACTTTGGACATTACCGGAGATGTTTTGTTTGTTATGGTAATGAAATTGTATAGATTAGGTCAACTGTTATTATAGCATCGAGTGTCAGGATTTTTTTGGTCACCTCTCCATTCTGACTAAATGCAGGTGCCATCTACATTGTTTGCTTCATTTTATTGTTCAGTCCCTATCTGAGCACTACTTCCAAAACAATCATTCCTTTGATTTGTATGACACTTTCCCATACATAAAATACTTTTCATATTAATTATCTCGCATGAACTTTGTGACAACCTTGGGAAGTAGGAAGGCTTTGTATTGCTGCATAAATTTAATAGAAAACAAAAGTAACATTAGCAATTACCATTTATCGAAAAATTCCTTGACACCAAATACTTTATTAGAAACTTCATTCCTTAGTCTCATAAACACATGTTTTATAGTTTAGGACTCTGAAGCTAAGTAACATTGTCCAAGATGAAACAGGAAAATAGTGGCAAAACAGGGTTTTTTTAGGGCAATGTATATGTGAATATATATGAGTGTGTGTGTATACATATATATGTACACATATATGTGTGTATGCATATATATGTACACATATGTGTGTATACATATATATGTACACATATGTGTGTACACCTATATAGGTACACATATATGTGTGTATACATATATGAATAAATATATTCATTGTATGTGTGTGAATATATATTTACTCCAGGGCCCACTATAAAGCATGGACTAATTTCTAGAGCTCTTTTAAAATTCCTAGTACCCTTTCCATTTTATCAGAACTAGAAAGCAGTTGCTTTGACTTCTAGTAAAATCCGTTACATTTGGTGAGATTCAGGACAAGCCAAGGCAAAGCATCTCCTTCCAGGAGGTAACAATTAAAGAAAAGGTTTTATGGCAGAAAAGATTAAAATGGAGTATGTGGTGTCTTTTTAATCTGAGATAGTGTTATTCCTGTTAATTCAAGGAAGTGACTCAACTTTCAGGTGTGGAAACCTTGGCTTCTTCACACAAAGTTATAGACAGCTGGAGCTCAAGAATAGAATCGCTAAATTTACTAAATTGGCTAGAAATCTTCCAGAGTCTACTGAGAAATGTCTGTCTGTTTTGCCCAGGTCTGTCCTTGTTGGAGTGCTGTTAGGCAGAATGGCTGAGAAGAATGAACCAGGACACCAATGAACAGGGGGGAGAATGAAGAGTAGAAGCAGATCTCTTCTGACTTGGACATAAGGAGCTAGCCAGTGACATAACACAGTCCTCCATTCCTTTGAAACCCAGAATATATCCACAATATTCAGTGAAACTAAAAGTGGATAGTGCTGAGGAGGTTTTAATATTTGTGGGAAGAGATAAGAGATTATTTGGATATGGTAGTTAGTGACAATCCTGATGACAGATGTCTGTCTGCCTCAGTGTGGCTTTAGGTGATTGGGTTGTCCCTGTTAAAGAATCAGCGTCTCCCAGCATTCTGTTCCCAATAGCACAAGATGGGAAATTCAGTAAGAACCCAGGACTAATCTCATGGAAAAACTCCTCCAGTTTGGACATTTTCAACAACCACAACCACAAAAAAATTTTTCAAAACTTAGGAAAATTAGATCACATTATTTTACTCTATTAAGCATTCATCTGTATATCCATTAGTATTAGTACTATTAGACATTTGGTTATTATGTTCCATCTTCATCATTTAGGCTACATAGGATTAGAAATTCAATGAAGAAAATTTAAAAACACTTTTTGTACTCGAGACTAGTATTTTAAAGTTTTATGTAACATATCAAGTTATTTTACCTCATTGTTAACAATTTTTCATTCTAATTTTTTCCAAATTTTTGGCATCTTGGAACCCTAGAGTTCCACAGTTGAAGGTGTAGATGACTTTCAAATTAAATAACAGTGATACAGGCAATTTTTAAACTTTTGATAAATTGGCATTTCATGTAATTGGATCTGATCTCAATATCAAATATGTATTCCCTAAGAGAAATGGTGTAATTTGATGCATGTGGTTGTTTTATTTTTATAAAGAATTTAAATTATTTATTCTTGGAAACATTTAACATTTCCTCTCAGTTCTGCATAATCCCTGGATCACAGGGTTTTGTGAAAACCCACTCATATTGAAGACAAGCTCCCTTTTAAGTAATTCAAATGAATGCTAAACTTATTCCACAAGTGGTTATAATATATTCCAAAAAGACGTTGATTGCACTGAGCTGTAATTTTTGTCATTTGAGGGGAGTGGTTAAGACTGAATAAGTATGTAGCCATTTAATTGCCAAGAAAAATAGCCACCTACATTGTGAGTCTCTGTTCTCCCAGTTATCCGAGTGAATTAACAACTAAAATAGTACTGGTAACTCATGGTAAAGCGGTTTTCAAAATTCTACGCCATGAACCATTGTCTTGGCTACCAGCCCAGCCCACAGACAGATAGGTAGTAAGGCTTCTATGGCTTTCTCCACCCAAGCATTTGGTTCTACTGACCTGTTGAAAGGCTGGAAGTTATCCCCACTGCCTCTTTCACTATAATGGCTTCCCCCATCAAATACCATTTAAAATATAAGTACGTCACTTCGGTGAGGAACTAACTCAACACCAAGTATACTATCAAATAAGTACAATCATAAACACATGTGGTAAGGTTATATGTTACACCACTCCTTGGAGGAGCTTACTATCTAGGGGAAATTAGGACCAGAAGGTAACCAGCAGGGGAGAAGTTAGAGTGATGGCAAAACTAGATTTAACAACACAGTTCTGGAAAGCTAAGATCTAAGAGTTTAAGCCAATAGCAGATTCTGGGACATGGAGAGAGAAAAGGAGAAAAGATAGGGCTGAAGCTAAAGGACATGAACGGCAATCAGTAATTCAATTAGTCAATGAAATATTTATTGCATTTAGTGCCTACCAATCTAGCACACTTGGTCTTAGATATCTACAAAATTTGGACAAGTATGAGACTGTATCCACAGAGAATTTGGTTTATGACATAGCCTCAGGCTGGCTTCTTACAGATGAGACAAGGTTGTAATGAGTTTCTCATGATACATTCAATAATAAAACTCTTTGGATGGAATCCAAGGCAGATTTGCCCTTGCTGAATCACAGTTTGTCATTTGTTAGAGAGATGCTCCAGTGTGTTGCATATGCACTGCTTGGTCACTCAAAAATTCAACAGGTACCAACAAATTCAGGAGCCACTAAACTTGAACATGACTTTCAGTATTAGCACTTTTCTTAATGTTAACATTTTGTATATTGTAGAATTGTTTTACTGAAATACAAGTTACATTTTATCATCAGTTTTCATGATGCAATCAACTAATGTTTGAAATTTGCTAATGTATTTATTTTAAATTCGTAAAACATTCTTCACTCCAGTACAGCATTTCATTTATGAGGATTCATAAGAAAAATGTATTTTAGTCTTACCCAGTGTAACTGACTTTCTTTTATTTTATTGATGTTATGGAACATTTTATAGGTTTTGTTCTCTTCTTTGCTTCCACTATTAGGTAACTCAGAAACAAATCATCTTCCTACTTGATGTGCAGGACTGTATGGCATGCATTTTTGTGCATTTACCTTGTACATAACTTTGTTTCTTATCCATAGATTTTTTTAAATTTTTGTTGCAATAGTTTTCTGTTTTATTTTTATCCTGATATATATTTTTATCTTGATATATCCTATTTTATCCTGATATATATGTCCTACAAATATAAATAAACATACACACATAATATACACAATAGTTGACATTAATATAAGAAAAATATAAATACCAAGATTTATATTCAATATTATGGATTGTAAATTTGCTAGTAACTATCCGTTTAGCTATTGAGTGATTAAACTGTGTATAGGTATGCATGTACAAATACATACACATATACACATATATGCATATTCATAGATAGATAAGTGATAGATTTGTTATATCACTCATCTTTCTGAGAACAAGACAAGTAGTTCTTAATATTTTAAAATTTTATTACAAATAATACTACAGTGAATATCAATTGACAACTAGGTATAATGAAGCAATATAAAGGTGCTTCTCACTAGTTCAGTCATGTGAAGTTTTCTTAAGTGATTTGTGTACATACCAAACAAGAATGTTAAAGCAGCCTTCTTTTTTCACATTCGATGGTGAAGGTGGGATTTTCTTGTCATTATTTCTTATGTAAGACAAAAGGGCTTTTACTCCATAAATTTTACTTAGTTTCTCAAAACATTTCATATTAGTTAATGTTTTAAAAATGGAATAATAACTTTCATCACACAGCAAAATTTATTTTTATTTTAAGGAAGGGAACTTCCAAACACACACAAAAAAATATTTATTATAACTTTATCCTTCTTATTCTAACCTGCAGACAATATCTGAAATAATAGAGCAATCTAATAGAAAGATGAGATTTGGTATTTAAAGCTTTTATTGACTTTTTCTTCAGCCTATGGATATATTTGTTATATAAAGTTAATAGAGAAATATATAAAATATTTAATTATTATTAAAGTACTTCTTACAAATAATGTTGTGTCAGTCAGGACAGACAAAATTATATCTTGCTAATGAAGAACCCCCATGTCTCAATAATTTCAATCAAGTAGTTAATTTTTTTGTCCAATGTGGATCAACTGGAGTCACTATTCATTGTAATTATTAAAGGCTTGAACTGGCTCAGGTTCCATCTGGACCACAAACCACATACGGTTATCAAACACTTGAAATGTGGCTAGTTGGAACTGAGATGTGCCCTAAATGTAAAATAACAGATATCAATGAGTTATCACCAAAAAATAAATAAAAGTATTCAATTAATAATTATTAATTGATTACATGTTGAAATGATAATATTTGAGAAATATTTGTGAAGTATAATATATTATTAAAATTAATATCAAATTTTTCTTTTCTTTTTTAAATGTGGATACTAGAAAATTTTAAATTACCTAAGTGGTTTATATTATATGTCAACTGAGCAGTGATTGTTCAGATACCACTTGCACAAACTCCGAAGCAGGAGGAAGAGAATGTAGCAAATCATGCACTAACATTTCTACTAGGAAACAACAACACTCGCTATTTCCAATTACATTGCAATGGTAAAAGAGACTCATAAAATCATGCATAATTTCAAGGGGTTCAAAGTACAGAGAAATACAGACCTGCTCTGTGTTTAGAAGGCAAGTAACTTTGAACATGACTTCAACATGCAGTCATCCCTAGATATTCATGGGGGATTTGTTCCAGGACCCCTACCGGATACCAAAATCCTCAGATGCTCAAGTCCCTTATATAAAATGGTGAAGTATTTGCATATAGCCTATGCACATATACCTTAAATCATCTTTAGATTATTTATACTATCTAGTACAACATAAATGCTATGTAAATAGTTGTTACATTATATTGTCTTTGTATTATTTGTTATTGTTGCATTGTTATTTTACTCTTTTATTCAAATATTTTCAATCCATGTTGGTTGAATTCATAGTTTTAGAACCCAACATGGAAAGCTGACTGTATACTCTCATGACTACAATATATATCCTTAATCTGTTCATACAATTTTGTAAGCATATTGACATCTTTTTAAATTTTTTTTCTTCTTTTAAACTTTTATTTTAGGTTTGAGGGTACATGTGAAGGTTTGTTACATAAACATGTGTCACGGGAGTTTGTTGTACATATTATGACATTGCCAAGTATTAAGCTCAGTACTCAATAGTTATTTTCTGCTCCTCTCCCTCCTCCATCTCCCTCCCCCTCCTAAAATTGACCCCAGTGTCTGTTGTTTTCTTCTTGTGTTTGTAAATTCTTATCAAAAAATGTTTTAAAATTTCATTTTAATTACTTCAGTGCTTACCACAATATTCCTATCCTTGATTTCCTAGCTTTGATTTATATACTACCAGCAAAATAGAATACTTCCTTGAATAATCTCATGAATAACAGCATATAGATGGTTCTTACAGGAGAATGGGGACACCAAAAAGGATTTTGTTAATGTTTCTGAAAAATAAGGTGCAGAGGAAGAGGAGAAACATGAGAGACAAAGAGAAAAGAAATATAAAGTTCTAAAATCCCTTAAGGAAAGAACATGGCAAAACCTAGGCTTTTGGAGAGAGGTTACTCATCAAAGTATTCTTCAAAAGAGAAAGAGAGAACAAACTTAAGAATTCTGATTAGCATAATGTTCTACCTCACTACATTAGTAACGTGATGTTCTCCTTTGATGATTGTAGAACTTTAAGTTGTTCTTTTAATTCACAAGCTTTGCCAGGCATGTCATAGAATAAATAAATTCCTTATATTTATTTTGCCTTAAATGTAGCAAAAGCTCTTAAGCTCTTCTCTCAGCTCCAGAATTTGCCTTCTGATTTGTCTGTATTTCTTTTCTTATTGCTTTCCTCCATAGAAACATCTAAAATTCTAAGGTTTCTCTTGGTTCTTTATATTTATGTATATGTTATCTTCATGCCTCTTTTTTTTCTCACACAAAAAGCAAAAGCATATGTTATTTTCATGCCTTTTTTTTCTCTCTATTAAGATAGAAGTTTGTTGTAATTCATCTGCAATTCTGAATTTAGTCTTCTGCAGCTCCAATTCTATTTTCTATTGCTTGTAATTTTGATTTTAGTTATATGGTTGCTCTCATGGTTTTCTTGCAACACCTTCAAAATATTTTTTATCTAATTGCTTTTTTATTTTCAATTACTTTTTGTGTTTCTGTATAGAGCAGCACTTCCCACTAGGGCTTTATGCAATAACAGAAATGTCCCACATCTGTTCTGTCCAATCCAGTAGCCACTAGCCACATGTGGCTATATGGTACTTGAAGTGTCACTGGTAGGACTGAGAAAATGAATTTTTAATTTTTCTTAGCTTGAGTTAATTTAAATAGCCAGTTGTAGACAGCACAAATGTCAAATACATGCTTTCTCAAATACCAATAATGTTGAAAAGATACCCTTTTTTCGGCTGTTTTGGTAAATTAAGTTCAGAGTTATGCTCTCACATCGCTTGTTCTGAAAGGTATTCCCATCATCTGTATATTTTGTTGTAGCCTCTACATGGAATATTTTTATTTAATCATCCTAGAATAGGGAAGAGGTTTCCAGATCTAGTATTCACCAACAGACAAGTACAAGATTTTTTTTTTACTTTGTTCACTGTCTTCTTATAAGTCTGTGGAAGCCTCTCAGACTTTAAATGATAAGATGTAAAACTGATTATAATGGTATAGTACCTACCCAGTTTCCAATGGCTAAATTTAGTCTGCACTCATTCAGTATGTTCCAATGAAATATATTAGGGTATTTTTAAATTCCACTATCTAATCACTGATGCTCAAATCCATGAAATGCATGAAAACTATAATTTCCAGCATATAGATTCTTCAGGTTTCTACTTTTCTCTAGAATAATTAGTATGTCTCTAAAGCAATTATTACACTGAGGATAAACCTCCCAGAGTACAATGTGTCGCTTCTGGTTCACCTCCCCGGATCCACATCCCAGCTACCTACTTTGCTGTTTTCTGGGAGTCAGTATCCTAACAGCCCCTGAGTCCTTTGGACATGACCCTAGAAATTATTCTTCCCTTTTCATGTGACAAGTTTTTCAAAATTTCATATTGGATATTTCTTGCCACAGAGCTGGAATCATGAATTCTTCAAGGAACTGTGATTTCCTTTAGTGGGAATTGGTATGTAGGATGCTCACAGTTATTACATTTACATTGTGTCCTATCCTTTTCAGTGGGTAAAACTACAAATAATTATTTGCTTTATTACACATTACATACAAAACAGCTATTACAACAGCCAACACTTCCATCAACAATTAAAATACTAAAATATACAATTTTTTTAAATTTTATTTTTGATCTTAATATATCCCACCAAGACTATATAGTTACATTACTGCATTTTAAAGTGACTTGAAACTGTGAGGCTATGTTACCCTGAGTACACAGCTAGATCCATGTGTTTGATTTTATTTCTACTTTCAGTTCTTTCTTTAAAATTTTTTATTTTAAAATTATGTAAAACCTAACACCTTGGGAAAAATAGGAATCTGTAAGTCTATACTGATATAAATCAATAGATGGAAAAATAGATGAGAATAGAAGCCCATCTTTACACTAGAATGCCAAGTAATAATGTACAAAGAATGATGAAACCAGAAAACTGCTATTTGGCACCATCATAGTAATAATTAGTTCAGGCATAAAATACCAATAGAAGCTAAAACTAGTGGGTAAAAGTGGGATGAGCAATAGGATTTTTGCATAGTCCCAAAATATCTTCCTGGAAACAAAACTTAATAACTACACAGGGGAAAAGAAGTATCTTTACAGTGAAAAAATCTCACAGATACACCAACTTAATCAAGTGATCTAAACTTACATCATGTGCAACCTGAAAAAACTGCAGTGGAAAGAGCACAGTATCACCTCTGAGACATTCCTATCAAAAATACATAATTTGTGTCTAAAGCGAAAATATTAGACAAACCCAAATTGAGAATAGCAAACAGAATGGCTGGCCTGTAATCTTCTAAATATGTCAAGATCATGAAGATAAGAGAAAACTGAAGAATTATTCCTCAAGGAAAGAGACTATAAAGACATAGCAACTGAATGCAACACATTATCCTAGATTTAATTCTTCTGCTGTAATGAATATAATTGAAACAATTGAAGAAAGTTAAATATGTTCTGTGATCAAAAGGTATATGTCTATTCTTTGTATTACCTTTGCAAATACCCTGTAAGTTTGAAACTGACTTAAAAAACAAACAAACAAACAAACAAAGACTCATGACTTCAAAATCAAATCTACAAAGCTTGATTTTCTTTGAATTTTTAACTTTTTCTCATTCATGAGTGTTTTGGCGAAAATTTGAGAGATTACTAGCCAAAAGACCATTTTAAGCCAGAAAACAAGTCCACATGCATTTTTCAGGAATTTGTCTTTTGCACCAAGAAAGGTATAATTTCTATTTTAAAAACCACATTTTCTTCCATTATTAGTGCTTCAATTTTATTAATTTATTTAATTGACAAAACATATATATTTATCATGTGCAGCATGATGTTTCAAAAGATGGCAAACTAGGACTCTCTGGCAATCATCCTGCCACAGAAGCATCAATTTGAATAACTATTCATACAGGAAAGACATTTAGCAAGGGCCAAGAAAACCAGGTGACAGATCACAGTCATTGATTCTAGCATAATAATAAATTAAGACATATTGAGATAAACAGGAGACAATGGTGGATAGGAGGCAGGATTAAAACTTGCAGCTCCCACTCAGATGGACAGAACAGCATGTGGAAACTAACATTGTGAACTTGTACTCCAAGAATCACCTCAGGAACATACTAGAAAACCAAAAGAATTCACAGACCCTTTGAAAGAAGCTGCTTGCTGCTGCACACTCTATGAGACTGCCAAAAAACTGAGTGGCCAAAGTGTGAGAGGGGAAAGTCTGCTTCCCAATACACATCCTCACTGGGGAACCTGAAAATCTAGATCTCAGGAGAAGGATTTTACCTTACCTAGAACTGAAATGAATTGTGAAAGCATAGCAAAATATAAAAGTAGGAGAAGCAGCAGGAAGAGCCCTTTAGGCACTCCTGGTCCCCAGGGAAGCCATTTCTGACTTATCTCACAGGAGTCCTTGGAGAGGGCAGCCAGTAGAATTGGAGACAAGTCATGGGAGAAGGAGACTTCCGGCTGAAATTTGTAATAACTTTGACCAAGCACTAATTTTCCTGGGCAGAATCTGAAGAGGGAGGGTGTCGAGGGTGGAGCGGCAAATAGGAAGTACAGATGCTTGCACAGAAACTACGACAGGCAAGGAGGCGTGGGGCCTGAAAGCCCTGCTTGCTTTCTTAGCAGAGAGGCTTGTATCCTGGGGCAAGATCTTAGCCCTGAGTACCAGAAACCTGGATATAAATTCAACTCTGTTGGCTGTTGGGGGAGCACATGGGAGTGAGACTGGCCTTGCTGGCTGCGTGAGAGCTAGGAGAGGTTTGTCACTGCCAGTTTTCTCCCACTTTCCTGGTGACCTGCACAAAACAGCAGAAGCAGCTATAATCCCTCTTGGAACGTAAATCTGTTGGGCTGTGAACTACCCACCATCCCCTACAGCGCCCATAGCAAGCCACTACCAAGGATAGTCTGAGTTCAGACACACCTAATCCTGCCCCCAACTGATGGTCTTTCTCTACCACCTGGTATCCAAAGGCAAAAATCATAAACATGTGGGAGCTCTATGGCCCCACCCATCACCTGAGAAACCTGAATACTTATCCAGGCGACCTTAGGGCAAGCCTTTTTCCTTGTATACTACTTCAGCTAATGCTCTCTTGAAAGCGCTACCTCTTGGCTGGAGGCCAACCAATTCAAGCCATTACAGCAACTCATAACAGAACAACCCTGCTCCAAAAAAAGAGACAGAAACCAACAGCTAATCGTACCACCTGTAACATCCTGGATAACCAGAGGTCCTGAGACTGTCAACATGACAACTTCACTGCTAGCATAATCAGCATTTGAGAAAACCAGTGCACTAAACAAAACTACAACTAAGGACTCTCACAGAGTCCACTTCACCCCGCTTCTACCTCCACTGCAGCAGATGCTGGTATCCATGGCTGAGAGACCTGAAGACAGATCACATCACAGGAATCCTTGCAGACACTCCCCAGTACCAGCCCAGAGCCTGGTACTCTACTGGGTGGCTAGACCCAGAAGAGCAATAACAATCATTGCCGTCCAGCTCTCAGGAAACCCCATCCATAGAAGTGGGAGAGTATCACATCAAGGGATCACCAAGTGTGACAAAATAATCTGAAGAGCAACCCTTGAGTCCCAGATCTTTCCTCTGACATCATCTATCCAAATGAGAAGAATAGAAAAACAATTCTGATAATATGACAAAACAAGGTTTTATAACACCCTCAAAAGACCACACTAGCTCACCAGCAATGGATCCGAACCAGGAAGAAATCTCTGAATTGCCAGAAAAAGAATTCTGAAGGTCAATTATTAAGCTACTCAAGGGTGCACGAGAGAAAGGTGAAAACCAACTTAAAGAAATTTTAAAAATAATATAGAATATGGATGTTAAAATGCCTAGAAAAATAGTTAATATAAATAAAAAACATTCACAACTTCTGGAAATGAAAGACACACTTAGAGAAATGCCAGATATACTGAAAAGTCTCAACAATAGAATTGAACAAGTAGGAGAAATAACTTCGGAGATCAAAGACAAGGCTTTTGAATTAACCCAAGCTGACAAAGACAAAAGAAAAATAATTTTAAAAAATGAACAACGCTTCCAAAAAGTTTGGAATTATTTTAAACAACCAAAACTAAGAATAATAAGTGTTCCTGAGGAATAACAGAAATCTAAAAGTTTGGATACCTTATTTGAGAGAATAATTGAAGAAAACTTCCCTGGCCTTGCTGGAGATCTAGACATCCAAACACAAGAAGCTCAAAGAACAGCCAGGAAATTCATCACAAAAAAATCATCACCTAGGCACACAGTCATCAGGTTATCTAAAGTTAAGATGAAGGAAAGAATCTTAAGAGCTGTGAGGCAAAAGCATCAGGTAACTTAGCCTATTAAGGAAAACTTATCAGATTAACAGCAGATTTCTCAGCAGAAACCCTACAAGCTAGAAGGGATTGGGGTCCTATCTTTAGCCTCCTGAAACAAAATAATTGTCAACTAAGAATTCTGTATCCAGCAAAACTAAACTTCATAAATGAAGGAGGGATAAAGTCTTTTCACAGAAACAACTGCTGAGATAATTTGCCACTACCAAGTGAGCACCACAATAAATGCTAAAACGAGTTCTAAATCTTGGAACAAAACCTTGAAGTGCACCAAAATAGAACCTCCTTAAAGCATAAAGCTCACAAGGCTTATAAAACAATAACACAATGAAAAAAACAAGGTATTCAGGCAACAACTACCATGATGAATAGAATAGTACCTCACATCTCAATAATAATGTTGAATGTAAGTGCCCTAAATGCTCCAGTTAAAAGACACAGAATGGCAGAATGGATAGGAATTCACCAACCAAGTATCTGCTGTCTTCAAGAGACTCACCTAACACAAAAGGACTCACATAAAATTAAGGTAAAGGAGTGGAAAAAGATACTCTGTGCAAAATGACACCAAAAGCAAGCAGGAGTAGCTATTGTTATATCAGACAAAACATACTTTAAAGTAACAGCAGTTTAAAAAGACAAAGAGGGACATTATATAATGATAAAAGCACTAGTCCAACAGGAAAATATCACAATCATAAATACATATGCACCTAACACTGGAGCTCAAAAATTTATAAAACAATTATTATTAGACTTAAGAAATGAGATAGACAGCAGCACAATAATAGTGTGGACTTCAATACTCCACTGACAGAACTAGACAGGTCATCAAGACAGAAAGTCAACAAATAAACAATGGACTTAAACTATACCCTACAATAAACTGACTTAACAGATATTTACGGGATGTTCTACCCAACAAATGCAGACTATACATTATTTTCACCAGCATATGGAAAATTTTTCAAAATAGACCATATACTGGGCCACAAAACAAGCTTCAATATATTTTAAAAAATCAAAATTATATCAAGTACTCTCTCAGACCACAGTGCAATGAAATTGGAAATTAACTCTAAAAAGAACACTCAAAACCATAGAAATACATGGAATTAAATAATCTCCTCCTGAATGATCTTTGGGTCAACAATGAAATCAAGATGGAAATTAAAAGTTTGTTTGAACTGAATGTTAATAGTATCACAAACTGTAAAAACCTGTGGGATACAGCAAAAGTGGTGCTAAGGGGAAAGTTCATAGCATTAAATGCCTCCATCAAAATGTCTGAAAGAGTACAAATAGACAATCTAAGCTCACACCTCAAGGAAACTAGAGAAACAAGAATAAACCAAACCCAAACTCAGCAGAAGAAAATAAATAACAAAAATCAAAGCAGAACTAAATGAAATTGAAGCAAACAAAAACAATACAAAAGATAAATGAAACAAAAAGCTGGTTCTTTGAAAAGATAAACAAAATTGGCACACCATTAGTGAGATTAACCAACAAAAGGAAAGAGAAGATCCAAATAAGCTCAATTTGAAATAAAATGGGAGATATTACAACTGATACCACAGAAATGCAAAAGATCATTCAAGGCTACTATGAACACCTTCACACACACAAACTAGAAAACCTAGAAGAGATTATTAAATTCCTGGAAATAAACAACCCTCCTAGATTAAGCCAGGAAGAAATAGGAATTCTGAACAGACCAATAACAAGCAATGAGATTGAAATGGTAATTTAAAAAAAAATCCAAAAAAAAAAAGTCCAGGACTAGATAGATTCACAGCTGAATTCTATCAGATATTCAAAGAAGAATTGGTACCAATCTTACTGAAACTATTCCAAAAGACAGAGAAAGAAGGAATCCCCCCTAAATTTTTTGATAAAGCCAGTATCACCTCAATACCAAGACCAGGCAAGGACATAACAAAAGAAAACTATGGACCAATACTGCTGATGAACATAGATGCTTATATTCTCAACAAAATACTAGCTAACTGAATCCAACAGCATATCAAAAACCCATTGTGTTCAAGTGGGTTTCATACTGGGGATGCAGGGATGGGTTAACATACGCAAGTCAATAAATGTGATACACCACATAAAATTAAAAGCAAAAATCATGTGATTATCTCAAAAGACATAGAAAAAGTATCTGACAAAACCTAGCATCCCTTTACAATTAAAATCCTCAACAAAATTGGCATAGAAAGGACATACCTTAAGGTAATAAAAGCCATCTATGACAAACCTACAGCCAACATTATACTTAATAAGGAAAAGCTGAAAGCATTCCCCCTGAGAACTGCAACAAGACAAATATGCTCACTTTTCACCACTTCTATTCAACATAGAACTGGAGGTACTAGGCAAAGCAATCAGACAAGAGAAAGAAATAAAGGGCATCCAAATCACTAAAGAGGAAGTCAAACTGTCACTCTTTGCCAATGATATAATCATATACCTAGAAAACCCTAAAGACTCATCCAAAAAGCTCCTGGATCTGATAATGAATTCAGTAAAGTTTCAGGATACAGAATGAATCAATGTACACAAATTAGTAGCACTGCTATACACCAACGGTGATCAAGCTGAGAATCAAATCAAGAACTCAACCCCTTTCACAATAGCTGCAAAATAAACTAAGTTCTTAGGAATATACCTAAACAAAGAGGTGAAAGATCTCTTCAAGGAAAATTATAAAACAGTGCTGAAAGAAATCATAGACAACACAAACAAATGAAAACACATCTGTGACCGTTCATACTGTCAACTCAATTGGATTGAGGGATGCAAAGTATTGATCCTGGGTGTGTCTGTGACGGTGTTGTCAAAGGAGATCAACATTTGAGTCAGTGGGCTGGGGAAGGCAGACCCACCCTTAATCTGGATGGGTGTAATCTAATCAGCTGCCAGCATGGCCAGAATAAAAACCAAGCAGAAGAACATGAAAATACTAAACTAGCTTAGCCTCCCAGCCTACATATTTCTCCCATGCTGGATGCTTCCTGTCCTCAAATATCAGACTCCAAATTCTTCAGCATTGGGCCTTGGACTAGCTTCCTTGCTCCTCAGCTTGCAGATGGCCTATTGTGGGACCTTGTGATCATGTGAGTAAATACTCCTTAGTAAACTCCCCTTTATATATACATTTATCCTATTAGTTTCTGTCCCTCTAGAGAACTCTGACTAATACAGATGTTGGTACCAGGAGTGGTTCTAGAGGAACATAATATTAAGGATGGAGTTCTTTCATTGCTTTTGGGGTTTCTGGAGTTGGCTGCTTAATATGATTAGATCCAAAAATGCTAAAGGACTCTACTTCTAATAGTATGAAGAACACTGATGGTCTTTGGCAGGAACTGTTTAGAAAGTCATGCAAAATAAATGCATCTGACACTCCTCATTCACTGCTTGTGAGAGGCAAGGAGTTTTTTGACTCTATACATCATACCTTTGACCATATGTGGAGAACCAAGGAACATAATGAAGTTGGTTGATTGCTCCTAAGTTCACTGGACAAAGTGATGAAAGAAAATGATGAATTCAGGGATTCTAACTTCTAACTTAGAGGCAGATACTGAGCCTCAAATCTGCTAAGATTGCCCTGAATGAGAGTCTTATTTTTTGTAGAGAATGAGCTGAAATTGTGGAAAATCAGACCCAAGCTCTTATCATGCTAGCTGCTGACGTGCAATGAAAGGTGCGTGCACAGCCTCACCAAGTGTCTACTATTAAAGTGAGGGCATTCATTGGAAAAGAATGGGACGCTGCAATTTGAAATGGAGCTGTGTGTGAGGACACTGAGCTTGTAAATTCTGATGAACCTTTTTGCCAGAAAAAACATCTTCGCCATTCCCAGTAGTGGCAACATCCTCTCGCCGACCCTCACTGCCATCAACCTTTCCACCTTTGTCTGAATAGATAAACCCTGTGCTGCCTGAGGCAACAGTGATGGCCTCCCCTGAGGCAGTTACCAGGCAAGACAATGTTGATTCTCCTCAGGACCCACCCCCAAGGCCCTTGTTTGCATCTAGATCTATAACTGGACTAAAGTCCCAGTGGGCCGTTAAAGGTGAGGTTCACAGTGTGACCCATGAGTAAGTATGTTACATTAGAAAAAAACTACTTGAGTTTTCTAATTTATTTAAGCAGAAATCTGGATAACAGACATAAGAATAGATATTAAGCATGTGGGATAATCGTGGAAGAAACATAGTGTTGGATCAGGCTGAATTTATTGATTTGGGCCCACTAAGTAGGGATTCTGCATTTAATGTTTGCAACTTGGGGAGTTAAAAATGTTCTAACAGTTTATTTGCTTGGTTAGCTGAAATATGGATTAAAAATTGGCCCACTGTGAGCCAACTGGAAATAGCTGATCTCCCTTGGTTTAATGTAGAGGAAAAGATCCAAAGTCTTAGGGAGATTGAGATGCTGGAGTGGATTAGTCACTTTAGACCTACTCATCCTAGCTGGGAAGGTCCAGAAGATATACCCTTGACCAACACTTTAGGAAATAGATTTATGAAGGCAGCACATGCATCTTTGAAGAGCCCCATAATTGCTCTTCACTGTATGTCAGATCTAACATGGAAACTGCAGTCACTCAACTACAAAATTTAAATGCAATGGGAATAATTGGATCCCAAGGTGGCAGGGGCCAAGTGGCCACTCAACCATCAAAGGAAAGGTGGGCATAGCTACTGTAATGGGCAGCAGAGGCAAAGCAGCAATCAGAATAGTCTGACTTGTGTAGAGCTCTGGCTAATTAATCATGGTATTCCTATAAATGAAATTGATAGAAAACTTACTGCATTCCTACTTAATTTATATAAGCAGAAATCTTCCAGGTTGAGTGGACAAAAGACTAATTTGAATAATAAAAACAGAATAATGGCCCCGCAATCAATTTCCAGACTTGAGCCAGACCCAGAACCCCTTGAATGAAGGGAAGGCCAGGTCCCCTTGAGTAAGGACCCCACTATACTACTGAAAATTTATGCTGTTAAGCTCTCTCCCATCTTTCCCCAAGGAGACTTCCAGCCTTTTACCAGAGTAACTGTGCATTGGAAAAAGGAAAACAATCAGACATTTCAGGGACAACCGGACACTGGCTGTAAGCTGACATTGATTCCAGGGGACCCAAAACATCATTGTGATCCTTCAATTTAAGTAGGGGTTTATGAAGGTCAGGTAATTAATAGAGTTTTAGCTAAGGTCTGACTTCCAGTGGGTCCAGAGGGTCCCTGGACTCATCCTGTGGTCATTTCCCCAGTGCCAGAATGCATAATTGGCATAGACATACATAGCAGCTGGCAGAACCCTCACATTGGCTCCCTGACTGGTAGGGTGAGGGCTATTATGGTGGGAAAGGCCAAATGGAAATGATTAGAGCTGCCTCTACCTAGAAAAATAGTAAACCAAAAACAATATCTCATCCCTAGAGGGACTGTGGAGATTAGTGCCACAATCAAGGACTTGAAAGACACAAGGGGGTGATTTCCACCACATCCCCTCCCAACTCTCCTATTTGGCCTGTGTAGAAGACAGATGGATCTTGGAGAAGGACAGTGAATTATCGTAAGCTTAATCAAGTGGTAACTCCAATTGCAACTGCTATACCAGATGTGGTCTCATTGCTTGAGCAAATTAACACATCTTCTGGTACCGGGTATGCAGCCGTTGATTTGGCAACTGCTTTTTTCTCCATTCCTGTCCATAAGGCCCACCAGAAGCAATGTGCCTTCAGCTGGCAAGGCCAGCAATATACCTTTACTCTCCTACCCCAGGGGTATAACTCTCCAGCTTTGAGTCATAATCTTATTCAGAGAGATCTTGATCAATTTTTGCTTCCATAAGATATCACACTGGTCCATTACATTGATGACATTATGCTGATTGGATCCAGTGATCAAGAAGTAGCAAACACACTGGACTTATTGATGAGATATTTGCATGCCATACAATGGAAAATAAATCGAACTAAAATTCAGGGACCTTCTACCTTAGTAAAATCCCTAGGGGTTCAGTGGTGTGGGGATTGTCAAGATGTTTCTTCTAAGGTGAAGAACAAGTTGCTGCATTTGGCCCCTCCTACATACAAGAAAGAGGCACAATGCCTAGTGGGCCTATTTGGATTTAGGAGGCAACACATTCCTCATTTGGGTGTGTTACTCCAGCCCATTTATCAAGTGACCTAAAAGGCTGCCAGTTTTGAGTGGGGTCCAGAACAGGAGAAGGCTCTGCAACAGGTCTAGGCTGCTGTGCAAGCTGCTCTGCCAGTTGGGCCATGTGACCCAGCAGATCCAATGATGCTAGAAGTGTCAGTGGCAGATTCAGATGCTGTTTGGAGATTTTGGCAGGCCTCCATAGGTGAATCACAGTGAAGGCCTCTAGGATTTTGAAGCAAGGCCCTGCCATTTTCTGCAGATAACTACTTTTTTTTTTTTTTTTTTTTTTTTTTTTTTTTGAGAGACAGCTCTTGGCCTGTTACTGGGCTTTGGCGGAAAATGAACGTTTGACTATGGGTCATCAAGTCACCATGCGACCTGAACTGCCTATTATGAACTCATGAACTGGGTGCTTTCTGACCCATACAGCCATAAATTGGGTCATGCACAGCAGCATTCCATCATCAAATGGAAGTGGTATATACATGATCACACTCGAGCAGTTCCTGAAAGGCACATTGAGAAAGTGGCTCAAATGCCCATGGCCTCCATTCCTGCCACCCTGCCTTCTTTCCCCCAGCCTGCATCGATGGCCTCATGGGGAGTTCCCTATGATCAGTTGACAGAGGAAGAGACTACTAGGGCCTGGCTCACAGATGGTTCTGCCCAATATGCAGCCACCACCCAAAAGTGGACAGCCGCAGTGCTACAGCCCCTTTCTAGGACATCTCTGAAGGACAGCAGTGAATGAAAATCTTCCCAGTGAGCAAAACTTCAAGCAGTGCATCCGGTTGTACACTTTGCATGGAAGGAGAAATGGCCAGATATGTGATTATATACTGATTCATGGGCTATAGCCAATGGTTTGGCTGGTTGGTCAGGGGCTTGGAAAAAGCATGACTGGAAAATTGGTGACAAAGGAATTTGAGGAAGAGGTATGTGGATTGACCTCTCTGGGTGGTCAAAAACTGTGAAGATATTTGTATCCCATGAGAGTGCTCACCCAAAAGTGACCTCAGCAGAAGAGAATTTTAATAATTAAGTGGATTGGATGACGTGTTCTGTACACCCCACTCAGCCTTTTTCCCCAGCCACCTCTTCCACTTACCAAGGCTGACCTGGCTACAGCCACAGCTGAGTGCCCAATTTGCCAACAGCAGAGACCAACAATGAGACCTGGATGTGGCACCATTCCTCAGGGTGATCAGCCAGCTACTTGGTGGCAGGTTCATTATATTGGACCTTTTCCATCATGGAAAGGGCACAGAGTGTCCTCACTGGAATAGACACTTACTCTGAATATGAGTTTGCCTATCCAGCAGCAATGCTTCTGCTAAGACTACTATCCATGTACTCATGGAATGCCTTATTAACCATCGTGGTATTCCACTCAGCATTGCCCCTGATCAAGGCACTCACTTGATAGCTAAAGAAGTGTGACGGTGGGCTTAGGCTCGTTGAATTCACTGGTCTTACCATGTTCCCCATCATCCTGAAGCAGCTGGATTGATAGAACGGTGAAATGGCCTTTGAAGTCACAATTACAATGCCAACTAGGTGACAATACTTTGCAGGGCTGGAGCAAAGTTCTCCAGAAGGCCCTGTATGCTCTGAATCAGCGTCTGATATATGGTACTGTTTCTCCACAGCCAGGATTCAGGGGTCCAGGAATTAAGGGGTGCATGTGGAAATGGCACCATTCACCATCTCTCCTAGTGATCCACTAGCAAAATTTTTGCTTCCTGTTCCCAGGACATGTTCTGCTAGCCTAGAGTTCTTCATTTCAGAGGAACACTGCCACCAGGAGACACAACAAGGTTTCCATTAAACTGGAAGTTAAGATTGCCACCTGTATACTTTGGGCTTCTCCTACCTTTAAGTCAACAGGCTAAGAAGGTAGTTACAGTGTTGGCTGGGGTGATTGACCCAGACTATCAAGATGAAAACATGACTATCAAGATGAAAACGTAACTATCAAGATGGGAATTAAACTATTACAACCACTATGGAAAACAATATGGAGATTCCTTAAGGAACTAAAAGTACATCTACCATTTGATCCAGCAATGCCACTACTGGGTGTCTACCCAGAGGAAAAGAAATCATTATATGAAAAAGACACTTGCACATGCAAATTTATAGCAGCACAATTTGCAATTGCAAAAATATGAAACCAGCCCAAATGCCCATCAATCAAGTGGATAAAGAAAATGTGGTGTGTATGTGCGTGTATATATATATATATATTTATATATATATATAATATATATACCATGGAATACTACTCAGCCATAAAATGACATGAAATGATGTCATTCCTAGCAACCTGAATGGAGTTGGAGACCATTTTTCTAAGTAAAGTAACTCAGGAATGGAAAACAAAACATTGTATGTTCTCACTTATATGTGGAACTAAGCTATGAGGATGCAAATGCGTAAGAATGATACAATGGACTTTGGGGACTTGCAGGGAAGGGTGGCAGGTGGGTGAGGTATAAAAGACTATACACTGAGTACAGTGTACACTGCTTGGGTGATGGGTGCACCAAAATCTCAGAAATCACCACTAAAGAACTTATCCATGTATCCAAATACCACCCATTACCCAAAAACTATTGAAAGAAAAAAGACGTATTGAAGAAAGTAGAAAAGGCAATTTTACATTATCTACATTACCCTTTCCCCAACACCAGGCATGCAGAACAGAGATGCCAGCTGTTTGAGGAAAGGGGAGAAAAGTAAGTATAGGACTTTGCCTTTAAACCTAGTACAGGGGCATTGTAATAAAACCCAACACTAGGCAGAACCCCTCAGTCCCTGTCACCAGACCGGTACCCATGGACAAAACCACTACTCCAGCCCTGGCACCAGATAACAACACACACCTCCAGCAGGATGGAATTTATCAGAGAAATTTAACAAAGAGATTGAAATAATTAAAAAAAGTAGAAATCCTGGAACTGAATTCAAAGAATCCTGGAAAATATACTGTCAGAGGAGATAAAAGAAAAAATAAGAATTAAAAAAATAAAGAAAGATCACAGGATTTACTGTATAGCATCAAAAGAGCAAATATTAACATATGGGTCATTGATATTCAAGACGGAGTAGAGAAAGAGAAAGAAGTAGAAAGCTTATTTATTTTTTTTAATTTTATTATTATTATACTTTAAGTTTTAGGGCACATGTGCACAATGTGCAGGTTAGTTACATATGTATACATGTGCCATGCTGGTGTGCTGCACCCATTAACTCGTCATTTAGCATTAGGTATATCTCCTAAAGCTATCCCTCCCCCCTCCCCCCACCCCACAACAGTCTCCATAGTGTGATGTTCCCCTTCCTGTGTCCATGTGTTCTCACTGTTCAATTCCCACCTATGAGTGAGAATATGTGGTGTTTGGTTTTTTGTTCTTGCGATAGTTTACTGAGAATGATGATTTCCAATTTCATCCATGTCCCTACAAAGGACATGAACTCATCATTTTTTATGGCTGCATAGTATTCCATGGTGTATATGTGCCACATTTTCTTAATCCAGTCTATCATTGTTGGACAAAGCTTATTTAAAGAAATAATAAAAAAATTTTCAAACCTCGAGAAAGATAAAAATATCCAGGTACATGAAGGTCAAATGTCTCCAATCAGAGTCAATCCAAATAAGACTGTCCCATGATAGATTATATTTAAAATGTCAAAGATTGAAGGCAAAGAGAAGATCCTAAAAGCCGCAAGAGAAATGAAGCAAATAATAAATTAGGGTAGTGCAAAGGTAATTGCTGTTTTTGCCATTAAAAGTAAAGGCAAAAAACACAATTATTTTTGCACCACCTATATGGAGCACTATATGCCTAACAGAAGACTCCTTAACCAAAAACTTAAAGGCCAAAGGGAGTGAGATTATATATTCAAAGAGAAGAAAAAAACACTGTAAACCAAGAAATTTATACCTAGCCAAGTTGTCCATCAGAAATAAAATGCTGTAAGACTTCTCTGAACAAACAGAAGCTGAAGGAATTCATCACCGTTAGATCTGTCTTACAAGAAATGCTAAAAGGAGTTCTTCAACATGAATGAAAAGAACAGTAATGAATAACACAAAAAACATCTGAAAGTATACAACTCACTTGTAACAGAAAATATACAGTCAAATTCTGAATATTCCAATAATGGTGATGTATAAATCACTTATTATCATGAAGGTTAAAAGAAAAAAATAATTAAAAATAATAACTACAATAATTTGTCCAGGGATATATGATGTAAAAATAGGTAAATAATGATACGAAAAATTTAAAATGAGGGAGGTGAATGAAATTAAAGAGTCATTTATTGTGCTTTTTTGTAATCAATAAGTTGCTATCAATTTTTAAAAACTTCTTATAACTATAAGCTGTTTTCTGTAAATCCCATGGCAACCACAAAGCACAAACCTATAATAGATACACTAAAAATTAAAAAGCAATGAATTTAAATATACTACTGGAGATAATCAATTAAGCTCTAAGAAAGACAGTAAGAGAGAAAAATAGTAAGAAAGGATCTACAAAACAATTAGAAAACAATTAACAAAATGGCAGTAGTAAGTCCTTATGTATCAATAACTATATTGAATGTAAAAGGATAAAATCTCTAATGAAAAGACATAGAATGGCTAAATAATTTTTTTAAAATGACTCACCTGTATACTACCTACAAAGGCTCACTTCACCTGTAAGGGCACACAAAGACTGAAGGTGAAGGGATGGAAATGATATTTCACGTAAATAGAAGCCAAAAGAGAGTAGAAACAGCTATACTTATATCAGGTAAAATAGACACTATGGCAACAACTATAAAAATAGATATATTAATCCATTTGCATTGCTATAAAGGAATAGCTGAAGCAGAGTAATTTATAATGAAAAGATTTTTTCTGGCTTAGTTCCATTGGCTGTACAGGAAACATGGGACCAGCATCGCTTCTAGTGAAGGCCTCACAAATATTTCAATTGTGGCAGAAGGTGAAGGGAGAGCAGGCATATCACATGCTGAGAAAGGAGAAGGAAAGAAAGAGAAGAGAAGGTACTAGGGTCTTTTTAACAATTAGTTCTCATGTGAAATAGAACAAGAACTCACTCAACTACCTCAAGAAAGCCACCAAGCCATTCATGAAGAACTTCCCCCATGACCAAAAACCTCCCAGTAGACCCCATGTCCAACACTGAGATCAAATTTAAATATGAGATTCGGAAGGGACAAACATCCAAACTATATCAATAGACAAAGAAAGTCATTATATAATGATAAAGAAGTCAATTTAGCAAGAGGATATGACAATTGTAAGTATACATACACCCAACATTGGAGCACCAAAATATATAAAGAAAATATTAATAGATCTAAAGAGAAAGATAGAATGCAATAAAATGATAGTAAGGGACTTCAACACTCCACTTTTAGAAATGAGCAAATCATCCAGACAGAAAATCGGAAAAAAAAACATCAAATTTAAATTGCACTATAGACCAAATGGACCTACAGACATGTACAGAACATTCCATTCTATAGCTATAGAATATACATTCTTCTCAACTGCACATGGAACATTTTCTAGGATAATACATTTTCATGTATTAGGCAATAAAACAAGTCTTAACAAATTTAAGATTATCAAAATCATATCAAGTGTCTTTTCTGACCAATACTGAGTGAGGTGAATAGATAAATAATAAAAAGTCTCCCACCAGAGTGTAAATTAGTTCAACCATTGTGGAAGACAATGTGGTGATTCCTCAAGGACCTAGAACCAGAAATACCATTTGACCCAGCAATCCCATTACTGGGTATATACCCAAAGGATTATAAATCATTCTACTATAAAGACACATGCATATGTATGTTTATTGCAGCACTATTCACAATAGCAAAGACTTGGAACCAACCCAAATGCCAATCAATGATAGACTGGATAAAGAGAATGTGGCACATATACACCATGGAATATTATGCAGCCATAAAAAAGGATGAGTTCTTGTCCTTTGCAGGGACATGGATGAAGCTGGATACCATAATTCTCTGCAAACTAACACAGGAACAGAAAACCAAACACCGCATGTTCTCACTCATAGGTAGGAGTTGAACAATGAGAACACATGGACACAGGGAGGGGAACATCACACACCAGGGCCTGTTGGGGGGTGGGGGCCTAGGGGAGGGATAGTATTAGGAGAAATACCTAATGTAGATGACGGGTTGATGGGTGCAGCAAACCACCACGGCACGTGTATACCTATGTAACAAACCTGCCCGTGTATCCCAGAACTTAAAGTATAACAAAAAGAAAAGTCTCCCACCAAAGAAAAGCCCAGGACCTTATGGCTTCACTGTTGAATTCAACCAAACATTTAAAGAACTAATATCAATTCTTTCCAAACTATTCCAAAAAAATTGAAAAGGGAGTAATTCTTCAAATTCTTTCTATGAGGCCAGCATTGCTCTGATACCAAAACCAGACAAGAACACAACAAAAACAGGAAAACACAGGCCAATATCCTTGATGAATGTAGACACAAAAATCCTCAATGAAACACTAGCAAGATGAATTCAATAGCCCATTCATAAAATCATTCACCATGATCAAATGATATTCCTCCCAGGGATGCAAGGATGGTTCAAAATATGTAAATCAATGCAAGATATATCACATCAATGGGATGAAGTACAAAAACCATATGACCATTGTGGTAGATGCAGAAAAAGCATTTGACAAAATTCAACATTCTTTTACAGTAAAAACTGTCAACAAATTATGCATAAAACGAATGTACCTCAATACACTAAAGGCCATATGTGACAAACCTACAGCTAACATCATACTAAAGAGGGAGAAAGTGAAAGTTTTTCCTCTAATATCTGGAATAAGACAAGAATACCACTTTCACCAGCCCTATTCAACACAGTATTGGAAACCCAAACCAAACCAATTAACCCATAGAAATAAATAAAGGACATCCAAATTGGAAAGGAGAAAGGTAACTCATCCCAATTTGTTGACATGTTTTTATATATGGAAAACCATAAAGATTCCACTGAAAGCTTTTATAAGCAATAAATTCAGTAAAATTACAGGTTATAAAATCAACATACGAAAATTAGTAGTATTTCTATGTATGAATAATGAACTATTAAAAAGAAAATTAAGGCCGGGTGCGGTGGCTCATGCCTGTAATCCCAGCACTTTGGGAGGCTGAGGTGGGCGAATTACGAGGTCAGGAGATCGAGACCATCCTGGCTAACACGGGGAAACCCAGTCTCTACTAAAAACACACAAAAAATTAGCCTGGTGTTGTGGTGGGCACCAGTAGTCCCAGCTACTCAGGAGGCTGAGGCAGGAGAATGGCATGAACCCAGGAGCCAGAGCTTTCAGTGAGCCGGGATTGCACCACTGCACTCCAGCCTGGGTGACAGAGCGAGGCTCCATCTCAAAAATAAATAAATAAATAAATAAATAAATAAATAAATAAATAAATAAATAAAAATAAAGAAGGACATTAAGCTAAAAAATCCATTTATAGTAGCGACAAATAATAATAATAATAATAATACCTAGGAACCAATTTAGCCAAGAAGGTGAAAGGTCTCTACAATTAAAACTATAAAATATTGACAAAAGAAACTGAACAAAACACAAATATATAGAAGGATATTTCTTGTTCGTGGATTGGAAGATTAATATTATGAAAATGCCCATATTTACCCAAAGAGATCTACAGATTCAACAAAATTTTTAACAAAATTTCAGTGTTACTGTTCACAGAAATAGAAAAATAAACAGTCTTTAAATTTGTATGGAACCACAAGGCCCTGAATAACAACAACAAAAAATCTTCAGCAAAAAGAACACAACTAGCAGCATTACCCTGATTTCAAAACACATTATAAAGCAGTTTTCATCAAAACAGCATGGTACTAGCATAAAAACAGACATATAGACCAATGGAACAGAATAGAGGCCCCAGAAATAACCCCATATATTTATAGTTAATTGATTTTTTACAAAGGTGCCAGGAACACACAATGGAATGAGGACAGTCTCTTCAATAAGTGGTGTTGGGAAAAGTGGATATCTACATACAGAAAAATGAAACTGGACTCTTGTCCACACCATATACAAAAATAAAATGAATTAAGACTTAAATGTATGACATGAAACTGTAATATTACCAGAATAAAAATATGGGGAAAAGTTCCATGGCATTGGTCTGGGCAGTGATTTTTTGGATATGATCAAAAATGCATAGGTGACAAAAGCAAAAATAGGCAAATAAGACAGTATCAAATTAAAAGTTTTCTGCAAAGCAAACAACAAAATGAAGAGACAATTTACAGATCAGTAGAAAATATTTGCAAACTATACATTTAATAAGGGATTATTATCCAAAATATATAGGTAACCTAAATAACTCAATAGCAAGAAAACAAATAACCCAATTTTTTAAATGGGCAAAGAACCTGAACAGATATTTTTCAAAAGAAGACCTACAAATGGCCAACAGGTACATGAAAAAAAATGCTCAGCATCACTAATTATTTGGAAAATGCAAATCAGAACCACATAGAGTTAGCACCTCACACCAAGTAGAATGGCTTTTACCAAAAAGATGATGGATAGCAAGTGTTGGTAAGAATGCAGAGGAAAGGGAACTCTTGCACATTGTTGGTGGAATGTAAATTAGTATAGCCATCATGGAAAATAGTATGTCAGTTCCTCAAAAAATTAAAAATAGAACTACCTTATGATCCAGTAACCCCACATCTGGGTATACATCCAAAGTAACTGAAATCAATATGGTAAAAGGATATCTGTACTCCCACGTTTATTGCAATACTATTCACAATAGCCAATATATGGAATCAACCTAAATGTCCATCAACAGATGAATGGATCATTAAAATATTATGTATATACCCAGTGAAATACTATTAAGCCTTTAAAGGGAGGGAAATCCTGTCTTTTGAGAAAAGATGGATGAGCCTGGAGGACATTATGCTAAGTAAAATAAACCAAGTACAGAAATACAAACACCACATGGTCTCAGTTATATGCGGAATCTAAAAAAGTTGAACTCACAGAAGTAGAGAGCAGAATAGTGGTTGCCAGGGACTGATCGAGTAGTGGGGAGGGAGAGAATGAGCAGTTATTGATCATAGAGTATAAAGGTTCATATAGACAGGAGAAATAGTTTTTGACATCTATTGTACTTCATGTTGATTATAGTCAATAATAATGTATAGTATATCTCAAAGTAATGAAAAGAATAAACTTTAAGTATCCTACAATAAAAATTGATAGGTAAGTGAAGTGACAGAGATGTTAATTCACTTGATTTAATTATATACATTATATACATATATCTAAATATCACACTGTATCCCATAAATATATAATTATGACATTCAATCAAAAATAGTATTCATAATAAAAAATTAATAGAATTCCAATGCGTGATTGGAGGTCGTGATGACCCATGAGAGCAATCGGAGAAGTAGAGTAAGGAGCATGAAGCCAGATTATAGTAGGTTGGGAAAAAAATGATAAGTGAGGAGTAGAAACAATGGGTATAAATCACTCTGATTTTGAGAAGAATTTAGATTAGAAAATGCCAAGGACAAGAGAGTCACAGGGCTTTTTCAGAAAAAAAATATCATCCTACATGTATTGTTTATGAAAACATTGATTATGGGACTCAAATGTTCTATTTAACAGTTAACCATGTACGAAATGGTAAATTCCTTCCAAATTACTTCCACTTGCTAATCAGCTTTCATCTCCTAATTACAGAAAGGATCACAATGAAGCACATTAACTGCATTAGTAAATACTCAAGTGATCAAGTGATTTCCATATGCCTCTGCTGTCAGAGTCCCCATAAGAATGCCCTAGGCCAACTGAGTACTTGACTGACTTTCATGAGAAAGGTCTTGGCTTCCCCTAGAACATGTATTTCACAATGAAGGTAAAATGAGGATTGATAAATTAATCTCAACTTTCGAATTCAAATCCCCATTAATGTTTTTACTTTTCCAACTACCTTTAAGTCTACAGAAATTTCCTATTGAAGATTTTTCTAGGTGATGTCTGGTTTTGACAGTAATAACCCTTGAATAAAGAATATTTCACTTATAAAGAAGAGGCAGATCCTCATATTAACAATCTCTTATTCACCACTGTTAAGAATTCATTTATGGCCAATGCCAAATTCTATCTGACTTAAAGATTTGGCTAACTTTAAAATTACCAGGCATGTCAATATTCCTTTATATCAACTTTTCTAACTTTACCTTCACAGTCTGTGGATCTTTGGTGTCTTGAATACTTAAGAATCAATTTCTTAATTACAGTTTGTTTTCTTTTTTGTTCACTCTCCAGGGATACATTTAATCCCTTCTCATACACCTTGCCATCTTCTAAATAAGAAAATCAATTTCCTCCCTCTTTTTCTTTCAGAGCTACAATGCTCAAACAAATCTTTCTTTTCTAGATGGATTTCAACAGACTTTGTAGATTATTAGCCCATATATATATATATACACACACATATATATGTATATGTGTATATATGTATATATGTATGTGTATATATACATATATGTGTATGTATGTATATATACACGTATATATACACATATGTATATGTGTATATATACGTGTATATATATGTATATAGCCATATATATACACACACATTGTACCCCATAAGTATATATATTTATATATATTTTACATATATTATCCAAAATATATATGTAACCCCAAACAACTCAATACCAAGAAAACAAATAACCCAATTTTTAAAATGGGCAAAGAACCTGAACAATATTTTTCAAAAGAAGACCTGCAATGGCCAACAGATACATGAGAAAAATGTTCAGCATCACTAATTATTTGGGAAATGCAAATTAAAACCGCATAGAGCAATCACTTCACACCAATTAGAATGGCTTTTACCAAAAAAAAGACAGATAACAAGTGTTGGCAAGAATTATATATTTTTTTATATATAATATATACACATACATTGTACCCCATATAAGCTAAGAATCTACAAAGATTTATAGGATAATAATCTACAAAGCATAAAACTGCTCATGCCTTCTCATGTTGTGCTTTAGCTAGAGTGACCATATAGTTTATCATCCAAACCATCACATTCAGGAGAGTGAAAAGGGATGTTATTCCTAAGAACTTAAAAAGGCAGTCATTGACTAGGACAGAGTGAGGGAAACCAGGATAGTCACACTATTTTATCTCTCCTGTGCCAAAAAAAAATTGAATAAATACTAAAGAAACTACAGCAATTAAGGGCAAAGAGTAGGACGATTTAAGTTTTTTTTTGTTTTTTTTGTTTTTTGTTTTTTTTTGCTTTACAATCCCTGCATGCTCCCGTTGTCACTTCAATGTGCAACTATCACTTCAGGATAGTGCTGGCACTACCCAAAATAGTTGACCATAGAACCACCAGTTCTGACCAATTCCTTAAACTACTTTACTACCTTTTCTTTTTCTCCAGCCTCTGACTTCACTGTCAATTATTTTTCCCTAGTTGTGGTCTTGCTTCACTCTTTGGATCTGTTGTACATTGCACTACTGTTATTGTTCTTTTAGCTCCATCCTTGGTTACCATTCAACTATGATTTGAGATCTCTCCCAGGGTAACCTGTGCCCAATTCCAGCATGAAGCAACAAAAAAATGCTGAAATTACTTACCCAACTTTTCAATTACCCTCTCATCATAGAAAGCTATATGGGAGCCATGAATTATTCTCAATTGAATTCCATAATTCTGGATAAAAATAACGAGTCTTCTCTCACAATATGAACAAAATGGGTATAATATTAAATATTAACATATTCTTATCACTTCCAGTTTTAATTACTTCAATAGAAAGCAGATGAAACAGAACCTATGGAGTTGACATTTATGGTTGCTAATTTAGAAAATAACTCATTGAGCTTTTTTCTATTATTCACTAAATATCTCTATAAATATATGTGGCATTTACAGTCTGAAAGAGTTGGTTGGCAGGGCTGAGTGACACCCAAGTTTATTTTAAATCAGGGCTTCCAGCTTGGGAGTTTTCATGTAAAGAATTCATTTATGGCTATTTTTGCTTAGTGCCAACGGGAATGGAAAATCACGGAGTGTGTATCTTTGTTTTAGTGCTTCTGGGAGGCATACTGCAAATTAAGATGACAGATGGGAAGAACCACTATTGACTTCGAGTAATTTAGAGAAGGTTGCCAAGAGCCCATTAATTTTGTGTTTCAGAAGTTTAGGCACCAGCTTGAAAATAATAAATTAACTGTGCTAAAGTAATGAAAACGCTTTGCTTTTTTACAATGGAGAAAAATACAAATAATATACATCTATTGTTAACACCCAGCCTAATGGATGTTTAACCCTTTTTTTTAATATCCTAGCAGTTTATAAGTTATGATACCCCTACTCTGACATTGAAATGAATTGTAATTAAGGACATTTGGGAATTCCAAAGGACGCTTTTGATGCTGAAATTATTCCAATTCTTATCATAATATAACATTTCTCAAATATGAGAGAAGAAAATTTGCATATATTTACTGTGTAGAATTCTTATTCTCTAGATCTAATAAGCTCTTACACGACCAATGTTCATTAGGATGGATTAAATGCAGTAGATGATCAAGAAACAGTGAATAGAGTGAGAAGGAACTCCACAGGGCTATACAAGGACAAACTGCACTAGACAAGAAATGTTATCCAAGCTTCTCCTCCTTAGAAAGAGCAAATTTTCTTGAATGTCACAAAGATTCAGGCCCTATTTCTGTAAGGCCCCTTGATCTACCTTTTACTGAGATTCCTACATGGATTTTAAATCCTGATTTCATCGCTGATTTTCTGGGTAAACCTGAGGCACTATGACATAATTAATGGTAACAGATTCCAGGGTCCAAAGTCATGCTGTCAAATCAAAGCTCTATTGCTCAGTAACTGTCTAGATTCTGTGAGGTTCAGTTTTCTCCTTTACACACACAGTGCTGTGAGAATAAAAGATGTGAAAAGTTGTGAGAGTGTCCAGCAAGGAACACAGGAGTCTATTATTAAGGGTTAGTTTTCCGTGGCTCTGACCAATGCATCATTAGCACAATACTTTTTAATACCACCCACTTCTCATAAGAGAAGAGTATTCACTACTGCATCAGTGCACCATGTCAGCTATAGTTAATAACAATATATTATATACTTGAAAATTACTAACAGCATAGATTTTAAGGGTTCTCACTACAAAAAAAATGATAACTATGTGAGGTAATGCATATGTTAATTAATTTGATTTAGCATTCAACAATGTATACATACGTTAATACACCATGTACACTATAAATATATAAACTTTTATATAGGAAGGAAAATGTGGGAAAGTTTATATATAAATATATAAATACACCATGTACACTATAAATATATACACTATACATATAAATATATGTAATTTTTGTTTATCAAGTTAATTTATTAAATTTTTAAAATAAAAATGAAAAATAATTTATCAAATGAAGCAACTATTATTTTCACTCCTTCTTCATTGATAACCTCTGTCCTTTCCCACAATATTACCAAGAATAAAGAATTAAGAATGAAGTGTTAGAAGATCAACATGTACTAAAATGCGAGCTCCATAAAGTCAGTGGCATATTCATCTTTCATTCCTACAGGCTACACATTTTGTTCATGTTATTTCTTGAATAAATGAGTAAACTTAAATGTGAGGTGTTATCACCAGGCTTATAAAGCAAAGTACAAGTAAAGAATAGGAAACCTTCTGCATCACACCAGTTCAATTGTCTCAGGAAAAAAGAGACCCATGGCATACACAAAAAGCCATGGGTGGCACCAAGGGTTGTTTGTCACATCAGCATAGTGGTGACTAGGCTCAGGTTCCTCAGGGGTTCTCTCTTAGATAAGATCATGGCCAAACCCATGGGCTTTGAAACCAAGCATATCTCAGGTTGGAGTCCTGGCTCTACCACTCTGTTAGTTTGTTCTCACACTGCTATAAGGAAATATCTGAGACTGGGTAATTTTTTTTAAGAGGTTTAACTGGCTCACAGTTCCACAGGCTGTACAGGAAGGATGATTCTGGCAACTGCTCCATTTCTGGAGAGGCCTCAGGAAACTTACATTGGTAGAAGGCAAAGGGGGAGCAGGCACATTACATGACCAGAGCAAGAGTGAGGGAGGGGGGAGGTGCCACACATTTTAAACAACTAGATCTCATGAGAACTCACTATCACAAGAACAGCACTGAGAGGATGATGTCAAACAATTCATGAGAAGCTGCCCCTATAAGCCAATCACCTCCCACCAGGCCCCACCTCCAACACTGGAGATTATAATTTGACATGAGATTTGGTGAGGATTTGGATCAAAACCATATCAACTGCTTTTCTACCTGTCACTTTGAGCATGATACTTGGATATGGTTTGACTGTGCCCCCACCAAAATCTCATTTTGAATTGTAACTCCCACAATTCCCATGTGTTGTGGGAGGGACACAGTGGAAGTTAATTGAATCAAGGAGGCGGTCTTCCTCACACTATTCTGGGACAGTGAATAAGTCTCACAAGATCTGATGGTTTTAAAAAGGGGAGTTTCCCTGAACAAGCTCTCTTCTTTTGTCTGCTGCCATGTGAGACAAGCCTTTCACCTTCCACCATGATTGTGAGACCTCCACAGCCACATGAATTGTAAGTCCATTCAACCTCTTTCTTTTGTAAATTGCCCAGTCTCAGGTATGTCTTTATCAGCAGCATGAAAATGGACTAATACAGAAAATTGGTGCCAGTAGAGTAGGGAGCTACTGTAAAGATACCCTAAAATATGGAAGCAACTTTGGAATTAGGTAACAGGCAGAGGTTGGAGAACGTTGGAAGGCTCAGAAGAAGGAAGGAAAATGTGGGAAAGTTTGGAACTTCCTAGAGACTTGTTGAATGGCTTTGCCCAAAATGCTGATAGTGATATGGACAATGAGGTTCAGGCTGAGGTGGTCTCAGATGGAAATGAGGAACTTGGGAACTGGAGCAAAGGTGACTCTTGTTATGTTTTAGCAAAGAGAATGGTGGCATTTTACCCCTGCGGTAGAGAATTGTGGAACTTTGAACTTGAGAGAGTTGATTTAGGGTATCTGGTGGAAGAAATTTCTTAGCAGCGAAGCATTCAAGATGTGACTTGAGTGCTGTTAAAGGCATTCAGTTTTATAAGGGAAGCAGAGCATAAAAGTTCAGTAAAGTTGCAGCCTGACAATACGATAGAAAAGAAAATCTTATTTTCTGAGAAGAAATTCAAGTTGGCTGCAGAAATCTGCGTAAGTAATGAAGAGCCAAATGTTAACCCCAAGACAATGGGGAAAATGTATCCAGGGCATATCAGAAGTCTTTATGGTAGTCCCTCCCATTACAGACCCAGAGGCCTAGGAGGCAGAAATGGTTTCGCGGGCCATCCCCATGCTATGTGCAGCCTAGAGACTTCATGCCTTGTGTCCCAGCCACTCCAGCTGTGGCTGAATGGGGCCAATCTAGAGCTCAGGCCATGGCTTCAGAGGATGCAAGCCCCAAAGCTTGGCAGTTTCCACATGGTGTTGAACCTATGTGTGCACAGAAGTCAATAATTGGGGTTTGGGAACCTCCGCGTAGATTTCAGAGGACGTATAGAAATGACTGGATGCCCAGGAAAAAGTTTGCTGCAGGGGCAGGACCCTCATGGAGAACCTCTGCTAGGGCAGTGTGGAAAGGAAATGTGGGATTGAATCTCCTACACAGAGTTGCTACTCGGGCACTGCTTAGTGAAGCTGTGAGAAGAGGGCCACTGTCCTCTAGACTGCAGAAGAGTAGATCCACTGACAGCTTGCACTGGGCATGTGGAAAAGCCACAGACACTCAATTCCAGCCCTTGAAGGCAGTCAGGATAGAGACTGTACCCTGCAAAGCCAAAGGAGTGGAGCTGCCCAAGACCATGGGAACCCACCTCTTGCATCAGCATGACCTGGATGTGAGACATGGAGTCAAAGGAGATCATTCTGGAAGTTTAAGATTTGACTCCCCCACTTGATTTCAGACTTGCATGGGACCTGTAACCCCTTTGTTTTGGCCAATTTATCCCATTTGGAATGACTGTATTTACCCAATGCCCATACCCCCATTGTATCCAGGAAGTAAGTAACTTTTTTTTGATTTTACAGGTTCATAGGCAGAAGAGACTTGCTTTGTCTCAGATGAGACTTTGGATTGTGGACTTTTGAGTTAATGCTGAAATTAGTTAAGACTTTGGGGACTGTTGTGAAGGCATGATTGGTTTTGAAATGTGAGGACATGATATTTGGGAGGGACCAGGGCTGGAATAATATGGTTTGACTGTGCCCCCACCAAAATCTCATCTTGAGTTGTAACTCCCACAATTCCCACATGTTGTGGGAGGGACCCAGTGGGAAATAATTGAATCATGGGGGTGGGTCTTTCCCATGCTATTCTCATGACATTGAATATGTCTCACAAGATCTGCTGGTTTTAGGGGAGTTTCTACATACAAGCTGTCTTCTCTTGTCTGCCACCATGTGAGACATGCCTTTCACCTTCCACCATGATTGTGAGGCCTTCCCAGCCACATAGAACTCTAAGTCCACTTTCAGCTTCCACCATGATTGTGAAGCCTTCCCAGCCATATAGAACTATAAGTCCACTAAACATCTTTCTTTATAAATTACCCAGTCTCAGGTATGTCTTTATCAGCAGCATGAAAATGGACTAATATAATACTTATGCCCTGTAAGACTTGATCTCATCTGGAAAATTAACATAATTATAGGAGATAGTTCATGAAGTTGTTTTGGAAAATAAGTGAGATACTATATATAAAGTGTTGTCTATAGTTAATGAAATGTAAACATTCTTAAATACTAGCTATCATTATCATTTTTATTGAGAACATTATAGTTTCCTTTGGTGCTGGTTCAAAGAGTTTCAATGTAATAGAAACATTTTTTATAGAAAATCATTCCACTGCTTAAGTAGCCACGTTAGCTTTTTTATTTACCCCTAGACATTGACTTTCTAATTCACCTTTCTCAGATCTAATACCTCCTGCTGGCCTTGGTCAACAACTCACTGTGCTTTTGTATGCTGGAATCCTGGTAAGGCTTTAGTTGTTCCTGATTCCTTTCAGTGCCTTGCTCTTAGTTTCACTTCTCCCTTTGGTGACCATCTCAAAACCATACCCTGTGCCCCAGTCATACAGGGACAGTCATCCTGCCTGGACAAAATCTGATTAATAGAAACATTTCTCCCATATTCAGTTTTTACAATTCTAATTTTTTTATTACCAATAGTGTCAAATTAATTAATTAATCTCCTCCTTCATCTCAGAAAACATTAACAACTTTGAAACAATATATGGTTATCCCTTCAGTACTTAAACTATTCTAATTTACATGGCATGAAATATCAGCTACTAAAATGGAATTTTATTTCTGAGGAAGCATTGCTCTTAATTCTAAAGGTCCCAATTGGTAAAATGCTGCAAACATACGTTTTACCTGTACAATGTATTCTGTAACTAACCAGTAACTTCTCAAACATCACTTATCATATTCTCCAAAAACGTATTTAGTTTTAAAATCCATTCATTACATAAATGTATCATTGGGAAAATTGATCTGTAGGTCTTTAGGATGTCTTACCTAAAATCTTAGTTACATCTTATAAACGAAGGAATGCTTCACACCACATATGCTGAAACTTGTTTCTTTGAAATTTGAAAAAAAATTTACACTTATCAAAAGGAAGCTACATTTTAGTGTTGCTTATTGGAAATTTTACCATATAATTTCTTCTTTTAAGGTAGGAAAGACTAAAAATTATCAGATGAGGTTTCACTTTTTTATTCCTTAAAAATAAAGCTTGTGAACAAATCAAGTATACAAAGAGCTCCCATGGAATGTGTTAAACTCTAGGCTCCATGGTGGGATAGATGTAAAGAAGACTTCAGTTTACTTTTAAGAAAAAAATGAGATGTTAATGCTGATAGAGCATAAAAAGAGGAAATTTCAAAATAAAAGTGCTACTACATAGCTCCCTAGGTATTTCATCAACATTGAAAATTATATCATCTCTGCTTATTATTTTAAGAATGTGTGATCTCAAATACAAGAAAGTCAAATATAAATTGTGCCATCCTTTACCTGTATGTATGTGTGTGTTTATGCATACACGTATCTATTCCTAGAAAAAGAATAATTGCAAAATGTGAAATGCTCTTATGGATTGAATGTGTGTGACCCCGCCCCCCCCCATTTTTATGTTAAAATCTTAACTCCCAATGTGGTGATATTAGATAGGAACTTTGGGAAGTAAGTAGATCATGAGGATGAAGCACTTATGAATGGGATTAATGCCCTTCTAAGAAGAAAAATAAGAGCTTGCTCTAGCTCTCTGTTCTCTGACATGTGAGAATACAAGGAGAAGATAGTAATCTGCACAACAGGAAGTGTGCCCTAACCAAACACTGGATCTTTTGGCACTATAGCCTCCAGAACTGTGAGAATACATGTGTGTAGTTTAAGCCACTCATTCTGTAGTAATTTGTTATAGCAGCTCAAATGGACTAAGACAAATAGGAAAGTTCTGTGTTATCTCCCCAGAAACCTAGTCAAAAAGATAATCAGAAAAGAACAAAATCTAATTTCAGTCCAGTTTTCAGAGGGCAAAATCAAATATAAATTGTAGTTAACCTGAAGAAAAGGTCAACTCTTTCCAGAGATAACACTCATGAATATCTTCTCAAAATCTAAGGAGGATGTCAAGACTATATTATACCTACAGATGTACCTTTAGCCCAAATCTTCTCTAAAGCCTGAGCATCTTGAATCTAGACATCTACTTTGGTGAAAGCCAAGTACAGTCATAATTTCGAAACTATTAGGTTCCAGCGATCAAAATCCTAAATCGTACTTTGGTCACAACTAAACCTTTTCATTCTTATCCAAATATCTTTCTTTTCCTCTGTACCCTCAGTCCACTCTGGTAAATGTCTCCTCATCTTGTCACTGATATTTGACACATTTGGTCAATTCTTTCTCCTTGAAATACTTAATGTAGCTGTCTTGACACCACACTTTTCTGACTTTCCTCCCACTGAACTGGCCGCTACATCCTAGTCTGGTTGGCAGGATCTTTCTAATTTACCTGACCACTAAGCAGAATAAATCAGGTCTCAATTTTCCTATATCATCTCTATCTGGACCCACTTTCTAGGTAAACTCCACCAGACCCGTGGCTTTAAATAGCATCTCTACACCAATTACTTCCAAATGTATATATTTAATGGCCTTTTTGTCACTCTGTGCAATATTCTAAATTAAAATTCTTATTTCCCGTCTTCTATCCCAATTTGCCCCTCTTCTAGTATGCTCCATTTCATTAAACAAAACTATAACATGTTGGGCATCCCTTATCTGAAATGTTTGAGACTGGAAGTGTTTCAGATTTTAGATTTTTTTCAGATTTTGAAATGTTTGCATTACATGTTTACCCAGTTGAGGATCTCATATTTGAAAATTCAAACTTTGAAATGCTCCAGTGGGCATTTCCTTTGAACATTATGTGAGTGCTCAAAAAGTTTTGAATTTTGGAGCATTTTGAATTTCAGATTTTTACATTTAGGATACTCAACCTACAATTCACAAAACTGTTTAAAAATACATAAAAATAATCTTTAACAGGTGTCTTTTCAGGATATCTATACCCAATCCATCAGCAATTCTTGTTGTTTCTACCTTTAAATGTACCCAAATCCACCACTTACAACCATTTCTACTCCTACTTCTCTAGTTCAAGACATCACAATCTCTTAACCAGAAAAGTGAACCCTCTCAATAAGTCTCTTTACCGGTCATTACTCCTTCTGCTCTTCATTCCCATTTCTACAAATCACCAAAAGTATCTTCTTTTAAAAAGTACATCAGATCGTATCATTTCTCTGCTTAAAATACCCTAATGTCTTCTTACCTGAATTAAAACAAAATTCAAAGTTTTTACCATGGCTATCAGCCTCTGCATACCTGGCTTCTGCCTATCTTTTTGATACATGTTTCTCTAGTTTGTTCTGTTCTATCCACATTGGTCTTCTTGCTGTTCCGTTGTTCTTACCACAGAACATTTGCCCTTGCCATGTCTTTTTGCCTGGACATTTTTCCTGAATGTTCACATGGCTCATTTGATTTAGGTTTCTGCTCAGTGCCACCTTTTAGAGAGCCCTTCTCTGACCAAGTGGTCAGAAAACCCTGAGTTTTAAATTCTTTATGTGTGATACCTTGTACAAATCATACAAATTTTCTGGAGTTCAGCTTCCTCTTTGTACTAGCTATCTAGTACAAGTTATCTAAAAATGAATCAGCTTTTTTTTAAATGATCTTTTATTATCTATTTTCTGTGAGTCAGGAACCCAAGTGCGCTTAGCTGGATGTCTCTGGCTCTGAGTGTCTTGCAGAGTGAACCAAAGTCTAAGCCAGAGTGCAGTCATCTCAAGGCTCCACAGGGGAAGGTGCACTTCTAAGCCACTTACATGGCTAGGTCCTCAATGGCCATTGGCTGAAGATGTCAATTTCTTACCACATAAGCCTTTCCATAGGGCAGTTTACATCACAGAAGCTGGCTTCCCTCAGAGCTAGCCAGTGAAACATGAAGAAAAGGCATGCAAAATGGCAGTCACCAACTCAGCAACTTCATCTTGGAAGTGACATCCCATCGTTTTTGCCACATTCTATTCTTTAGAAATGAGCTACTTACTCCAGCCCACACTTACGTAAGTCAATATGGAAGTGTGAACTGTTGGAGGCCTACCATATTTATGTGTAAAGTGGAAATAATATCTGCCTCACAAGGTGGGTGGTTATAAAATCACAATATAAATATATTAGACTTATTCGTGCATAACTTAATTCAAATCTTCGTTGCAAACCACGGAACTAATATGTGTAAGATCAACAGAATAGCTGTCTTGCAGATGAAAAAATTTCTCAGGGCACAGAAATTATTGTTAGAGTTGTAAGCAGAATTCCAAAGATAAAGTGCCTTCTGTGCCTTACCCACTTATTTATGCTTTGGTTTCTTTACCCATAATGGGTACCAAATAGTACCTTTTCATGCATCCTCCAACAAACTTGTAGATCTCAAGTATTACTACTGAAAAAATTTTGAATCCTTATAGGAAAATAGATGCACTTCCAGTATTGAAAATATAATGAGCTTAGCCACAGATTTTTAACTCACAAAGTTAAAATAATCATAAACTTTAGAACATATATAAAGTCTGAAATACTTGCTGGGAAATTAAACTAACTCTAGGAAAATTAAACGAACAGTATTATTTAGAAATGTCGTTTATAGGTGTTATTTTAAAAGCATAGCCCTTTCAATCCATTAAAATATTAAGAATTAAAACATTCTAGAAATAGAAGCATAGACAAAGCTATTTTCAAAAAGCAGTTTCTATAAGCATTTGAACACCCAGAACGTAACAAGGTTCACAAGAGAAGACTTAAAGATCATAAAATTAGGATTTGGGATCATAAAACTTTCATTCAAATCCACCACACCTTTCACTCTTATACAAAAATAAATCAATAAATATGTAGCAGCTTACAGTGTGCATAATATACCATACAGAAAATGATTAATAAATGAAAAGACAAAAATACCTTAACTAGAAACTCAAAATATAGGTCACAGAATAAGGCATAATTACATAAAATGGTAATTAAAGAAAGGGCTACTATTCCAAATGTCCACTTGACTCATCACCCCTCAAAGTCCCTATAAGATTAGCCTAAACCTTATTTATCATCCAGTGGGAAGTTTAATGTCTTCCTCTGAATTTCTGCCAATTCCCAGCCCTTTCTCCCAGTGGTCTCTGGTTCTGATTTTTCCCTTCTTCTTAATACTCCATCTTCTGCTCAGCTTCTGATGGCTTATTGTTCCTTCATTTTCTCTGCTCCTCTCTAGCTTTGACACATACCTCCGTTGCTTTCATTTGATTGTCATGTAAACCGTCCATGTAAAACAAGCCTTTGTGTGTGTAGCAGGCTTCATCCACAAATGTTTGGGAAGAAGGAAGTTTATATTACAGTCACACAAATGACTGAAAGTTCTATCTTAGACATCTGCTGGGCCATTTCTCTCAGGGTCCGGCTCCCCTCATGTTGCATGTCTCTCTGCTCCTCCCTTCAGTCTGCACTCTTTGGCACTCCCAATTGTGGTTCATTTTTGTCTTTCACTTGTCCCTTGGTGACACTCATTCTCAGGGTCTTATATTCTCTCCCCAAGCAGATGTGAAGTATTTCCTTAACCAGAAATAGACTTCTTAGGAAAAATTCCAGTGCTAATTATTCAGAAAATAATGTTTTCACCCTTTCACACCATTTTATATCTTGAGAATACTTTTATGTTTCCAGAGAAGAGAGGACTAAGAGATTAGGTAAAGTAGGGTGATACAGAAAAGCTTTAAATAGGTGACAGCACTTAAACTAAGTATTAAATGATTAGGTAGGCTAAGAAAATGATGATGACAGAGTGTCTCGGAGCATTCTATATTGAAAACAGGGTAAGCATAATTCACACTGGCACTTGTCAATAAATAATATGCCAAACATAAGATTTTGTGCAAACCTAGATACCCTAAAGGACTTTTCTTTCTTTAGTTTTAGCTTTGTCTTCCATGACATAATCCTTGAGGGTATTCTAGGAAGGCCTTAGTATGCGATATTATATGCCTTTAATTTTTTCTTTATAACTGGTTTAAAGGTTATGGGTCAAAATAATGCACATAGAGAGAACAATTCAACTTGAATTTTAGTTAAATTGTTTCATAGGGAGGTCTTAAGAAAGTTGTATGCAGAAGCAAGTCATTAAGATGGAGTATGAACTTATTTTAGCTTTATGGGAGCTTTAGATTATTAACTTTCATCTAGAACCAATTGCAATACAGCCCTGAATTGTATAAGTGGACGCTCACCTCACATAGATCTGTATTTATTCTGTTTTCCTATTCCCCAGCTAATTTTGATCAATGACGCCTTAGATCATAAACACTTAGCATGTTATATTGTGCTAAATCATTTTCACTGCTCTACAGTTTGTTCATAAAGCAGTATGTTTGGGGTTTGAGATGATTCCTAGATCCCTTTAGTGACAGGAGTGGGTGAGAGCCTAGACTGTGGAGCTAGACTGCAGGGTTTGTAGCCCTGATCCATTATTTACTTCCTGTGTTTCCTCAGAAAACTTATTTACTGCTTCTGTGCTCCAGTCTTCTTCATATGTAAAATGAAAATAACATCAGTGGGACATAGAAGAGAAGAGTCCACACAGCCAGTTGGAAGACATCATAAATATGTGAACCTCATTACTCACTACCTATATTGCACTATGCCCCTATGCTTTATGTATATGTATATGTAACCTCATGATCAACTTTTGTCTTGACATTTTTTTCATCCATATTTTACAAATATCAGTTTCCATTTTGTCCTAAAGTAGTTTTCTGGTAATTCTAAACTCCAAGGCTATCCTTTTTGTCCAATTTCTTATGATCATCTTCTAATTTAATTATTGTTTTCTTCACCTCCGTGTCTAAAAAAGTAATTAATTGTTAGATTTCAGCACGTGTAATGATCACTTGGTTTGCTGACTAAAATATGGATTCCTGATCCTCACCCAGGTATCTGAATCAGAATCTATGAAGTGTATCTCAGAAACTTCAAAAGCACTCTGAAGGTGGTTCTGACACAGGTGGTCCAAAGACACACTTTGAGAAATACTGATCTTGTTTATTGATTTTTAAAAAACTCATTAAATAGCATTGGGTTTAGTTCTCATCTGCAAAGAGGACCATAAGGGATGTCTCTTCACATTGGAAATAATTCAGAGTTATTCCCTCAAAAAGTTATGTAACCTTTAAAATGATATGATTGGTGAACAAATTCTTGAATTTTTGCCAGACGTTGAAAGTAGAAAGGACAAAGGAGTATAGGTATGTATACAAAGAAATGGAAGTTTGATACAGGCAAAGATTTTTATCTGCATAATTCACTGCTGAATTCTTGGCATCTAGATTCACTGCTAAATTCTTAGCATCTAAACCAGTGTCGGGAATATGGTAGGTTCTAATACGTGCAAGAATGTTAAATACTGTAGTAATCAATTAAGGAAACAAAAGCTAGGTTTGGGTATTTCTTTCTTAAAATTTGTTTTGAGATATTTAAGATCCAAAGAGAATAAAAGGCAAATAATGTGAAAAACAAGTACCAAGGTATTTAAAACTATTCTATTTCTCTTAATATATTAGGCAAGAAAAACATTAAAGGGTGAGTTCACATTAGAGGAAAGCTCCCACTGATTCCACTTAGGACATCATCACATACACATGAAAATAATATTCTTATTACTAGCAGAAACAAGTTCCTGCAATGTGCCTGAGAAAATTGAATTGCAAGCTAGATCAGACTCTTCTGGGAAAACTGAGTTTTAAGTTAGTTTGTACTCTCAGTGTATTCTATGTCAAAATCTGATGTCAATCCTCAATGAGAGACTTTCCAAGGGCAGAAATCATTGTGTTCCCTCTCACCTCATGAAATTTTAAAAGTATGTGTAATAGCAGAGGTCTTATGAAGAATGCCTATCTTTTAATAAAGTAGAAATCTAGGGAGATAAAGATGTCATTTTATTTAAAAACTCTGATCTGATATCACCTTCTCTTCAGAAATAATGAAGAAACAGTAGGCAATCTAAAACATTTCTCCACTGGTAAAAACTCTGTAGACATTTGGCAGAATAAATGTAACCATTTAGACACATCAGCTACCCACATAAAGAGGACTCTGTATTATACAGATATCCTGGGAGAAACACATGGTGTGTAAGCCTGGTTTCTACACTTTAATTGTGCTGTGTGTATTGTAAATGAGTGTATTTTGCTCCAGTCCTTGTTCCTTTGACCTTTTAGTGTCTTAATGAGACTCCAAAAGCAGCAATCAAAAGCACAGTGTTCCATTTTGGAAGCATTCAGAAAGCAATGCACTTTGGCTAAATTTAGTTGTAACATTCAGAATTTAAAAACACATCCTGCCATTTTTCTAGGAGACACATAGTTACTTATGATTTAAACAAATTGGTCAAATAACAGTTGTTTCCTCTTAGTTCACTCATGTAAACAAAAGTGGGGGCTGGGGGCTGACAATAACAAAATTGACTCATATAAGACTTTTTAATAGTTGCAACTCAGACATGCTCATTTTGCAGGACATCAAACAAAGGAAACTTTGTGTTCATTTAAAAAACTTCTTTCTCAAAAAGCACAAATAACAATTAAAATTGAAACAACAGAACTGGAAGCTGAAAGCACTGACAATCGCTCACGTTGAGGAAATATTGTCTGATTTATCAAGACTTGCATTTGGAACAATCTTCAGGAAATAAATGAATATTAGAGAGAAAAGGAGAATCAAACTTAAAAACAGCATTTCATCTCCTAAATTATAACATGGAAAATGTACATCTTCAAGAATTCAAAAGCCTGTTCATTTTAAACAATTGCCCTGATTTTAAAGTAGATGTTTATGGTACATAGTCAGAAATCTTTTTCTGTACAACATAATCTAAAAGAGCACACCAAGCCACAAAATTTCGGCAGTTCCGCTCCACAAAATTAAATCAAGGCAATGTGAAACATTCCCAGGTAACAGGGACCAGATACTGTTTGGAAATTTTAACAAAACCTTAGTGTAATCTCGCTTTCCTCACCGGAAAGCTATATTGCAAAAGCAGCTGTCTTTAATTTTTAATTTTTGTTTTATTATGGGTAAGAACACTTAGATGAGATCTACCCTCTTAACAAATGTTTGAGTGTATAACACAGTATTGTTGACTACAGGTCAGTGCGTGCTTTTACATCCATATGATATTCTTTAGCCTTGAAGGCCATTTTCTGTCTTTTCTGCCTGAACAGCTTCTACTCACCCTTCAATACCTAGCTCAGTTATCACCTGCCTTGGGAAGCCTCATAACATGTAATAAGCACTCAACTGTCTGCTCTGTGGGCCTTTAGATTGTTGCTCAGACTTCTATTATTAGCTTTAACACACTGTATTTTCATAATTGTTTACATGTACTACATGAAGTCTGAACACTGAGAATTATGCTTCTTTCATCTTTAAAAATGCCATGGCTAAGTGTCTAACATGGGTTAAGTACATTTTTGTTAACCATACAAATGAACTATCTTTTAAAATACTTCAATAGCTATTAGGGTACAAGGTTTTGGGTTATATGGATGAATTTCATAGTAGTGAATTCTGAGGTCTTAGCACACCTGTCTCCTGAGTAGTGTACCCTGTACCCGGTATGTAGATTTTTATCACCCACCTCTTAATCTTCCCCCTTCTGAGTCTCCAATGCCCATTATACCACTCTGTGTGCCTTTGTGTACCCATAGCTTAGCTTCCACTTACAAATTATCTTAAAATGTTGTGCAGCAGATCTCTATAATTTACTCATATCACTCACCTGAAAGTTTATGCCCATTGATAATTAACTCCCCATTTTCCCCATCCCCCAGCCCTTGGCAACTGCCATTTCACTCTTTAATTCTATCAATTTGACTATTTAAGATACCTCATATAGGGGGAATGAAGCAGTATGTGTCTTTCTGTGACTGGCTTATTTCACTCAGCATAATGTCTTTAAGGTTCATCCATGTCATTGCTTCTTGCAGAATTTCCCTCTTTTCAAAGGCTAAATAGTGGTACTCTGTTTTCTAAATATACCACATTTTCTAAAAATACTAATAAATAAATAAGCAGGTCTCTAAGATGAGAGTAAACAAAATTGGAAATGAAAAGAAAAGCTGGGCTGGTGCTTTAGACAATAAGGTTGCCTGCTGACCTTGGTGCAGAGACTCGTTAACCTGCAGTGTTAGAATCCAGTGCTTAAGGGAGGGAGTAAAAGGAAAGGGATTAGGAAAGTTGTGCCCTGTGCCTGGCCTCCTGCTCTTATGATCCAACTATATCCATGAGGCAGTGTCAGTGGTTGGTCAGGCCTGCTTGGGGGAGAGGCTCAGGGGAGAGAAGGGAAGGAAGAGAGAAGAGAGAAACATGGACCTCAGATCACTTTCTTTATCACCAGTGTAGATTGGTTAGCATAAAATTAAAACCATTTCCCAATCCTCTCTGCCACTCCTTCTAACAAACATGAAATATATTTCTACTCAACTATAAAAATATCTACTTGATTGTAAGTCTGAAATTCCTACTGCCTATAAGCTTGGAGATTGGAAAAAGTTGACCATAATTACACATTACATACAACAAGTGAGAGAGCCAAAGTGAAACCTGAATCAGGTGTCTTCCAAACCACACTGTTTCCACCTAACTACAGCAGAGAGCTCCTAATAACACCAGGGGTGGGCGCTCTGTGAGGAAAGCCCACAAAACAAAGTCTAAATAAGCAGAAAACTCACCAACAGCTTACAAATATTTAAGACTTCCAGAATAACTCAGCGTATGGTAGTAAAGTTCCATTTGAACAAATTCTGGAAATAGCTATATCTGTTAGTATGTAACAGGTGTTAGAATCAGAACGTAGATGCAGGAATGTTTGTAAGAACTGAATTGAGTTCTATAGGGTGTCTTCTGGCATGGCAGTTTTATTTCAAGAAATGTTTTAATTTCAAAGGCATAATTTCAGAAATAAGCAAATTACAAGAATGAATATAGAGAAATTGCACCAAAGGACATTGATAAAAATCTTCCCGGCCGGGCACGGTGGCTCATGCCTGTAATCCCAGCACTTTGGGAGGCCAAGGCAGGTGTATCATGAGGTCAGGAGTTCGAGACCAACATGGCCAACATGGTGAAACCCCATCTCTCCTAAAAATACAAAAATTAGCTGGGCGTGGTGGCAGGTACCTGTAA